>NC_138054.1:30565909-31298640 GCF_964194185.1 Rhinolophus hipposideros
AAAGAAAAAAGTATGTATCAAAACAATAAAGAATGATATTAAAAAAAAAAAATGCAGAATAGGAGTCAGTAAATCCTAGGTGGGGTCCAAGAGTCTACATTTCTAATAAGCTCCCAAGTAATGGCCACAGAATTCTCTTCCAAGGACCAAAGTTTGACTAGAAAGGTTTTAGATACAGTTCTAAAAACTGGCCATGAAATTCAATTTCAGGAAGGAAATTAACATTATACTCAGTGGATTTCATTGAAAAATTCAATACAAGATGCCTGTAACATGGCAAAAATAAAAATAAATTCTAATCAACAGAACACTAAAAAGCCATGTTAAATGTGTGTGTGTGTGTGTGTGTGTGTGTGAAAGTTAAGAAAATTCAAGACCTCAAAACCTAGTAAAATTAATCTCATAAAAAACTAACAAAACTAGTATCTTCCACTGAACAGGAATGACTTTTGTGCTTTTGTAGTAAAATTATTGTGAACAGTAAGTAAAATAGAGACATTATGTCACTTGAGAGAACAACAATTTGTTTAAATGCTTTGCTTTACACGTTGGCTGGAAACTTTCTAGTGCAATAGACAGTATTGACTTAGACAAGCAAATTTGAGAAGGTACTTTAAAAATGATTCTCAGCAATAGCTCTGTAGAAAATTCATTGACCTGTAAAACACATGTTCCTGAGTGCTGTATGTTCCTGTGGACGCTGAATGCTTTAGGTCATGCATTGGTTGGCCAATCCTGAGGACACTGTAGTGTTTACATCAAATTTCCCTAAGCATTTAAAAGTCAGTTGTACATGAGAGCAAAGATAAGTTAGAAACTTTTAGATTAAAAAAAAGAAGACTAAAGAATTATGTATAGACCAACACAAGGACAGCCTTGATCTCTAAGTACTTCTTACCTCCTGTAGCCATCAGGTAGAGCAAATGAAAAGTTAGTAAGGATCATGCATTGCTTTGTTCAGATAATGTAGTTATGATGCAAAGATGTATTATTTTAGTTTAACCTCTGAAAAATCAAACGATATTTGCATTTGGGACACAGCCTAACTCTTCTGTATTTTATAAAAGATCACAGTGTTTGGCCTATTATTATATTTCTTTAAACACATTCTTTTATCTTGAAAAGTTCTTAAAAACAAAGTTGCTATATACAGGTGAATATGTCAGTGGGTATATTATTTTTTAGATAACAGCTTAAGTGTGCCACGTACTAGTTTTTGATGGACTTGAACTCTTAATCTGTATTCCTCAAGGTTGTTGAATTTCTGCTCAGCTCTTTAGCCTCAAAGTCATGTTGTTTGATGGGGTTCTGAAGTCCAGCTCTGGTCTTGCCAGTTACTAAACTGTCATACTTGAGGGAGAGCTTATATGTGGATATTACACAGTTCTCTCCCCTTTGGGATTTGGCCTCAGTTCCCAGCTTCTTTAAACCCTTAACCCAGTAAAATTGCTGCTTTCTGCTTGAGATCTATCTGTCACTGAGAACTGGGAAATTCCCTCAAGGAAAACACAGAATAAA
Organism: Rhinolophus hipposideros; assembly: GCF_964194185.1. Lineage (NCBI taxonomy): Eukaryota > Metazoa > Chordata > Mammalia > Chiroptera > Rhinolophidae > Rhinolophus > Rhinolophus hipposideros. The sequence continues at coordinate 30,567,428 of NC_138054.1, forward strand.
TACGGAGATAACTTCGGAGCTTTCCTATGCTCACAATTCATAGCCCTCAAGTCTAGCTCACACTGTTTGCTCTCCAAGGCTTTCAACTAGTTGTTTTATATACATGGCCCAATATGTTAAATCTGTTTAAGCAGGAGGGTTCACTTGATACAGGTAATCAACACAGCCTGAACCAGAAGGCTCAGAAACTTCATTATTGTGTTTTTCATTTCTAAACCCTTAGTCTGGTTCCTTTTCAAATCTATTTGGCTTTTTATGGTTTCCTTGCAGATATTTTCATGTGTGCCATAATTTGTAAGCCCAGTTGTTTTAAATCTGTGTCTGATAACTTCAATATCCGAAGTCTACGGGGTTCAAATTCTGCTGTTTATTCTTACTGGTTCTTGTTCAATTGTCTGTTTTTTCATGTGCCTTGTTATCTTTGACTACTTGCTTGAAAATGTATTTGTAGGGGTTCACTGTAAGATAATGTGCCTCATTTACAGAAGCTTACATCTGCTTTGAGGGATACTACCTGATGGGACCATCCCCAGCAAGCTGGGCTACATATACCGCAACACAAAGATGTATGAGAGGCAAGTCTGGTGGCTACTTCCCAGTTACTTCTTTTAAAAATCTATTTTCATTTTTTTCGTCTATTCTGCTCAGCATTCAAACATTCCTCTTTCAGTCTCTATCGGTTACAGGCTGTTATGAAAAAAGTGACTATCTTTTCTGGGCTTAAATATTTTTAAAGCATTTAAAAATATATTTTATCAAACATGTTTCAATTTCAGTGAAAACATTCAGTGAAATCTGAATAATTTAGCTTACCATTTTAATAAACCAGACATGACAGCTACCCTCTCGTCATCTTAATTATCACCTTTTCAGAGAGACCTTCCGTGAGCACTGAATCCAAAATAGCTCCTCTAATCACTCTTTATCACTCTATCCTCTACTGTTTCCTTCATACCACTTATTACTCTATGAAATTATCTTGTTTCCTTACTTTTTGCTATCCCTGAATAGAATTAAGCTCCAATGAAACTCCGATGCATAAGGAAACTTGTCTATCCTGTTTAGTAGTATATCCCCAGAATTTATCTAGCACACTTCCTAACCCAGTGTACTTGTTCCAATATACATTAAAGGAATACGTATGTTAAATCAATAACTAGATTACAAACCTGAGATTTCCAAATAAACTAGTAAGCCCTGGGGGAAAACAACCTTTCATTTCATTTTTCTCTTTAGACAAACCTCCAATTTCTATCAGCTCAGTCCCAAGTGGCTAAATTTAATCCCCTCTATCTTACTCTTCATGTCATTTCTATGTTGCCAAGGAACTGCTAAATACAGAGAGAAATAAAATATGGTGGTTTTATGAGCTTTCAAGTATCAGACCGTGTAAATGACTGTAGATTATATCCAGGTCAAAACATTAACATTCATACGAATTCTTAAACACCAAGGAATCATACATGTAATAAGAGCAACTATTTTTACATAGAGATGTTAATGCATAGGGTAAACATTTTATAATACATTTAAATTTTTATATTTAAATATTTACTTTTGAAAACAAGGTCAATTATAAAAACGACTATAAATTTTTAATTTCCCAATTACGAAACAACAAATCCAACAATTAAATAACCTTACAGGTGTGGATTCTTTCATCTCAAGAACAATAAGATGACAGAGTTGGAAAAAGGAGAAAAACTTCCTACAACTGCATCAAGTTGAAACTTTTTATTTTTGACACATAGAGCATATTTTACATTAAAAACAATTAAGCAAGCAATAACTAACTTTATTCTTTATTCTGAGTTAGTATGGTTAATGTTACAAAGAAAGTTTTGTCAAAAGAATTAGAAATTTGAAATATTCACATTCTTATTCTAACAGAATTCCAGAAAATTTCATTTTTTAACAAAATAACATACTTTTTCTTACTTGATGATACGTAGGGAAAATATTGAAAATCATAGTTAAGCAATAAACATGCATTTTTAGGTCATTAATTCTTCAAGAACAATACAGCCTCCATTTTATAATAAAAGATGGAGTCTAAAACATTAGCTTTACTTGTCCCAGAATTCAGCTTAATATTGCATCCTCACTACAAAGTCACATCTTACAGTCAAAGATTACAGTACTTTTTCGCACTTTTCTTCTGAAAATTTTACTAATTTTTTAAAAGAAACTCAATCCCCTAAAAAGGGGGGAAAAATATCTTTGGGTTGAAAATTTTAATCACATTACAGCTTTCATCACAAGTATTTTTGTACTCTAGAATTAGCCAACAGTCAATTTGGAGTTGTTTTCACTATGGGGCCTAGTAAACTGTAACAAAGCAAAGTAATTTTGATGCCCATAATAAAGCTAAGAGAAACCATGCACCTCATCCAATTTCTCTACACAATGCAGACACATACCCACTGAATAACACAAGGTATAAAACTGCATATTCCATGGAACATTATTTTGTGTCTATACAAACACCAGTCTACCAAATTGCATCAAGAGAGAATGCAATCATATTAAATGGATTAGATGATTATTACACGATTATATTAAGTATTCCCTCTTGGTGTAATTTGGCAAATGTGAATTTATATAAATGTGTAATGATGCTTCATAAGTAATGTAATTCACATAGAAATGGGACTAAGGTCCTTCTTTAACATACTTCTTAAAACATCACATTTATAAACTATAAGTATCAATACAGTTTTTTGTTTGTTTGTTTGTTTTAATACTGTTAAAATATAAAGACCATGACCTATATAGAATCTAGATGAGTCAAATAGTAAGCACATATGCCTTAGTGCTAAGACTGCATTTATAAGCCCCTAAGAAGAGTGTATATAACCAACTTTTACATTATCTAGAAATAGAGACAACAAAACTTTACAATAGCATGCTCCAACAGACATGTACATAGGAGCACAAAAATACCATTGCTGTCTTTTTGCCAAAGAGAAAATGATTTTGATCTAAGTACTATATAAGCATGTAGTAAACATAGGGCCAATCCCCCCACCCCTCAAATACTCTTGCTGGTTTCTCAGATTTCTAAGTATCGTTGCATAAATTACCATCAGGATCTTTTATCACAGAGGACTGAAAAGATTTTGAAATGAAAGCCAGTACACATAAAGGAACAGAAAATTAAATACTACAAAACTCCAAGTAACTTTCAGAGTATGAGTTACTCAAAAGAGGAAAATTTTCCAGATAGTTAAAATCTGATCTCTTTGAGACACAAAACGTATTTAATAATTGTGGTTATTAAAATACTTCTTCCTTCTTAGAGTATTTTGAACATACTTCATCCTCTTGATCCTGAAGGGCAGCAGCATCTGCCACCCCAAAATATGATTAGGAGTTCTGAACATGACACCTTGTTATTGATTCTTTTGAGCTGTAGGCACTTGAAAAAGAGAAAATACAGGGTGAGGCTCTCTCTGAACTTTCCTTACCTGTCTAAAGACAAATTGTCCAAAAGAAAATTGTCATAAATCCCCATCCCAGGAGTTTTATCAACCAGGGAGGTTTGATTGGCTCTTACCACAGGAGAGGAGACTAGAAGTCCGTACCACACCCGGACGAAACTTGTCACAAACTATCCAACCTCCCATCTGTTCTCTTCTAAGGGCCCTGTTCATATGTCTTAAATACCATTTACTCTCACCTATGAGGCCTATATCCCTCTTCTCTTTCCCTATTAAGATGGTATTTAGGTCTAAATACTAAGCTACCTCAGGGAATTACTCATTTTTCCCTGGATATCTCCCATGTATTCATGAAGCATACATGCTAATAAACTTGTTTGTTTTTATCTTATTAATCTGCCTTTTATTACAGAGGTCTCAGCTAAGATTTCAGAAGGGTAGAGAGAAAATTATTTTTCCTCCTCTACATTACATTAATATGGGTATCAAAGAGCTGGCTATACTATGCTGGGTACTTTTATACATTTTCTCATTTAAGCCCTATAACAACTCTGTGACACAGGTCTTATCATCTCTAATTTGCAATAAGAAAATGAAGTCTTGGAAAGGTTAAATTTCCTGACAAAAGAAGTGGCACCCTTGGGATTTATAATCAATCATGTTTAACTCCAAATACAAGTTCTTTTTATAATAAGCTGTTCACCCAATTTAAAAAAATTAACATGGTTTTTATCTGACATGCATATACAGAGCCTCAGTAGAAAAAGTAGGCCCACTATATACTAAGAGTCAAAATCTCAAAAGAAGTAGAAGATAGAGGTTTTGTTACACTCTAAAGTCGTCTTACATATCTTAGTGTAAACGAAAGGTAAAATGTACTTGTGATACCAAATACACTGTAAGTGCCTTTAAGACAATGGACTCATGTCCTTCTGAATCCCCTATCCCAAGAGAATTAGGATTGAGCAATTAAAGAACAAAATAAAAGAAAGTAGTATGTATCTATGAAGACTGGGTGGAGAGAAGGAGGGCGGGAGAATAAAGCATGTAAGAAAAGAGCTGGAAAAAAATAATCAAAGGAGTAGCAATGAGTTATATTTTTTAAAAAGGAGACTTTTTGAGTGAGGAAAATAAACACCCTAAAGGTTAAAGCAAACAAAGATCCTATAAAGGAAATACAATATAAAGAGGAAAGCAGAGTCTAAATACTCACTGAGATGTGTTATGTTGGGATGTGCATTCTGGCCTCTTCAAATGCTGGCTTTAGGATTGACCTGCCGTTTCCTTTTGCCACAGAAATAGGTAAGACAGAGAAAACCCTGAGCAAAAGCCACAATCATGACTTCTACCAACCTGCTGCGTCCTTCATCACCTTCGCTTCCAATCACTGTAAGGAGAAGACTTGGAAGACTGGTTTTTTTATCTTACTTTCTATCTTCTTGATGTGACTTCAGAAGGAAAGCCTTTGATCATCACTCAGACCTGAGTCCCACTGCAAATGAAATTGAAGTGAGACTAGCAGACCTTATTTGATCAGCATGGGATATGGGGATGTGTCATCCTGGAAATCTGAACTGTAATGCGGGGGAAAATTGGTGACCCAGTGGCCACAGACCCAAAACACCAAAAGACAGATGTAGGAGTTAGCAAAAGGCAAAGGAATAATGCTATAAATTTCAAGGAAGTGAGTGTGTGTGCTTGGCTAAGTGATCATGTGACTTCTCTTACACACGGAACAAATGAATTACCTGTTACTATGCAGCAGCTATCTGGATATATTCTTGAGCTCAAGCTTAAGACTTAGTAGAAGAATATTCTGAGTAGCATGGAAATATTCCAGGGAAAAAGAATGACCTGTAAGGTGTCAAAAAAAAACAAAGTACATACAGATGACAACAGGTATGTTTAGATGTTACGTGTAAACAACATCTGCTCTTAAAAAACAGTAACTGTTCTGTGAAATTTCTCAGAGTTCTGTTTGAGAGTAGTATCTGTCTACTACTCTACTAAAATAAAGGAGGGCAAGGTTAGTGTATGGACTGCAAGTAGTACGAAGTAGGTCTATTAATTTTGAACATTTATTTATAAACAATGCCTGCAATCCACCATGATCCCTCACAGGAGTCCTGATGCAGTCAAATCATGCATGGTCCAAGCATTCTTAACAACAGACCACCACCAGCACATCTATAAAGGAAATAGTCTGGACATTAACATTATCTAGTCTTGAGAACAGTGATGGGAACAAGGGGAAAAGAAAGAGTTGGTGATCTTTCTTTTTCTGACTAGGATAGGAAATAACTAGTTCTTGAAACTGAAAGCTTAATTATTTGGTCCACGTGGGTAAGTTATGGAGATCTGAAATAACACTGTTCACTACCATAATTCTGTTTTATACAGATCAACATGACTTACAGGGCAAACAACATTTAGCAAAACAAACAGGATAAAACAGAATAAACCTTCTACTAGAGAGAACACATGAAGGGCAAAGAGTTGAGAGAATATTAACATGGAACTAAGGACAGAGACTAAAGATTTCCTGCAACCTACTCAATCAATTATCCATAATAACAGAGTACAATATAATTGAAAAACTGAAATACACAGATAAACAAAACCCTCTAATTCTAACCATTGTCTTCTAATTTAGCAATCACAAACTTTCTTCAGTTACTAATAAGTTATAAAACTGATTTAAGCTTTACTACCATTCACTGTTAACCTCTGAAATATTAATAAGCAAATAAAGACAGGTAATAGGAATTAGAAAAAGAAGTTCTGTTTTTTAAAACAGAATTACAATTGAATATTCAGTCTTTGCATAAACAATGAGTTCACTTCATATGTCTACTGTGCAATGAGTGTCAAAGTTGTTTATTTCTTACTTCAGGGTAAGCAGACTTTTTTCTAAATATCTGCATCCAATAATGGTCCTTCTGCAAAAAACAAAAATAAAGATAACTTTGAAATTTATGTTCAACTGTTTTACCATATTTTTAGACAAATCATGTCCCATAAAAAGATTCCTATTCTACCATAAATGAACACTAGAATTTATATAATAACTAGTGAAAAGCTGTGTGCAAAGACTGAGAAATGACCTCATACTCTGTTAAAAGATTTAGGTGTGTATGGCACACGCAAATGGTAGTAAATATAGTAATTCCTCCAGCACTGTGAACACAAGGGAGCCACATACTAAACCTGACAGGCTCAGGAGGCCTGCGTGACGAGCCTTATAAACTGAGAGACTGAAAGGAACCACATAGGATGCGCTGAACATAATAGAATTCCTAACTATCTTGTAAAGATTTTGTAGGGTATCTGATGAACACCTGTCTTATTAGGGAGACCATTTCATAGGTGTAGATGCCTGACCACTGCAGTGTACACCTGAAGCCGAAGCTGAACAATACTGAATGTCAACTATAATTTTATATGTATTCATGCGATGTGGAGTGCAGCACAGGGAATACTGTCAGTGGAATTGTAACAGCTATATACGATGTCAGAGGGGTGGAAGATTGGGGGAGGACGGTTATCACTTTGTGAGGGGTGTAAATGTCTAACACATTGCTTTGTACACCTGAAACTTAAAAAAAAAAAACAAACAAACAAACAAAAAAAAAAAACAGCAAGTCCGAGTCCTGGAGGGTACTCACATCCTAGGCCTGTAGCTTCCTTGACAAAGGTCAATCTTCACCTTAACTGAGCCTGTCTATTGTCCTTTTGCATCTAAGATAACACCTTTGAAATGTCAGAGTAATCCCTTTTTCCCAGACCTCTCAGGGCACAACCTCCCACCAGAGCCCCAGACCACAGGACTCCATTGTTATCTTCTTGCCCACAAACCACCTCATCTCTACGTGCAGTAAATGTTAACTATCCAGTACCCACCAAGGTAAATGAAGTATGTGTCTCTCCATTTTGCTCTTTATCCAATCTCAGAGATTTCTCCCCTTTGCTTTCTCCCACCTCCCTAATCAAACACCAGTGAAGTTTACATAACCCACCCTTAAGTTTCCTCTTCTGATTCTAATATGTAAAATAAGCTTTAAAACTGCCATTCTCTGGAGCATTTTTTCAATCAGCTGAGGTTTTGCTTCCCGGCAATTGTCATCAGTTTGGCTCAAATAAACTCATAAAAATTCTCTACAGGTTCAAACGTTTCTTATATCAACAGCACAAAAGAACACTCTGGTAAGCTGTTTATATTTTACAATAATAATCATTTAATCTAGAGACTAAAGATTACTAAAGCCACATTAATGCAACTCTTATTTAGAATCGAAGAATCTCAAGAGACTGAAAATGATGTAAGGGGTCATGCAGTCTAACTCTTGAAAAAAACCAAAGCATTTTCACGAATGTGTACTCATTGCTTCAACAAATATTTATTGAGTGCCCATAATGTTTTGGCAGTGTTATAGGCACTAGAGACATATCAACTAAGAAAAATAATTGTTCTAGTGGAATGAGGCAGATGACTTTTTAAAAATCCAAACGAGTAAATTACATAGTGTACAAAAAGGTGACAAACACTGAGAAAACATAAAGCTAAGGGGATTGGATGTATTCAGATGGAACAGAATTACAATATGAAACAAGGTAAGCAGTGAAGGCCTTTTAGCACAGTAGTGTTATTTAATTGAAGAGTTGAAGATGAGAAAGTAAACCATCCAGGTATCAGAGGAAAGGGTTCCAGGTGGAAAGCACAGCAAATGGAAATAAATGCCCTGTATCAGGAATATGCCTGATAAGGTCTAGAAATAGCAAGAAGACAATGTTTCTAGGTCAAAGTGGATGGGGACAAAGTAATAGGAGCTAAGGTGAGAAAGGTCATGTCAGAGTCAGCTCATGGGAATGTGCATCACAGTACGATTTAGGTCATGGCAGAGGCAGAATGATCTGGAGCCGGTAGCTGTAGTAGCAGCCTTCTGATTCTGTGGCTTCCAGATGAAAGCAGGGTAGCAGCTCCTTAGTCTGCCTAGTTCTGCAGTGTAGCTTTGAGTCCCTCTTGGAAGCTCAGCCTGCTCCTTTAGCTCTCCCAACATTTCCCTATGCTATAATACCTTTTAAAAACCCCTCTGTGCTAAAATTAGCTACAGTGGATTCTTTTCTCTGCCCCTAAATGCCCAGCCAACACGACCCTAGGAATAGAGGAGAGCCTATGGACTGTAGCTCTGTAGCCAGCGGGGAAAAGTCCGAGGCAGAATACGGAGTGTCTATCTAGGCCCAGGGTGAGTAACAAAAACCATAGACATGGGAGTTAGATGATTTATTATTCTTCTATTGATACTATAACAAATTACTATAAATTTAATGCCTTAGAAAAATATAAATTTATTCTCCTACAGTTCTGAAGATGAGAAGTCCAAAATGGGTGTCACTGGGCAAAACTCAAGGTGTCAGCAGGGCTACATTTCTTCCCAGAGAATTCAGTCTTGCCTTTGCCAGCCTCTCGGAGTTGCCAGCATTCCTTGGCTCATGCCCCCCTTGCATCTTTAAAACCATCAATGGCCAGTCAACTCTTTCTCACATGGCATCATTCTAACATTGACAATTTTGCCACCCTCTTCCACATTTAAGGATCCTTGCAATTATATTCGGCCCGCCTGCATAATCCAACATAATCTCCCTATTTTAAAGTCATCTGATAACAATTTCATTGGCTACCTTAATTCCCTTTGCATGTAAAGAAATATATTCACACAAAGGATCATCTAAGAATACTATGAAGGGGCAGCCAGATGGCTCAGCTGGTTAGAGCGCAAGCTCTGAACGACAGGATTACTGGTTTGATTCTCACATGAGCCAGTGAGCTGCACCCTCCACAACTAGATTAAAGACAATGAACTGCCGCTGAGCAGCTGGTGGGGCAGCCAGATGGCTCAACGCTAGCTCTTAACAACAATGTTGCTGGTTAAATTCCCACGTGGGATGGTGGGATGGTAAGACTGAAGAAAGCCACTGGACTTGGAGCTGAGCTGCACCCTCCACAACTAGATTGAAGCACAACGACTTGTAACTGATGGGTCCTGGAAAAACACACTGTTACCCAATATTCCCCAATAAAACTTAAAAAAAAAAAAGAATACTGTGAAGAACTATATGCCACCAAATTCAATAATCTAGAAGAAATGGACAAGTTCTTAGAAACATATAGCCTTCCTAGGCTGAATCATGAAGAACTGGAAAATCAAAATAGACTGACCAACGGTAAGGAAATTGAATCAGTCATCAGAAACCTTCCCAAAAGCAAAAGTCCAGGAACAGATGGCTTCACTAGTGAATTCTACCAAACATTCAAAGAGGATCTAATACCAATCCTACTCAAACTCTTCCTAAAAAACTGAAGAAGAGACAATACTCCCTAACTCATTTTATGAGGCCAACATTAACCTGATACCAAAACCTGGTAAGAATAACACAAAAAAAGAAAATTACAGACCAATATGTCCAACGAATACAGATGCAAAAATCCTAAACAAAATTCTAGCAAGTCGAATACAACAATGCATTAAAAAGATTATTCACCATGACCAAGTAAGGTTCATCCCTGGGACACAAGGATGGTTTAACATCCGCAAATCCATCAATGTGATACATCACATAAACAAAATAAAGGACAAAAATCATATGATTATATCAATCGATGCAGAAACAGTATTTGACAAGATACAACATCATTTGTGATTAAAACACTTCATAAAATAGGTATAGAAGGAAAATATCTTAACATAATAAATGCCATATGACTAATCTCATAATTAATGGTGAAAACTGAAGCCCTTTGCTCTATGTTCAGGAACATGACAGGGCTGTCCCCTGTCACCTCTGCTTTCCAACACAGTATTGGAAGTCCTTGCCAGAGCCATCACGTGAGAAAGAAATAAAAGGCATCCAAATAGGGAATGAAGAAGTTAAATTGTCACATTTTGCAAATGACATGATGCAATATATAGAAAACCCTAAAGACTCCACCAAAAAACTATCAGAAACAATAAACAAATGCAGTAAAGTTGCCAGCTACAAAATCAACGTATAAAATTACATTGCATTCCTATATACTAACAATGAAATCTCAGAGAAAGAAATTAAAAAAAAATTCCTTTTGCAATTGCAACAAAAAGAATAAAATACCTAGGAATAAACTTAACCAAAAGATGTAAAAGACCTATATACTGAAAACTATTAAGACATTTTTAAAAGAAATTGAAGGAGATACAAAGAAATGGAAAGGCATTCCATGTTCATGGATTGGAAGAATCAACATAGTTAAAATGGCCATATTATCCAAAGCAATATACAGATTTACTGCAATCTCCGTCAAAATCCCAATGGCATTTTTTAAAGAAATAGAACAAAGAAATATCAGATATGTATGGAACCACAAAGGACCCCAAATAACCAAAGCAATCCTAAGAAAAAAGAACAATGCTGGAGGTATCAAACTCCCTGTCTTCAGCTTGTCCTACAGGGCAACAATAATCAAAACAGCATGGTATTGGCAGAAAAACAGACACACAGACCAATGGAATAGAAGTGAGAACCCAGCAATGAACCCACATGAATATGGACAGAAAATTTCAACAAAGAAGCCAAAAACATACAATGGAGAAAAGACAGCCTCTTCAATAAATGGTGCTGGGAGAATTGGATAGCCATGTGCAAAAGAATGAAACTGGACTGCTATCTGCCACAATGTACCAAAATTAATTCAAAATGGATCAAAGAACTAAACATAAGACCTGAAACAATAAACTACATAAAAGAAAACATAGATACTAAATTATGGATCCTGGATTCAAAGAGCATTTTATGAATTTGACTCCAAAGGCAAGGGAAGTAAAAGCTAAAATAAATGAATGGGATTGTAGCAAACTAAAAAGCTTCTTCACAGCAAAACAAACTATTGACACAATAAAGAGGCAGCCAACTGAATGGGAGAAGATTTTTGCAAACGCCTCCAGTAAGGGGCTAATATCCAAAGTCTGTAACTCATACAACTCAACAACAAAAAACCAAACAATCCAAGTAAAAAATGGGCAGAGGACCTGAAGCGACATTTCTCCAAAGAGGACATACAAATGGCCAACAGACATATGAAAAGATGCTCAACATCACTAATCATCAGAGAAATGCAAATAAAAACCACAATGAGATATCACCTCACCCCAGTCAGAATGGCTATCATCAACAAGACAAATAGCAGCAAGTGTTGGAGACACTGTGGAGAAAAAGGAATCCTCATACACTGTTGGTGGGAATGCAGACTGGTGCAGCCGTTATGGAAGGCAGTGTGGAGGTTCCTCAAAAAATTACGAATAGAATTACCATATGATCCAGCAATCCCTCTCCTGGGTATCCACCCAAAAAATCTGAAAACATTTATCCATAAAGACATATGTGCTCCAATGTTCATTGCAGCTTTATTTATGGTGGCCAAGACATGGAAACAACCAAAGTGTCCTTCGATAGATGATTGGATAAAGAAGATGTGGTATATATACACAATGGAATACTATTCAGCGGTAAGAAAAGATGAAATAGTACCATTTGTGACAACATGGATGGATCTTGAGAGTATAATGCTAAGCGAAATAAGTCAGAAAAAGCAGAGAACCCTATGATTTCACTGATACGTGGTATATAAACCAAAAACAACAAAAGAACAAGGCAAACAAATGAGAAACAAAAAGTCATAGACACAGACAATAGTTTAGTGGTTACCAGAGGGTAAGGGGGGTGGAAGATGAGGGTAAGAGGGATCAAATATATGGTGATGGAAAGAGAACTGACTCTCGGTGTGAACACACAATATGATATATAGATGATGTAATACAGAATTGTACACCTGAAATCTATGTAACTTTACTGACAATTGTCACCCCAATAAACTTTAATTAAAAAAATACATTTTACATATATATTCCAACCAACAGAAATGGTTGGTTTCCTTTGTACTTGTATGGTTGCTGTAGTTCAAAATTATTAGGGGGGCAGGGAATGGTGAAGGTGTAGTCTAAAGGTACAAACTTCCATTTATAAAATGAGTAAGTTCTGGGAATGTAATGTACAGCATGTTGACTATAGTGAATACTGTATTGTCTATTTGAAAGTTGCTAAGAAAGTAACTAATCTTAAAAGTTATCACAAGAAAAATACTGTCACACTATGTGTGGTGATGGATGTTTAAAAAAAATTAATTAAGGTAGAAGTAAGAGGGAACGAGCATGCAGTAAAATATCATAAAAGGTTAGGAAGTTTTGGAAAAGGTGTAAAATATGTTCTTACAGATAAAATCATCCTAAGCTAATGAGACTGAGAGTGTCAGATATTGTGTCAAGCAAACAATGTAGGATTTTTGTTTTTTAAGGAAACTTAACCTCAAACATATTTGAAAAGTCAATTGTATCAAATATGTATCAAGATTGAAATTGGGATTATTCTGTTACAAGTGATATACTTTTAGAAACCTGCTATTTGACCACAAATAGCAGAAGCAACATTGTATAGCTGGTTTAAATTAACAAACTCCAACATTTATATCTGATGAACATTAAAGCAAAAATAAAACTGACTTAAAATTAACCAAGAACTGACTTTAATATAGATATATAAACAAATCTGAGGAACTAATTCACATTAGACAAACACAGAGGAACCTGACTTGTAAACCAGAATGTCAAATGACAGTACTTATTAATGGACAAAGCTAAGACAGGGGAGTCTCCATCCCTATTTTTCAATGACCATTTCAATATGCATCTCTATACAAAAGTATATACATAATTTATATGTGTAGTATAAAAATGTATTTAACTGGTAATTAGTAGGTACTAGTAATGAAAGAATATACAGAATGAATGGATATTAACATTTAGGGAACTGAGGGAGTTTTCTATATCTTTTAATTTCTTGCAAATGCTAATAGACCAGTTAATAAATAATTTATTGCATTCCATTGAATTAAAATATTATCTGTATGAAACAGCATAACACCTTTTAAACATTTAACTTAAATGAAGCTATAAAAACCCTTAACAAAATAGGATTAAGATGATTATATTATATCTTAAAACTCATTTTTCTTCCTTTTCAAGCCCTAATCACTTTTCCCCTAATTCCCCTAATTTTAATGGGGAGGGGGGGGTCACGGAAACAGGGGACAATGACTTTTGAGAAAAGCTTCCTCCTACAGTTGAAGTGACAAAATGAATTCAAAGCTAGATATCACGTAAACTAGGCAGGTTAGGTCAATATGGAACTAGCAATTTTGAATGAGACATGAGAATTCTATGAATACATTCATTTGTAGATCTTACTGGAATTTTAACTTAAGATTCTTAGTAACTATTTTTTTTTACCTCAAACATAAAACATAAACTTGTGACTGGAAAAACTGAATAACATTGCTAGACTCCGGTTTTCTCATCTATAATATCTACTTTTACAGCATTAAGACACTGCATGCTAAATGCCTGGTAAATTAAATATCAGATGGCTAAAAAATTAGTCAGTTGAAATTCTATTTCTTTAGGAGGGACATTTTCTGTACTCGCTAGGAAAAATTGAGGGGAAGGAGTCACTGAAAGATTCTCTACTAGTGGTGGTCTTCAATAGCCAAAATGCCAGAGTCCAGGATGAACTGGACTCTTTCAGGATGAAAGAAGTGAGAGGATGAGGGTCAAACTGACTGGCTGGCTCTCTTCCTTTGTTCCTTCCAAGGCATCTGAAAGCTGCAATTCCTGCCATGGCTTCAATCTCTGCTCCTCTGCCACAGTAAATACCCTGCTCCCTTTCCAGAACCCCTTCCTAAAGCATGATTCTATTGCAGGTTTCCCGTTATCCAAAAATAGAGCGTTCCTATGAAGGCTTTCGTAAGCCAAAATGGTGTAAACTGAGGAAGCAATTACCATTAACTTATATAGCAAAATTTTTTTTAATATTCTCAGATACAAAAAAAAATCTACCAAATCATACTAAATATGTTAATTATGTTAATTTTTATGCTAAGCGTAACACCCTTACAAGCTTTTCAGATACCTTAGAACAATCTTAATAAAGAAATCACAAGTAAATCAGGATGAAGCACAGAAGCTCACAGACACAGTTTACATCTATGGCAGCCTGAGATGCTGATGTGGCTCCCGGGGAAGGAGCTCAGTGGGACCACTCTCATGACTCGGGAGTGCGTGCTGCCTCTATAATGCTTGACTACAAAACAAACACTACGTGATATTTTCGCTTTTTGCCTTTTTCGTAACAGCAAAAATCCTCTTCAGATTTCTTTCAGTTAGTAAACACGGGTACTAATGTAGGTCTTTGGTTAAAGTGAAATAGCATAAAATGACCTTTTGAAAAGTGGGGGTACCTGTCCTAGGCACCTTTCCATACCTGTTATGCTGAGAGGTACTCTTCAAATCAGAATGTGATGTCAATTCAAAATAAGAGTTATTAAAAACTCAGTAATATTTCATGGTGTTGTATATAACTAATGTATTTTGTTCAGCCAGAACTGATTCTACGTATTTTCCACTATTTTCTTGATAAAAATAGCAGCACAATTCCATTAATAAAAACTAAGCTATTTTTTAAATGGTGCTGCTTACTTAGGTAAGATATTCTGATAGTGCTAGATAAAAACTGACCAAAACTAAAAATGACTTTACTTGAGCTAAAATTAACACTGTTTTTTGATTACAATAAATTGGATTTACTTGGCATCAATTCAAGGTAAACAAAATGTTCACTAATACTTAGCATTTTTGATTGCCACTGGTAACATAAGCAGAAGCAGAATTAAACAGCATCCCTAAATTATTCTTACTTACTGTCTATGTAATTATTTGCAATTTCTAAAGTAAGTATATAGGCACATGGCAGAAATCTTAGAAAATTGAGAAGAAAAAAATCAATGAAGTGGTTCCTCATCCTAGAACCACTATTACTTCCTTTTGACATTATCTAACAGTCTCTTTTCACGAGCATTTTTAAAAATGAGTTTATAATTGGTACACATACAAAATTCTGTAATATGCTTTACTTAATTTGCTAATCATTGTTCTGAATATTGTATACATGCCTTTGAAGCCACAATGTTTTATAAATTCCACAAGTTATTGTATTTTATTTTTGTGTTCACTAGGTGATTGGCAGTTTCTTCCATTAGACTGTAAGTTAGCTCTGGCCAGGGGCCATGGTTTTATTCATCACTGTACATTCACTAGTTAGTAAAGTGCCTGGCATGGAGTAAGTAGGTGTTCAGTATATATCTTGAATAAATGAATGAGTGAATTAACTTATTTGGCCATTCTCCTATTTTAGAGGTAACTCTTCTCCCTTAAGGCAAATAATAATAATAATAATAATAATAATAATAATAATAATGAGTTTTCATGCCATAACTTATGTAGTAATTTGCCTTTTATAGTGAACAAGATTTTCTAAGAAAAACAGTAAATCCAGTGGAGAGGGAAAAATCTTAAGCAGAAGTAAAAACAAATAAGGATACATTTCATATCCATTAGGCTGGCTATTATCAAGCACACACTCAAATCACCACCTCCACTACTACGACCATCAACAAAACACCCTAGAGAACAAGTGTTAGCAAGGAAACAAGGATATAGCGAAATTATAACTTTTATGTGCTACTGGTGGGAATGTAAAATGGTGCAGCCACTGTGGAAAATGGTCTGGTGACTGCTCAAAAGTTAAACATAGAATTACCATATGATCCAAGAATTCCACTACTGGGTATATACTCAAAAGAAGTAAAAGCAGGGACTCGAACATCTGATAGTTGTACAGAATACTCGTGTTCACAGCAACATTATTCACAATAGCCGAAAGGTGGGAGCAACCCAAGTGTCCTTTGATGGATGAGTGAATAAACAAAATGTGGTGTATACATACAATGAAATATTATTCAGCCTTTCAATACAAAATGAATGAAATTGACACATATTATAACAAGTATAAACCCTGAAAACATGTTAAGTGAAATCAGCCAGGCACAAAAAGACAAATATATGATTCCACTTATAGGACATACCTGGAATAGTTAAATTCATAGAGACAAAAACAGAATAGTAGTTGTCAGGGGAGGGGGTGGGGGAGAGGAGATGGGAAGTTATTGTTTAGTGGGTATAGAGTTTCAGTTTGGGATGATGAAAAAGTGTCTGGTGATAGTGATGGTTGCATACAATGTGAATGTACTTCATGCCACTGAACTGTACACTTAAAATGGTTAACTTTTATGTAACGTATTTTTATCATAATAAAATATAAAACACAAAATCAAATAAAGATCCCTAGCTAAAAAAAAAAATTTAGGAATCAGTGTTTTCTAATTAAAAGATTTCACCTGTTAGGTAAAGCACTGTGAAAAAGAACTGAGATACATTTCAATATCTCTTTTGTCAAAATCAATATATTATATTCTCAATTAAAATTAATTTCATCTCTATTATTATACACATATAATTATTCAGTTAGAAATTTAATTATGACAAAATAGATATTCTCAATGTTCAAATCTACTGCAAGATGCCAACTCATACAACCAGAGATTTATTACAATTCAGCCACAGTATCATCTGATAATTTAGATACTAGTCTTCTGAAATACAGTGAGTCTGATTCTTTGCCATATATGGATACAGAAACGAACATTTCTCAAGGATTTCAAAGTTGATATTCTAGACCTAAAATCAGAACAGAAAATACTCTTTTAATATTAGGTATTCCTTACCTTTTAGAGTAAAAGTTGCCTGGTACAGATACATTTTAATTTGCCCCACTGTTAGACACTGCTTGATATCATTTACTGCCTAGGACATACAAAGTACATAATAGTTCATAAATTCTTGAAACTCTCTAAAAACTTAAAAATGTTTAGAGTTCTCTAAGATTTTTATTAGCTTTTATGTGTTTTAACAACACACATATCAATGCTATGAACTTTTCTTCAGTTACTTTTTAATTTCTGGTGTACACCACTACATTCCTACATGTCTTAAAAACAGAAAATAAGTGTTACTACCTTCAGCTAATGTATTGATTTTCTCAAGTAATCATTAGCCTTAAAAACATTACCAAACAGCCCATAGAACAGAGACAAGACTTGACAAATTGATGACATTGTCTTGCTTTCTTCTGGGCTTGAGCTTAAAGGCCTTTCCTATTATGAAAGGCTATTTAAATAGTAATTGAGTACCCTTTTTAAATACAAGACTTTCGTCATTTTATTAGATGGTCTTTCACATGCTCAGATGACCAAATCATAACTCTGTCTCAGCAAATGTCACCACAATAGTTGCATTATCTCAGGGCATGGTATCACAAATATATAGTGTGCCTTCCAGTAGTCAGGCCAACATGATACAAAATACCTCAAATTAATCAAAAGCATATCAGTTAGCCTTACAATACACTCGGATACTGCACGTAGCTTAATGCACATGTTAAGAGTCAAAAATCATACAAATTGAGGATAATGGCACATAACAAATAGTCATGTGCCAACAAAGGCCTTCCAAATAAAAGAATGTTACTTTCAGAGGCACACACAATGAAGTGAGAAGATTCTCCACAGTAATTCTGTCTGATGACAAAAAAACAAACACACACACACACACACACACACACACACAAACAAGTAAAGAAGAGACTAAGTTTTAGTTTGGGGTTAATATCCATCACATAGATAATTACTAGTCTGGCAAGAATTGAATTACTAGTCTTCCTATAAGAAATAAGTTAAAATGTATTTGCTTCAGCAGCACATATACTAAAAGAAATAAGTTCATGTAAAACAAAATATTCATTTAGTCATCAAAACTCACTTATACCAACCAGATGATGTCATAGTTTTCAAAAGAATGAGTGGAAAATCGAGGGGCTGTGGGGCACAGAATGAACTTGGTATGTTCCTTTCTTCAAAAATCATGGATATACAATTTTATAAAGAAAAGATCAATTTACACATTGTCTCATGCTCTAGAAATAACACTCACTGAAAAGAAAACCCTTTCATTACGTAACTTGGATATGTTATTGATTGAATTAGTCAAAAGTAATGTTAAATTAGGATATTTTTCTTTAAAAATGTTCTAGCTTTATCTTGCCTGTTTTTAATTGAGAAGAATCAATTCTAATTATACCTAACCAAAGCCAATGGCTTCAGAAAGCTTTAGTCTCTAACTTGTATTCCATTAGGAAGCCTTCAGCATTGTCCTAATGAAAGCTTTGCAACAGCACAGTTCATCCTTTCCACTCATGGGAATAAGCAGCCAGACAGATCACTTCAATGGCAAAGATAAAAAAGATGAGATAGCAAGTTACTTTGCCATGGCAACAACTTTTAAAATTCTAAACAGATCACTTTCTCCTATTTAAATATAAATGTGGTCTGAAGCAGCTGCTACAATGACTGACAAGTTCTCAATCAAAATCTATCACTATAAAGGTTTCCAACTTAGAATGTGTAATAATATCTGAAAATGAACAGAAACAGAAGCTTAAAATGTATCATCCCAAACTATGTTTCATCTACAGACATCTAAATTGCAGCATTTGAGTCTACTCTTTATCATTTATTTCATAAAAGTGTACTGGCTTTATTCTGGAGAATCAGGATAAAAAAAAAATCCCAGAGATACATTTGCCCCAGCATTTATGTTTGGGTTTGTAAAGCCAGATCTCATGAGAACTACTTAAACTCTCCAAAGGATTTGGTCAAAATGTATAGCTTATAGAAATAGCTAGTAAACGATGGTATTTTTACTTATCAGTCCTTGTACCCCACTTTAGGTACTCAAAGGAATATAACTTGAGAACAAAATTTATGACTTCTCTATCAATAATGTTTTAAATATTAATATATATAAAGATGATTGATAAATAGATGATAGATTTACTAAATGCTATCAGTTACATTTATATTAGTAACATAATGTTTGACAGAAGGTGTAAAATACACAATATCTTAAAATAAACCTACATCTGAGGCAAAAATCCAATACTGATTTTTTTATTTCAGATTTAAATAGAACACGTATTTGTAACGTACCCCGCACAGTTCAAGGTCATCTTGATATCAGCAACAAAATTTTATTAAACAACACCTACCAGTGAGTCAAAAGCTCAGCCTGTCATCTAGTAGCTTATCTACAAATTCAGAATTCCTATATAAATATACTACTATCTAAAAACCTATGTCATTGTTTGTGCTTATCCCTTCAGCCTTTGATCTTTCTAGGGAGAGTGCTGCCAACTACGTTTACTTTAATCAGAGAAAAACAAAATGAAGCTACCTTTTATATGCTGCCAATCAGCCTTTTGAGCACTACAAATCCCAACAACGCTTCTTCCTTTGCCTAGCATCAAAATAAGAAAGGCCAGCATTATAAAACACTCCCTGATCATGGCATTGTACATCAGAAGCTAAACATTAATGAATGCCAACTATAATTTTATATATATAATGTGATGGTTCAGTGTGTGGTCGGAGGGATAGTGGATGGGGGGAGGGGGGTTCACAGTATGAGGGATATAAATGATGAACGTCTAAGTATTACCTTGTTTTGTACACCTGAAACTAATAAATAAATTAATTAATAAAAAAAAAAAAAAAAAAAAAAAAAAACACTCATCCCCTTTCCATAGAGTATGACTCAAATTATGGAAAGTAACAAGATTTTAAAAAGACACATATGAAAATTAGTCTCAGTTGTAGGGGTTCATAACAAGTCGCCCCAAGATGTCCATGCTTTTATTTTGGGCTAAAGAAAATTCAGACCCTGCAGGCTCATGAGAAACTTGTACCTCTCCCTTAAAGAATTTAAATTAGGGACCTTACCCCTACTAAGAGTTATCACAAGAAATAACTTTTTTTGACCCACCTATATTGCAGAGCAAACTACTAATTACTGAACATCGGCTGTTCTTATCTTCCTGCAATGGACCTCCCCCCACCCCTTTAAAGCCCCCAGGCACCTTACCTCATCCTTAGTACATTTAACTATTAACCAGCCAAAAGAATCTAGGAAGGTAAAGTTTCTTCTTCCTCCACACTACCGAAGTCTTTAAGTACTCTGGGAAAGAATAAATTAAATGGAAGGCGCGCGCACACACACACACACACACACACAGGTATGCATGGATATGCCAATAAAATCCATCTTAAAAACTACAGATTGCCAAGTAAGCAATCAAGCAATCCCAGGTGCTTGTCAGGATCCAGCCAGTTCTGGAATTGCAAAGGGAAGGACAAAATTATGTACTCAAAGAGTCCCCAGAAGTTGATTTGAGTCCATTTGGCCCCCTAAATAATCACACACACACACACACACACACACACACACACACACACACGCACATAATCAATTTAAAAGGTTCTAAGAAGACCAAGACTTTGGATTCTAAGGAGACCAAAGAAGATCCTAAGGGTTTGGAATTCACTAAAGAAAAAGAGTAGCTTAGGGTGGCCTGTTGGCTCAGTTGGTTAGTGCGCAGTGCTCATAACACCAAGGTCGCGGGTTCCATTCCCACATGGGCCAGTGAGCTGCACCCTCCACAGCTAGATTGAAAACAACAACGATTTGACTTGGAGCTGATGTGTCCTGGAAAAACATACTGTTCCTCAATATTAACCAATTTTAAATTTTTTTTAAAAAAAGAAAAAGAGTAGCTTAAGACTCTTAGACCTAAGACATGTTATCATATGATAAAATGTGAAGACTACAGACCTTATCTCAGATTGTTCTGCAAATGCGAAAATGTCACAAGGCTCTTCTGAACTAAGGGAAAGCTAGATAATTTCCAAAACCCAAAGACCTTTATGGATTCCAAGTAATCATACTTTGCACCATTAAATAGAAAACAGAGTTCAAGGAGAAGAAATTCAGTTTTTAAATTAATTTCATTGAGGTATAATTTACATATAATAAAATACGCTAACTTCAAATGTACAGTATGATGAGTTTTGGAAAAACAATTAAAATATAGGATATTTCCTTCATCTCAAAAAGGTCCCTCAGCGCCCCCCCCCCCAACCCAAGTCAACTTCCCATCCTTGGCTCCACACAACCAATGATGCACTATCATTACAGATTAGTTTGCCTTTTCTAGAATTTCATATTTATTTCTTAATTTTATGAGATGATGCGGAGACTCGGTGACATTAAGTAACTTGCACAATTTCACACGACTCCAAGGTTCAAACTGAGGATTCGACATCAGGTGTGTCTGATGCCACAGCCTACTACAAGGGACACTACAGAATTTGGGTCTTGTCCATTTTTACATTCCTAACATTTTGCATATCTGGCCTCCGAATAATCAAGTGAATTGAAGGAAACTGATCAAACTGGGTGGGACCCAAGAAAACCAAAGATCCATTTTGAATAATAAATCAGTAGGTCTTTGTCATTAGTTAAAGGGAACAAAGAAAAAGGGTCTTCGGATGCTATTTGCGGTCTCCCAATAAATTTGGATGCTATTTGCAGTCTCTCAATAAATATCAAGAGAATACAAAGGGGAAGACAGTAGCTTCACAGTGGAGAAATGCAGCAGAAACTACCTTAACCGTGCAATCAAGCTCAACATCACCAGTAGGTAAGACACTGACTTTTCATGATAAAAGACACACATCATTTCTGTGGTATTCTTGTCAAGTACGCAAACTTTAGTCTAATCATGAGAAAACACTGGACAAACCCAAACTGAGGTCATAAAAGAAAGTCTGAAGAACTATTACAGACTACAGGAGAATAAACACAAAATAACAACTAAATCCAACGTGGGATGCTGGATTGGCTCCTGATTAGAAAAGGGCATTACTGGAAAAACAGGTAAAATTAAAATAAGACTTGTAGTTCAGTTAATAGTATTGTACCAGTGTTAATGGCCTAGTTGATAAGTGTCCAATAGTTACGCAAGATGTTTACATGAGATGAAGCTGGTAAGGGCTATGTGCAAACTCTGTACTGTTTTTTCAACTTTTTTGTTTAGTTCAAAATAAAAAAGTTTAAAAGGGGGGGATCTTGAATATTTTTCTGCAACTCAAATATACTCCATAATCTTGCAAAATAATAACCAAACTTATGAGGAAACTACAGATGGTCAATTTCGTTAAATTCAAATCATGTCACCATTTATTGAACGTCTCCATATAAGCTAATATAGAATGTGGTGATGTGGGGACTGCCTTCAAGCTATTTATGATTTAATAAGTTAGCTACGACAAATACAAAAAAGTAGGTCAAAACCTCAAAAGAGCTAGTTCAAAACACAAAACCAGTTATTCTGAAAGGCAAAAGTTTTCATATTTTCTGAGATCAGAATATTTTTGCTTTTTTAGTATTTTAAGAATTAAGAATTCTACTTCAGACAGACTATTAAAGTGTTATATCCTCTCCTTGCACAAAATTGCTATAAGTTCTTAATAAAAACATGAGATACCCATGGAATAAAATTTGAAAGTCTTAACCAAACACAACATACATTACAGGTACACACTGTAGGAACATTGTTTTGTTTGTAGAGAACCCAACAGCCCAGCTTTTGGTCATTTCCTGACTCTAAGATTGGGTTTGAATGGAAGTGACCATTTGTACTTAAATCTCACATATTCACAGCCGTGCTGTAGAGTCTAGGGGCAGACATCTGACTAAGCTCAGTTCATAACTGCCACTCCAGGTCCAATTTACATATTAACTGCGTAAGCTCTTTTGGTTTAAAATAAATTAAAGAAATTAAAAATGACAGCCAGCCTTATAGAAAAGATTGGAAGAATACTGCGGTAACTCACAGAACTAAAGAAAAAATTAAATCATTGGGCTTCAGGATGGCAGAAGCAGGGGAGTTCTGTAAACTTTAACTGCATGTATATTTATGGGCCTTCCTTCTTGGGTCCACTATCTCTATGTCAAGCCACAACTGATTTATTTAAAGAGGGCAGCAACTTTACTTCATCTATCTTTTCTACCACTGTCTGTCTAGCAATTAAAACAGTATCTATCATATAATAAATAGGTCCTCAATAAAAATTTGCCAACTGGATAAAGTAATAAAATTAGCTAACAAAGTAATGCTGGGGTAAGAAAATGCAATTGGCCCAGTTTATTTCAAGAACCTACCCCTTCCTTGATCAATCAACTGATCTAGGATCAGTAGAAGCCATTTGGGGCCTTTTTTGTAAAAGAGACACTTATAAACGATGTTAATTGGCACCTATCATATATACAAACATTAAAATATTTGACCTGTAAATTATTCTATCACATCAAAGAAACGTGTTTTCATGTACATTTTAAGGTCTCTAGATTTGCATATTTGTATCATCCATTAATTTACTTTTATAATTTTCTTATGCTTTTCCCCCCTCATAAATAATAGGCAAAAGCTATGTGTGAACCAAAATAACTTTAAACATGGACAATCACCTATGCCATCACTAGCAAAACCGAATAAGAAGCTAAAATTAGGCTTAAAATCTTTTAATTTGAATTTCATTAAGCAGACGTATTCACTGAGTTTTTTTTATTCATATGTAACTAACCTATATTTATTTCTTTCAGGTTCTTCTCAGTATTGCTAGATTGCTCATATAGGGAAGTATCTTAATCATGCTTATTTGCATTAATACATCATTAATTGTAAAATGTGCATTGGTAGAGAATGAATAAATAACCTAAACAAGATTTAATCATTCTGTTATGAAACAGTAAAAGTTGTCTCTTTAAATACTCCTGATGAGAAGATTTTATATAACTGTCTTGGCAGTAAACAAGTTTAACCTAATTGTTACATCTAAAACTCCAAATCCAAGTAAACAGAACAATTTAGCAAATTGTGTTTATAAATTTATAAAATTTTTACAGGAGGGTAAGGGGGGGAGGGGTAGAAGAAGGTAAAGGGGGTCAAATAAACATACGGTGATGAAAGGAGAACTGGCTCTGCGTAGTGAACACATAATGCAATATATAGATGATGTATTACAGAATTGTACATTTGAAACCTATGTAGTTTTATTGACCATTGTCACCCCAATAAATTTTAATTAAAAAATTATAAAATTAGCTCTTCCACTTCAAAGGATAATTCTAATTTTTGATAATATCTACAAGATCAGACAATTAAGTTCGAGAACTCGTTGCAATGATGTGCTAACCTTTTTTTGATATCAGAGGGATTATTCATTATGAATTTGTACCAACTGGACAAACAGTTAAGCAAGTTTACTATTTGGAAGTGCTGAAAAGGCTGCGTGAAAAATTTAGATGATCTGAACTTTGCCAACAATTCATGGTGCTTGAATCACAACAATGCACCAGCTCACACGGCACTGTCTGTGAGGGAGTTTTTAGCTAGTAAGCAAATAACTGTATTGAAATACCCTCCCTACTCACCTGATCTGGCCCCCAATGACTTCTTTCTTTACCCAAAGAAAAAGGAAATATCGAAAAGAAGACATTTTGATGACATTCAGGACATCAAGGGTAATACGATGATGACCATTCCAGAAAAAGAGTTTGAAAATTATTTTGAAGGGTGGACTAGGCGCTGGCATTGGTGCATAGCTTCCCAAGGGGAGTACTTGGAAGGTGACCATATGATATTCAGCAATGAGGTATGTAGCACTTTTTCTAGGATGAGTTCACAAACTTAATTTTCTGACCTCATATACAAGTAGCTATTTGTTTATGTTTTAAAATATAATATTATTATAAAAGTCTAGCCTTTGGAAAAGAAAACCATTAAATCATTTCAACCTTCAAATTCAGAGGAATTATATGACATTAGCTGAGAATGACTTGCAGCTGTGAGCTCCCCTCAACCCGCACATCTTCACACACATGCACAATTGTTTAGAAAGCTACTTCAGCAAGTTAGAATTAGAGAAATGATCTCCATTAGACAACATGTTTGCTTCAGAAAAAAAAAAAAAAAGGCCCAGAAAGAAAATTCATCCTTAAAAGAAATCCTAATTGAAGTTTCAGAAGAACCTAAGTATATACTTATAACTGGATATAGAATTAGGAAATAAAATTTTAAAGCCTGAAAGACAATTTTAATCCTGAATGATTAATGTAACTTTGTTTACAAACAGGCTTTTAAGAAAGAACCTCTGTATGTTAATCAAAAGTAAAGTTGTAAGTCAGGTAAGAGAAGTACCCCTTTAGATTTAGGATTTCAGAGCACAAAATGTGAAATCAAATTGCCTTCAGGTCCTAGCTGACCTTGTATCAGCTGTATAACCTAGAATAAATTATTTAGCTTCTCTACATCTCAGTTTCCTCACCTGTAAACACCTCATAGGTCTGTTGTAAATATCAAGAGAATACAGGCTAAAGGTTTGGAACTGTGTTTGGCACATAGTCCTCAATACAGGCTAGTAATTTTTTTTAATTGGTAGATAAAATATAAGGAATTTTTTACATTACATAAAGACACTGTTGTGGCATTTTTCTAACAATCAATTAGTTGTCCCCCATATAAAGCTCAAACCTGGATTAATAATAACCACACCAACCTAACACAATAATCCTCATGGTAGGTGGTTCTAAGAAGCTCCTTTAACACTTACCCCCAACCCCAATTTTTCAAATAAAATTGAAGAACTATTACTACTTCTAGGAATTGAAGAGATTTATAAAAATTTATGTAAATGGTTATTTGTCATAGTATTATTTGCAATATTGAAAAACTAGAAATAATATAAACATCTAATAATAGAGGACTAGGTGAAATAACCAACGACTATCACCACCACTATTACCAAAATCATCAGTTAACAATTTTCAAATATTACTAAGTTCTTGGCACTGTTTTAAGCACTTTACATATTTTAATTACTTTAATCCACAACTCTATAAAGGAGATAATTTTTTAAATTTATTTTTTATTAGTTTCAGGTGCACAAAGAAATGTAATAGACACTTATATCCCTCACAAAGTGATAAACCCCTGCCCCCAATCCACTACCTCTCTGACATCATATATAGCTGACAGTTACAACTCCACTGACTCTGTTACACCTTATGCTGTACTCCACATCCCATGACTATGTGGACTACATATATATATATATACACACACACACACACACACACACACATATATATATACATATATATATTTACATACATATATATTAAATTATAGTTGACATTCAGTATCATTCAGCTTCAGCTTCTGGTATACCGTGCAGTGGTCAGGCACCTACACTGTCCATGACGTGGGCTCCCTAATAAGACAAGTGTCCATCAGATTCCTTTCAAAATCTTTACATTATTGATTATATTCCCCCGACTGTCTTTCGTATCCTCATGGCAATCTTGTGGTTACCTGGTTACCGACTGTGCTTTCTAATCCCCTGAACTTCTCCCTCATCCCCACCCTCCCCCCATCTAGCAACCCTCAGTTTTTCCTCTATGTTTCTGAGACTGTTTCTGATTAGTTTGTTCCTTTAGTCTATTCTTTAGATTCCACATATAAGTGAGATCATATGGTATTTGTCTTTCTCCGTCTGACTTACTTCACTTAACATAATGTTCTCTAGGTCCATCCGTATCGTTCCAAATGGTAAGATTTCATACCAAGTAATACTCCATTGTATAAATGTACCAGTTTCTTAATCCAGTCATCTACCAATGAACATTTTGGTTGTTTCCATGTCTTGGCTATTGTGTATAGAGCTGCAATAAACATAGGGGTGCATAAATTTTTTCAAATTAGTGTTTTGGATTTCTCTGGATAGCTACCTAAGAGTGGAATTGCTGGGTCATAAGGTAGTGCCGTTTCCAGTTTTTTGAGCTACCTCCATACTGATTTCCATAGTGGCTGCACCAATCTGCAATCCCACCAACAGTGCACAAGTGTTCCCTTTTCTCCACATCCTCGCCAGCACTTGTTGTTTGTTGATTTATTGATGATAGCCATTTTGACCGGGGTGAGGTGGTATCTCATGGTGGTTTTTATTTGCATTTCTCTAGTGATCAGTGAGGTTAAACTTTTTTTCATATGTCTGTTTGCCATCTGTATGTCCAAAAGGAGATAATTTTGTTTTCTCCATTTTAGAGTCCAAGTGATAAAATATCTCACCCTAAAGCAAATGGCTAGAGAGTGAAAGAACCAAGATTTGAGACCATGTAGTTCCAGGACCAATATTCTTAACCACTAGACTATGCAACTAACACTGCAAAAAATAGGTTACTATCTTGATTAGATTGGGCTGTATCTTATATCTTCAGTACTTTTGGACAGCTTTTGTTTTGTTTCTAATCTTGGCTTGCAACATCTATTCCAAATGTTCGCTCAAAACAAAGAAAGATAATATACAGATGTTTTTCATAGAAGTTTGATGTGGCGAACAAAAGTTATAATTTTTAAGTCCATGGTTATTAATCTTGGATAAAAATTAATAATAATCATCTGGAAAGCTTTAAAACATATTACTGCCCAGGTTCCAACCCCGGAGTTCTAGTTTAACAGCCATCCTTATCCTGGTCCAATTAAATAAGAATCTCTGAAAATGGGACTTAGGCATGAATTTTTTTTTTTTTTTTAATTCTTCAGGTAATTCTAAGTGGAAACAGGGTTGACAGCCATGGCTTTAAATAGTGAGGGTTGAGGGAAAAGGATAATTTACTTCAATTTTCAGCAGTTCCTGTCGGCAACCAAGAATCGTACCACTAAAAAGATTAGGTAAGGGAAACACTGGCAAAAGAAAAAAGAAAAAAAGAAAAGACTCTGGGTCCAAGTATCAGAGCTAACCACAGTCATGAGACTAAAAGTATTAAGGGGGTAGGGTCCATGGAGCAGCTACGTCCAAGGTCAATGACCAGAGCTCCATCCTTTGGTTAAGAGCAAGCTGAAATGCCAGGGATCCTTTTGGGGACACTGGCTGATTGCTGATATAGATGTTAAAGTGGAATGTCCTCAACCTGACCTCAGAAAAACTTAAATGCTGTGAAAGAGAACTTGAGAAAAGAGGTCAGTGCTTCTGGTCTGGTCTACTCCAACAGGCTGTGCCTTAAGAGGACTAGGGTGAATAAGAAATAAAACAGCCCTTGTACAGACCACAGCAGGCTGGCTTTAAGTCACCTGTGTAATGGCCTAGAAAAATCCCAAGTCCCCAAACTGATGGTGTCTGTGATGGCTGGTACTGCACGTGCACAGTAAAGGCCTCTCTGAAGGAAAGCAACAACGTTCAAGGCTTCAAGTTATCTCTATAAATAATTTTTTTAAAATGCAAAGCCCAACATACAGTGAAAAGAGACAAGACTACCTAACAAGAACCAACAAGAAGAGGTGAAAAAAGTACCAAAAACAGCCTACCAGGACTCCAAATATTGGAATTGTCTGTCACTGATTGATTGTAAACAACCATGCTCATGTTCAAGGAGGTTTGTTTTTTTTAAAAGATTAGAAAAACTTGGCAGAAAACTAGGAAACTCTAAAAAGCAACTAAACAGATTTGAAAAAGAACCAACCAGAAATTCTGCAATGAAAAAAACAGAATAACTAAAGTTAAGAATTCAATAGATGTACTAAACAGCAAATTAGATACATCTGAAGAGTTACTGAACTAAAAGGTCAAAAACTATGCAGAAGGAAGCAGAAATGGACAGTAATTGAAATTACAAAAGAGATACAGAGAAAATAATGAGACATTATAATATAAATTTATGCAAAAAGTCCACAAAACTATAGGAGGTTAGAGAAATCACTTGCGTGTCAAAGACTTGGAGAAATAGGTAGAGAAATAGGTCACCTGAAGATGACCTAAGCCAAAACCATACAAACACCCATTATGTTTTTGCCAGGACTTCAAGAATTCTGCTACCCAATGCTTATATATGCTTTGGATATCATGCAAAGCCTATATCTGAATAAATAAATCCCACAGCAAAAGAAATACAGTGAAATGGTTACATATTAGTGAACTACTTAACATGCTACTTAAAAAAAACTAAAGATCCTAAAACTCGAATTTCAAGGAATAAAAACCTATAATTATATTGACAAACTTAGCAAATGTCACAGTGTTAGCTTCTTTAGTATAGTATTCCCAAGATCCCTAACAGTTGTTTTAAGAATCAAGAGAATAAATTAGATAAATTCTCAGTTAATATGCTCCAACAAATAAGCCAATATAATTTATATAATCTTCCTTTCAAGAGGAAAATAGAGGTCCTGTTCAAATAACTCCTTGTACACTAGAGTTCTAATCCTAAATCCCTAAAGAATGGAATACATTCTATTATTTTTTTAAATAATCCAAATTATAGCTTAGTAAGAGAGATTTGTACCATGGGTTAAAATGTAAAAACAAAAGCAGTACCAACAGTATTCTTAGCAAAATAATTAAATAAAAAGAAGTATTATTATTACAAGTGGTATTTAACAACAAATTTTATTTAAGAAGTTCATGATAAAGATGTATTTCCCATCAGGTTTCTAATCCAATTAAGAAATATTAGTATGAGTGGCTCCTCCATACTCAATGTGAGTATCTCCCAATGACTAAATCTAGGCAGCAGACTTTGGGTTCCACCCCTAAGATAAAAAGAAGGAAGTGAAATTTGATAAATGAATCTAAAAGCAAAAAGGCAAATGATAACAGAGTATACCCAAAAATTTCTTCTAGAATTGGTAAATATTACACAGACCTTATATTTTATCACTTATTCATATCATATTCTTGTCTAAACTACCTTTCCTTAAGAGAATAAAAATAGTCCTATATTCCTCACTTTAATGTTAATTTTAAAAATCCATTATTATATCTAAAAAGATGAGCACTAACTATATCTAAATACTTCAAGCCCTACAGGATTCCAAGGGTCATCTACCCTGGTTGTTAGATTTTAATCAGCTAAGGAGTTAAAAAACAAAACAAAACACGCCCAACACCCCCTCCAAATCCCAGTCCTAGACCAATTATATCAGAATCCCCAAGTGCAGCCCAGTCACTGGTATTCTTTTTTTAAACCTCCCAAAGTGGTTTTAATGTACAGCGAGGCTCGAGAACCACTTGTCTATCCAAGATATTACTAGAATTCTATGGATTAAAAATTAAAATATGCTCAATGACACCCTAATGTCACAGCCAGAAGAGGGCAGCAAGAAGCTATTCTGGAAAGCCACATAAAGAAAAATAATGTGGTAAGGAACGAGCTGTCCTCAGGAAAGACTACACCGAGATTTCAGTTTTCTAGCAGAAATGCCATGCCTCAAGTGGGAACTAATGAATGGTAAGAAACCAAGCATAGATAAGCAAGCAAACAAACCGAGTCGAAGGAAAAAGAGGGAGCCAGGAAATGTCAAAGAACTGCCTGGCACAAAAAAAAAGCACTCAATAGATGACGAGCCTAAGATTAGAGTCACTAGCAAGCAGAAGGTAATTCTCCAAAATAAGGTAATTCTCCAAAAAAGTTTCTTGAAGGTAATTCTCCAAAATAAGAAGGCAGAAGTTAGAAGTCTCTCCATCTTCCACAATAACAATCCCCATTGAACTAGAACAATAGTGTCAATAGAGGTAGTGTTGAATCCACAGAAATTGAAAAACTTTAGTATAAAACAGCCTAAAAGAAATCCTGACGTGCATAATATAAAGAACCAATATGAGATGTCATAGTGGTCCACAATGAAGAACATATTCTCATCTTAAACTTGAAACTACAGAACTTATTGCCTTTAGCAATGGATATATGACTTTATATCCTTCTTCTACAGGATGCTTGGAAAACAGCAACAAAAAAACAACAACAAACTATCCAATTAAAAAATGGGCAGAGGACATGAATAGACATTCCTCCAAAGAGGACATACAGATGGCTAACAGACATATGAAAAGATGCTCAACATCACTAATCATCAGAGAAATGCAAATAAAAACCACAATGAGATATCACCTCACCCCAGTTAGAATGGCTATCATCAACAAGACAAATAATAACAAGTGTTAGAGAGGCTGTGGAGAAAAAGGAACCCTGATACACTGTTGGTGGGAATGCAGACTGGTGCATCTGCTATGGAAGGCAGTGTGGAAGTTCCTAAAAAAGTTAAGAATAGAATTACCATATGACCCAGCAATGCCTCTCCTGGGTATCTACCCAAAAAAACTGAAAACATGTATTCGTAAAGATGTATGTGCTCCGATGTTTATTACAGCTTTATTTATGATGGTCAAGACATGGAAACAACCAAAGTGTCCTTCAATAGATGATTGGATAAAGAAGTTGTGGTATAAATACACAATGGAATACTATTCTGTCATAAGAAAAGATGAAATAGTGCCTTTTGCGACAACATAGGTGGATCTTGAGATTATAATGCTAAGCGAAATAAATCAGACAGAAAAAGTTGAGAACTAAATGATTTCACTGATATGTGGGATATAAAACTGAAAACAACAAAGGAACAAGATAAATAAACAAAAACTCAGACACAGACAATAGTTTAGTGGTTACCAGAGGATTAAGGGGCAAGGGGGATGATAGATTAGGATAAACAGGGTCAAATATATGGTGATGGAAGGACAACTGACTCTGGGTGGTGAGCACACAATGTGATACACAGATGATTATGGAATTGTACACCTGAAATTAATGTAACTTTACTAACAATTGTCACCACAATAAACTTTAATTTAAAAAAGAAGAAAAAACAAAACTAGATGTTCCAATTCAGGCAATTATCTACAACTATTTATAACCCACATATATCTTGCAAAAAAAAACACAAAAAAACACATCTTTGTTTTACAGACTAACTTCTCTTTTCATTAGCCATTAGGAAACTCAGAAGTTTTAAGTCTTTTTTAACAGTCTTTGTATATTAATATTATCCTTAACTATCCATCTTGCCTGTGCTCATTTTCCAGTCATCCTGATTTCCTTGGCTATTTATCTTATTGTATCACTGAAAAGTACATAAAATCCTTTTTGAAATGAGGCTGAGATTAAGGGAATCAACTAAAACATGACCCAGACTCATCTAACCTTTTCTATTAAATCACTTAGTACTTTACAAGCACTATCAATAATACTACAAATATATGATGTTTAAAGGGGCTCTAGTGTAAGTCTGCCACTACAAATCCACCATGACTACTAAAAAAACACAGCACATGGGAGTTTCTGTCATTCTTTATTCGTGTATGAAGACAATAGCTCTATTACCACTAATATCTCTGCTACTAACCATGCAATAATAAAAACAATAAATTGAACTCAGGAATTACACCTTTAACACTCAGACTGCCTGGCATTGAAACAAGTGTCACTTGTTCATTATATATTTTTAAAAAATTACAAAGAAAGAATTATTTTGGCTGGAATATATGGAAAGATATTTTACCTTTAAGACTTAATGAACATAATTTTTTTCTGACCTTTTGACAGAAAAAGAAATATGGAAAGATATTCAATTTCTCAGAATTTTTTGTTTGAAGATAAAAATTTAGCCTCTACCCTTTGTTTATTCAAAAATAAATACAGCAAAACCACCTTTTTCTATACCACCACCTTTTTCTAGGTGTTGGGGAGTAGAGGAGAAACACAACCTTGGAAGAGAATCAATTATCAGAGATTTTCACTCGGAATCACAAGTGCCCAGCTGACCACAGCTTCCAGGTGAACTTAATATTCTAACCAATCATCTGTGTGCAAATTTCATGTTTTAGTTGTATAAACTCAATCTGTATTACCTTAAATCACTTCATGGAGACTGCTAGTTCACTGCTTTTGTAATAGAATAAAATTCCACATGCCGAATTATGTTTAAATTTCTTGGGAGTTAAGGCCATGCTTAATTCATCTTTGTATCTCTCAATATTTAGCATGACGCCATTGCTGATAACACATATAGTCCCAGTGAGATCTTTTTCCTCCTCCTTTCATTGTGGTATATATCTTATATACATTAAAGTGCGTAAAACTAAGTGTACAGAATACTTATAGCAGAATTATTCATAATTACCAAAAGGTGGAAACCCAGATATTCCTCAATGGATAAATGGATAAACAAATTGTGGTATATACATATAATGGAACACTATTCAGCTATAAAAAGAATGAGTGCTGATGATACATGCAACAACCCGCATGAATGTTAAAAACATGCTAAATGAAAGAAGTCAGACAGAAAAGGTCACATACTGTGTGATTCCTTTTATATGATATATTCAGAATGGATAAATCCAATCAGTTTCAAGGGAACTGGAGGAAATGGGGAAATGAAGAGTGGTCACCTTACTGGAGATGGAGAGATGCAAGAATTTTTGAAACTAGAGAGAACTCTTGGTTGCTCAACATTACGAAAACATAAATACCACTGAACTGTATGATTAATTGTATGCTATGTGAATTATACTTCAATAAAAAAATATATTTCAAGAAAAACTATATGTACAATGTCAAGTTATAATGAACACCTATACGAATATAACCCACCACCAAAATGAGAAATAGAACTCTTCCAGTACTCACAAGAAACCTCTCAAGTGTTCTCCTTTGATCCTCATTTCTCCACAGAGATAAAAATTATCCTGATTTTTAGTAATCATTTCCTAGCTTTTCTTTATAGCTTTACCAACTATGTATCCATCCTTAAACAGAGTACAATTTCATCATACTGTATGAAATCTTTAAACTTGCTTTCTTATACTCAACATTGTATGATTCATTTACATTGCTGGATGTACCCATAGTTTGTTTTATTGCTTGTATAGTCAAGGGAGTCTTTTTTTTAAATTAAGATATTGTGCATTAAGGTTCCTCCATGTCTTTTCATGTTTTGACAGCTTATTTCTTTTTAGTGGTAATATTCCATTGTCTTGATGTACCACAGTTTATCCATTCACCAAATGAAAACATCCTGGTTGCTTCCAAGTTTCAGCAATTATGAAAAAAGTTGTTATAAACATCATGTGCAGCTTTGTGTGTGAATATAAGTTTTCAACTCTTCGAGATCAATACCAAAGAATGCAATTGCTAGATACGGTAAGAGCATATTTAATTCTGTAAGAACCTGCCAAAGTATTCTTCAGAATGGCTGTACCATTTAACATCCCCACCAACGATGAATGAGAGTTCTGGTTCCACATCCTCACCATGTCAAGTGAGGTGTTGTCAAGAGTTCTGGATTTTCATCTGATAGGTGTATAGTGGTATCTCATTCTTTTAATTTGTAATTCCCTAATGACATATGATGCTGAGAATCTTTTCATATGCTTATCTGCCATCTGTATATCTTTGTTGGTAAGGTGACTGTTCAGATATTTTGCTCATTTTTTAAATTAGGTTGTTTATTGTTTAGTTTTAAGGGTTCTTTGCATATTTTGGAAACCGCCCTTTATCATATATATTTTTTTATAATTTATAATTATAATTTATTACAATTACAAATTGTATAAATTATAAATTTATATAATTAATAAATTATAGGTTAATAATTTATAAATTATAAAATTATTATAATTTTTATAATTTATAATATATTTTATAAAATATATATATTTTTAGATTTTCTCCAAGTCTGGGTCTTGTTTTTTTCACTCTCTTAACAGTGTATTTTACAGAGCATGAGGTTTTCATTTTACTGAAGTCCAACTTAACAATTTTTTTTTGTTTCACAGATTGTAGTTTTGACATTGTGTCTAAAAAGTCATCGACAAACTGATAGTCATCTAGATTTTCTGTCAATGTCACCTTTTTGGAGTTGTATAGTTTTCTTTAAGATCCAGGTCTATGATGCACTTTAGGGATATTTGTGCAAGGTGTAAGATCTGTGTCTAGATTCTTTGTTTGACATGAGTGTGTCTTGTTCAAGCATGTATGAAAAGATTATCCTTTTCCCACTGAACTGACTCGAGTCCTTTGTCAAAGATCAATTGACTACATTTATATGGGTCTACTTCAGGATTCTCTATTTTGTTTCATTGATCTACATGTTTATTCTTTCACCAATACTACACTGTCTTGATTACTGTAGTTTTATAGTTAAGTCTTGAAGCCCAACAGTGTTAGTCCTCTGACTTTGTTCTTCTCCTCCAATACTGTATTGACTATTTAGTATCTTTTACCTCTCCACATACACTTAGAGTTAGTTTTTCAACACCCACAAAATAACTTCCTGGGATTGAGACTGAGATCACATTGAATCTATAGATCAAGTTGGGAAGAAAAGGCATCTAAATTGTATTGAGTTTTCCTATCCAAGAACACGGAATGTCTGTTTACTTACAACTTTGTTTTTTTAATCAGAATTTAATTATTTTCCACATGTTGATCTTTTACATAATTTGTTAAGATTTATTCTAAAGATTTCAAAATTTTGATGCCAATCTAAATGGTGTTCATTTCTTTTTTTTTCTCCCTTTCTTCCACGTTCTCCCCACGCCCCACCCCCACACACCCCGCACACCCCACTCTGGTTCAAGCCGTTGTTTCTCAGTCTAGTTGTGTAGGACACAGCTCCCTGGCCCATGCTGGTATTATGACCCAGCTATTATGATCCAGGTATTATGACCCAGGTATTATGACCAGCATAATACCATGCTGGTATTATGACCCCCGGGTGAGGCAGTCAGTTTCCAGTCGTTGTGAGTCGGCCTCTCACAACAGCTCACAGCAGCTCTCACAGGCTGCTGGCCACTCACAATGGCCACCAGCAGCACATGGTGGCACACCGTAGCCCATGGCAGCACCTAGCAGCCCGCAACAACACTCAGCAGCTCACGCCAAACTCCAGCTGCTCACAGCAGCCCAGCTAGAGGGAGAGCTATTGTTCACAATCTTAGCTGTAAAGGGTGCAGCTCCTGGCCCATTTGGGAATCAAATCGGTGACCTCGCCATTAGGAGCACGGTGCTCCAACCACTTGAGCCATCAGGCCAGCCCTCACTTTTTTATTTCAAATTCAAACCATCAGATTTATACCTATTTCATTTTTTGTGCTAATATAAATGGCATTGTGCTTTTAATATCAAATTTTAGCTGTTCATGACCACTATATAAGAAAGCAATAGACTTCAGTATATTAACCCTGTACCCTGCAGCCTCACTATAATCATTTATTAGTTCCAGGAGATTTTTTGTCGATTCTTTGGGATTTTCTACACAGGCCATCATGTCATCTGTAAACAGTTTTATTTTTTCCTTTACAATCTGTATATCTTTTATTTCCTTTTCTTGTCCTATTGCTTTAGCCAGGACTTCCAGGATGATGTTTAATGGGAGTAGTCAAAGGGGAAATCATTGCCTTTTTTTCCTGATCTTAATAGGAAAGCATCTACTTTCTCACCATTAAGTATGGTGTTAGCTGTAGGGTTTTTGTAGATGTTCTTCATCAAGTTGAGGTACTAGCTCCCTGTGTTTTTACTCAGATATGGGTGCTAGATTTTATCAAATGCTGTTTCTGCATCTATTAATATGACTATATTAATTTTTTCCTATTCAACCTGTTAATAGTAATGGATTGCTTTTTTTTTTTTTTTTTTTTTTTTTAATGCTGAGACAGGCTTGCACACCTGGAATAAATCTCACTTGATCATGGTGTATAAGTCTTTATATACATATTTTTTATTCAATTTACCAATATTTTGTTGAGGATTTTTGCATCTATATTCATAAGAAATATTAGTCTGTAGTTTGCCTTTCTTATGCGATGTCTTTGATTTGGTATTAGAGTAATGCTGACCTCACAGAATGAATAAGGAAGTATTCCCTCTGCTTCTGTTTTCTGGAAAAGATTGTAGAGAAATGGTATATTTTTTCTTAAATATTTAGTAGAATTGAGGAAATTTAAAGAAATAAAAAATTTAGCTTTTCAGATAGAAATGTGGTAGCAATAGTAGTTGCCTATTTTTAACCCCCTAATATCCTCCAGGCAATGGTTCTAATACTTTTGAAATAGCATCTTTTTAATCTTTTCAACAAACCTATTAGTTATTAACTCCCTTATTAGTTTCTTATTATAATTGTCTTTTTAAGTGAGCTCAAATAAATTAAGTACCTTGCCCATGGTTACACAGCTAGTACATACAGATTGGTGTTTTAACCCAAGTATATTTAATTCACTGTTTCTTCTATTTCCTCTAGGTTTTATTATATTTAAAATAAGAGCAAATTGGGGGTTAGAAAACAAAAAGAGAAGTAAAGGGAATAAAAGAGCAGACACTTTGGCAATTTAGTTTTTGTAGACAGATGGGAGATAACATGTTGCAATATTATTTATTCTATACATTTTGAGAAGCATAACATAGTGGTTAAGAGTAAGATTTCCTAGGTTTAAACCTTAATTCCATCACTTCCTAGATGTGTGACTGTGGGCCATTTATCCTATGGGATCATGTTTCCTTCGCTCTAAAATGGGATAAGTAATTACTTACCCTTAAAAGGTTTTTGTAAGGACAAAATTATCAAATTAAATAACCTCCTCTATGTAAAGAATTTAAGTCAGAAATTTTAAAATAATTTACCATTGCTTTTTAAGATAACAAAATTTATTCAAAAAAAACAGACTCTAAATAATCAGGAATTTACTCATTACCTATAAATTCACTTTGTACATACTGACAATTTGAAGTTTACACTCATTTTCTAATTTAGGCTAATATGTCTCCCTAACATAAGGAGCAAAATGTGGCAGATCTTTTCATAACATTATCATCTGTAATTTCAAATGACAAAACTAAATGATTTCAATGTTAAATACAATGCATTTTTACTGTCCAAAGATTAAGGAATGAGGAAAGAAGTTCTATTTCACAGTTTCTGAATATTCTCCCTAATTCCTTAAATTCAACTAGCAAGGATCTGTATATAATTAACAAGAAAGTGTCACTCCAAGTCTAAAGAGAGAAAATCATATAGCAGTATAAATCTTTCTAAATGCAAGATAATTTACGATGGAGATGTATAGAGTAAGGTGATATTTTTTCCTGGTGGGAAAATCATTTAGTGAAACCCTAAAAATCACAAGTCAAGAGAGCAGAGCAAAAAGTCAGATCATAGAAACTGACTGGAACTAAAGGTATCACAATGAAAAGATGTAAAGGGAAAAAATTTCCCTTTACCATCAGCTCCTTGTGGGCAGGTTCACATTGCTCAAAACCAGATTTTCATAGGAGCATTACTGGTATTTTTCTATAGCCACAGTGGACAACTGGGAATATTTGTTTGAAACTATCTTCCAGTTAAAAGTATACAGGCCATGTCATGTTTTAAAGAACTTTAAGGACTTGACTGACTTCCTTTACAGCGTTGAATCAGACAAAGAATTGTCCCTTCAGAAAATTCCTGGCTTTACCTGCAGGTTCTCTACTGGCCTACTTTCCTTTGAATGTGGAGAAAACATCGTTGGATTCGAAACGATTTTTTTTTAATCCTGGATTTTCAGAAAAAGAAATTATCACTTCAATATTTATTCTTTAAAGTAATATTAGGTTGGTGCAAATATAATTGCGGTTTAAAAGGTTAAAAATAATTGCAAAAACCACAATTACTTTTGCAACTAATAGATCCATTCCTAGTTGATAACCCAAAATAAATGGGGTTATCAACTGCTCAAGCTGTTTCTTTGCCTTTCTTTGCCCAATTGTTATCAACAGAGAGATTTAAAGAAAATACATATATGCATATATATAATATAGATGTAATAGTATTATACATAAATATGTATACACCCATATTTATACATTTATCTATAATTTGTAAATATGGATATACATATACACACACACATATATATATGCATATATGTAGAGAGAGAGAGAGGGAGAGAGAGAGAGAGAACCTTTATTTGAAGGATATGGAGATGAACCATCTCGATATATTCTAGCTTTTATATTTGGATCAAGATTACTTATTTAGCTCCCACCCTTAACCCCCAACAAAAATTACACCTCAGCTTTCATTTAGGATACTGTAAGAAAAGAGCTTTATATAACCCACTACATCATTCAATACTCCCTATATGAGGCACCATTCAAGAACTTTCTTTCAGAAATATGCACTAGGAAAAGTTTCTTCCCCTTCAAGGAACTAGTGTGTTTAATTTTGGCTTTGGACAGAAGGAAACTCTCAGAACCAAATTCCCAACTCAAATTATTGTTAAGCTGTACACTTAAGATTTATACATTTTACTGTAGGTAAATTATAACTCAATAAAAAAAACCTTTAGCTCAATGTTGGTAAATGATTAGGGACACTAACACCAGCAGATATATTCTAACTCTTCCTGTAGTCTTGACTTTCTATTCTAATGTATATTTTACCCTGATCCTAAAACATTCCTCTTTCATTTATTTTTGTTTTCCACTAAGATACAGAGGAAACCTAAAATTGCCCTGCAACATACATGAGAAGAAAGCAGAACAAAACATTCTGGGGTTTTGATATAGCCAGTCCTGACCAGCGAATTATCATCAATTGCCTAGGCAAGAGGAATAAATTTCATAATGGTTCATCATAATGTACAGGATAGTTATAATTAGTTGAATAATGTACAATTAACTTGGTAAGCCTATAAACAATGTATTAGTATTGTGCATGGAGATATTATTCTCAAATAAATGTATTTTTGAATTAAAATCCCCATTCAAGAACCAGGTACTATTATCTACAACAAATATCTGAATCTAGGTCGTCACCAAAATGTTCAAAGGGCAGAAACAGGTACTCCCTAACTGAGTCTACATGCAGTTCCCCACCTGTTGAAACATTGAGAGTCTGTCTGTCAGTGGACAGTGCTGTTTAGAGAATTGATATATAAATACTTCTTATTTACATTCCAATTTGCCATAAAAGGAAAAAACAAACCTAAATAATCTACTGTGACTAAATTCTGGCTGAAACAAATTTAAAACATATAAACTACTAAAACGCTTTTACTTATATCGCTTCCTTGCCTGAAATGCCTGTCTTCCTACGAGTGGGTTCAACCACTTACAACTCCTTATCAGAGGTTCAGCTCAACACCACCTTCTCTTGAAAGGGCTACAGAAACTTGACAAGGCCATTCCATTGCAATCATATAGCAGGAAAGATGAAGGGCCATGTCCTGGAACTGTCTGCTAAGCAGACAGAATTAGAAGCCACATCTTTTACTCCCAACTTTTTATTTTGAAAAATTTCAAATTTAAAAAAAGGTTGAAAGAGAGTACAACGACAACCCTTACATCCTTCTAGCTCATTCAGTTTCACTGAGGGCAAAATTAGTTCTTGGAAAGGAATGAAAAAATCTTAGATATTACAAAAAGGTTGAGAAACCTAGACTGACCAATTGTTAAGTTTTCCACATTTGCTTTCTCTTTGTACACACACACACACACACACACACACACACACACACACACACACAGAGATTTGGGGTTTTTTGTTGTTGTTGTTGTTGTTGTTGAACCATTTGAAAGTTACTTGCAGCATCACTGACATTTGGCTCCTACATATGTCAACATGTACCTAAGAGTTTGAGTATTTTTCTCTACAGTCATAATAAAATTATCACACTCAGAAAATCTATTGTTATTATTATCATTATTATTATTTACCACCCATTCTCCATTTCTCCAATAATGTCCTTTATATCTCTTTTACCCTTCAAAACCCAACGAAGGATCCAGCACACAACACTTAATCGTCATGTTTCTTTAGTCTCCTTTAATTTCCCTGCCTGTTCACTTATGGAGTCTTTCGTTATACAAATATTTTTGAAGGGTCTAAGCCAATTGTTTTGTAGATTTCCCATTTGAATTTGTCTGAGAGTTTTTTCTTTTAAATTATCATTTTTTAAGAAAAATTGGCAGAAGTACCACGTAAGTCAAGTTGTACTTTTTTTTTTGGTGCATCACATCAAGAAACATATATTAGTTCATCCTATAATGTCAAGTTTGATCAGTTGGATAAACTAGCAAGATTTATCCATATCCTGTCTCAATAATCTTTTATCCAATGACTTAACCATCTTATGTCAATCAAATATTTCTGCGGTGCTTATTCTATTTATAGATTTTTCTATTCCTATAATTCTTTCTACATTTAGTAGTCAGAAAAAAAGAATAAATAGCCACTTTCCAACTTTGGACCTAAAGATCCTGTGTTTTAAGGGCCATAGGAAAGTTATGTGGAGTAACTCTTGGTCCTGAAAAGCATCTCTGTATCTTTCTACCTTTTATATGAAATTCAGTTTAAAATTTCATGACCAATGAGTTTTATTAATTGGGGGATAAATATTGAAAACCATTAGCATTGTCCAATATAACTTTCTGCAACAATGATAATTTTTTTTAATACCATCAACAGTTGCTACTGGCCACATGCAGCTACTGAGAACTCGAAATGTGGCTGGTAGGACCAAGGAAGAGAGTTTTTAATTGTAATTTAAATAACCACGCATGGCTATTGGCACTGTATAGGACAGTGTAGGCTTAGAGAATCTCACTTAAAAAATTTTATCATCGTTTTTGGGGACAGTTTGTCATTTAAATGCAAATACATATGGCAAACTTCATTAGCTTTTAAAAATAATAATATGGTCAAGAGGAGTAACAACAATCATTTAAGAACTTTCTATATGCCAAGTTTTATACCAGCTGCTTTACATATATTTTGATTTAATTCTTGCTTAACACTATAACCAAAGAGTATACCATTTTGAGAAATGTTTCATAATTAAATTACCCATGTAATTAGAGCAGAGTTCTCTTGAACAAAATACATTTAGAAAAACTAGGATCAGTTAAACTGTTAATTGAATCTGTATTTTAATATGCTAAAAATTTAATACCAGAGCAAATGCATTAGCTGGAAAAAACCAATAGCTAATAAAAAACTTCTAATAATTAGACCTGTAAAAAAATCAGAAATATCTTCACTATTCCAATTAAAAATAAATGCCACTGGGTAGCTTACGAATAGAGATCATACTGTGCCTAGAGCTATTTTTCAAAGGAAAAGCAAACCACAATTCTGGCCAATAGGCAAATATAGAGGCCTGGTTAAATAAAACTATGTTGAAATTTTCAGGGCACTCCCATTTGGGACCCCATCCCGCTCAGGAGCTGCAACCTCTTCTCCTGCCTCTAATAAACTATCTTCCTTTACAAAAAAACACATAAATAAATAAATTTTCATTACTGATACAACTATACAGGAAACAAAACTATGCTTTAAACAGCAAACTCATAAGCAGTTCCCTCCAAAACTTGGTATCTTTCATACTATAGCTTTCTAACACTAAAAAATATATAGTGAGATATTTCTTCCCCTCCCAGCCCCCCAACAACAAAAAAAGATATTTTAAAAGTCTGCATGGAAGGTTTCAAATATGATGAGCACAACCACTGAGACCCATAAAAGCAGAGCTTCACTCCCTAGTACAGCACAATTTGCAAAAACGTCAACTGTTTAAATATGAAACTTTAACTTAAAAATAGGTTCATACCAGTATCATGAAGTAGTCATAATTCTACATTCTTTCTTTCTTCCGGACCTTCACATATATTGCTTTCCTTCTTGGGATGCCTTCTGCTGCCTATCCCGTCGTCTCCAAACCCTTTGTATATGCTGTTCACTCTCCCAGGAACACCTTCGAACGTTTGGGCTATCCTGCTCCTTTTCTCAAATGACACAGGATTGGTGTGAAGATTAACTAAAAATAAAAATGCCTGGCATACACATATAACAACTCTAAATAAAGGACACACAATCTTT
This sequence comes from Rhinolophus hipposideros, assembly GCF_964194185.1. Classification (NCBI taxonomy): domain Eukaryota; kingdom Metazoa; phylum Chordata; class Mammalia; order Chiroptera; family Rhinolophidae; genus Rhinolophus; species Rhinolophus hipposideros. Next base: position 30,610,600 of record NC_138054.1, read on the forward strand.
CATACCTACATACCCTGCTAGCATACAGTATCTGGTCCATGACAGGTATCCATTTACTGAAATAAAACAACATAGAGGAAAAATAATTTGAGGTGAAAAAAAAAAAAGAAAAGGAAGATAAAGGAATAGGATGTGCTTTCTGGCATACAGGAATATGAGTGTATTTTTTTTAATCCAGTTAACCAGAACACCCTTCTTCAAAACCAAGCAAGTTAACTTTCATGTTATTATACTTATAGGGGGATGTAATACGCAAACAGAAGTTTTTCTCAAAATAAAAAAGTGCACAGACGTCACACTCCTGACACCCTATTTGTTTTTAACATATTTCCTTTAGATTGAGAAGAAACAATGACTTAGTTTGTCTAATATAATATGATATCTATTGGGAGACAATTCTCCTGTGGTCTCTCACATTTCTGCTGCATTCCCTGTAAGCAGAGGCACTGATTGCTCTTTGCTCTAGACTATCTTTTTAAGGGTAGTTGTAAAGCAATAGCCGTGGAAAATACAGTGTCTTCCTCTGAGCAAAAAATGTGCTCCCTAAACTCAGGACTCCTCTCCAGGAACACACCCCACTAGATACACAGGTGTCATCCAGCCCACTGTGTGTCACCCTTTGGAGCTCCTGACACTGGTGCAAAAACACTGATACTCGTATGTTCTAACCAATATCCATGAAACTATGACAGGCTAATTTGTTGGTTTGCAATAAAATCTCAGACTTTGTACACCCTTCAAATAATCATGTGGAAAAATCAGAAGTCTCACAAGTCTAATTTTTTTTACTGATAGTATTTCAGAACAGATATGGTAATCCAATCAACTGTCTTTCATGTACACTAGAAAGAATAACTTTATGGTGTCCATCTGCAGCACAACCATTAATTGGTTATTAAACTATCTGTTGTCTAGAAACCAGTTTCCAAAAAAAACAAGACTATTTTGCATGTTTTACAGCCATAGGGTCTATGCTCACTGTTAAAGATGCCCTTGATACAATGGGCTCTTCAGCCAAATGGTTTCAGCATATGTATTTTGTTGAAGTCCCAGAGATTCTGATATATAACCAACTATATCTCACCCAGCTAAAACCACTGTTAGGGGTCCAGACGCATAACCATAACAATGATGGTCTAGTACAAACACTGGAGGTAGTACAGTTTGGTAAAAAAAGATCTAGTCTTAGTTCTAGTTCTAACAGCCTTAAATGAATGAATAAGTAACTGAATAAGTAACTAAATAAGTAACTATCCTACCAATATAAGTAAATGAATAAGTAACTGCAGCCACATCACCCAATTCCATGCCTTACTTGTCTTACCTCTAAAAGACTTCACTGGACAATTATTAAGATCTCTCTTCAACTCTAAAACTCTTTAATTAAAATTCTACTAGTTACTAAAATTGCTGTGGTTCGATGGAAGACATTCACCTACTATCATACTTCAGTTTGGCATTCCTTTAAGATACAAATGATGGTTTAAAATAAAATGCCAATAAACACACATGAATGAGATTCTAAATTCAAGGAGCCAAAAGGTAGGTAGCCATATTATTAGTAAAACCAGATGATTTTTGGCCCAGACATAAACTGTCAAATACTTATGGCCTAGATACAGTGATGAAGTCTCTCCAAACGTACAGCTTTGAGCATTTGGCCCAGAGACTTCTTTTCTTTTCTTTTTTTTTTTAAAGAGCCTTGGATATCAAGAAATTATTTAGCTATCCAACATAAATACAGTATTTTGGGTGGACCATTGGTTTATATTCCTGTAACAGTGCATTTATATTTGAAGCTCTTCTGAAACTTGGCACCATGATTCTTCCCTCAGCCCAATATAATAGCAATCACCTTGTCTATGAGAACAAGTTCAAAATTGTTAAAAATTTCCTGTAAATAAACAACAAATCACTGCAAGTTTAATTAGCTAGAGGGGTCTATGATGGTAGCATATTTTAAGAGCAATGTGGATTAAAATTTAAGCCAGTAGCTCTCTGAGTCCTATCAACGTATTTGACCTCCCGAAGCCCCAGTTTCTTCATAAGATAATATCTGCCACACACGACTGCTGTTTGTAAGAATTAAATGAGATTATTTCATAAAGGGTCTAATATATACTTGGACACACAGAAAACATTCAATAAATGATAAATAATATAATTAAATGACCTGGAACTCCTTGAGTTCCATGATCTTTTCCCTATCTCCCCAATGTATCCCCTACTAAATATCCTACCAATATTGTACATTTTTACCGTACCACATCATATCTCATTATATTGAATATACGTACCTTATATGCCTTGATTTTCATACCTTTGATCATGCCATATTCCCTGCCTGAATTTTTCCTATCAAATTCTTACCCGTCCTTAAAATCCTTGATCAAATTCCATTCTCCTTCAAGAGAACTTCAAATACCTATTCCTTTCAGAAAGTCGGTCAGAACCCTGGTGCTTGCAGCTGGTGCTCAAAGGGAAACAAATTATTAACCCCCCAGAAAATTTAGAAAGCTATATGAGATAACAGGTGCTGGCTTTGTAGAAAGCGGAAACTAGCAGTTTGAATACTGAAAATAGGGCAAAGGAATAAATCTTCATTTTGAAGCTAAATTTATAATGGAAACGGGGCAAAAACAGCAGAATGTCCAGTATACTATGCAAGTTAATGATTGTAAGGGAAAAAGCCTGAAAAGTTAAAAATGTTATTTTTCATGGTTCAGAAACTAGGGCAGCTATATTAGAGAAAAAGATTCACCACAGCCTTTATAGCCTTCAAGCAAATATGCTTTATACCATTGAAAAGAAAATCTAAATATCAAGATACCATTGAGAAAAACATGTCAATTTTTACTAATGCTTCATTTTTCAAAAAATGAGGTCAAAAATTTTTGTCATTCTGGCACTTAACATTTTCTGATTTCTATACTCAAATTTACCTCCCAGTCTTCCTCAAAAGTCAAATCCTTAAACTTACCTGTCTTCAAAACTTTGTTTATGTTTCCTCTCCACTCACCCAAACATCTTTCTCTACCGTCAAATGATTTTTTTTCTCAATTTTATAGTATTTACATAAGACCAAGCTATAGAGTCTCTCTTCACAATTTATAATTCCCAAAGGAAATGAATAATCATTCAAAGTAACTTTTGAAATCCTTTGTAAGAAGCCTTCAGGAATAAAAGTTATGAATTAAAATTTTTATTTTTGGGGACCAGGTTCTCCCAGTGTAAGAAACTGGAGGGTCTCACTTGTTGCTGGTTGATATTACAATAAATTTTCTCTTCTTTCTTCAATACAAACCCAAAGTTTTTTCTTCAGAAAAAGTTAGATGCAAAGCTTAGAATTAGACATTTACACCATACTAACAAATATTGAATAATTCATATGTAATATTGATACTAAGACTTGACACTGCTAAGTTCTAAATGTTATTTTGAATTTTTTTGATCCTTTTAGTTAAATGAATCTGATCAGTACTTTTTGTACAAAATTTGTCATTAATATTCCTTCGATAAGCCTTTAATACTAGAATCAAACATTTAATTTTAGGTCATCATCATTAGGTCTTAAAGTTCATTAGGACTTAAAGGTTCAAGAAACCCTGAACATCTCATGCTTGTTGTGAAATATATAACAAAGTAAATCTAGAAGAGACAAAAAGGTAGGATCCATAAAATCTGGTGATGGACTACATATAAAGGGAAAAAGAATCAAGGATGACTCCTAGAGTTTTCAACCACAAGAGATATGGAAATATGAAGGTATTGGTAGAATTCAGAAGGACTAATCTTAAGGGCAGGAAGAGTGAAGTAAGAAAACGATTGTTTTGTTGCTGTTATTTCAAACATACTGAGTGTGATGCTAACATCTTACCTTATCATGAAGAAACACTTCATCTTAGAGAGATGTGTGAGATGAATATGAAAAGCTACTCACTGCCTCAGCTTGAAGTAGGAAACCTCTCTGTCTCCAATGCATACATGGATTCATTTACATTTTCCACAGATAAATAACTAAATTAGAGCCCCAGAAAAACAGTCCTCCAAAAGGTTGATTTTTCTTAGAAATATTACCCAGTATTTTCTCTGTCTCTGAAATAATTTTACTTATATTTTTTAACTCTAAAACGATTTATGATTTACAATCTTTGTTCCACGCTCTTCAGCATTACTTCAGTCCTTTTCATGTGAACCCACAGCACAGCATAAAGAACCATGATAATCTAATCAACGATAACCTATTTTACCAGTGCATTGGAAATTAAAGTCTAACTGAATTCTATTCATTATCTACAACTTAAAGGAACTGATCTCTTGCTTGACAGAATATTTACTAAAGATAAAAGAGTTGGCTGGTTTCGGTGGTGCTGGCACTCTAATTGCGCCTGCCAACCACCCAGTCCCATAAACACTGAATTCTGTTCATCCGAGGCTTCCTTGTCAACAAGCCATAATCACATTTTGACACACTTTAGTAGGTTTTAAGAAAGCAGAGTTAATCCTTTGTGTTCCCTTATAGCCTAGGTTTGCAAGCTTTTACAATTTTTTAACAGGAAAGTCTTGAAACAATCAGTACTGAACATTCAGATACAGAAGGACGTAAGAATCTGGATGCAGAACTGGTTTTATCACTATCACCTCTAAGTGTGGCGTCAAGTTTCTGATCATGAACATTTCCCTCTCCAATTTCACTTATTTTGATTTACTACTTAAGAGACTGATTAGGTTTATGAAAACATTTCTGGAAAAGATAAACTCCACACAGCGTTTACCAATGCAGAGGAAGAGAGAGAAATGCGTCCACTGAGAAGTACCAGAAACTGACATATCTGTAATGTTTTATTATAAATGAAAATATATTTAATAAAGCTAAGTTGTGGGTATATAGGCTATATGGTGAATATATGGTTGGGGTTGGGGGGTAGTATAGATTACTTTGTCTATCTTTCAATCCACTATCCCCACACACAGTCCCCAATGAAAACTCTATGGCTAAAAAAAAATTGTGGTCAAGGGGAGAGATGAAATAGTTTGGGAACATTATACAATTCATAGGAAGACAAATCCAGGGACTTTATAGAAGGTAAATGAAAGGAACACTCACTGTCAACAGCACTAGAGACAGCATAGGAAAGACTCCAGGAAACAGGCCTGCACCAAATACAAAGTATGATATGATTTTGCCAAGAATCAGCCTCAGATTAGTAACTGTCCATGGAGATGCTTCTAAAATTATCCCTAATATCACTTTTTTCAGTTCTACGGCTGATTACAGATATTTGGGCCACACACCTTTGGGTAGTGTGCGAGCAGCTTTCCTGCCTTCCAAAGTTTTTTAATAGTCATCGTTTTCCAAAGTCACATGAGAATTTTGGTTTAATTGATTTTCCCATACCCAAATATGCTGAGATACACAGATAGCCACCAGCCTTTCCCCAAGTGACATCAATTACTCTGAGAAGAACATTAAATACCAGCTTACCTCTAATTGGCCTTCCTACCGTAGCCTATTGAATTTGAAAATCACATATGTGAAGTCACCTAAAGAAGCTATTAAACCTGCATCTTTAGTAAACAGTACGTAAGTGTTAGAGTAACGGATATATTTAATAATGTTTGCATGTCAATCTTTAAAATCTCTGTTCCTGTTTTAAGAATGAGAGAAAAAGGACTAGAAGGCAAATGGTTTGCCTACAAGATTTACAAAACATCTTGTAAAAAAAATATTGCTAGCAGGAAACAGACTAACTGGGATTTTATTCATCCTCCTGAATTACATAAATTATGAAGCTAACCAGGAAAACAGTATTTTTCTACCTATCTTGTTACTTCTTATATTTTGAATAGCTCATTAAAGGCAGTTAACTGTTAAGCCTTTTGGTCTTTTGGCCAAATTTGATAAACAACTTTCAAAATATAGGTAGCATTAACAATGCTCATTTTACGGTGAATATGGTAAACTAAAAACATAACTTGAAATACTCATGATATATTATTAGTTTTGTAACTACAACAAGAATATTTAGGAGCTACTAAGAAAACATTGTTGCGCATTCAAACTGAGTAGATTCAGTCTGAGTCTCTAGAACAGAGACTTTCAACCTTAGTTGTAGGGGACAATCACCTAGGGAACTGAGGCCCAAACCACACCCCAAATTAATCAAATCAATCTTTGCAAGGTGGGGCCCAGACGTAAGCATTTTTGAAAGCTTCCGAGGTGATTCCAACAAATAACTAAGGCTGAGAACCACAAAGATCCTACACATACGTGATATGAAGTAAAAAAATAATAATAATTAAGTAGTCTGCTTATTTTGTGGGACAACATATAGCAACATTCTTCTAAGTGATCCTGACATACTTCAGGTCAAACCAATTTTCCCACAACAAAAACAAACTCACAGCTAATCTATCAGATAAAAGAGATAAGCCACAGAATTGGGAGGAATGATACCACCTTTTTACAACTGATTATTGTACATAGCTCCAACTAGTCTGTACCCTGAAATAAGAGTGAGAGGAACCATTTATATTTCCTGCAGACTTACATTTAAATCTTGTTCTTCACAAAAATAAATGTCCAAATGGTAATGATGAAAATGGTTCATCCCTATCAATGAGAAAACACCAAGTCTAAAAGCAAACCTCAAGAAGCCCTCCTACACATTTCATATGGCAAGAAATTTAAACTGAATCCATTTGCATAAACACTTCACAACTATATTTTTAAAAAAACAAAAAACACTTAAGTTTTACATATGTTCAAGGACTAGTTAGTATTCAGAATGAAAGACGATGAAGAAACTCACATTGGTCTTTCCCTTAAAGGAAGTTTCTTCTACTAGTTGAATTACTTTTTTTTTGTTTCCAAAGCATCTTTATCATAATAGTTGTTTGCATTTAAACAGTTTTGACAATTCCTAGGCTCTCTAAGAATCAATTAATCCATCTAACACTTCTGTGAGGTGGATATTAATTAGTTACCCACACATTATTCTCAACTCCTTATTTCTAAGAGTGAAAAACTTACTCATAAGCAGTTACTAAACTGAGCCAAAAGGAATAGCTGAACACTTGCCAACATTCACTGATTTCTGGATTCTCTGAATTTTGTTTTCTTTTGTGGTTTTTTTTTAACTAATCCACCACACACCAATAAAAGAAAGTGATAAAGTGTGAACATTTATCCTACTGTTGTTCTTCATAACTGGGCTATCACAAAAGCTATGCAGGGAGTCCTCATCTTCAAAAAAAAAATAATCATACTGTCAAAAGAGAGCAAGTATAAAGAACTCAATTGGGAAGAGGATAAAAAAGCTACAGAAAAATGGGTAGGAAGAATTATTCACAGCAACTTAATTAAAAGTGATTGATATTTTAAGTATTGGGAAAGAAGATTCTAATTAAAAATTAAGCAACAGTGCTTTAATCAAGTCTAGAAAATACCCACATTCTCATACAGAAAAGTCTATGTACACTTCAATTTCAAATTTTCAAGCTGTTTGCCTTTGTAAGAAAATAAGCTCACACAACTTCTCTCTAACTTAGCACAGAACTTCTGAAAAAAGGTGACTCTCAAATATAAAAACAGAATACACTTTGAACACCCTGTTCTACCAATGCACCTTTCCACTGACCAGAAATCAATCTTATCTTTCCTTCTAGAGTATTAACGTTACAGTAACAGCTCAGTACAAGGCATGCAAGCTAAAAACATTTAACAAATGATCTAGTTAGATATCAGAGAATGATTGTTGGAGTACACATGTTAACAAAGGTCAATGACAAAAATAAAATGCATTTTAAAAGATTTATTACATAGTTTTGATCTATAAGCGTAAGTGTGGTTTTACAGCTTTTACCTCATTTAATTGCTTAAATAAATGTAAGACAGGTGGAAGAGAAGATTCTAATGAATGCCAATGCAGAAGATTTAGGTACACATCTTTCCTATTGCTATAAGAGGTAATATAAAAGGAAGATTAATTGCAAAATGAATTTTAAAAAAAAAACGGATTTGAGCCATTTCCTAAGCTATGTGACCTTAAGCAAGCACATTATTTAACCTAAACCAATTTACTGCTCATCTATAAAAAGAGAAAATATTGGCATGTGTCTGAGGAGGTTGTGAGGAAAGTAAGATGATTCATTTAAAGTGATAAAAATTCCCAAACTACGGTATAAGCACTCATTACATATCAATAATTAATTTTAATACCAAATACTGCAGACAACTAATAATATACATCTGTAACTAATTTCCCTCTTAAAAGTGAAGCCCAAATACAATTATGTAAAAATCAGGCACAAAATAAGTATAATTTAGAAATCTCGCTATTGCAATATGACATGGTATAGAAAAAAAACCAAAAATACCATTAGCAAATGAGAAGATCACAAATTCCTTAAAATTTCAACAAAAGCACTGGAAATGTTTTAGAATTTAAAACTATTAGCAAAGCAGCTTCCTGAAAATTAAAAGCATTCTCACTGTACAGCAGAAAGGCTTGTGGTTGTGGTGGGGGTTATAGGTAGGTAGGTGGGGGAAGAAAGGCCATTCCAATAATATCACACACACACACACACACACACACACACACACACACACGTGTGTGTATGTATTTAAGAGTGCATGGTAAAACTGGTGGAATCAAATAAAGTTTACAGTTCAGTTAATAACATCATACCAATATCAATTTCCTGCTTTGATAACTGTACTATAGTTTCATAAAAAGTTATCATTGGGGGAAGCTGCGTAAAGGGTACACAGGAACTCTCTGTACTATGTCTGTGCAACTTCCATGTGAGTCTAAAATTATTTCAAAATAAAAAAGTTTTAAAAATGCAGAAAATACATCTCATAAGAAACTTGTTAAATTATAAATTTCCAAAATGTAAAAACCCTGAAAAAAGGGAAATATGTTTCCAGATGGGGAAGTCCAAACATAATGTTATCATTTTAATCATATTATTAATCTTAAACAGTTCAATGTAAAATCCTAATGCACTTTTTTATTTAACAAAGTTATTATGAGGTTCAACTGGAATAATAAATAGACAACTAAAGCAAAGAATCATTCAGGAAGGATTATCCCTACCAGGTACTAAAGGATATAAAACCAAAAGAATTGAAAGTAGTATAATCCTAACACAAGAATTGTTAGACAAAGCAGTGTAATGGGATGGCCCAGAAACATACCTTATTCCCTGCACCCCTGTAAACCTAAATTCCTTATGGACTGAAAAATAAAAGTCAAAAATATAAAAGTAACATAGTAAAATTATGTAACAACTTATAAAATATTATTAAGGATTTCTAGTCTGATATGTAAAGAGTTTAGAAGTCATTGCTGCCATCCTTACAACAAGAAAAAAGCTGAAGAACTGAAAATCAACAACTCTTGTATCCACCAGAGAATTGAGGTTCAAGGCAAACTGCTGCCCTGAAAACTGGAGACAGGTGAATACAGAGAAGCACAGCCCACAGCTGGGGCCTGTATCCCTAAGAGCACTTACGCTATAACTGATAAATTGCTGGAAGCTCAGTATGGACTAACTTGAGAGCTAAAAACTCAGAAAATGGGCAGTCTTGGGGCAGCGGGCATTCCTGGGTTTTATGTCTAAGTGCACCAACAGGTTCACCTTGTAAAGTCTGAGAAAGTCCCCTCATCCTTCCATAGCAAGGGGGTGTAGATGTGGGAGGAAGTAATCATTTTGAAGTAGCCCAGAGTTCTCCCTGTTCTACATAGCAAAGTCCTGCCCTCAAAGGAAACTGTTACTAAAGCTAACCAACCTGGGTTTAGGGAAATACCTAACTTCAGTCCTCTCTAGCCTTCTTGTTTCACCTGTGTTGAGGGGGAGGGCAGGGAAAGAGCGAAGAGGAGCTAAGATGCACTCAGAAAAGTCATAGCCAAGAGACACAGGCTCACTAAAAGACAGAGAGGCCTAATCGTAGGAATATTGAATGCTTCCTCTCCCCCCGTACCTTACCTACCATCAATAAGCCTCCTATATACAAACAGGTAAGCTGAAAGAACTACAAGCCTCAGGAGTTCCTAGGGAAACTGAAAGATAACAGGGGCACTACGGGAAATTTTAGCCTCTGACTGTTACAGCAATCAGTAAACACAGCCTAACTCCTAGCCAGATAACATAAAACCTCACACTAACGGCCTATTTGCCTGAGTTCCTTTTACACAAGACATCATGTCCAACTATCAACAATAACAACAAAAAATTACACGGCATGCTAAAAAGAAAAAAAAAGTCTGAAGAGACAAAACAAGCATCAGAAACAGACTTAGATATAACAGATTTTTAGAATTACCACATTGAGAATTTAATAACTATGATTAAGATGCTAAGGGCTTTAATGGAAAAAGACACCATGCAAGAACAGGTGGGTAACATAAGCAATGTAAGCAGAGACATGGAAACCCTAAGAAAGAATCAAAAGGAAATGACAAAAATCAACAACACTATAACAGATATGAAGAATAACTTTGATGGGTTTATCAGTAAACGACACAGCCGAGAAAAGAAATCAGTGAGTTTGAAAATATGTCAGTAGAAACTTCCCAAACGGAAAAGCAATAAGGAAAACAGAAAAAACAAACAAAAATGGAACAGAATATCCAAGAATGGTGGGATAATTACAAAAGGTTCAAAATATGTATAATGGAAATATCAGAAGAAAAAGAACAGAAGAAATCTTTGAAGTAATAATGGCTAAGAATTTTCCAAAATAAATGAGACATCACACCACAGATCCATGAAGTTCAGAAACCATCAAGCAGTATAAAAACTAAAAAAAGAAAAATCTACACTTAGGTATATCATAGTAAAACTGATATACCTGTCTTTTGAAAATCAAAGACAGAGAAAATCTTGAAAAAAAAACAGAGGGAAAAAGAAAACCTTACCTAAGGGAACAACGTTAAGAATTACATCGGAGTTCTCTTCAGAAACCATGCAAGCAAGAAGACACTGAAGTGAAACACTTAAAGTGTTGAAAGAAAAAACAAACAAACAAAAACCTAGAATTCTGTATCTAGCAAAATGATCCTTTAAAGGTGAAGCACAAATCAAGATTTTTCTCAGAGAAACAAAAATTGAGGGAATTTGTTACTGGTAGACCTGTCCTGCAAGGTTAAAACAAGTTCTTCAGAGATGGAAAATGGCATATGTATGTAAGAAACCAGATCACATAAAGAAAGGAACAGCCTTATAGAAATAAATGAAGGTAAAATAAAATACCATTAAGAACATACACAGTAAGATAAAATTATTGCATACATAAAAATACCATGAAACAAATTAAATAGCTAACTAGTAGCTAGGAAAAATTATGAGAAATAGTTAATAGCCATAATACTATTTTCTTCAAAGCATCCACAGTTTGAGGAGAGGAAGAGTAAGGTGTTGACATTTCTGACTAGTGACTGTGGGAGACGAAAGTGGGCATGTTTTGCTCAGTGTCCCACTGATTGATTCTTTCTCATTTAGAGCCAGTCTTATCTGCAGTCTTATATGTATGCTGCTCTATGCTGCAGGCTTAAAAGACCATATTCTGGCCCTGCAGAGGCCTGCAATTGTCAAGTGCAATGACTGGCAGATAAATCTTAATCAGATAAGTATCGGAAAGGCCACTGTGGCAATACATGTAAGTCAAATCTTCCAATCTAGCTTTACCCAAAAAATTCTGATGCCCTCTGATTCCCTTATACATTTACTCGGTTGGCACAGAATTCAGGGGGCAAAGGTATCAATGATCTGCTCCCCAGACTCAAGCAGTTACCTCCAATTTTAGCCATGTTTTATAACTTCATCTAAATGTTTACAAACCAAGCATTCACAATTAAGAGGGCTAGGATGTAGATACAGAGACAGAAATATATAGATGAAGAGATAAAAATAGGTACGGAAAAAGAACAGTTCTGCAGCACATGAAAGTCCACTTTCCTTCTTGGACATTGAGTATCTCCAGGCATCAGAAAGATAAAATCAGAGGTGGATATACACTGTGAAGCTAATAAAGTTGAAGCTTTAGGGTCATACACTTGGCATTGGCCTCTTCCAAAAGTCCTAAACAGGATTTTACATTCATGATTTTGTACTCTCTTTCTTTATAAGACCCCAGAAATCATAAAAGCTTTAGACCTCACAAAACCTGGATCAGCTCTGGATGAAACGCAGGAAGAAAGCAGAATAAAGCCAAATGCATTTTGGATTGGAATCTTTAATTTCAGTCCAACTAAGAAGGTTCTGAAATGCACAAGTTGTTATGAAAATTCTAGAATATTACAACTAAATGAAACAAAATCCGTCCAAGTGGTTACCTCATAGTTTACCATAATAAAAGGTGAAACCCTATTTAAAGGAAAGACTCTTACTTCCCCTCCTCAAAGACAAGGTTTATCATTCCACTATTATGTTAGCTATTACAGTAGCAACCTAGGAAAATGTTCATGATTGGATGTTAAATGAAAAAATAAAATATTATAATTACTTCTATCTAAGGATTCTATATGAAAGAACTTTGCAAAGAATAATGGGTTTTTTAGTAGGTGAAATAATAATTACTTTTTCTTTCCTTTTTCCAAATATTGTATGATTACTAATATAATTTAAACTTTAAATTATAGTTTTACACTATGGCTATAAAGTAATATAAATGGTCTTGCATAATTTTAAAGGTTCTGAACCATTCCAGAGTGCCAAAATATTTTTAGCAACTGAATTTTTTTAATGTATACCTTTTTCAAGGTGACTACTTTGACAATATTATTTTTGTCGCATATTTTATGAGCACACAATAATTACATTACCTTGTTCAGAACTGTGCTCAGAAGCATTTAAGAAAGACAGGTTCACCATGTTAACCTAAAGTATTGCACTTTTCCTGGCTTCTTCTGTTTTCTCCCTTTAAAAGAACTCCCATTTCTTATGTTTGATAGTTCATGTGCTCTCAGTAACTATCCTTATTTCCTGTTACTAATGCTGTTCTATATAGAAAGAGGAAAAGACTGACAGGTATTACTATTTATTAAATCAGTAATTTTAATCTTATAAACCATAAATTAATATATTTGATTATGACCCTAGCCTAAAATAAAATGTTGTATGACTTTTGTGCATCATTTTATTTATTCAGGATTTTTTTTTTTTTATCCCCAGGCAAGATTTATGTTGCTATTGTTTTGGTTATAAAATAAATGGGTAAATTACATTAACTATGAAAAAATTTATGGACAACCAAAGCAATGGTTATCAAAAAAAAAGGTGGGGGAGTTCAACAGCTCTACTCAAAACTATCTTTAATTTAAGCTTTGGTATTTTCATTTTAAGTTTAATATTAAATTTAAATTAATAAGAGTTTCTCACTTCACTTTTATTCTGTGACCAAAATGCAAGTATAGAATGTGCTTTCCCTGGCTCCTTAAATAAAAGGCGACAAACAGGCTATCACTCCAAAATTTACCTCAGAATCTGATGTAAGAGTTATACTTCATTGTAGTTGAAAAGACAATCTATAGAAATCTCTTTGGTATTTTAATACCTCAGTGCCCACCAGACTAAAAGAAAATGGGCTAAAAATATTTAAATGGCAGTTATTTAATACCTATACAAATACATAACTTCTTTTCCTACCACATTATGCCTTTTTCACATATTCACTATTTCATATACATCTGTAAATCTCCTCAATTTTTCAGGAAAGACAGGATTAAAATGCATAATGAATGTGAAAGAAATGTATAATATAATTCAAATTAGAAAGTCAATTGCAAACTTTTAACTACATTCAACACCATTTAAGTCAAAAATCTCAAAAGCAGCTATAATATAGAACTCCATTTACATGAAATAAAATAACCCACTATTCTTATTAATTTAAAAAAACTACCTCTTATCTCAAACAACATTATTTTTAGAGGCAGGAATATTATTTTCACCATTAACTGCTTGGTCATTACCAAAAAGTAGTCATTCAACATACTGTCACAGTTTTAGTTTTATCATTTCTTTTAAAGTTCGAAAAAACTTTCTTCTTTACCTCTTTGCTTCATCTCTCTTATATTTCTCCTATAAGAAACAATATTACTATATGCATCTACATAGCTAGAACAAATACTCAGCTTTTGGTGCTCAGGAGATTAATTCATATAAGAACACACAAAACCTTACACACTTGGTTAAAAAGGCAGGTGAATGGTTTCAAATTAAACTGATAATTCAAGGTGGAGAGTGGGGGAGAATGGTGTCCTAAGACACTGCTTAAATAAAAAAGCAAAACAAAAAAAGGCCTCTTTTTCAAAGTGATTATAAATTCAGGATTAAATCAACTTAGAAAATTACAGGTTTCCTTGATAATTTTCTTCGTGATGGCAATTCTCAACACCCAGACTAACATGTGCTAAAAGTTTTTGAAACCCAAACAAAAACTAAGGCATAGTTTTCCACTGATGAGGTACTACACTTCATATGAGTATAGAGGAAGGTATGGTGAAATGTACAAGAGTCATGGAGTTCTCCAATTCTGTCATCCTCAATTCTGGGCTGGTAAACTCACTAGGAAATGAATTAAGAAAAGCCCTAAAGGTACAGCTGAAATGCAAGTAAATAGATGAGCCCAACAAGTCCAGCATTGCATTCAAAATGTTTTCACTGCTAGTAATTCGGAAAATTAAGATATCCTCAAACATAAAAAGTTATTACAATATGCAAATCAAATCACTGCTCTATTTACAAAAGTGTATATAGCAAATATATGTTAAACCTTCAGTAAGGATGACCAGTACTTAAGAACAAAGCTAGAATGCAGGGGAAAAAAGAAGTAGCAATAATATATGATGAAAGAGGTGATCATAACACAATTTTTCTCACATAATCTCTATCATTCTGGCCTACCAAGTATTCTGGTTACAGAATGGTAAATAACTGTTGACCAGAGTTAAAAAGCCTTTGAAGCTACATAAGATTCAAGAATTCTGTTCTTTAGGAATCTTATAATCCCAGCAATAAATCTAAAAGTACAAGCTATTCTATTCTGTATTTGAATGAAAAAAAATTTTTAAGTTGAAATTCCTAAATCAAAATGAAGGATATAGAACACATTTTTCCCCTATATTTGAGAATATGACAATGAATCACAATGGGAAAACTGACAGTAAAGGAATTATCACATAAAACTTTTTCCATAGTGGAGAAATAGGCCTGGGCTCCTCTTCCTTCACTAATTTGACTATCACTAGTGCTTTAAAAAATTACTTAGAAGCTAAGGAGTTATTTTATACATGCACGCACATGCGTGTACTTGTATGCACACAGAAATTCCCCATCACAATTCAAATTTAATTTGCACTTTATAAAAAACCCATCCTTAAAATGCCAAGTTGGCAAAGATTAGTAGGAAAGAGTGAAGAAAGTTCAGCCATGTTAAAACAAACCAGGGCTTTTAGATTATTTACATAAAAGTAAATACATTTCAATTTTTAGCAACACATAATAATATAATTGAATTGCCAGTGATATTTATTCTTTCCTAAGAGAGGAAAGAAATAAAGAGCTAATTTGAATACCAAATCTATAATTCACGTAACATCATCATCTGATTTATCTGAACACTTATCAGACAAGTGTGATCCTATGACATGAGGCACTGGGGAAAGCCTTACAGCAGCAAGAAATGTAAACTCTAAACTACATTAAACCAACAAGGCAAAGAGAAAGTAGATACATTATTATCATTACTAACAACTTATAATTGTGGCTTTTATGGCTTACATTTCCACATTCATTCCATCATTGGAAGATCATTTGATTTTCCCAATAACTCTCTGAGGACAGCAGAATAAGCATCATTTATATTAAATGAAGTTATACATATAAAACACTGAAACTATGCCTACTGCACAATTAATATTCAACAATTGTTAGTTATTATTATCTGTTACAGATAAAGGTTCAGAAGTCATGATGGCTTGTCATTGGTGGGAAAAGCAGGAAACCATTTAAGAAACATGGGTAAGAAAGGAAGGGATTCAAAACACGTTAGAAAAGACCAAAGGGAAGTCAGAGTGGTCATGAGGAAGAACTAGAGTGTAACTAGTCACAGGCTTAATTAGTCAGAGTTCAAACCTAGAACAAAAGAAAAAGGGCACACAATGACATCTTGTAAACAGACACTGCTGGACAGGCCAATGCCCAGTCAGAGACTATCACTAACAATTCCCAGGTTCAGGAGCAAAAGTCACATATACCCCTAATTTTCCTCACTGAGAAACCTATTTGGAGACACTAAAATTTTACTAAGAAGTTTGTTTGTTTGTTTTAAAATTTTTATTAAGAAGTTTGTTTGCTTTTTTTGTTTGTTTTAACCTTCAAAACATGAAAGGAAGATAAGAAATTTATTCTAGAGGACACTGCTGAATGGTTTTTATTCTATCCTACTTAACAAAATGAAGAAGATGTTTGTCAAAATATACTTTAGGATCATGTCAAGCCAGTCTTTCTAATCAGCTCTTCTGTGGAGGAATCAACTGAGAGCTAAGTTGTTTTTCTACCAATGGTGTACCGGTACACCCGGAACATGTACCACTTTATTAAAGAGATGGGTGTGCTTTGTTAAAAAGCAACTGAAACCTGGAGGCAGCTTCCTAACATCAAAATACAAAATAATCACAAATTTCTCAGACATATTTGATCAAGAATCTTGGTGTCAAAAGTGATGGCTGAACTAGTTTCAGTCTGACATGGACTTAACAACATAAGCAACTAAGCCAATTACACGGTTGAAGGAAGATTTTATTGATTTTATTTTAATCCAACAACTCAATTTACTTAAAGCTCCAACATCTTTCCCTATATTCAAAATATTTTATTTCTCATCACTGAATACTTACGATATTGTCCTTTTACATTACACCTTAAAAACTGAAAGAACCACAGACAGCCCTAATTAAATCACAAAGCTGTTCAAAGCAATGAAAATAGGGTGGAATCTCCAACTCTGTTTACTGAAAACCAAATGAAAATTCACTTTTTTTTTTAATTACAGTTTACTGGGGTGACAATTGTTAGTGAAGTTACATGGATTTCAGGTGTACAATTCTGTATTACATCATCTATAAATCACATTGTGTGTTCACCACCCAGAATCAGTTCTCTTTCCATCACCATATATTTGATCCCCTAACCCTTATCTACCACCCTCCGCCCCCTTTACCCTCTGGTAACCACTAAACTATTGTCTGTGTCTAAAAATTCACTTTTGCATTAGGATTTTTGGTTATGATGTTTATGCTATACAGCTAGACTTTTTTTAACTTAATATATTTTAAAAAGTTACTATTAACTAAAATAACAGGTATATTATAACAAGGCATTATTTTGAAAGCACACTAGTAATAAAGAACTTAATACAGAACTCATTGTCAAAAACAAGTATGTAATATCATCAGGTAGTATCTCATCAGGTAGCAACACCTACTGACTTATCTACGAGAAAATTATAAACTAGATTGATCAGCCCTTTTCTTATACTGTTCTGCTTCAAAGCATAATGGGAATACGTACCAGGAGTATGTTATCAATGAACCAAAAACATCTCAAAATGATATTCATTAAGCCCAGCTTAAACGTAACTTATAATTAGAAATATACCAAGAGCTAGTCTGCATCCGGATGGCCACTTAGCCTCAAATCCATAACCATTCTGAGAAAAACTTAAGGTATTTTCCAACAGAGTTCCTCTTTCCCAGCCCAGACATCTGATGATTCTCTAACCTCATTTCTGTGTGCTTAACTACACAAATCACTTATTTCTAGCTATGTCACATACTTAGGAAAAAATAATGGAAAATATAAGGTGATACTAATGTATGATTCCTAAATTCCACAGGAATTTAGAAAAATGGGCATTACTTCCCCTCTGAATCTGGTTTTAAATGGCTATATAAGTACCAAATCAATTTGCAATTTTTCAAACCACCATCTTCCAAAAGGAAAATCTAATAATTTCAATTAAAAAGGGTTGTCCCTGATACTTTATAATATCCATAGGTTCAGTACAATCTAAGTACCTTTAGCAAGAATTATATCATGCAAAGTTGAAAATCTGGTATCATACAGTTATGCATCACTTAACAACGGGGATATGTTGTAGAAAATGTGACGTTAGGCAATTCTGTCATTGTGCAAACATCATAGAGTGCACCTGTGCAAATCTAGATGGTGCAGCCTCCTACACACCTACGTGACATGGTGCAGCCTACTGCTCCTAGCTTACAAACATGCAGCATGTTACTGCATTGAGTAATGTAGATAACTGTAACACAATGGTAAGTATCTGTAAAACTAAACATATCTAAACATAGAAAAGGTGCACAAAAATACGGTATAAAAGATAAAAAACCTGTATAAGGTCCTTAGCATGAACGGAGCTTGCAGGACTGGGGTTGCTCTGGGTGAGTGAATGAGAGGTGAGTGAATATGAAGGCTAGGACACGACTGTACACTGCTGTAGACTTGATAAACACTGTACACTTAGGCTACACTGATTTGCAAAATATATCTTTCTTTTTTCAATAAGTTAACCTTAGCTTATTGTTACTTTACTTCATAAACTTTAAAAGTTTTTAATTTTTCAACCCTTTTGTAATAACACTTAGCTTAAAACACAAATATTGTACAGCTCTACAAAAACATTTTCTTTCTTTATATTCTTATTCTATAAATTTCAATTTTTTTTTAATTTCTAAATTTTTTGTTAAAAACTAAGACACAAACACATACATTAGCCCAGGCCGACACAGGGTCAGGATCTGCAATATCATTGGCTTCCGCCTTCACGTCTTGCGCCACTGTCTTCATGAGCAATAACATGCATGGAGCTGTCATCTCCTATGATAATAACGCCTTCTTCTGGAATTCCTCCTGAAGCACCTGCCTGAGGCTCGTTTTGAGGAGGTGTCACTCTTTTCAGAAATATGTCCACGGTGGTTTGCTTGCTTTGTTTCTTCTTTTTCATCATAGATTTGCTTGTAAGCAGATAATACACCATGAACATTCCTCTACATTAATGAAAACCTTTCAGTGTAGGGTTTTATGTTTTAAAACTTTTTAAGGAGCTTGGTGAGGTCTGCAAAAGCTTCTGCTAAACCCTTCACTGTGAATCTTCTTGGGGGTTCTTTTTCTTCTGAAGTTTCCTTTTCTCTTGCCTTTTCTTCCTCTATGCATTCCTGTTCCAGTTCCAACAACTCCTTAGTCACTTCCTCAGGAACCACCTCAACGAGCTGCTCAATGTCATCCTCATCCACACACAGGATACAGCTGCTTGTCGTCTCAAGCACAGCCTTGTTGATTTTGGCAATCTCCTTATCCTTGGCAAATCCTTTGAAGTCATAGACGAACCTCTTAAGTGTCTTCTTCCAGATGACATTTATACGCTCCTTGGTGACATCATCCAAGACCAAGCAAGGCTGTTGATACGGTCACAGGTGTTCTCATCCTTCCAGAATTACATCAGTGTCTTCTCAGTGTCTTCTTCAGTCACAATAGCCTGCGCAAAGACCCTCCTCGGGCAGCAGGCTTTCAAAGCTGCTGTAACTCGTTGATCCACTGGCTGGATCAGAGAAGTGGTGTTTGGAGGGAGAAACAGCACTTTGATATTGGCATGATGATCACCAATAAACGGAGGCTATCTGGGAGCATTATCAACAACAAGCAAAATCTTGAAAGGTATGTTCTCCAAACAGTACTTCTCCATTTTGCAGGTATAGAAATTCAGGAGGGCATCTTGGAAAAGGAGGGTGGGTCATCCATGACGTCTTACTGCTTCTGTGGTACACTGGCAGCGTGTGCTAACTAATATGTTTGAAGACCATGGGGTTTTCACTGTGCCAGATCACAAAGGGTTTCTAATCTGTAGCATGCAACACGGCCCCCAAGCAATATTGTTAAGGATAACAAATCTGGCATTTACTTGGCCTCCTTACAGAGATGAAAGTATTTTCAGGCAACCATTTCCAGAATAAAGAAGTTTCACCCATATTAGATATATGCTGTAATTTTCCTCCATAATCAGCTTACCCAGTTTCCAAAAATTCTTCAGGTGCCTTCAAATCAGCACTGTCAGACTCACCAGTCACTTTCACATTACGCAATGAAGAACAATCTTTGAATCCTTTACACCTCCTTAAGCTAGCAGTGAATTCAACAGCATAGTCAGATTCATCCTCTTTTTTGACCATTACAAATACACTTTTTACATTGGCCATGATCATCATGGTACTGAGAGGGACATGCTTCTGGGTCTGGTCTTTAATCCAATCCAGGACATAAGAAGATTCTCCATGTTCAAAATAGGGCCTTCTTGGATTTTTGTTAGTCTCATTGCCTTCAATGAAGAAGATCCTTTAACAGCTCTTTCCCTTTGTTCTTATTCTTCAAGAACACAGCTATCGTGGAATGAGACATGCCTGAATGGTGAGCAATAACCATCACTGATAATCTATCATCATCGTCTTAATCACTTTTGTTTCCAGGTCAATCACTCAATGTGGCCTCTTAAATCGCAACATTAGCAATGGATTTAGCATGCTTAGGCGCCATGATGAATGAAACAATATGAGATTAAATCAAGCACAGGAGAAAATGAAGCAATCAAGAGACGTGGTAAACATGAGATGCATGAGGCTGCTGGTGTAACATACATACTCTTTTATAGCAAACTTTTAAAATAAAAGAGTACATACTAAAATAACAATTTAAAGTATAGCATAGTAAATACATGAACCAGCAACATAGTCATCTATTATCATTGTCAAGTATTATGTATTGTACATAATTATATGTGCTAAATTTTTACACCACAAGTAGCACAGGTTTGTTTACACTAGCATTACCACAAACATATGAGTAATGCATTGTGCTAAGATGTTAAGACAGTTATGACCTCACTAGGCAATAGCAATTTTTCAGCTCCATTATAATCTTATGGAACCACCATTGTATATGTGGTTCGGCGTTGACCAAAATGTCATTATGCAGCACATGACTGTAATAATGTTCACTTTTAAGGTAAACTAGGTGCATTTGCTGCAGATGCAACATAATGATTATAGCTACTACGAGCACCATTATCCCTTAGGATTCCCTTCTCTAGTCCTCAGCTTGGAATAAGGGTATTACTGAAGAAAAGACGCTTCTGAAAGGCTATCCATCCACCTACACCCAGCAATGATGTGACCAGTTAGCTCAAGAACCATACTAACAAGAAAAGCAGAAAAATCTTTTGGAGCCAAATACCTCATTGGCCAGTCTGAAAGAGCTTCCATCTTGGACTCAGCTGCATCTAAAGGGATGCAGTAAGGACTGCTTTCTCGAAGTTAAAATAAAATTCGTAACACGCAAAAGAATTTTAGCTAATTTAAGTCCACTTGAAACTTCCAGGAAGAAGGAAGGAGGTGGGACTATCATAGATAAGACCTGCCTCTAACTTTCAGTAAACAATGTACTAAGGGCCTATGCTCAACACCTTACAAGAGATTAAGAGGAAATCGAGAAGGATTAAGTAAGATTTCTCTCAATATTCAGTTGAACGGTGTGGACAGAAAAGTAGCCACATGTTAAACCTGACAAGCTCAGGAGACTGAAAATAACTACATAGGATGACGTGAACATAAAAATTCCTAACTAAAGTGGGCCATGGCAGGCAGTCACATCCTTGGCCTGTAGCTTCCTTCACAAAGGTCAATCTTTACCGTAAGTAAGCCTGTCTATTGTCTTTTATTCACCTAAGATAACATCCTTGGAATGTCAGTAATCCTTTTCTGAACCAGATTAGGAAACTACAGAATCCCTCATTATTATTCTTATCCTGATTACCATCTCAATGTGCTGTAAAAAGCAAACTATTAACTATCCTGTACCCACCTATGTTAAAGAAGTACCTGTCTCTCCAATTTACTCTTATCCAATACCAGAGATTTCCCCACTTTGCTTTCTCCCACTCCCTTAATCTACCACCAGTGTATTTCATATAACCCTCCTCCTTTGATTCTATGTATAAAATAAGCTGCAAACCGCGAGTTTACTGAGCATTTTCTCAATCCATTAAGATTTTGCTTCCCAGCAAATGTCGTCAGTTTGGCTCAAATAAACTCTTATAAGCTTTTTCTTAAGCTGGATGTTTTTTCATCTACAATGGTCAATTATAATTCAAATTATACAACTTCACTACTTTCCCCAAAGTCAACCAGGGGACACACAATCAAAGATAACTAGGCCACTTGGCTTCCATTTCTAGCCATGGTGGAGTAATAGGGGATTTATCCTCCTATATGAAACAACTGAAAAAGAATAGATAAAATGTACAATGATTTTCAGATACTGGACATTAGACAGGAAATCAGTGCAGGATGGTGATCATAGAAAGAGAGAAAAGAAATTAGGTGAGTCATTTGACTCCCTAAGAGTTTCCAGGCTACAACACAGAGAGAGAGAACTCAGAGCCCAATAGTCTCCCTTAATTGAGAAGTCAGAGTTGGGAGTTCAGGGAGGCCAAGGCAGCTGGAGTTTCCTGGGCAGTGTACTCAAGAGAACAAACCCGCCCAAGAAAATTTTCAGCAGAGATCAGTGCATACCTGTGAAGAAACTGAGGCTACCCAAAAGGGGCAGGTAAAACAATCTGAGGTTCACACAACCACCATTCCCACCAGCCAGCATGGAAAAACTGTGTAATACACAGGGCGTTCGGTAGAGCACTCTGACAGGAACTGCAAGGGTACTGCCTCAGTAGGAATAAAATTAACCCTGGTACCACCTAACAAACTTGAAAGCAAAACCTCAAAAGGATCAAACTGTTTCTAAGTAACCAGAATGTGTCCCAAAACAAAGCTTAAGAATATTTATAGTCTTATGAAAATACCCAGCACCTAACAGGATACATATATTTCATAATGTCTAGCATCAAACTAAAAATTACCAATCATGTAAAGAAGTAGGAAAACATGATCTGTAAGAGGAAAGCAAATTAACAGAAAGCAACCCAGAAATGACACAGGTGATAGATTAATACACAAGAACAACGAAAGAGTTACAACAATATTCCATTTGTTCAAGAAACTTAAGGAAAGTAAGAGCGTGTTAAGGAGAGGGACTGATTTTTTAAAGATCCAAAATGAACTTCTAGAAATGGGGGAAAATAGTGCCTGAGATGAAAAAAACACGGATGGAATTAAAAGTAGATTACACATTGCAGAAAAAAGGGTTAGTGGACTGAAGACAAAGCAATAAAAATGATCCAAAATGATACGAAAGAAAAAAGACTGGGAAAAATGAACAAAACATCCTTGAACGGTGAAAAACTTATGTAGTCGATATATGTGTACATAATTTGAGTTCCTGGAGAGGAGAAAGGGTACATAAAAACTAGTTGAATAAAAATGGCCAAATCATTCCAAATTTAATGAAAAGTATAAATCCAAAACTCCAAGAAATTCAATCAAACCCAAAGCACAAAAAAAAATGAAAAAAAACTACAGCAAGTCACATAATAATTAAATGACTTAAAACCTAGTGAAAATCTTAAAAGTAGGCAAAGTTAAAAAAAAAATTATGTACAGCTAAAGAAAAGATAAAAGTAACAGCAGCCTTTTCAGCAGAAATACAAACACAAGACAAAAGACAAAGGAGCAGCATCTTTAAAGTAACATTTTTAAAGGAAAAAAGTTAACCTAGAATTCTATACCCAGAAAAAACATCTCTTAAATACTAAGGCAAATATATATATATATTTTCTTCAGACATTCAAAGGTGAGAAGAATTCATCACCAGTAGACTTTCAGTATAAGTAATTTTAAAAGAAATCCTTCAGGGGTCGGGCCCGGTGGCTCAGGTGGTTGGAGCTCCATGCTCCTAACTCTGAAGGCTGCCGGTTTGACTCCCACATGGGCCAGGGGCTCTCAACCACAAGGTTGCCAGTTCAATTCCTCAAGTCCCCCAAGGGATGGTGGGAAGCACCCCCTGCAACTAAGGATTGAACATGGCACCTTGAGCTGAGCTGCCACTGAGCTCCCAGACAGCTCAGTTGGTTGGAGCACGTCCTCTCAACCACAAGGTTGCCGGTTCGACTCCTGCAAGAGATGGTGGGCTGCGCCCCCTGCAACTAAGACTGAAAGGACAACTTGAAGCTGAACGACACCCTCCACAACTAAGACTGAAAGGACAAAAACTTGACTTGGAAAAAAGTCCTGGAAATACACACTATTCCCCAATAAAGTCCTCTTCCCCTTCCCTAATAAAATCTTGGAAGGAAGGAAGGAAGGAAGGAAGGAAGGAAGGAAGGAAGGAAGGAAGGAAGGAAGGAAGGAAGGAAAGAAGGAGGGAGGGAGGGAGGGAAGGGAAGGGAAGGGAAGGGAAGGGAAGGGAAGGGAAGGGAAGAGAAGAAAGAAAAGAAAGAAAAGAAAGAAAAGAAAGAAAGAAATCCAGTACCAGAAGGAAATGTGCATCTACTCAAAGGAATGAAGAGCACTGGAAATGAATAATATATGAGTAAATATGAAAGACTTAAAAAAAATTTTTTACTCTCAATAGAAGATTGTTTAAAAATGTCAATATATGCAGGACTTATATGTCAAAGTAAAATATTTAATAACAATAACAAAAAGCTAGGAGATGGTAAATGGAAGTACAATAATTAAGGTTCTTATGCTATACATTAAGTAGTATAATGTATGCCATAAACCCTAAAGCAACCATTAAAAATCACAAGAAGGAGCACTGCTAATAAGTCACCAAATGAGATGAAATGGAATAAAAAATACTCAGTTAATCCTAAAAAAGGCACAAAAAGAGAAAAAGGGGAACAGGGAACAGATGGAACAAACAGAAATCTAATAATGCAGGAGATACAAGGTGTCACAATTAAGTTCTCGAACTTGTTGAACCGATGTTGCTAATCTTTTTTGATATCAGAGGGATTATTCGTTATGAATTTGTACCAACTGGACAAACAATTAACCAAGGTTACTATTTGGAAGTGTTGAAAAGGCTGCGTGAAAAAGTTAGATGACCTGAACTTTTCACCAACAATTCATGGCTCTTGCATCACGACAGTGCACCAACTCACACAGCACTCACTGTCTGGGAGGGAGTTTTTAGTCAGTAAACAAAGAACTGTATTTTTAGCCAGTAAACAAAGAACTACTCACCTGATCTGGCCCCCAATGACTTCTTTCTTTACCCGAAGATAAAGGAAATATTGAAAGGAAGACATTTTGATGACATTCAGGACATCAAGGATAATACAACGACAGCTCTGATGGCCATTCCAGAAAAAGTTCCAAAATTGCTTTGAAGGGTGGACTAGGTGCTGGCATTGGTGCATAGCTTCCCAAGGGGCATACTTAGCAGTAAACCACAGTGATATTCAGCACTGAGGTATGTAGCACTTTTTCTAGGATGAGTTCACAAACTTAATTGTCTGACCTCATATAAACCCAAACATATCAATAATTACATTAAAAGTAAATGCTCAAATACCCCCATTTAGAAGGGAGATTCTAAGTCAGATGTTAGAAGTTGGATGGAAGCCGCAACTACATGCTGCCTACAAGAAATCTACTTTAAATAAAAAGACACCAAAAAATGGGAAGATACTCCATGCTGATGTTAGTCAAAAGAAAACTGGACTGGCTATATTAATATCCGACCACGTAGGTTTCAGAGCAAAGACTGTTACCAAGGACAAAGAAGGTCATTTCATAATAAAAAAGGGGTGAATTAATCAAGAAGACATGACATTCCTAAACATTCATGCACCTAATCACAGTACTTCATAATATATGAAGCAAAAAGTAACAGAACGTCAAGGAGAAATAGATAAATCTACAATTATCACCAGAAACTTGAAAACCACTCTTTCTATAATTGATGGAACAAGAAGGCAGAAAGAAATCAAGGATATAGAAGACAAGAACAACTTTACCAACCAACTTGTCCTACCTGACATTTACAGCATACTCCACCCAAAAATTGAATATACATTTTTCACTCTCACACAGAACATTTACCAAAACAGTTTATAATTCTGAATCATAAAACAAGCCTAAATAAATTTTAGGATTCAAAAAATTCAAATGTATGTTCCCCTTTCCATAGTAGGCAGGTGTAACTGGTGACTGCAAGCTAAAAACCCCATTTCCCAGACTCCCTCCTTGTATATAGATAGATGGTGACTACTCCTCATCAATAAACTCTAGGTAAAAGAGGCCAAAGAAGTTTAGAATGGGGGACCTCCTCATCTTTGTCTTGTCTCCTCTCTGGGCTGACAGCAGAGAACTCTGAAGTCTGAGGGGATGGCAGAAGTACATGACAGAAGGTATCCAAGACCCTGAATCACCCATGTAGAGCAATGTCATCTATCAAAATGATAACCTAATACATGAATGAGAATTAAAAAGTTATTTACTGTGTTTAGCCAATAAATTATGGACTTTGTTTTAAAAGCAACCAGCATTACTCTAATACAAGAAGCTTCTAAAGAGAAGTGCTTCTGCAGAGGACTGACGTGATTTGATTTACATTTTAAAAGGATTGCTCTGTTACGTTAAGAATAGTTTGTAAGGAGGCAAATGTGGAAGGAGACAGACTAGTTAAGACATGACAGCAATCCAGGGAAGAGATGGTATCTTGAATTAGGGTGATAATAGTGCAAGTATTGAGTAGTAGTCATATTCTAGAAATATTTTGAAGGTAAAGCTAACAAGATTTTTCTGACAGATTAGATGGAGAGTGTGAGAAAAAGAAAAGTCAAGTAAACCCTTAGAAATTGAAAAGATGGAGCTGCCAATCAATTGAGACATGGAAGATGAGAGATAAAATGGGTTAGATGGGGTGAAGCAGTGGACAGAGATATCAGATCAATTTTGAACACTGAGTTTGAGAAGTCTATCAATTACTCAAAGAAAATTTCAAGTGGGCAGCCAAATTACATCAATCTAATGTGTAGGAAATAGGTCTGAATTAGAAATACATACCGTGTTTCCACGAAAGTAAGACCTAGCCAGACAATCCGCCCTAATGAATCTTTTAGAGAAAAAATTAATATAAGACCTGGTATATTATATTATATTGTATTATATTATATTATATCATATCATATTATATTATAAAGAATAGGTCTTATATAATAGTAAAATAAGACCGGGTCTTATATTAATTTTTGCTCCAAAAGACAAAGTAGAGCTGATTGTCCGGCTAGGTCTTATTTTCCGGCAAACACGGTGTTTGGAAGTTGTCCACATATAAATCACCAACTAAAGAAGAGTAAATAGAAATGAGTACCAAGAACTGATCCCTGAGATATTCTGACATTAAGAGGTTGAGGGAAAAAAGAAGAATCTAACACAGGAGACAGAGACAGAATCAGTGAGGTGGGAAGAAAGCCAAGAGTACGGCATCTTGGAAGCCAAGTAAAGAAAGTCGATCAAAAAAGAGGAAGTGATCAACTGTGTCAAATTCTGATAGGTCCAGTAAGAAAAAGACTAAAAATTGCTCATTGGTAATTCTATTCTTAATATTTTGAGGAACATCCACACTGCCTTCCATAACGGCTGCACCAGTCTGCATTCCCACCAACAGTGGATAAGGGTTCCTTTTTCTCCACAACCTCTCCAACACTTGTTACTATTTGTCTTGTTGATGATAGCCATTCTGACTGGGGTGAGATGATGTCTCATTGTGGTTTTTATTTGCATTTCTCTGATGACTGGCAATGTTGAACATTTTTCCATACATCTATTGGCCATTTGTATGAAAAATACAATACAAAATTTCTCCTCTTTGGAGAAATGTCTCTTCAGGTCCTCTGGCCATTTTTTAATTGGATTTTTTGTTCTTGTTGAGTTGTATGAGTTCCTTATATATTTTGGATATTAGCCTCTTACTGGAGGTGTCTGCAAAACTCTTCTCTCATTCGGTTCGTTGCCTCTATTTTGTTGATGGTTTCTTTTGCTGTGCAGCTTTTTAGTTTGATATAGTCCCATTCATTCATTTCAGTTTTTACTTCCCTTGCCTTTGAGGTCAAATTCATAAAACCCTCTTTGAACCCAAGATCCATAAGTTTAGTACCTGTTTTCTTCTATGCAGCTTATTATTTCAGGTTTTATGTTTAGGTCTTTGATCCATTTTAAGTTAATATTGGTACACGGTGACAGATAACAGTCCCGTTTCATTCTTTTGCATGTGGCTTTCCAATTCTCCCAGCACCATCTATTGAAGAGGCTGTCTTTTCTCCATTCTATGTTTTTGGCTTTTTGTTGAAAGTTTTCTGTCCATATTTACATGGGTTTGTTTCTGGGTTCTCAATTCTATTCCATTGGTCTGTGTGTCTGTTTTTCTGCCAATACCATACTGTTTTGATTATTGTTGTTCTGTAGTACAAGCTGAAGTCAGGGACTGTGATACCTCCAGCATTTTCTTAAGATTGCTTTGGCTATTCGGGGTCTTTTGTGGTTCCATACAAATCTGATGATATTTTGACCCAGCTATCCCTCTCCTGGGTATCTACCCAAAAAACCTGAAAACATTTATCCATAAAGGTATATGTGCTCCAATGTTCACTGCAGCTTTATTTACGGTGGCCAAGACACGTAAACAACCAAAGTGTCCTTCGATAGATGAATGGATAAAGAAGTTGTGGTATACATACACAATAGAATACTACTCTGCCATAAGAAAAGATGAAATAGTGCCATTTGCGATAACACGTAGGGATCTTGAGATTATTATGCTAAGCGAAATAAGTCAAACAGAAAAAGTCGAGAACCATATGATTTAACTGATATATGGGACATAAAACTGAAAGCAACAAAGGAACAAGACAAACAAACGAAACAAAAACTCACAGACAATAGTTTAGTGGTTATCAGAGGGTAAGGGGGGAGAGGGTAGTAGATGAAGGTAAATGGGATCACATATATGGTGATAGAAGGAGAATTGACTCTGGGTGGTGAACTTACAATGTGATATATAGATGATGCATTACAGAGTTGTACACTTGAAACCTATGTAACTTTACTAATTAACCATTGTCACCCCAATAAACTTTAATTTTAAAAAATTGCTCATTGGTCAAGAAAGTATTGTTTTGTTTTTTTGTTGTTGTTGGAAAAATAACACATCAATATGCTAATGAGAATAATCCAGCAGAAAGGGAGGAAATTATGATTATAGTAGAATGAGGGGAAATTTCTGGAACCATGTCTTTAAGTAGTTGAGGTAACAGGATTAGATGCACAAGTGCCCAATAAGCATTTAAATCTATAGTTAACAAAGTACATGAATACAGTTACAAAGTACATAAATACACTTACAAGTTACATTAATACACATACTTGTAAACAATTAGGCTATAGTGAACCGTGATTATAAAGTCCATCTATAAGGGTATCCCTCAAAAGTGGTCTTTCTAGAGAGCAGTGCTTGAATATTCATTATTATTTCCACTTCAGTAATTGTCAAAAAGCTATTAGAAGGTTTAACAAAGTGGAAGAGAGACATCCTGGAATTACTTTAATTGAGATTAACTGTTTCCAGTAACCACTCCATGGCTGTAGATATTCTAGCTACATAGGACTCATAAGTGAGGCACCAATGAGCAATTCTAGAATACTGGCATTCTCATTACTCAGTCTTCTAAACAGTTACTACTGTGAGGTTTTCAAACAATGTCAGAAGTAAAGAAATCTGTCATTCTTGGAAATATTTCAACGGTATTGTTGTATGGTTTCAGGCACTTGTAAAAACTACCAAATTCCAAACAGCTGTCTCAACTTTGGCCCTAGAGTTAGTTCATTAATTTAGCAGGGTTAAGAAGCTGCCGAGGAACATAATTTTCACTAATGAAAATGGGTACATAATCCATTGTGAATTACTGTCCTTATTTAAAAGATTATGTCCTAAAGCATTTATAAGCTTATGTAGTGGTGTTTTAGGCATACAAAGAACAAATATTATTTTAAATTCATAGGCCCTACAGAAAATAAAAATTATCAAGCACATAATTCTAACATTTATGTAACAAAAGTTTCATTGCACTATTCCAACAGTCAGCATTAGCAAGAGGTGTGCTCTTGAGATTTAGAAAGAACTACTTTGTAAAAAAGCAACAAACTCTGACATGCACAGCTCTAAGTAAACAGTTAAGTAACTAGTAAACTAAGTAACAGTTTTCATTTTGACTCCATGTCATCTTCCATCTCATTAGGAAAACTAAGTATACATTTTAATAAAATGAAGTATTTTCAATGTAACACCCAAAGAAATTTTTCATAACTAACGTCCTTGTATCCTAAATGTAACTCATAAACCGTATGTTGTAATATGTTAATATTAAAAGCAAACAAACAAAAACACACTCCATTAAACATGACCCATCTACTACAAATCAGTGATTCTTACCATTAATCTCACACTCCTTTGCAAATCAGATGAAAGCTATGCATATAATTTCAGAGAATTCATGGATGCCTTGAAGCCTATCTATGGGTCTCTGAGGTTTAAAGAATCTCTGATTAACAGAAAAGAATGGAGTCCAAAATCGATCCAAGAACATACAAAAAAATGGATTCTTCATTAGCGCAATATTTACCTAAATGGCTATTCACAGAGAAATTACAATAAATCTCTATAAACATGAATGCTTTAAAGAGTTAAATGTAAAAAAAAACAAAAATTATAAAATACAGTAACAAAATATAGAGAATATACATAATCTCGGTTGGGAGAAGTCTTAAACAACGTAAGAAACCTACTTGCCTAAATTGATAAACTTGACTATAAATTTTATAACTCTGTATAAGGTTTTAGCCTTTTAGATCAGGCTCTGGAGTGGACTCCCTTAGTTGAGGGGTCCTCTGGGCAGTGAAAGACCAATGGAAAAAATACACCATTAAGTCAAAGGGCAAATGACAGATTTGGAGAAAAACAGATGTAAAACACATGACAGATAAAAGATTACTAATTCTAATATTTAAAAAAACTAAAAATTGGTAAGATAAACTATCCAATAGACAAATGAAAATGAACTAACAAGTAAATGATGTTCAACCTAATTAGAAGTTTAGGAAATGTAAATTAATGCAACAATATATCATTTCACAGCTTTAGACTGGCAAAAATTAAAAGCTTACAGCATTCAGTGTTTGTGAGCTGGCAACGTAGATTACAGTAACCTTTTGGAAAATAATTTTTTTTGGAAAGTAACAGATTTGTAAATCTATTAAAGTATAAAATACATATATCCTTTGTCCCAGCAATCCCACAGATAGAATTTATCCTAGTGAAAATGATACCAACACATAAGGAGTTAAGTGGGCATATAAGGATGTTTCTTGTAACATTTTTTTATAATACCAAGAAAGGAAAGGAAAGAAAAAGAAGAAAAAAAGGTGTGGGGGCGGGAGTGGACTGAATGTCCACTATTGACATAAATGGCTTAATAATTTATGATACATACATCCTATGCAGTATTATACAGCTATTAGAATAAGTCAAATGTGTATGTATCGACTTGGAAAGATGTCTATGGTACTACATGACAAAGAAAGGAAGATACAGAGTAACATGTATACTATGATCCCATATTCATTTAAAAAAAAACTGTGATATTGGGGTTTTTTTTTAGGAATTCCTGTTTATATATACCTAATTTCCCAAGTGGTCACCTAAGTTTTGAACACATCTATTCCTCTATTAGCGATCTCACCATCAAAACACTCAAATCAAGGTGTGTAAGGCATTGTCGAACAATACAATCCTTTGGAATCTTCTACAAAAAGAAGATAAATAATAAAAACTACTTTTAAGAGCAAAAATGTTTAATAGTTTTTCTAATGCCAAAATAAAAAATGCTTTTTAATATTGTGATTTTACACTTACAGAAAACAACCACGGATTTTTTTTTTCCTGTAGCAGAAATAAGCTATTTCAGTCGCTTCATTGGGTAATATAATTATGTTCATTATACAGATATAAACAAGGGCCAGACATTACACTAAACCAATTCCTTTGTGTCAGAAATTGGATTTTCTCAGAATGATATTCATTCTTAGCAATAAATGCTGTTAAACATTGGCATTACAGTTTAAAAATTCTATTCAAACTGCCAAATCTTAGTGTAATGTTAACAAAGTCCCAAGCAGCCTGGTATATTTAAAGGAACACTTGCCTTGAAGTCAGACATACCTGGGTTCCAACACTGGTTCTGACACTTATTAGTCAAATTATAGAATCTTCAAGCCTGTTCCTGCATCTGTAAAAATGGCTTTCTATGGTGTTCTTGGAAAATCAAATAAGAATTATCACATATGAAAGTGCCTAGTACTGAGACTGGTTGTCAAACTTCCTTCTGCCTTCGTTTCCTAAGGAATATTACTATCTGGCAGCATTTCTTTTAGTACTGCCTTTTATATGACTTTTTTTTAATCAAAATATTGCTGATAAAAAGTTGTAATTTGCCATGTTTCTGCATCTCCAGAGAATTATTAATTCCTCCAAGTGCTTTGTATTTGAGGCTCCTTTCCTTGGCTCATTTTTGAGAATTATTTAGTTTGATCTACATTTACTATTTCTGGTATAATTTAAAGGTTTATTTTAAAAAGTCACCAAAAAACCCCAAAACATTGTTTTCTACCTGTGGCTTTCTACATTGTCAGATAACTCTTTTTTTAAAAATCATTCAGGTTGTGCCTGTGGAAACCACATTCAAGTATTATGAAAAAAAATGTTAGGCACGAAAGAAAATAAAAAGCTGAGGTTACCCTAACCCACTGTAATGTATCTAAGAAATCCATATGGTAATACAACAAAGAATAAGTACAAATTTTAACATAACTTTCAAATGTCTCTAAGAGGAATCATTTTTTTTCTGTAAAGATGGATCATTAATGAGGCTAGAATATGACCCTGAATGCTGCTAAATGGATCCAAACAGAAAAAACATATCGGCCAACCTTCAACATTTAGAGTGACTATTTTTCCATCATATAAGATATATATTAATGGCAGCCGCTATGGAAGGCAGTGTGGAGGTTCCTCAAGAAATTACGAATAGAATTACCATATGACCCAGCAATCGCTCTCCTGGGTATCTACCCCAAAAATATAAAAGCATTTCTCTATAGAGACACGTGTACGCCAATGTTCATTGCAGCTTTGTTTACGGTGGCCAAGACATGGAAACAACCAAAATGTCCTTCGATAGATGAATGGATAAAGAAGTTGTGGTACATATACACAATGGAATACTATTCGGCGTTAAGGAAAGATGATATAGGAACATTTGTGACAACATGGATGGATCTCGAGAGAATAATGCTAAGTGAAACAAGTCAGACAGAAAAAGCAGAGAACCCTATGATTTCACTGATATGTGGTATATAAACCAAAAAGAACAAGACAAACAAATGAGAAACAAAAACTCATAGACACAGACAATAATTTAGTGGTTACCAGAGGGTAAGGGGGTGGGGGGTGGGTGATGAGGGTAAAGGGGATCAAATATATGGTGATGGAAGGAGAACTGACTCTGGGTGGTGAACACACAATGGGATTTATAGACGATGTAATACAGAATTGTACACCTGAAATATATGTAAATTTACTAACAATTGTCACCCCAATAAAATTAATTAAAAAAAAAAAAGATATATATTAATGAAATCACAGTACATAAATTTGATATCTCTTCAAAACTGTACAGGGTAAGTTTTACCCTAGAGTTGAGGACTGGAATTATCCTTAGTTCCTCTTTGAGTTTAGTTGAACTTCAGTTAGATCTGATTTGATGCTCTTTGATACACATCTTTGTACAATGTCTCCAAGGCTTTTGTCTACCAAAACTGCAAATAATCAGCTACTACTTGTAATATTACAATTATTTTCTGATACATTTTCCCTAAATACTAATCATCACCCACAGCATCTAGCTATTCTTAGTCTAAATTATAGTGCTGCTGGTATTTTATTGCTTGCTTCTCAAAAAGTATTTAAAATGATGCTGAGGTGAAAGTGTACGCGTAAAAATACTTCGTATTAATTTTCCATATTGAAACTACAGCCTCTTAAGCTGATTTTTAAGTGTCTTGTACATTTTTAAATCAAAATGTATCGCTGACGTTCTTTTAACACTCCCTCCCCATCCCAAGCTCCTCCCAAATGCCCAAGTTTTCCCCTAATATGAACGTACCTATTAACCTGTGCATTTTTCTGGTCTTTCATAACTTCACTATCCCACTTTTTGTACTTCAGACTTCTTCTCCCATTCAAGTAAGCACTGTTAACTCCTTAAGGTCCTAAACCATATGGTTAACTTTTTGCATAATCTTACTTTTCATAAACTTTAATCTCAATAATTCCCCTTCAGTGTTCCCACCTCTTCTAAATTCACACCAACTCTGCCGCGAAGCAATGCACGTGCATGGTACATCCTTATCTTAACCCGGAATACTGATCAGGTTAGCGCCACTGAAAAACAATTTACATGCCTGGACGCCTCGTTTCGGTACCTCGTCGAAGCGCGGGATTTGCTTTCCGGTCCGACCTGGGCAGCCTACCTTCTCCCGCCAGCGGTGTGGCCCCCTGCTGCCCCCGGCACAAGAGTGCAACTCACTACAGCGTCATTTCTTTCACTCACCATCATTCCTAGCAACTCCCTCCATTTCTGCGCATCTATCCCTCCGCGAACGTCCCCATTCCCAAAAGATTCCGTACCCAAGTGCCCACTTCTCAAATTAGAGCACGCGTGGCCCGACACTGCCGGGCTTTTGGGCCGCCGCCCCCAGCCGTCCCCGCCCCCGCCGAGTCCGGTGTCCCCTCGCTCTCTCCCAGCGAAATGCCCACTTGGGGGAAGCCCTCGGGCTCCGAGCCCGGCCTGGCCACCTCTGCCCCGTGACCTCGCGAGCCCAGCACGCCACTCAGGCCGAACTCCCCCGTCGCGGGGCTCGCGCTCCCGGGGTCCCCAGCCCCAGCCCTCCTCGCAGCCGCTCGCAGCCTCCGGCCCCGAGCCGGACCCCACGTTAGCCGAACGCCCACTGGCTCCGGGCGCGACAGCTCCCCGGCCCGGCCCCTCGCACGCCACTCCCTCCGCCGGAGCGGCTCTGCGCCTCACCTAGCTTCGATCGGGACTCCTCCAGTTTCTGGATCTGGTTCTCCAAGAAGAGCATTGCCACCGCGAAGGCCACCACCGCCAGCAGCTGCAACTTGGGCGGCATCATAATCCTGAGGAGCCCCATGAAACACGCTGCTCGGGATCAAGACATACCGCGGGGGGCGGGGAGCGGGGCCCCAGAGGCGAGGGCGACGCCGGCAGGAGCCCACCGCGCGGGTAGAAAGGCAAGGAGAGCGCGACAGCGGGAGAAGCACCGCAGCGACCCCCCTTCTCGCCTCCCCGGTCCCCCGCCCCCAGGCACCAGCACCAACGCCGCCGGTGCCCGCGTCTCCCCGGCCGACTCAACGGCCGCCCCCTCCGAAAGCCCGCGCGGCAAACACTGCGCGAAGCGGCTGCCGGGCGCTCGCCTCCCTCTCCTGCCTCAGTCACCGACCCCCGTTCCTGCCTGCCTGCCTCGCGCTCTTCCTTCCTTCCCTCCCTCCTCGACGCGCGGCCGCGCGCTCCTCCACCAGCGTTGCGGCTGCGGCTGCGCCGCCCCGGCCCCGCCCCCTGCCCATCCCCCTCCGCCACCACGCGCACGCATCCACGTACGCTGCTCGGCAACCAGAGGCTCCACCCCCTGCTCCCGTTCAGTGGTGCTTTATTGGACCGTGGAACGCCGGCGCTTCGCTCTCGGTTCGCCGTACGGTTGGTTTCCTTTGCCCTAGGTGTCAACCGAAGAGGCATTCGATTGGGTCAACTTGACCAGGAGGCAGGCCGACACTGACGAAGGCGGAGCCTCTCGGCGGCTGGACGAAATGTCAAGTAGGAAAGGAAGCAGCTCAAGACGCACAGAGTTGGGGAGTTTAGGAAAGTGCCTGACATGGGTTATCGAAAGGACCCACGACTTTCTATTTCTATCGAATGTAAAGACGTTTGATCACCTTTCACCTTCCGTGTGCCCTTGTGTAATGTAGCTCTGCAGGCTAAGAGATGTGGTGGCCACCGCCCTGTAGGCTTTTAGATCAGGCTCTGGCGTGGACGCCCCGAGTTGAGGGGTCCTCTGGGCGGTGAGAGACCAACGGAAAACGGTAGCGATGGCGGCGGGGCCGGGTGAATGGCTCCGGCCGGCGTTTGGGCTGCGCTTGCTGCTGGCGTCAGTGCTTCACGCGGTGAGTGGAGATCACCTCCACGGCAACCCCCGAGCGACAGGGAGGGACTGCTCCGAGGAAGACGGGACGCCCTGTTCCTCTGGGAGCCACGCTTGCAAAGGGTGGAGGGACTGGGCTTCCTTAGCCTCTGCGGCGGCCGGAATGCGACGTGGCTTAGTTCCTCGTTTGATGCTTATCCTTCCCTGCCCGCGGTTTCTACGGGTTTGGTTGGTTTTTTTTTTCCCCCCTGGCTTCAGACTATCTTGAGTACTCATCTTCTCTTGCAGAGCTCAAGCTAAAAACAACTGCAAATCACACGGTGGCGGGGAAAAAGGGAATACATTTCGAAAAGGAGTGAAAACTGGTTTTTCATTGGGCAGAAGATATAAACCGTTGTTTATGATGAGGTTCACAGATCTTAAAGGAAAGCCCCCAAGTCTTTGGTCCAGGGTGCACTTCCTATTTACTGCTTCCTCTCAATTATGATTAGTCCCTCTAATTCCGTTAGCCTTTTACGTCCGTTCTCTGTCGTTCACTGAGCGCTGGGTGCACTTCAGTGTTGTTTGTGGTTTTAAACAACGTTGTTGCAATGACAGGAGCTATTCTATACCAAAGCGTAACTTATTTTTGAAATGCGTTTTCTAAAATGATAGTCGTCGTCGCGTTTAACATCGGGCGGGTTTTTAATTTCGTTTTTCTCCAATAACAGATGTGTTCTTCATCTTTGAAAGGGGAAACACTCATTTTGACTCATTTTCCTATTCACTCACGAACCATTTAATCTTAAAGCCTCCCAAGAAATTTGCAACCCATGTTTTGCTATGTGAATAATAAAACTTTTTAAATAGGCATTGTGCTGGGATCTTTTACACTTTTCTTTTTTTTTTTATCAGCTTAATTCTTCGGGTATTCCCTTTACGGAGCCTGATGAAAAGTTTTCTCCTAGGATACCTGTTTTAATTGATTTGTGCAAGGTTTGGGGGAGTTAGGGCTAATACGAAGGCCTCTGTAAACACCCCACTTTTCTTTCATCAAGGAGTTTGAAGATCCTGCCTGTTTGTGCAACCATAACTAAGAGGTGGATTCCTCTCTAGTTGGCATTACTGTACTCCATTAATCAGGTAGTTCATGCCTTAGAAATAACTGGAAGACCCCTCTCTAAACTTGCTACTGAAGATTTTTTTTTTTTTTGCAAATGTTAGTTAATTTGAGTTCATCACTATACAAAGATAAAACGGAATGACATTTCAAGTTGCCTTCTCCTGATTTCCCTGTGTTTTTGTTCTATGGCAGTATCACCAGCCCAAAACTGAATGGCTTACAATGATGCTATCTCCTAATTCTGTGAGTCTGTTGAGCAGTTCCTCTTGATTTCCGCGGGCCTCATGTATGTAGCTGTCTAGAGCTAATAGGTCAGCTGGACTGAAAGGTCCAAGATGGCTTCATTTTTAGTTGATGCTGACTGTCAGCTGGGCAGCTTGGTTCTCCTTTATGTGGCCTCTCATCCTGCACTAGGCCAAACCAACTTCTTTGCATGGTAGTCTCAGAGCAGCACTCCTGAAGAGCAAAAGCTGCAGTGCCTTCTAAAGCCTAAGCCTTAGAAATCACATATATCACTCAACACCTCACAGTATTTGTCAAAGCAAATTACCAGACCTGTGTAGATTTCAAAGGTGGGGAAATAGACTCCATCTCTGCATGGGAGGAGTGACATAATTACATTGCAAAGAAGTGAAGATACCAGGATAAAGGGAGTTTATGGCCATTAAACAATCTACCACAGAATTTAAGCCAGAAACTCGAGTGTTATCTTTGACTCCTTCCTTTCCATGCATACTTCACATCCAGGCAATTACCAAGTCTGATTGATTTTACTTACCAAATTTTTCTCAAATCCATCTAGTTCTTGTTAAACACTCTTCAAGCCACCAACATCTCCCTCCTTAGAAATATCAGCCTTCTGGTTCACCCTTTGAATTATCAGTCTGCATGGTTGGCTTGGTCAGCTTCCCAATTGCCTTAGCCAGAAATTATTCATTTTAAATTCTTCTCTTTGTCTCTCACTCTCTGAATCCAATTAGTCATCGAACCCTTAAAAATCTCCAGGCCAGTCCATTTAATCCTGTCTCCACTTAGGTAGTACCCACATTCAAGCCACCATCTTTGCTTGCCTAGAATTACCAGCTTCCTTAACTGGTCTCCCCAATCTCCTTTTTCCCCTTTTTAATCCAGTTTCTATGCATCCAAAGTCATCTTTCTGAAACTTAAGTCGGTCATTATTAAAACTCTTCAGTGGTTCTCTGTTGCTTTTAAAGTGAAGTCTGTCCTCCGTGTTCCTTAATAAGGCCTTTTTGACCTGATGCTTGTCTATCCAGGCTCAATTCCCAGTGTTGACCCCTGCTGGGAGAGCAAAAATGTGGAGGTGGAGAATTGGGGTCACTTCTTTAGTATATCTCACATACCATATTCTCCCTTACCAGGCCTAAAGTAAGGTGTTTGGATAAAATACAGGACTCAACATCCCATTTACAGATTTACAAAATCAAATATATAGCACTCTCCCTTGCATATTCTATCATCATACTTTATGCTGTATTACACAAGTCTCCGGTCTTAACCGCTCCGTAAGTCTGTGTATGTATGTGTAACCCTGCACTCTCCCTGGTCCCATGCCAATTAGAACATAGCCAGAGGCAATACAAGGACCATTTTTCTTTCATATTTTATATTGTGCCTTACATGCATTTGTTCATTTACATCCCTCTGAGGTGTGAATAGCCTCCTAGTTCATTTGTGTCTGGTTCCTTGCTATTAAAGTCATCAGCGTATCTGTCGTTTGTAGAGCAGTGAGCCCTACTCACTCCTACAAATACACAATGACTCTGAAAATAGGAAGGGAGTCCTGAGCAATTCACCCTTCTTGGACTGTTTTAGCTTCCCCAAGGTTTATTCCTGTCTCTCCTGTAATGACTAGTGTTTTTAAGAAAAGAAGGCAATAAAATCCTTGAAAATGAAGAGGCGTGTGTGTAGGATTGTTGGAAAAACACTTCGAAGCTAGAAAAACATTTCACAGTTAGCCTGGGGGGAGGGGGATGCCAGGTGGAATAAGTAGTTGGCGGTATTAAAATAACACAAATCTTTGGAACCTGACAGATGAATAAAGAGAGAGTAAGAGACTTTCTTGGCTCCTACTAGTGTGGGTAGGGAACTTAGCTCCTGCTTTAATGTACACCTCTGAGTGCTTAGCCTACACAAGTTGAGTTTTGATCACTGGCTGTGCTTTTGAATAGCTCTAATTTAAAGTTAATAGCAATGCAGAGTTATCAGCATTCCAATGAGGTGACAACTGGGAGGATATAAAGTCATTTAATCTGAAACTACATCCTGAGTATGATTAAGCATTAGAAAAGTAATATTTTAGTATGGCCTAAGGGAGCTGTTTTATAGAGCACCCAAGAACTAAGTGGTATTCAAGTCTTCATTCAGCTCATACATAGTTTTTTTCATTCAGAAAAGCTTGGTACTGAAAGCAGATGATACTGTGTATTATTGATTCTGAGACACAACCTTCCCCCACCCTTTTCTTCACAGGTTAACATCTGAATCAGTCATATTTCAATGGGTGGCACAATTATAATTGTCCACGTTTTTATTACTATTGTTAATGGTATACAATAATGGAAAATCACAGATTCTGTGAATTATGGTAGTTATTAGTGGTTAAGCGTTTTGCTGGCAGGCCAGAATTAGAATTTTGATGCTGCCACCTATTGCTATGTTATCTTTGACAAATTAGATTAACTATGCCATGCCTCAGTTTACATCTCTATAAAATGGGGGATAATAATACTATCTTCATAAAGTAGTTAAGATTAAATGAAATAATAATGTGAAGTT
Organism: Rhinolophus hipposideros; assembly: GCF_964194185.1. NCBI lineage: Eukaryota > Metazoa > Chordata > Mammalia > Chiroptera > Rhinolophidae > Rhinolophus > Rhinolophus hipposideros. Next base: position 30,650,803 of record NC_138054.1, read on the forward strand.
CCTAGCAAGATACATGCAAGATACTCTGTAAGAGCATGATGTAATGGTCGTGTTTCTCGTATTCATTTTTACGGGGTTCATCTGTAAACCCATCTATTTACTTTTGTCTCAAATTTGAAATCTGTTCAAAATTACATGAGAAACCTATGATTTCCGAGAATAAAGACCAGTTAAGACACAACTAACCATATGTATGTATAATTATAATACAATGTATAGCTATATGAAAAGATAATGTAACAATATAGTTAATCCATTTTCCCTGCCAACAACCCTCATCTACAAGGAGCTCAGTAACACCACAAAAATAAATCAGTGAATAATGCATGCAGGAGGGAATGGAGTCTCTTAGCTTATCCATCTTACTTTGAATTGGGGAAAGTTAAGCTGTTAAATGGTTATCCCAATTAGGGTTATCCCACCCTGTCCTTAGAATCTGTGTTTCTTACAAGTGTGGCTATTTATTTTAAAATTTAATATTTGACTTTAGTATGCACTCTTAAATGTTGTTCAGTTACTTTTTGGTAATAAGATGGCATAATTTATAATTTTGAACTCTTCTATATTATTTAGCATTTAGTATTTATCTGTGAAGTGCTTAAAAATATATGCTGATGTCCTTGGATTCAAAGCCTTGAGTCTGCCGAACAAATGTTACTAAGACTAGGAAAACAAAAATACGGGGCCGCCTTTTGTCTCAGTTGGTTAGAGAGCAGTGGTCTTAGCAATGAGGTTGCCGGTTCAATCCCCACATGGGCCACTGTGAGCTGTGCCCTCCACAACTAGATTGAAACAACTACTTGATTTGGAGCTGATGGGTCCTGGAAGAACAGACTTAAATAAATAACAGTGTAAAACAAAAAAATAGTTCATTCATGAAACTCAAGATACCTGTATCTCCCATGGCTTATCCTCTATCCCATGTCTAATACAATGATTAAAACATAATTAATTTTTTGTAATTTTTAAAGTGTATTTTCATAGTGGAAGCTGGGAGTAATTCTAACATTTATTAAGTACCTACTCTTCTGGGTAGGATACTAGATGCTTTCTGTCCTTTCTCTCCTTTAGTCTCAAAACTCTGTGAGATAAGTGGTAATTGCTTCCTATTCAGAAACTCAAGAGTAAGGTTGCTGGGTATATTGGTATTTGAATCAAGAGGTCATCAGATTCCAAAATACATGGTTTGCATATTCATGCCACCTGTCAGTAGGTGCTCAATAAATGCCAGAATAAAACCAAGTAATACAATCGCATGATTATTCATTTGAGATTCTTGTCTTAAAAACATGGTTTGGTAACAATTTCTTACATTTGTTACACAGTTCGCAGTTTCACAGTGATTTCACTTGTATTATCTGGTTTTGGTTACCATGGCTGCGAGACAAATCACCCTAAAATTTAGTGGTGTAAAACAATTGTTTATTTTGCTTTCAGATTCTGTGGGTTAGCAAATCCAGACAGGGCACAGCAGGGTGGCCTGTGTGATCCATGGTGTCTCCAACCTCAGCTGAAAGACTGGGGCCTAAAATGTGAAGGCTCTTTACTCCTTGTCTAGTAGTTGATGCTGATTGTCAGCTGGGTGCCTCAGTTGCTCTCTACATGGGTCTCTTCGTGTTGGCTCTCTAGTCTAAGCCACCTTATAACATGGTGGTAAGTTCCAAAGTTGAGTGTTCTGAGAGAGACGGAGACACAAGAAAACGTGCAAGCACTAGCCAAGCAGAGGCTGTTTCCTTTTTAATGACCTACCCTCAGAAATCACATAATATCCCTTCCTTTACACTCTGTTGGTCAGAACAGTCACAAGCCCCTGCCCAGATTCAAGGGGAGGGAACATAGATTCTGACTCCTCAGGGGAGAACTGCCAGTCACATTGTAAGAATATGTAGGATGATGTGTATGTATTGGTGTGACCATCTTTGGAAACTAGAAATTATCCTGTGAAATAGATCAAGCAGATCACTTTATTAGTGAAGAAATTACTCAAAGTACTAGTACAGTAGCAAGTATCTTAGGTCCCTCCCACTAGACTGGGATACTTGATTTATTTTGAAGATTATATACACTCCACGTTATTACTGAGATAAGGTAAAAGATGCGTAAGGTATTAAATTACGGTGTTGACTAAAATAAGACCAATGGGATGATCAGCATTTTGGAGGAGTATGCCAGCAATATTTAAAGTTTTTTTGTGTGTTTTGTTTTTTAGTTGTTGTTTTTACATTGGGAAATGCCATTGGGTTTTAATCTGCCTGGTTAGTCTGGAAGAAGGTGGACAAACTACAGTTGGTAGGCCAAATCTAGCCAGCCCTGGTTTTATAAATAAAGTTTAATTAGAACACAGACACCCATTCATTTATTGTTTACAATTACTTTTGTGCTGCAATAGCAGAGGTGAGTAGTTGCAACAGAAATCATATAGCCACCAAAGGCTAACATAATTACTGTCTGGCCTTTTATATAAAGTTTGCAGACCCTCGGTTTAGGAGATGGACCAATTTCAGTAAAACAATCGGAACTTCCCACTACCTGAGGCTGTCGTTTTGATCAATTCATTTGCTCAACACACATGAGAACCCGCACGGTGCTGGAAATACAGAGAAACAATCTAATGCTGCCCTCAAAAGTTCACAATATTGTTGAGGAATCAGACAATCCTAGATTTAAATAGTACAGTGTCGTGAGGATTATTATTTTATAGCTATGCACAAATTTCTCAAGAAAGTACTATGGATAAAGATTGGGATCTGATTTTTTTTTCCCCCCCGCAGAAAAGTCTTCCTGGAAACCTGATACTAATCAGGTTCTTGGAAATACGTAGGCATTAACAAAGTGGGGGGAAAAAAGCCTTATATGTAGGAAAAGTGAGCAAATCTATGTTTGAGTAGGAATTTTATACTTCCAGGTACAATAGGAATTCATTATAGCTGAAAAATACAGTGGGCTTGGATAAGTAATGAGAAGAAGGACCATCAGTGACCATTTAAGCCACTGAGGCAGGAAAAGATTTGAAAGCTCTTGAAGAGACAGAATTATCAAACTTGTTAATTGTTGTAAGTAGGAATGGTAAAAAGGGTGAAGTCTGAAATGACTGACCTGGGCAACTAGGGTGGTCAGGGAATATGGTATCATTTTACTAAGATACTGAGTACATTGGGGAGGAATAGATTTAAGGAGAAAAGGTAAGTGTCACTGTTGGAGATTTTGAGTTTACAATGCCTATGCAACATCTAAATGAGACATCAGGTAGGCTGATGGCTTTGGAAGCATGACATTTGAGAAAAAGACAGGAGTTTTCAGTAAATCAATATTTGAAGCCATGGAAAAGATGCAATAATCTATGAAAGTACCTAAAGCAAAGAGAGCCAAAAATAGAAATGGGAAACAACAACATTTAAGAGACGCATATAAGAGGAAGGAGAAGGAGACCAAGCCTATGGAAGGAGCATCTGGAACAGAGCAGTTTTGAGTGCCTTTGCATTTAGTGGTTTTTGGCAAGTTTAGTCAAGTAATAGGATCAGAAACAGACCAGAGTAACAGTTTAGAAGTGATGGAATGTTGGGAGAACAAGTAGAACCATAGGGCTTGAATACTCTGAAGAATTGAGTTACCCTGAAATTAAGTCCCTATGAAGGTGGCAAAAGCTGGAACCCAAAGCAGACGTAGAGAAATTGAGCTAGACAGATGCAGGTACACCATATTCACTGAGACATGAGAGAGGAATGGGTGAGGAAAGAGGACTGATAACTTTTGAAAGCCTGTTTTTGCCAGTCATTCTGATTGATTACATAAGTCATTTCATTTCATCTTTACTGCAGTCTATTTTATGTGGGAAGTATAGCTCCTTGCTTTATCAGTGAGGAACTTAACACTTGGGGAGGTCATCTTGGCCAGTGTCACACATATTGTAGGTAAGTGATGGAGCTAGTACCTAAACCCCAAAGTTTTATTTCTGACGTGCTCCTGTTCTCCCCAACTCCAACCCCTTCCAAACCCTTCCCCTGCTCTATATGAATAAAGTCTGTAAGGTGTGGTGGGGACCTAGACGTTAATGTTACTCCATAGACCCATATAAACAGATGCTAAGTACTAAAAATGAAATGGGAATTTGTTTTCTTCTAAGGAAATTCTTTTTTTAAAAACTTGAATGTTCAATAAAAGATGTATGTAATATACATATCTAAAGAAATAATACATTCTTTTTGTTAATCCATATTCTAGCTAAACTGAAAGATGACACAGTTTTAAGAAAAACACGTATGGGGGAGGTGGGAAGAACCAAAGACTCATTCATACAAGCTTATAGAATAATTCATCTCTAGTGTGTTAGATTTTGACACCCCTGCTTTCTCCTGTTTTGGAAGCTTTGTAATGTTTTATGTCTCATCTTTTATTTTCAGGTGTCTGTGTTCGGGGCAGAGATTTCATCCGAAGCTTGCAGAGAATTAGGCTTCTCCAGCAACTTGCTCTGCAGCTCCTGCGATCTTCTTGGGCAGTTCAGCCTGCTGCAGCTGGGTCCAGACTGTAGAGGATGCTGTCAGGAAGAAGCACAATTTGAAACCAAAAAGGTGTTGTTTTCTAGTCTCTCTCTTCCATTAGACGGTTTAGTTGAAATAAGGTAAAATAGCAAATTGCTTAATCAACTTAAATGAAAAGAAGTCTCTAGCTTTTACATTTTGTAATTTTAGAAACTAAACTGGTTTCTTGCATGGCCCCTTAGATCAGTCAAAGCAAATAGGCAGAAAAAAGACTATTACCTACCAGGATCCCGGTTTACCATGTTTCTGCAGAGAGTGGGCAGAATTATTCTAGCATGCTTGGATCCTAAAGCTCTTCAGTCTTCCTAAATTATGGCCACATGAAGTCAAAGAAAAATTAATTTTTAATCATTTCTAATAACCCAGTCTTATAATGAAATTTGGTATAAAAGTAAAGCACTTATTACCTGGTACATAATTATAGACATAAATTATAACTTTTGATCTGGTTAACCAAGAATGTGTTCTTTTAATTTACACACCTGTTAATAATATTTCCAGGCACCTAACCTGACCTTTAACACCTGAAAACAGCCAAGGTGAAATACTGTGTTGCCCCGAAAATAAGACCGGATCTTATATTAAGTTTTGCTCCAAAAGACACATTAGGGCTTATGTTCAGGGGATGTCATCCTGAAAATCATGGCAGAGCTTACTTTCCGGTTAGGCCTTATTTTGGGGGAAACACAGTAGCTCTAACTGTTCAATAAAATCTGCTATGTTTTGACCCACTGTTCAAATTAATTTAAACTTGCTTAATTTTTAAATTTTTTCTTTAAATCTTTAAAGCCTTTAGACTTCTTTAAATTATAAAATAGCTGGAAAAAATCATTTACATTATCCAAATAAAATTGAATTAGTGAGATTTCTGTATTTGGTTTGAGAAATAAATGGTATCACCTCTTTGTTATGTTTCCTTTTAATATTCTTTCACTTGTAGATACTGAATTCTATTTGATGTGTTATGGTTTGTAAAGTTTTCAAACAGTATTGTATCTTCTTATTGTTGGGTAGTAAAAGTTTATTTGTAACATTGAGTACAGTTTTACAGTTCTAAAAGAAAAACAAGCAGACAAGCTTTAAAAATGTTAGTATTCAACCAAAATTTAATACTTGATTTCTCAGTTGTGAGCCTGAAATTCCCAGTGTCCCAAAATTGATTTACAAGTCCTCTGTTTTGCATTTTCTCTGTTCACACATACCTATAATGTTCGAAAGATTTCCATACATTAAAGTTAATCTTTTCTGCCTATAATGAAATCTAAATTTTTAAAACTTGATCTTAAATAGATTTAAGATATAAGACTTTACTAGTTTTAAGTAGGACCCTTTCCCCTTGTTTTTGGGGGGGTTATTTTTGTTTGTTTGTTTGTTGATGAGATATTCACATATGATAAATCTGTATGAGTCATCCTCTCATCTTTAAACTAGTATTCTATGATCCGTACTTACACTACTCGCCCAACAATTATTATTTCCCAAGACACGAAATTTCAAGGATGAAATAACAAGGGGTGTCTTAAAATAAACAATCTTTATCACACACCTTCCCTTATAATTAAGGGCCAGTTGAGGGGTTCTGCTTTTTAAGTGAAGTCGAATGTGCTTAAACTGTAAACTAAGGACATATGAAAGCGATTTGTACTTATTGCCCTTTCTCAGTAATCCTTCATAATACATCAGTTTGATGGTATAATATTAATGGTAACTTGGATCATGCACTTTTCAAATAATGATATTGCTGTTCAATTTTCATTATTAAATGAGCTGTGTTTGGTATCTTGACACCTTTCAGCAGTTACAGCTCAGCAATAACGGGTAGGTCGGTAAGTAGTCTGCCAGTTAATATATGCCTAACTAATTACAAGCTGAAATAATTTTTTTATCTAAGTACAGGGGAGCCTGTATCCCAGTGCACCTTCTATGCTATACCCATTGTTTTGGATTTTTTTTTTTCTTTACTCCTAGACCCTAATCTCTAAGATGTACTTTCTTCACATTAAGCATTTACTAGCACACTGTTACACAGTGTTATGTAACACTGTTACACAGTGTTATTACATCAGTGAATGGTTTTCCTTAATAAGCCTGGTGGAACCAAAGCAACAAAAACACTTAGAAATATACTGGAAATAGAAAAATCTGGCATGATGAACAAGCCTCCCCTTAGATGCAAACCACATCCAAGTATAGAAGTATGCCGGTACTGCTATCTGAATTATTGCTACGTGATCATAGGAAGCAACAGTATATACAATATGTTTTTCTATCTCGCTCAACTCTGGCTAAAGGCTTAATTTTGAAATCACAGTTTAATTTAGTCCTAGTTTAACAGAAGTAAAAATCTGCAGTCTATATAGGCTAGTGCCTTAAATAAAAGACATTAAAAACACTTAAACATGGCCGTGTGTATAAATCATTATGAATATAAATTATTTAGAAGAAAAAAATTGTAGTTTATATACAGGAATGTTTTAGCAATTTATATATAATAAAGAAATGTTATCAGAACACTCATTTTGGTCCTTCCTTAGTTGCATGCTTTAGGGGTCTGTCCAGGGACGAGGCTAATCATTTTTAGGAATGCTTACTTATTTAACAGGCTGAATTTAGCCTTTAATAGCCAGAAACATAAAATTTGCTTTAAAAAAAAACAAACATTCACAATAAAAGCTAAACAGGCTTTGAAATCTTTTATCATTCTCCAAATAGATATTCCTTTATTCTTTTTATTTGCTCTTGTTTTCCCCCCATTTTGATCATGAAGGACCTACTAAGCGTCACAAATACTAGCTATGATGAGATTTTTTTGTAAACTATTTTACTACTGTTCCCACTAGTTTTGCTCATAGCTATGTACCTAAGTACAGTTTACAAACATCAGGAACATTGTTGGCTTAATTGTGAAGAGCATACTTATTTGTAGCTTAAAGGAAAAACAAACTAAGAAACAAAATATTTAAATCCTGGTGCTATTTTTATACGGGTAGTATTGCTAAGTAGCATAGTGACTTTGGCTTTAAACAATAGAATCTTAAGACAGAAGGGGAGGAACCATTCTTTCACTACTGACTCGCTTTTTCCTTATGGTGGGAAAACATAGTAACTGCCAGTTCCTGACTGGTGTATTTTATAGCTTTTCCCACGAGAAAAGGATTAATTCTTCCTCATTCGCATTTTTTGAAATATTTTAGACAAAGATTGTTACTAGGTCAAGTTGAGTCACTAACCAGTTACTAGCTAGGATTATGTAATAATGTAAGAACCATTAGCTGCCACAGTAGCTACGTGGAATGTTTCATCAGGGAGCAGACAGAGAAAGCAGTTCTAATGTAAAGCACAGGTTAGGTACTAGGTAAGCAATGCCGGAGGTATCTGTTGTGCTTTTTTCCTCAGTTACTAGAGTAAACCACTTCTACTTGAGCTGTTTTTAAAGATTTAGCTCGTGTCCCCTCTTCTGGTAAGTCTTTCCTAATTTCCCCACCCTTACCCACAATCACTAACACTCCCAGGTTATATTAGCTACACCTCTGTATTCCGGAAACACTTGAGGATACCTTGATTTGCACATACCTCCATTATTTTGCATCTGTTGTTTTGTTTCTTTTTCTCCTAATAAATTATGCTCTTTGAAGTCTAGGACTGTTTTTGGTTTCTGAATCCCCAGCCTTTAGTATACAATATTTCATAAGCTTTTGTCCTTGAATAAGGCTGTTAAGTACAAGTTAGAAAAGGTGATTTAAAAAAATGTATGTTGAAAACATACTAGAACTCCGTAGAAGCTTGTTAAGTACCTTTTTCATTTCACTTATATATCCTGAATATAAAAAGAAAATTTGTCTCCGAGTTGGCAGTTATCCATTACTAATACTTTGGTTATAATAGTTTATCTAACTATAAGTCTAAATCTCTCATTTCTATATATTATTTGTAAGGCTGTCATAAGCATTCCAAATCTATCTGAAAAAAAGATATGTTAATTATTTAGCACAAATTTTTAATGATTCCAGTCTGACCACTAACCTTAATAGATATTTTCTCAAAGAGTATGTGACCATCAGGTTCAAAAGTTCCCTGGGATTTTCCTGAAGATAAATATAAATCAAATAATTTTTATTTTCTGCTAAAAATTTTTTAACTTCTATTTTCTAAGATTTATAAGATTAAATGTAGTATTTCAGTAGGTAGGTTGTTCTTCCCATATTTTTGTAATCTTTCCAGTTCTGTGAATTTGAACTTGATTATGGCAGCTAGATGCTTTATTCCTGTCTCATTCATTTAAGGTTTTCATAACTTAATAAGAATGATTTCACCTTCTTCCACACATTGTAGAACTTTTGTATTTCTCCTTAATTACTTGCCCCTATTTCCTTGGCTAGTACCTGTTCTTTTTAAGATCTTGGTTCACTAAGATCCTTGGAGTCCCAGTATTGTTTTTTTTTCTTCTTTACAAATACTTTTATTTAATTGGTTTTTAGTACTTCTTTCGTGTTTATATCTACTTTATCTCTGAATTGCTATTTGAAGGTTTGGCTAGTTCCCAAACCAGAGCACCTTCTGGGAGAAAAGAATGCACTTAGCTGAATTACTCATACAGCAAATAAGCAAATTATTTCAACTTAATTTACTGTTCATTCAGTCTTGATTATATGGGGAGGGAGTTTCGAGGGTAAGAGCATAGGCTCTAGAAGCAAACTATTTACGTTCAGATCTTCTGCTAGTTAGTTGATGATCTTAGACAAATTATTTGATCACTCTGTGCCAGTTCATTTATTTATAAACTGGGGATAGTAATAGTTGCTATTTCATAGGGTTGTTATGAGGATTAAATGAGTTAATATATGTACACTGCTTGGAATAGTGCCTGATATTACAATACTTGGGTAAAAGCAAACACTTGGGGCTGATAGTGATGACAGTAGTAGTAGTAGTAACTGAGTTTCTGGTGGGGAAAGAAAACAAGAAATAAACACAATTTGGAGAACTCAGAATAACATAATGATGATTGCTGTTGACAAAGTAGGGTAAAAGAAAATAGATAAAGAGGTATAACATGAACTATGAGATTTTCCAGTGAAAAAAATTTGGAACAAAATTTTCTGTTACTCCACTTTCAAGCTGCTGGACCAGTTGAATCAAGAAGAAATAGCTTATGGTAACAGAATTAGTAGTATGAAAACCTTTACCACTTGCAACTACTTGTGTATGTAGAATAAAATATAGAAATAAATTATGTCAAACATAACCCTGGATTTCAAATTTTTGAGTCCAGCTGATGGACACATTTTAATAATGAAAATACTACCAACTTAACTTTTAAAGTTTGTACCATTTTGATCATTTTAAAATGTCTTAATGAAAGATTGCATTTGAAAAGGGAAGGTTTAGCTAATAAAATTTTTATTAAATGATTGATAAAGTGGAGGTCAGTTTAGTTAAGACAAACCTATTGCGAAAATTGCATGAAACCCGTATTTTAAAGTCAATTTAGAATAAAATACATTATTGGCTTTCAGGTTTTTTCAGATGACAGATCAAGTGGAAGCCGTGATATTCTTTAAAACCAGAAATAACATTATAACTGAAAGTAAATTAAACTATGTGTTTGAAATATAAAAATAATCGCTTTCTGAAAAAAATGCAAGCTATTAAACTAATCACAATTTCTGATTTTTTATTTTTTATTTTTTTTTTACCAGCATTCCTCTGCTTAAGAGCATAGGCTCGAGAAGCGAATTCGGTTCAGATCTTCTGCTACTCAGCTGATGATCTTAGAAAAATTATTTGATCACTCTGTGCCAGTTCATTCATTTACAAATTGGGGATAATAATAGTTGCTATCTCATAAGGTTGTAATGAGGATTAAATGAGTTAGTAGATTATATTTTTGATCTAATAGTTGGTAACAGATTTTAAAGGTTTAAGAAATTTTTTAGAAGAGAAAAGCTTAAAAGGGACTTTAAAAACCTACAGGTTGAGAAGAAATGTCTATTATTTGAATTTTGAAACATCTTGGTCTTATTCACAGAATACCTAGGCTTTAAATCACCAAATTATACCATTACTGATTCTGTAAAATAGCTCAATAATTAAAGTATTTGATGAAGAGGTTTTTTTTTTCCATTTCAAAATCTACTTTTTAGGTAATACTAAAACAAATTTTTAAAATATTTATCTTCAATCTTTATTATAATTCACAATATTTTAATAAATGAACCTGAGTACCAAGTGCATAAAATAATTTTAAGAATATAGATTCCCTCCACTTCTCACTCCATTACCTGGTTGGAATTAAGACTAATGTTAACTGACCAGCTTTATATAATAGCATTCCCACTTTAAGTGTATAATACTCTGCCTTCACATTTACATACACTCCAAGCAAGCCAGAGAGAGTACAAAGATAATACTGAAATATGTATAGATCAGTGGAAGTTTATCTCCTTCTCTTTTTATAAGAGTTTTTGAAAGAATTGAATTTTCTTCTCAACTTCATTGCTTACTAGCTTTGTGACTTCGAGCTAGCAAATTACTGGGTGACCTTCAGTTTTGTTGTGGTAATTTACACTGTCTCACCTTTGAGTGTTTCTTTTACCTTGGTTATGTGCTGAAGTTTTTTACCTACCTGAAGATTAAGTATTTAATCTTCACAACAACTCTGTAATGTAAATACTATTATTCCTATTTAACAGAAAAGGAAACGAGGATATAATCTGCCCAAAGTTACACAGCAATTAAGTGCTACAACCAGGCTTCATCTCAGGTCCATTTGACTTCAGAGCCCCGAGTTTTCTAACCCCTACACTATTTTGCCTCTCATCTTGAAAATGTTAATAATAGTAAGACCTACTTCACAGAGTTACCATGAGAAAATGAGTGAGTTAAGTATAAAATACCAGACTGGCTTTCTGAAGGTACATTTAGTTAGCATTTATACTTAACAATTTCAATAACATAGTACCATCACTATTTTTCATTTAATACTATCAAATCTTTATTCCTCAGTTTACTACAGACATTAATGTCTCCCATTACTTGGTGTGTTTCAAGAATATACTAACAAATTTGGCTTTAAGTCCCAACCAACCAAACATTTTAAATAAGTCATGTAACTTTTCTTAATTCTGACCAAAAAAAAATCAAAACATTCAGTTATTTTCAGTTTACTTGGAAATTTTATAGCCAGTATCAGAGTAATTTAGAAGTCAGCTTAAACAGCATTATTCAAGACATGGGCAGATTTTAAGCATTAGCCTATCAGAATGCTACTGTTGTGGAAAGCATAAAAGGATGGAATGGAGGATAAGCTAACTATGCGTGAAATTTGTAACCACTAAAGAAATTTCAGTTGCTTAAAATAGCTTCACTTTTTTTGTAGAGTCTGTAGCATCAATTCATGAACTGATTATCTTCAAAGGAAACAAAATACAAATGTCTTCAACATATTATTCTAATGGCAACATAAACACTTTCACACAGAAGCTTTTTTTAAAGATCTAAATGTCTGGCAACAATTCAAATTCAGTGTAAGAATCACTAAGACTCCTGAGTAGCAACAATATTAAATAATGACAAATATTTACTTACTAATAGCCACTAGCATTTATTAAGTTCTTATTATATGAAGGTGCTCTTCTAAGCACTTTATATGAATTAATTTATATAATCCTTGTAACAACTCTATCAGGTAAGTACCATTATTATTTCCATTTCATAGTTGACTCTGAGGAATAGAGATCTTGCCTAAAGTCATACAGCTAATAAGTGGCTATAAATATATGTATCCTATATTTGTGTACTGAAAGTTTTAAAATTTATTTTGTGTAGTTATTTCATTGAACTGAAAATATTTACTTTTTTATGTTCTCTGTGGCATTTCATCTGGCTTTAATATGAAGAATAAATGTAGTCAATTTTTTAATGTATTTACAAATTAAGTCCAGCTTCTATCAAGCATATTCAAACATTCTGTCACATTTGCATATTATAATATTTAGAAAGGAAATAAACCTTTAAAGTAATTCATTATCCTCAGGCTGTCTTACAACTACATTTCCTACCTCAGAGTCAAAATAAACTTCCCATTTATACACGAAATATATCTTCTTGGTATTGGCTTTGAGAATGCTAAAATAAGACAGTCACTGTCCTTGAAGAGTAGAAGAAATAGACGTGGAAATTGGACTGCTAGAATGTATTTGGCAGGATATTCCATTGAGCTAAAACATAATGTCCAGTGTTATGAAGGTAAACACTAAAAGAATGAGAAATAAAGGAAGGAGAAGGGAATCTCTTAAAGTTGATATATTGAGAACTATAGATATAACCATGTTAATCATTATGGAAGTGACCAACTGAAGAACTGAAAATAAACAGTTTAAAAGTTATTGAGTGGTGGGTGGGAAGCAGAGGAAAATTTTCACTTATTTTATACCCTCCTGTACTGCTTCTTTTTTATCAGTATTTCCAGATACATTGATTTCTTTAAAGAATTCAGTGAGATGTGAGCTGTAAACAAAAAATATGCATGTGCTATGAAAGCAAGAGAAGGAAGGGCATAACCGTTTTACAGGTCAGGTAAATATCACCATCTGCTTGTATAGAAATTGATACCTATGATAAGTTGGAAAATAATTACTAAAAGATCATCTCTTGCAGAAGAAAACGTTAATGAAAAGGCACAGAGTCATGAGAAAGATGGCCATCTAAGATAAATCAGATAGTTTGGTTATGATGAAAGACAATGATTAAGTAAGGCCTGTTTGCCTTGCTTGAAAAGAAGTTTGGATTCTATCCTATAGGCAGCGGACAAAATTAAAGAATTTTAAGTAATGAACTGGCATCAGGTTTGTAATTTAATAATTTCTGTTGTTGTTATAAACGATAGTTGATAGGGCAAAGGGGAATGTTTTTGCCAGAAAAATACCTTATATAGCAAGATACAGGGCTGAAGCCAACACATTGATAGTAAAAATGGAGAAAGAACAGAGCTGAAAAAGATTTAGGCAATAAAAATTACAGGATTTATTAACTTAACTGGATTGGAGGGTGAAGGCATCAGTGAGGGTGCTTCCCAATGTTCTTACTTGAGAAACTGGTTACCCCAACACAAGAAGGCTACAGTAGACTTCACCTAGTTACAAGGTGGCCCTTTAAGGCAATGGTGTGGATAGGAGAAGGGGCAGAAACTTGCATAACCCATTAGTGACAAACTGCCTTTTCAGTTTTCTTTTTGAAGAAACAAGTGTCAAAAGTTTTAATTGAGAAGGCCATGAATTTTATCTGGGTACCATAATGAGTATTAAAATTGATAATTTACTTGTCAAACAGTGAGCAAAAAATAAAACGTGCAATGGCCTAGATTCTTTTGTTCATTTTTTTATTTTTCTGCTCTTAAGTTAGTATAATATTTAAACTTTTGGATTATTATGAGTTTATTTTTGTACCTGGTATTAAAATAAATAAGTGATTACTTTCTGTAGATTGAGAGAAACTATAAATTGTGCCCACTGTTTTGTTTTTATCTATAACCTTTCTTAAAGGTATTTGTAACCTTTCTTAAAGATCATAATTGCCCCTTTTTTTATGACAAACAGTGATTTTCTTTATGGAGTGGAAATAGCAACAGGAACACAAGGAAAAGAGTTTTCTTTTGAAAAGCAGCTTTTGCTGCCATATGTGGCACCAATGTAGCACCATCGTGTTGTTTCTGAGGCTGTCGAGTGTTTGCATGTTGAACCATATTTTGTCTGGATCTCAGTTTTTCAAATTAACAGGAAATAGGTTGTATTTCTCAAACATTTAGGAGCAAAAAGACATTGAATTTTTTGTTTGCCATTTTCTAAAATATTTTTACTTATTACTGAGGGGCCTAGTTGGTTTTATTCAAAAACGACTTACTGTGATTTTTAAGCTTAACCTGATTTTTACCAATTCTTTGGAAATTTTGACCTCAGGAAATATAATGATGATCTGTCAAGTTAATGTCTTTTCATTGTGTGTTTCCTAAATATCAGTAGAATTAAATGCATTGTTCCCAAATGATAACCCTTGCAGCTGAGTATGTATGGAGGTTGTCCATATCTGTGGCTGTAATATTTTTTCTAAGTGAAAATTTAATCAGTCTTATATCTTGTTGATGAAATTCTCGTTGTTGTAGGTGCATATATAAATTCTGTTCATCACAGTACTGAAAGAAATCTTGTTCTTTTCCTCAGATTTCAGAGTTGGAGTGTTCTAAGTTAGAATGTGGTGATATCAAGGAAACTTTTTTTATTTTATTTTTGTACATTTTCATTGAGCTTTTTAGTGAAGCAGTGACTGTATCTTTATGGAAAGATTCCTGCAGTGTATTCTTACCTTCATTAGAACCTAGTTTAAATTAAGGTAGATGAGATGGCACCTTGCTTGTTTTGTAACTTTCTCAATCTTAAGGCAGAAACTAAAGACAGAAAAAGGAATAGGACTTCAATAGCATAGTAGAATAAGTTTAAACTTAAGGAGCTTCCTTAGGCATAGAGATGTATTGCTTTGTATTTTTTCAGAGTTCAGTAGAAAACACCTAAAATGAGTAGTGTAATCTCAGGGGTGTAATATTAGTGGATCATATTTTCCAGCTTGTTTTTCTAATATTATAAAACTTAATTTCTTTCCCTAATCCTCCATGTCCATTCATTGTTCCTATGCAAGAATGCCATCAGCCAGTGTGTATGGAAGTACCAGCACATAAACCATTTGCCTTATACATTGCTGCTTCAGCGACTTAAAGTGAAATCTTAACAAAAGCTTATGACCAGATCACAAAAAATTTAGTATCCTAATTATTTGTCCATGTGTAATTGTAGCTTATTGTTTGTAGCGCTCCAGACATTTTTTAAGAAATCAGAAAATATGGGAATGATTTGATGATGAATAATGAATTAAAACTTAAAACACCAGCAGATCACTAACCATATGGTTTTGGCTGAAAACATTTCCTATGAATTAACTGGCCAGATTTTGCTAAAAATAGCTTCTGCATTTTTGAAAGGAGTAAAGTTGATTTTTAGAAGTTACACTGGATGCAATTAATGTTTGGAAGAGTGGCTCGCACATTTGAGTGTATCAATTATTTTTCATTTAAGATCTTTAAATAACATAATACTCAGCTTTCATCATATTATATTCATACTTCCCTTTTTTTTTTTTTTTTCCAAGGAGGGCACAGCTCCCAGGGGCCCATGCAGGGATCAAACCGGCAACCTTGGTGTTACCAGCACCAGGGTCTAACCAACTAAGCTAACTGGTCACCCCATACTTCCTTATTTTTTAATTCCTACATTTTATTTGAGGGTAAGCCTTCAGTAGACCTATAAAAGAGTTCCTCCTCAGGTCTGAGTTCTGTTCAGCAGTTAAAATTTTACCTTTTATTTCACCTAATGTTAGACCATTTTCTTCATATTGCTACTAATATTCAAATTTTTCCAGTTTTTTTTAACTGTACTACTGAATTTAATACTAAAGTTTTGCATTTAAAAGAGGATTTCTAAAATAAGAATGTCTGACTGCAAGCAATACTTCATAAGGGAAGACAAACAGCACTGCAGCATTTGTCTTGCTGTAATCAAGCCTCATGTGGTTTACCTTTTAGAATTAATTTGGTTAGTCTGTTGAGCAAAAGCCTACTGTTAGATTGTTTTGTAATTTTTGCCTCATTAACAGTTGAGTATAGTCCAAGGCAGTAATTCTGCTCTCATCCCTGGCTGCCCATTACAATCACTTGGGTGGCTTTAAAAGTAGTAATAATAATTAAAATACTGATGCCTGGATTTCACCCCCAAATACACTAATTTAGTTGGACCAGGGTAAGTTCCAGGGATCAGTAATTTTCAGAATCTTTCCAGGTAATTCAAGTGTACAGTCAAGGTTGAAAACACTGGTGTAAGGTAATTTGAATTTGAAAGCTTGAGAAATTTTTGGAGTGGCCATTCTAATCACAGAGGAACAATAAGTGATAGCCCTGAATAGCCCCAGAACAGAAAGCTCCATTAACTATGAAAATGGGTTTCAAATACACAACTTAAACTTAGCCAACAGTGTGAAAGAAAGTATAATCATAATAGCTGTTGTTACTTACTGAACATCTAAAGAATACAGGTTTTTTGTTTTGTGGTGCTGTTAACTCCTTCTTGCAACTCTGCATAGCAGAGAATATCTTTTGTTCAAACAGGAAACTGAAGCTTACAGAGAGTGACTTACCAAGGGGACAGACTGCTTGTAAATGGTAGAGCCATAATTGGACCACATACACATTTGATTTTACAATGAGATCTTTTCACTGTACTATTAAAGGATAAACTGAGGCATATTACAATCTTTAGCAATTTGAGCAAAAATCAGTTAAAATCCAGCAGCGTCAATGGAAATGGTTAGCGGTGCTCCACCAACAAGAGTTTGGGGCAAGACTTTTATAGAGTAGATGCAGAAGCAAAGCAAGGAAATAATTTGATGGGCTATAGCTTAAACAGTTGTCTTATTTGGGAAATCTTAATTGGCTGTTTCAGATTTGTTGTCTTTAGGTTTTTAACTCTTTGGTTGTCCTTAGATCTCTTAACTCTGAGACATTTACAGGCTTAGGTTTTGGTTTGCTTACATAGGCTGCTGATGCCTTAGAACAAACCCAGTCTGATGGCCTCCTTGTTTAATTTAACAATATCATGCAGTATGAAAATTTGATATTCAGTTTGACTTAGTTTATTTCAAGGTTTTCTTACTGTCATGTTTCTTTAGAGCCATGGATACTGTCACCAACAAAAATATATTAAGTGCTCAGTGTTGGAAAGTTGTAGCATATTTCTGACTTGGACCAGGTTTAGATTTGTGGTGCTGAGTGATGGTGATAGTAAATATTAGCACATGCAAAACTGTTTTGAAATTCAAGAAATTTACATAACTTACAAGTGTTGCCTTTATTCACTGTTATGAATTAACTTATTTTGGAATTTAGCTATCTGGTGAGAAACAGCATAGACCGTTTTTTGTCTTGCTGTTAATCTGAATTGTTTTGTAGCAACACAGACTTTAATTACAGCAGAGTTATTTCCACAAAATAAAGACTTTTGGCCTTTTTCTATACATAAAAACCTCATTAGAAGCCCTTTCTAAAATTTTGTAACAAGAGATTGGTCATGTGGGTATCATTATCTTCCAACAGCAATTTATCAGGAAGTCTTTCTACAATGAAAGGAGAGCATTGTCCCAAAAAACTTAAGAAAAATATATGAAATGTACAGAATCTAAAATTGAGATACATACAAATAAATTTTTATAATACTTACAATATATTTAAATTGCGAAAAATATATTTTTAGAAATTTATTTTAAGAATAATAAATAAAAATCACTTATTTTTATTTTTTATTTTTATTTTTATATTTTTTAAAATTTATTTATTTATTAGTTTCAGGTGTACAAAACAAGGTAATACTTAGACGTTCATCATTTATATCCCTCATACTGTGAACCCCCCTCCCCCCATCCACTATCCCTCCGACCTCACACTGAACCATCACATTATATATATAAAATTATAGTTGGCATTCATTAATGTTTAGCTTCTGGTGTACAATGCCATGATCAGGTATCCACAGTATCCCTGAGGTGGTCTCCCAAATAGGACGCATGTCCATCGGATACCCAACAAAATCTTTACAACATTATTGAATACCTTCCCCAAATTAATTTTCAAAAAAACCCTGAGGCCATCTTGTGGTTACCAGCTGCTTCCAAATCCCTTCACCTTTCCCCTTATCCCCAACCCCCCCACACACACCCATCTAACAACTCTCAGTTTTTTCTTTGTGTCCCCAAAACTGTTTCTGCTTAGTTCATTCACATAGTCTTTTCTTTAGATTCCATATATAAGTGAGATCATATGGTACTTGTCTTTCTCTTTCTGACTTATTTCACTTAACATAATGTTCTCTAGATCCATCCATGTTGCTGCAAATGATAAGATTTCTTTCTTCTTTATGGCTGCATAATACTCCATTGTATAAATGTACCACAGCTTCTTAATCCAGTCATCTACCGATGGGCATTTTGGTTGTTTCCATATCTTGGCTATTGTGTAAAGTGCTGCAATAAACATAGGAGTGCATACAGATTTTTGAATTGGAGTTTTGGATTTCTCCGGGTAGATGCCTAGGAGTGGAATTACTGGATCATAGGGTAGTTCCATTTTCAGATTCCTGAGATACCTCCATACTGTTTTCCATAGTGGCTGCACTAATCTGCAATCCCACCAACAGTGCACTAGCGTTCCCTTTTCTCCACATCCACGCCAGCATTTGTTGTTTGTTGATTTATTGATGATAGCCATTTTGACTGGAGTGAGGTGGTATCTCATTGTGGTTTTTATTTGCATTTCTCTGATGGATAGTGAGGTTGAGCATTTCTTCATATGTCTTCTTGCCTTCTGTATGTCCTTTTTAGAAAAATGTCTCCCCAAGTCCTCTGCCCATTTTTTAATTGGGTTGTTTGTTTTTTTGGAGTTGAGTTGAGTAAGTTTTTTACAGAAAAAAATCACTTATTTTTAAATGAGAGAGAAATAAATATATTTAAAAATCTTGTTACAAATAAGGTAAATTAGTTGTAGAGCTAAAGTAGTTAAATATTTCTACATTCTACCCAGAGGACCCTCTCAAAATTTTAGGAAAACCTGCCAATTGTAAATAGTGTGCAATTAGGTATGGACTTGAAGGGAAAAAAATGTAATATTGTGCATCATTTTTGTACTTTTCTAGAAGTGTCTGTGTGTTTCTATTTAAATTATTTGAGCTCAGATAATACAATCCTAATGGAATAATGACCTATAATCCCTAGAGTTAGATTGTCTATACAAATAAGGCTTCTCTAACACATATAGAAAAGAGGCTTACCAACTTGCTATAAAAAAATATAAGCTTGCTATATAAAAGTTACATAACTTGCTTCTTTGATTTCTCTTCTACTTTTTTTTTTCCACAAATGTTTGATTTTTGTATGTGAGTGATATTACTTTAAAAGGTAAAAATGCTAAGGGTGAAAGTCAAGGAATTGGAGTGAGTGATATTACTTTAAAAGGTAAAAATGCTAAGGGCGAAAGTCAAGGAATTGGAAGTTTTAACCTTTTTGAATCCTTTCATACTTTATGCCCTTGAGAATTTCTATTATAAGTAGCGTATATTTCCTTGTGTACAATGAATTATGTGCTGCCAAAGATGTTTATGATTACCTTAGAAATAGGCACTGAAAATTTAGCACAATTTATAGTTATTTATTCACCATGAAAAACAAATGTTTTCCCATGAACACTGCAGATTCATAATAAAATGACAACTAGCATCACAAATTAATGCTTTTAGAATTTGACTTTAATCATTTTGTGCAGCTTTGAGTTACATTTTCTTTTTGTTCGCTCTAGACTGGAACTCAACACAGTCTGCCCTACAAAGTATGTCAAAGGAACTTGAAATATTTTGAAAGTTACATGAGAAAAGAAATGTCTAATTCTGCTAAATGAATAATTCTCTCCATTCAGCACACATACATTGAGCAGCTTTGTGTCCAGTTCTGGGGGGGGATTATGATAAATAAGACATTTCCTGTCCACGATGAAATTATAGACTATTTATAGTACCTTATGATAGGAACAGAATTCTGTGGAAAGTCCCTCACTGACGGAATGAGACCGACAAAAGTTTTCCTGGAGAAGGTCACATTTGAGCTGCCTATTCATTAAAGAATATATTTCTAATAGTTTTGATTAATTAATTGGTGTTCTGTGGTGCAGAGAAGTACTTTCCATGAATGGGTTACAAGTATGCTGAGATACTGAGTCCTTCAGTCCTTGAGAAAACCAAGTGGGGAGCGGAGTGAGCAGAGGCCACCAGTTAGTTATAAACAGCCTCCTCTTTTATACTAGTGATCCGTACGGTCGTTACCATTTTCCACATGTGATGATAGGAAGAATGTGGGGAAATAGTGGTATAGAGAAATACCATCATATAAGGTAATGGGATCTCCACTTAGAGTTCCCAAGGGATCGCCACTTGCAAATAAAAGATAAATCTAATAACCAAATTTTAATATGGCCTTTTTTCTTCTTAATTCTGGTAAAATATACATACAGTTCAGTGACATTAAGTACATTCACATTATTGTGCAATATCATCACCATCTGTCTCCTGTACTGTTTCATCTTTTCAAACTGAAACTCCATACTTATTAAACAATAATTCCCCTGTTCTTCCCTTCTCCAGCCCCTGGCAACCACCATTCTACTTTCTGTCTCTGAATTTGACTACTAAGTGCCTCATAGAAGTGGAATCACCAATATAGTATTATTTTATTGTAACTGCCTTATTTTACTTAGCTTAATATCTTGAGTATTCATCCATATTACAGCATGTGTCATAATTTCCTTCCTTTTTAAGGCTGAATACTATTTTATTATGTATATACGACATTTTGTTTACATGTCCATCTGTCAGTAGACACTTGGATTGGCTTCACCTTTTGGCTATTGTGAATAATAATTAGTTTACAAATTTCTGTTCACATCCCAACTTTCAGTTCTTTTTTGTATATACCTAGAAGTACGATTGCTGAATCCTATAATTCTATTTTTAATTTTTTAAGGAACCACTATTCCATTTTTCATAGCACCACTTTACATTCCCAACAGCCATTTACAAGGGTTCCAAATTCCTTACATCCTCGCCACCACTTGCTGTTTACTGCTTTTTGGATAATAGTCGTCCTAATGAGTGTGAAGTGGTATCTCATTATGGTTTTAATCTGCATTTCCCTAATGATAAGTGATGTTGAGCATCTTTTTATGAGCTTATTGGCAATATGGGCTGATATTTTTAAAGATTTGGGGGGGGAGGCAGGACTTGTCTCACCAAGATTAACCAAATCTTATTCACAAACAACTTATTTTATAGACTTAGATCAGCCTAATCTTAAATTTTTACTGTTGCAAAGAATCTTAGAGGTTATCAGAGTTCTTACTCCGAAATCCATCAGTAGTTACAGAGAGTCCATGAATAACCTGAATTGAAGCAAAATTCCATCAGATTCTCAAAAATATCTTTGACCCTTAAAAACTTGAGAACTATTGATACAACCCAAAATCACTAAAATGTTAAAAAATAGCTTATGGATTAGTGAAATTATGGTGATTTTTAAATTTCTACTTTGTGCTTTTCTATATTTTCCAAAGTATCGAAAATAATCATGCATAGTACATGTGACTTTTATGCCATTTTGGAACTTTAAAAGTAAAATCCATCTTTAGCTCTTAGACCTACAATTAAAAAACAAGGCTAAAAGCTAAGAAATACAGTGGATATAGTGTGTTCTTACCATTGTCTGCCTTCTCTTAGAGTCACGGCATTCCCAAGTCACTACAAAAAGAATGGGCAGGCTATACAGCTATGGAAAAAAGAGAAAAAAGATGTTTACCAATGAATACATTTCAACTGAATTAATTGTACTAAAGTACTGAGTTTAAGTTTTTTGTAATAAGCTTTTACTATAAAGAGAATGTGATGTGCAGGTTTTATAGCTAGAAAAGCAGTATTTACCACTGAATTCGTTTCAACTGGAATTCACTAAGGGAAAATAGTTGATTTAAATTCTTTATAATGAAATTTTACTGGTTTTCCCATAATATCTTTACATAGTACATACCATACTTACTTTTTAAAGGTATTGGGGGTTTTGTTTTAAAACAATGATTACTTAATTTTAAAAGCAACTGTAAAGAATTCTCATTAAGTATCTATGTTGGACAGATGGATACACAACTGTTCAACTTAGCATCTTGAAAAACTGTAGGAAATCCTTAAGATTATGTGAAGAACTTTCTAGGACATCTTACCTATTCGAATTCATTGTCAGGTCTCCATATCTTCTTCAATCTTTTTGGCTAAGTTTAACTATACTCCAGGTAGGGCTTAACCTGTTCTACCATTTAATATCCTTTGGCCTCCATTTACTTCTTTGTTGGACTGGAACTAGATAATCCTAGTCAACGCTGACATTTGTTTAATCTATATATCTGTTCAAAGAATATCTGTATTGTTTATGCTGTGAAATTTTATATTTTATAACTACATTTTTTAATTTATACCAGTTTTTTAAATTCCTGATTTTCCCTTTGCAGCTGTATGCAGGAGCTATTCTTGAAGTCTGTGGATGAAAATTGGGAAGGTTCCCTCAAGTCCAAGGTATGTAAAATTAACTCTAATAAATTCTCAGTTTAATAATTTAAAATCAGCATTTTACAAGAATAATTTTATTAAATATTAACACAAGTAAGAATTTTTAGGATTATACTTTCTCTACAGCATGTGAATTTTTTCCACATTTGTTTTCATGGCAGTGGAATTTTAATAGTAATTGTTGAATGCTAGGTTGCTTTAAGAACGCATAGTATGTGAAATTTAGATTTACATACAACACATGATAAGGTGGCTATTTTCTTAAAAGGAGAGCTTTCTCTTTAGCAAGCATGCAGTTTATGAGAACCATTTTTTACCAGATATAAATGTAACCACTTTAGGTAGTATTTCATTCTAGTATATTTTAAATGTGAATTGATTTATATAAAACTCCTAAGGAATAATTGCATTAAGTGAGACTAGATCTGTACAAAACGACAAATCGAGAATAGAATTAATTATCATAGAACTTGAGATGCAGAAGAGAGGAAGTCATACACAGGACTGTGTATGTCTTCATGGGAAATTTGAAGGCTAAATATGTGAAATGATAATTGTGAAAGTGTATTCTTTTGGCAGTATCAAACAGTAATGGGACTTTGCAGCTCCCAAAATACTTGGACTAAAGCTTTCTTTTATTCTGTCCTTGCATGTTAATTTAAAATCAGTTTTATGAAACTGAACTTGTCTGAAGGTGTGAACCAGTGGTTGTTGACACCAGTACAACACCAACAGGAATCCCCAATTTGGGGTGCGGTGAAGAAGGAAATTTTATTCAGTGCAAACTACTCAACTGTAATACAGCACAGCTGTGGTACAGCACGGCTTCCAGGCCGCGCTCTGGCTAGACAGCTCTGCCCTCCTCCAGTTGGCTCTACCTGCTCTGCTCCACTCTGGTCCAGCTAGATGTCTTCAGTGTTTTAGCTCCAGCTGGGGAAATGCGGTGGAAAGAAAAAGTGTGCTCTCTGAGCTGGAGGGGATGTGACTTACATAGAGAAGTCCCTGCCCCTAGTCCCTGATTGTTTCATTCCCGTGCAAATAAGGACTCCAAATTCTCGAAGTTTGATTGGTCCAAAAGGCACTGTCTTGATTGGTCAGAGTGGAGTCGCTCTGATTTGTCAGTGAAGATGCTGATGGGGGCTATAGCTGCACAGCTTCCATTGAATAGGGAAAGTCTCGTTCCTATTGGTTGAAATAGGATTCCAGGAACTCCTTTATAAGGGGTGGTTCAGTCAGCAGGAACACAGTGCAGGCGGGCAGTTCAGTGCGGGAGGCAGGAGCTTAGTGGAGGTTTCTCCTTAAAGCACCGTTTGTATGAGAGGCCCATTTTAGTAAAGGCTGCTGTGCTCTGTTTTTACATTTGAGCCCAGTTAGCCAGCAAGATCTCTTCTTAGTAGGTATCTGCTTTCTCTGGATCAACAAAGGTAATGACGCTCTTTTTTCAACTGAAATACATGAGTGCTCTACTTGTGTGCCTCATTCTGTTTTTGTCACTGCTGGTTTCCCATGATTTCTTGCCTTGTTTACTTAATGGCAAGATAATTATTTGGATTTATGATGTTATAAAATTGCCTGTATTAGCACCTTTCCTTTATTGCTGACCTAGAATTGTTTATAATAAAATACTGCTCATTTTGGCACAAAAATGAAATAGAATAATTTGACTTGGGACATTTTATATGAGGCCCAAAGCAGATAAACATCTAATTAAATACATTCTTTGTTAGAATAAGCACAAATTCTGACGTAGCACAGAATATAACATCTACTTAGGGGAAAAAATTCCTTACTCTGTTGTTTTTTTCCTCAAATACTTAAACTCATAATTGTACCATAGTTGTTTTTATATAAGCTCTCTGAATGATAATGTGATCACTTTTATTCCTAGAGTTTGGCAGTTCCCAAACTCTATTGATTATTCATATTTACTGACTTGTTTTATTAATAATCTTTTGTGACTTAGCTTTTCCTGAGGTCAAAAGTAGCATTGATACCACAGTTACCCTTCTATTTGTGATATCAGATTTTATTACGTCCTTGGTAATAATTTCTACAGTTTATAGTTTAGTCTATAAAAGCAATCTTTGTAGTAGAACTTAATTATATATATATTTTTTTATGTATAGTTAAATTCTCAAACCTTTGGGTACATGTAGTCATACTGCCTTTTCCTTTTGAAAACAATTGGATCTTAATTCTGTGTATAAATATTTAATTAGTACAAGCTGACTTAAAATGAAAATGATTGTTTATGTAATGCATAACCATATTTACTATAATTATGTATAATACCAATATTTTCTGAACGCATGAGAAGCTGGTATATTTTTAATACAACCATTATGCATTCCTACCTTCAGACTCACTAAAAGATATTCGGGAATAGGGCATGAAGGAGAATTGGCAGTTTTTACCATTATTACAAATACCAAACAAATTTTCATGTCAGCATTGTTTCATATTGTTTGCCATCAGCATCACGTAGCTTCAGGAATTAGCATGATAACTTTCATTATACTTTAGCTTACAATATGTTGCAATTTTTCAAATTCAGTCAACTTTAATTAGCTATATCATAAAATAAAAACATAAATTAATGTTAAATTTTTCCAGAAGAGAGAGGGATTTTAATTTTGAAATGTTTTATCCATATTAAGCAACTCAGTGTTTACAGAAAAAAGTCCCAGATCGTATTTCCTAGCCAATTCCAGGTATGCTTCCTAAAATACTTGTTTTCCATGTTTTGATTGTTTAAGTAAGAAAGGCAGTGTAATAATTTATCTTAATAGATTGGGCTTAGTGTTCTATCACTGTGGTGACATCAAAAATAATAATATAAATAAGTATGTTTTCCTTCTCATACAAGTGTGAGTCTTACCATGTTAAGGATGTGTCTGTCTTCAAAACATATATATGAATTTTCCCTAATTTTGTAGGTCTTGGCAAACTTTTTCTATAAAAGGCTAGGTAGTAAAACTTGTCAGTTTTACAAGCAAATAGGATTAGTTGCTTGTTATATGGTCTAGCCTATCTCTGTTTCCTTTTCTTATTTCTATTGACTCTTCTATACAGCTACCAAAAAGGCCTTTTTCATAGGCAGATTTGATAATGTGGCCCTCTTGCTTAAAATCCTTATAGATTTCCATCACATACAGAATAAATACCAAACTCAAGAGCATCATATATGAAACCCATCACAACATGATTTCTCTGTTTTAGGTTCACATTTCTAGTTCATGTGCAGAACTATTTGCAGTTCTCTGAACACTGACCCTCTAAGTCTTTGCACACACTGCATACCTTCTGACTTATTATGCCCCTTTCTAATTCTTTGGCAAACACCTGTTCACTCAAAATTTAGTTCTAGCATTATTTTTGAGTGGCCTTTGGACAGAATTTTTCATTCTCTTCTTTATGTTCCATAGCAATTTCCACAAAATATCATAATGTATTTATTTGGCTTACTGGTCTTTTGCCTCTACCAAATTATTATAGAAACTTCTTAAGGCCCAGAATTTATATATATGTATCATTAATATACCTAGAATCTACCCAACACTACCTCTTACTAAGAGGAATTCAAATATTAAATGAATAAATGGGTTTACTAAATTTATCTCATGAAATGGTGCCCCCAATTTTGACAAATGGGAATCTGGTAAAACACCTGTGTTTTCATTGGTTGTATGCCTTGATGAATTTATAGTCTTCTAACATTCCTCTTCTGACTTTGTTATACTGAGAAGTCATAATCGTTTTAGTTTGTCCTGCCTTCATTATTGTACTTCCAGTCTTCCCAAATTCTCTTAATTATTTAAGTTGCCCTTATCTGAATGTTTTTAAGTACTTTTAAATTGTCTTATTGGGAGGACCCAAATGACTCATTATTTTGCATTCCAAGTGGTTTGTATCTGATAGTAAATATTCTCATTTTAGAAATACTCTTAGATACCCAGTATCTTTCATTGAGCACAGTTGCGAATCCAATTCTATTGTTGTTTGTTGTTTTTGCAGTTCTCTTTGTATTGTTGTTTCTGAGTATGATATGGCATTTTTATTTAGAATATATTCTGATTCAAATGTGCGTACTTTTAATCAACAGAAAAACATCTGATTATCTTTCCATGTAATTTTACGTGACAGTTCGCAAGTCTTACCTGCCATAAGCCCTTATTAAATTGAGACCCAAATTAAATCTTAAAACCAATAGAGAACATTGTAGGACTACATATAATGTGATCAAAGGTATATTATTAGATCTAGCTGAGCATATTTTGTCTCTTTTTTATTTATATTTTTACTAGTTCATGATTTTGAAAATAACATAATTCAAACAGTTTTTTCTTTGTAACCTCAAGATCTATCTTTTCTACTACTCTCCATCCCCACTTTTATCCTCTTTCTAGAGCAAAGAAGAGGATATATTTTTTAGAAAACATTCTTTATAGTTAACTCTGAAGAGTTTCTGAATTATATGAAGAGTCCCACAACTTTCCAAGCAGTGTATATGGCAAAACAAATCTTCTCCTGGGGCGGCACAAATGACATGCTGATAAGAATCCTAAGAGGAAAGTTGTAACATTTAGTGTGTTTTCTAATCACTCTGTATGTTTCATCACTTTGAAGTATTATTAATAAAACTGCCTTTCTGACAAATAATCAAATTGGCATAAGAACATTTTCCAGAAATAAAGTGACTGGATTGATTTCTTTAGGAATCTCCAAACTGATTGCTGTTTTTAAAACTGCAGAAAGTAAACTAGAAAATAAGTTGCTGTGAGGTCTTTTTGTAAGTCCCTTATATTCTCGTGTAGCCTATCCTAGTGCTATGTGTATATAATAACTACTCAAATATCTGTTAAATGATTGATTTACTGCCTGTAAAATGTGATTTGCTACTACAGGGTATTTAACAGATACTCATTCCCTTCATTCAAAATGTAGCTTATTGGTCTGTACTTAGCAAAGAGCACAGAACTGATGAAAATTGTCATTAGTGACTCATCTAAATATTCCTTTTAAATTTGTTCACTCATTCCAGCTTGTTAAAAAATCTGTTGAATGAAGGAAAGTTATTAAATATGCCCCAGAGAGGTTTCTTATGTAGTAGTTCCATACTGTGTGTTAAGCGGTGTTTTGCACAGGTGTGCATACATTCGCCAAAGGGATGGTAAAAATGCAACAGCATATCATAAGATCATTTTTTGGGATTCAGGAGTCTGCAAAATATTTGGACAAATCCTAAAGGATCAAGTTAATAAAGATTCTAATAAGCAAGAATAACAATCAGTTTTATTTTGAACTAAATGTTGTAGGGGAAGTTTAGCTGGAATATATAACGCTCTTCCAACAAGTCCTCAAAACCTTAAAAGAAAAACCATTCACTAATGTTTGTGTTGTCCTAAATACAAGTATATAAAGACCTTCATAATGAAACATTTCTATAGTGCTATTGCTAGTTAATTCTAAGTTTAAAAAATTACTTCTCAAAAGCATGTGTGTCATTATAAAATCTAAATGGAGAATGATGCAAACAATATAGAACTGGTATTAAGAACTATCAAATATCTAAATGAAACATCTCATTTGTTCTTATTTTAGAAAGATGTATTCTAAATTTTTTCAACGTGGACCATTAGATATGATCATTACTAAAAAATTGGTAACATGTAGATCAACGACAACCCCAAAAAGGAAAACTCTCCATTAAAATTTCCCCAAACCCTATGCTCCAGATAAAACCCCCTATTAAAATAATAATAAACATTTTCTGTTACATTTATTATGCTAAGTATTTTATATTTTCTCGCTTAGTTTTTTTAAAGATTTTGTTTGGTGCTTCTGGCCTTTTTCCTTTGTAAATGTATACGTATATATAAAAATGTTTATCCATTTTTTAACAATCATAGGAAACAAACCGATCTATAATCTGCTTTTTATATGTAATATGAGTTTGCTTCTATATCATTGAATGTAGATTAACATAATTTTGAATGATTGGATGCATTATATAGTATGGTCCATATTTATTTAACCAGCAGCCTTTAACACATTTAGCTTATTGCCAAATTTCCAGACTTGGTTAGCAGGACCTTATGTATCTTTGTATTATTGTGTAATTGTTTCCTCAGAATAAAGAAATTCTTAGAAGGGAACTTGCAGGTTTAAAGAGTATGTACATTTTAAGACTTTTTGGTAAATACCCTTCAGGCAGATTATGTCCATTCATATTTTTCCCAACAAAATCCTTTTCTCCATGCCCTCTCTAACCTTAAATTTTTTTCTTTTTTTTAATTTTTGTCACACTGAATTAAGGATACCTCTTTGTTTTGTGTTGGGTTTTTTTTGATACTTATTTGGTTACTAGAGTGAACATTTATTTCAAATGTTTATTGATTGTTTATATATTTTCACATATGTTCCTATCTATAGTTCATTTCTCTATCTATCATTTATTTTTCCTTAATAATTTAGAAGAGCACTTTTATGCGTTATATGTTAGAGATGATTTTCCCACCATATGTGATTTTTACTTTTAATTTTGTTTGTAGTGCTGTTCTACTGTACTGAAGTTTCAGTTTTCATATAGGTATATCTATAGAGCATTTCTTTTAAGGTCATGCTTACAAAAAGAATTTCATATTCCATATTCACGTTGGAATATGTGTTAAATGCTATAGTAGTATTCTGAACCTCTTTTTTTTTGACAGTTTTTAACTGAAATTATTGTGTGATTACTTGTTTAGCGTCTTTCTTCTCCAACAGGCTATAAACTACTAAGAGCAGAAATCATGTTTCATTTTATATAGCTTTATCTCTGTTGTCCAACATACAGTAGGTATTCAATAAATGTTTGTTGAATGAATTTGAAAAGTTAAACCATCTGGAATTCATCTAGATATGATATGATGTAGACACCTGTTTTTCTATTTTTTCCTCAAATAGTTTTCTCAAAAATGTTTTGAATAATTCACACACACACAATTAATTTCTCCCTCCCCTGCCTCCTTCTCTCTGATTTTATAGCTTTACCGCATTAAAAAATACATAAAGATATTTATATCTCTTTTGATTTCCTAATCTCTTGCTTTGTTTTATCTATTTTGGTGTCAGTATTATATATTAAAAAGCAATTGAAAAACAGAGTCTCCTCCCCTGTTTTACTTTTTCAAAACTGTGACTATCTTCACACATTTACTCTTCTATAATAGCTGCGCTTTACTGTCACTTTGTCAAGCCCTCAAAATCTCATTGGAATTTGGGATTTTGATTAATTTGAAACAATGAACATCTTAAAATATTTCATTTCCCCATTGAAGAGTATATGTCTTTCCATTTGTATTCATAGATATCTTTGAATCTCCTTAGTTTTTTCCACTTAGGATCTAATATTTTTCTTATTGAATTTATTTATACTTTTTGTATTGATCTTTATGTCTAGCTTGGATTTGGAAGTGAACAATTTGAATCTTTCTTTTTTCTAAAGCTTTCGTCAGGAGTGATAAACCCAAACTATTCAGAGGACTACAAATCAAGGTAAGATGATTTTATTGGAATCTCTTTTTTGCAGCATTAATTTCTTTCTGTTTTGAAGATTGATCTCTTAAGGAATGGGATCATGTTTGTCATCATATTTACCCAGAGTTAGGATTTCTCAGAACCCTGGAAAAATATTGGAGACCCAACTAGTGGGTTGGAAGTTTCAGGAAACCAGCCTAAATATAAACTAATTACAACAAAATCATTAGATTTCTTAAACCAAAGAAAATTCAAAGTCCAAAGTAGAATTGTGTCTGATAATTTGTATATACATCTTATGTATTTTACCATTGCTCTTATGCAATCGTTCTCTCTCGTTAATTATCTGAACTTGTCTTCCTCCTCTATTAAATTTTCAGCTCATGTGAAAGTTTGAAAATATTATGTATGCAATAAATATTTGTTAACAGTCAATAATAAGTGTTAGTCCCAAATAAACTGTATTGATACCAACAGGTGTTTTTCTCTTTAGAGGTAAAATGTAGTTTTTTTAATTATCATTTTTTATGAAATCTCATTAAATTATTTCCCAAAAGACTTCCTTTAAGATCTATTGTATGTACTATTATGTCTAAAAGCTTTTTTATATTACTATTAAATTTAGTTAAACTGAATTGCTTTGGTTTGGATCTTGTTTGAGGCTGATAAAGCTCTTCGAAGCAGAAAATAATGATGTCCCTCTTTTTCGTAGTATGTTCGTGGTTCAGACCCTGTACTAAAGCTTTTGGATGACAGTGGGAACATTGCTGAAGAACTGAGCATCCTCAAATGGAACACAGACAGTGTAGAAGAATTCCTGAGTGAAAAGTTGGAACGCATATAAATCTTGATTAAATTGTGTCCTATCCTTTTACCTTATCAAATGAAATACTACAGCACCTAGAAAATAATTTAGTTGTGCTTCCATCCTTTGATCAGTCTTTTACTGTGAGGCATTAAACATCTAATTAAAAGTTGAAGTGGCAGCACAGCCCATGATACCTAAGGAAATGGCAAGCTTAAGTCATTTTTTATAAATTTCTATCCTCCTACATTTGTTGATACCACTAACGAAATGCTTTGTAATAGATTTTTGGTTAATTATGCAAATGATAGTTTGTGATAATTGGTCCAGTTTTACAAACAACAGATTTTTAAATTAGGGAGGTTAGTGAGGGAGATGATTACTACTATGCCTCATGTGCTCTGTGCTCTTTGAAAGTAATGACAGAACACTACAAAGCAAGTAAGGTAACCGAGCCTCAACAGATTGCTTGATCCTCAGATTCTTTCATATTTTTTATCACCCAACTTTCCTTTTAATAGAAATTCTATAGTTTATAATGAATGCACTGCATAAAAACTTTATGGCTTCGTTATTGTGAAACAGATTCAAGATCTAAAATAAGAGTAAAACATTCTCAAAGATTTGCATTAATGAAGACTACACAGAAAACCTTTTGAGGATTTGTGTGGATCTGATATTTAGCAAATTTTTGTGCTTTACATTTTTACAGAAAAGTCAATTTAAAAATGATATTTGTAAAACCAAAATATAAATAAAAAGTTTCAAAAATCTATCTGAATTTGAAATTCTTCTGGTTTGTCCTTTCATGTTTAAAAATGATAACATTTCTCGGTACATTATTTTCTTTTCATACAAGCCTTTATTTTCTTTTAGCTAAAATATTAAAATGTTTACACTATTTAAAACTTATAACTTCTAATTGTGGGTAATAGTGCTTTATTTTGTCTAGCATTATTTTTTTTATTTTTTAAAGGGCTTTCATTTATAAACACATTTTTATTAATATCTAACATAAGGAATATCTCTTAAAATATAAAATTTTATGAGCTATTAAAAATGTTTTTTGTGCTTTTTTGTTTTGCTTAACCTTTTATCTGGTGAAAATGACTTCAGTTCTTTATGAAATGTAGTTCACTAAGAACAACATTCATCCAAATGACTTAAGGTCATTTAAATTGCTTTCTAACTTCCCAGATTGGTCAAATATCCTGTTATGTCAGCTTAATCTCAGGATAAATTCTTATAATCTGGAAACTTTCTTAATTTTTGATTTTGAATTATACCATCATAATGAAGGATATTTGGAAATCTTTAAAGACAACTGTACCAGAATATGTTTATAGAATATTTTTAATAGAGGTCAGTTATAAATCTTTACTAACATTTTGTGTTGTGTTGAAAAAAAAATTATATTAAGTATACTTTTAAAGCCAGCAAGAGAATGAGTAAATCCTGGACAATTTGGTTAATCAAAATGAAACACTATGAGAAGTCCTGGCAAACAGACTATGGTCTGCTTTTGGTCATCTAAAGAAATGGAGAGGACCATCATGTTGATAATACAAGGCCATGGATAAAATTGGCACTAATTCCTCATGGTGGTTATTAGTTCAGAACAAGAGGGAGGTGAAGCCAATCACGGGTAGTAGAAAAACAAGAGAGGAGTTGCCACCACATAGAGAACAGTGGGATAGAAGGGGATAAAACTGCAAAACTGGGATTGACATAGAAAACTAATTGAACTGGTCTCCAAGCAGGAAAAGCCAGTTAAATTAGTATCTGGCATTGGGATTTTAAAAAGTGAAGAGAAGCCTAAAATGTCTATTATATTCAATTGATTATGAGAGATCAAAAGAGGATGAAGAACCTCACAGTATCTTCGAGCTTGAGATTCTTGAGTTGATGAATAAATGTGTATCTACCAAGCATCACTGTTTTAATTGGGAGATTCAAGTTAATCAGCCAATTCCAACTTTTTCACCAACTCCAATCAAAGAATAGCTAAAAGCTTTTTAAAGAAACAAACACATCTTGATTACCAAGAAAGGAGTATAACTGATCCAAAAAATACCATTTTGTAGCCAAATTCTGACATTTGATTAAGCTTAGTCAAGCTTATTACAAATGTGGATATATAATAGTCACTTGATATTTATAAATTTGCTCCCCCTGCCAAAATGATGTTACTTATAACCTAAAATGGTTAATTTATCTCTAAATTCCTGAATTTGGCAAAAGCTTCTTACAAGAAGTTATGAGCAAAAACTGATATTTCCTGTTTTAAATGGATCTGAGACCTGAATGCTAGTCTAAAATTAAAGTTCATAAAATGCAGAAAAATACTTTTAAAAGCAAATACTGCAAAATTTTGGAAATTAAAATTGGCAACAGTGTATGTGAAAGAATGTCTACAAATATATTGGAAAGAGGAGCACAGATTCCAGATATGAGCACAATTAGATAAGTATTTCTTTTACTTGAAAATTAAAATAATTATATTCTGTGGTGACAGAGGACTTTTTCTGGGAGGAGAGGGCCTGCATTTATGCTCAAAAATTAAAAACAGACTTGCTGTTAAATATAAATATTTTACCTTCAACATGGCTTTTGGCCCAGGAATCTACTGATGAAATATGGTTATTTAGAAAGACTGAAGGAATAAAACTAAGAATAATTGTGGAAGCCTCTAAAATTAGTCCTTTCCTGTTAACCACTCTTGAAACATACTTCCTAAGTACAGCATTTTATCTGCTCAGCATTACTGAAGACACTGATGTTTAGACCCTGAAATTCAAAACTTTTTCAAAAGACTTTTTGGTAGAAAAACTGAACAACTATAGCTGATTCTCATTGGTGGATTCCATATTTACATATTCACCGATTCATTAAAATTTAATTATAACCCCACAATCAGAATGTCTGAATCAGTTTTGAAATAATTAGCTGATGGGATGTGTGCACAGCAGAGAAAAATTTGAGTCCACTAATGCATGCATTCCCAGCCAAGTTAAACAAGGTGACACTGCCTTGTTTCAGCTCTCATGCTATAAACAAATACCTTTCAGTCTATTTAGTGCTATATTTTTGGCATTTTTGTGCTTTTTGTTGTTTACTTAGCTGTTTAAAATGACCCCTGAGCTTTGTACTAAAGTGCTGTCTAGTGTTCCTTAAGAGCAAGAAGGCTGTGATGTGTCTTATGGAAACATACATATTTTAGATTAGTTTTGTTCAGGTATGAGTGACAGTGCTATTGGCATGAGCTCAATGTGACTAAGTCAACAGTGTATATTAAATAAGGATCTGTAAATAGGGACACATAAAACACGTATGTATGGATAGGCTAATAACACTGTTGTGATCCGAGACTTCCAGGAACCTAACCTTGTATTTCCCCAAAGACCAATGGTTCAGTATTTGGTAATTCAGTGTTTGCAGTGACTTTATAGAACATAATTAACTACCATGAGTACTGAGAATTGACTGTAACTTTTTAAACATTTTTTATGGAAATACTCACATTTTAAATTCACCCTCTTAGAGTATATAACTCACTGGTTTCTTAGTATATTCACTGAGTTTTGCCACTAAAACCACAGTCTACATTTAGAACATTTTCATCACACCAAAAAAAAAGAAATCCTGCCTGCATTAACAGCCACTGCCAGCCCTAGACAACCGCTGATGTGCTTTCTGTCTATGGATTTGCCTATTCTGAACACTTAAGTGGAATCATACCATATATGTAATACAACCTGTGGCCTTTTGTGTCTGGCTACTTTTATTTTGCATGTCTTCATTGTTCATATTATAGCATGTCTTAGTACTTCACTCCTTTTTGTGGCTGAGTAATATTCCTTTTTATGAATATGCCACACTCATTATTTGGTAGATATTTGGGTTCTTTCCACTTTGGAGCTATTATGAATAATGCAACTATACACATAAACAAATTTTTGTGTGAAAATGTTTTCCTTTCTCTTACATATATCTAGGAATGGAATTGCTGAGTCATATATATCTATGTTTAACTCTTTGAGGAACTGACAAACTTTTCCAAAATGGCCACACCAGTTTACATCCCACAAGCAATGTACAGGGGTTCCAATTTCTGTACATCTTAAATTTATTGATCTCTTATTAAGTATTCATTTTATACTCTTATCAGGGCCAACTGAGAATGTGTTAAGCACTTTGCCCTCCACTGAGTGGTCTTCAGACTGCAATTCTTTTTTAATTCTTTAGATGATATGTTTTATTCTCTCAATTTTACTTACCTCTTCCACCTTCTGTTACTTTACTGGATTTTAACTTGTTTTTCCTCTTCCCTATCTTCAGTCATGAATATAAACTATACCTGTAAGGTGTCCACATCTGGTAGAGGTTACATTCTAGTGGGACAGGCAACCATTAAAGAAAAGTACAAATATATAATTGCAATTATGGTAAAAGCAATAAGAAAAAATTACTAGAAGAGAATTACAAAGGAAACTAATGAGTTTAGGAATCTTGACATTCAAACTGAAGCCCAAAATATAAACAGGAAAAGAGTGAATTGGAATAGGGAAGAGCTTGCACAAAGATCTAGATTTAGTAGGAAGTCTGGAACCTTCACATACCTGAAAGAAGGCCAATGTGCCTGGAAACTAATGAACCAGAGGAAAGAGTAGTAGGAAATGAGGTTGGGAAAGTAGGCAAGAAGGATCTGGTTCATGTCATCTTAAGAATTTAGCTGTGTTCTAAGTTGCTTTTAGAAAGATAAAAAAAACCTTAAGTAGAGGAATAACAAAATCCAATAAGATCAACTCTAAAGGTCATGAGCAATCAGCAAATATTCAGTTGTGCCTTTGTAAACACTAAGGGCTTTATCTAGTGCTTTCACTAATGATTTAGGAGCTTCTAGTATACAATTTACTTTTTAAAACTACTCATCAACTTGATTTGAGAACAAAAAAAGACAAGCCTAAGCATAAATGTTAAATTTTATGAGATTCCAATATTCATTTATATATACCCAAACGATTCTTAAAATAGTCACTAGTTATTTGAACTAATGGAAATGCCTATTACTTCACACCACACTGGGACATTCCTCCTTGCCCCATCTATGAGCTGAGCACTAATCTCAATTCTAGTTCCAATGAATGATTGTGCTGATTCAGGTGCTCCAGGAGTGTCCCTTGTGCGGATTGTGTGTGCCCTCCTGTTACAGTTGAGCCTTGATTGCTGTTGGCATCTCAGTGGGTGGGACTGACCCTCAGGCTGACTGGATGTGGGGTTTGGTCCACAGCTTATGGGCTGCTGTGTGGGGGGCTTACCCGACTGAGTGGGATTCACCCCAGCAGGCTCTGATGCCTGTTGAGATTGCCCTTTGTGTGTGCTGCCTGAGGGGCTAATTGGACAGTGCTCTGCTGTGGTATTTAGCCTACCTCCAAGTATGTTGGTTCTGGGGCCTCTCGGGAGGGGCTCCGGTGCAGACCCAAGTCAACCACTGCCTGTGACCAGCCAGGAACTACCTGGTAGGAGCTACAAAGTGATACACGGTTGTTTGCTGCCTGTGCTGTACCCGGAGGCGTGTGGGAGAGGCCCCACTGTGAACCTAAGACAGCTGCCATCAGTACCAGGTCTGGCGTAGCACCGCAAAAAGCCAGGACACTCCAAGGCCTGCTGCCACCTGCTGGCTCCTATAAGTTTCAGGTGCTGTTAAAGCCTCTGACTGCAAGCTGGGTGAGGCAGGGTCTCAGTGAGTCAGCAAGGTGGAAGAGAGGAGCTCACCAGGCCAATCAGATTTAGATTTGGCCTCTGGGGGCAGGCTCAACACAGGAAAGATGGCGCCTACCTGCTGGCTGCAAGTGAGGATAGCCCCGCACAGAGAAAATGGGGACTGTCCCGCCAGCCCTCACCCCAAAGTTATACACCTAAGTCTCTCCCCATATGTCTCCGATGCCCCCAGAGTCACCATTTTCTGCCGGAACCCAAGGTGAACGACTGAAAGTGAGTGAGTCTGTGTGCAGGCCATTTAAGAGGATGGCTGGGTTTCCTGCACCTTCCATCTCACCCAGATGGTCAGAATCCCCACTGTTTTTCACAGCCAGAAGTTGTGGGAGCTTCTCTTCCCAGCACCAGTACTCTGGGCTGGGGAATCTGGGGAATCAGAGGCTGGGGTCCCTCGCTCCTTTGTGGGGAACTTCTGTGGTCAAGATATCTCTCCTGATTTTCAATTGCCACATGTGGGTATGGGACCAATCTCGACATGGCTTCTTTTTTATATCCTTAGTTACATAACTTCTGTTCACCTAGACTTCAGCTGGTTCTCCAGGTTGATGTTCTATAATTTAGTTGTAATTTTGATGTGTTCATGGGATGAGGCAAGCACAGCGTTTATCTATTCTGCCATGTTGGATTTCCTCAAGATGTATGTCTAGTCTGACTTATATCACTGCATAACAAACCACCCCAAAACTTACTGATTTAAATGTTTAAAACAATGATTATTTATTTTGCTCACAAATCTGTACTTTGGACAGGGCTCAGTGAACATAGCTCATCTCTGCTCCACGAGGTGTCAGCTGGACCAGTTTAACTGGGGCAAGAGGATCCAAGATGGATCACTTACACAGCTAGCAAACGCACTGGCTGTAGGCAGCTTAAGCTTCCTTACAGCATGGTGACTACTTCCAAAAACAAGCATCCTAAGAAACAGGAAATGAAAACTGCCTGTTTCTTAAGGCATAGGCCTAGAAATGGCACTTCCACCATATTCTATGAGTCAAGCAGTCACAGATCCTAAATTCAGGGGAAGGAGACATAAACTCAGTGGAGGAGTGTCAAAAGAATTATGAAGGTGTGTTTTAAAACCTCCACACCTATTCACGTAAGGTCCAATGCATTTGAGTGATGTTCATGTTTTTTAAGTGTATTTTTCTTTTGCCCTAAG
The DNA here is from genome assembly GCF_964194185.1 of Rhinolophus hipposideros. Taxonomy (NCBI): domain Eukaryota; kingdom Metazoa; phylum Chordata; class Mammalia; order Chiroptera; family Rhinolophidae; genus Rhinolophus; species Rhinolophus hipposideros. Next base: position 30,688,849 of record NC_138054.1, read on the forward strand.
GGACATTTTTCTTACTTCAGACTTGCTTTTAGTGCTGTTTGAGAAATTCTTCGTTGCTACATTTGGCACTAGGTCTATCCATTGGTCAGGCATTCCCAATAATTTAATTAGGAACAAAAACTTGCCTATCAGACTTCCGATTAGAGCAAAGCAACTTCATCAGTTTTGTACTGCTAATTTTCAAAGCAACATGAACATCTCTAAGTTAGCTTTACATAAGACCCTCCCAACCTTAAAGCAGAACTGATGTAGGACATCTGCCCACTCTCCCAGCACAAGTCAATGATTCTGTATATCTCATCACCTTAGTTGTAATTGGTATAAGTAAACATCATATTCGAGAGTATTATGATTTGTTTCAACTAGTTAATATTCCCTCTGTGATGTGTCAACTTGATTAGGCCATGGTACCCAGCTGTTTAGTCAAACACTAGTCTGGAGTTTGTTGTAAAGGTACTTTTTAGATGTGATCAACAATTATAATCAGTACACTTTAAGTGAAGCAGATTATCTCCATAATAAGGGTGGGTCTCAACAATCAGTTGATGGCCTTAAGGACAAAGATTGGGGTTTCCTGAGGTTGAAGAAATTCTGCCTCAAGAAAGCAACACAGAAATCCCGCCTGAGTTTTCAGCCTGCTGGCCTTCCCTAAGGATTTCAGACTCAAGATAGCAGCATCAACTCTTACATGAATTTCCAGCCTGATATACTGCCCTATGGACTTCCGACTTCCCAAACTACATAATCTCATGAGCCAATCCCTTAAAATAAACGATAGGTAGGTAGATAAGTAGACAGACAGATAGATAACAGAAATATCTCAATGTAAACAATATAGATTCTATTGTTTCTGTTTCCCTAGAGAACCCTGACTAATATACCTGTGCATTAACTGTCTGTGCATTATCTGTGCATTAACGATTAGCTTTCACTTACAAAATTTGCAAGAAAAGATCCACATAAGTCTAGACTATTATATAGGCTCTTTATATAACCTATGTTCAGAGATTGTCAGAATGATAGTATTTTAGTTTCCACCGAATTTTGACAGGCTCCTCCTCACAGCCACTTAGCCAAAGTGTCTTTTTCAAGGTGGTAGTGTTTTTTGCTTATTAGCAGTAACATATGGGATTATGTTTATGTTTGACTGCATACAGTGTATATCATCAAAGCTGATTAAATGAGTCATTTAGGACTGTCTACAAGAAAAGACTTAACAGATGTAAAAAAGTTAAAAAAGTCATCTTTTGAACATAAACAATGATGTCAATTAATTTAGAAGTTCATGAAAGGCAGTATAATAGTGGGAAAAGAATGTTTTGTAATTGATTTGCAAACAAAAGTGGAAAAGTTTCTAGCATAGGTCTGCAAGAAATACCTCTAGTCAAATTAATGTAATCTTTTCTGGCAGAACTATTGGCCTGTTAGAAAGGGAGACATGATGGGTGTATTCTATCCTCCATATAGCCAGATATTTTATCCTGTCTGATAGTGCAGTTATTTGTAAACTACAAAAAATATGATCTAATACCTCAGTTCTTATGTGGGTACATTTGAGAATGCTGAAGTGTTTGTTTGTGGTTATTTTCAATAGATCAGTATCAACAGAGTAAAGCAAGCAGCATCTTCAGGTTTCTATTAGGATGTGACTTGCTACAATCATGGTACTTGGCAGTGAGTAGCCAAGAGACAGGGGAAAAGTCCTGACAGGTTGGGGGGGATTCTCTTACTCCCGGTTATTTTTCCTTCGGCACTTGACTTTATTGTTTCCCCTCTTGTGACTTCTCTTGGAAGAGACTACACATCTGCTTCAGTCTCACACTCCTTGGTGCCAATCATCTATGAAGGTAATCCCTCCACTCGATCTTTTTTAATATTTGGCATCATGTTGATTTTTCTCATGATCACTGGGTACATTGGAGCTTCGCTGTGCTCCATCACATTCTGAGGCACTGAGGGTTAGGACTTCAATGTATGAATTTGGGGGGACACAATTCAGCCCATAACACTGCCAAAAAACCCGATTCCAGAGTGGCGAGGGAAGGAATGAGTTGAAGAGAAATTGGGAAGTGGAAAGTAGAAACAACCGTTTGTTGAAACCAGAATAAGACAAGAAAGAGCTAGATTGGATTTGGGAATCAAAGGAGGGTTTTGTTTATTTATTTGTTTGTTTGTTTTAAGCCTAAGAGGAACTTAAGAGTAATTAAACAAAGGAGAAGATGCCAGTGAAGGAGGAGGAGTAAAATGAGGGAAAGAGGCAAAGATCAAATACATGTGTGGAGAGACTTGGCTTCAACCAGAGGGAGAGCCTAGAGGACAAGTGATCGTGATGAGCCAGCATGGTAGACAACATGGTAGAAACATAATTTGGAAAGTTTAGGAACCTCAGCTTCCTCAGGCACATAGGAGACAAGGTCATTCATCAGGATTCAAGAAAGCAGACTAAGTGTTGAGTAATGGCGCGGTAAAGAAGGTGAGGAAAGAGACGAGGAAGTAGATGGAAGACAAAGCTCGAGTGGCACTGATCTTTGTAGCTGGAGTCTAACCCTGGATCTTCACTTACCTACTGTGTGAGTTTGCCTATATTATCTAATTGTTCGTTTTCATGTTATTCTCCTCTGTAAAATAGATGGGACTAGGGTAATAATAGCTCCTATGAACACTCTGCATTATTGTGAGGATTAAATAAGGAAATGGTTAAATTTTCAGGCATTATTAGTAGCATTCTGGTTCTTGCACCACTCAACACAGTACTCTCATTAAGCAATCTGTTAGTAGTTCTAACTTACTCTATTTTAGCTTCTCATTTTTCTTTATTCAAGCTTTACTTGGGCCATTTATCAAGAGCTGTTTGTCTGGTTATATAGATTTATAATGGTACTCCTCTTTCCCATTCAAAAGTTAAGCCAAAAGGTGTTACTTTGCCCATTTAGTCTTAAATATTTCCAGAACATCCCAAATAAAGCCTGTTTTCTCTCAAAGAAAATAAAACATACGCATACCAAACCGTTTTCAAATTAAAATAGGCAGTGAACAGACATATTTCTGCCAAGAATAATCTCTGCTCTACTCAAAGCTGATTTACAGGATTGTAAATTGAGATCAGCCTTTGCTTCTTACTCTATAGGGGCAGTGAGTCAGGATTTCCTGAAATTAAGCAATCATGTAAAATGCATTAGTGGCTTCTAGAAGACCTCATGTTTTCTTGCGCCAAGAAATTAACCTATTTTCTACTTGGCACGTCTTTCATATTCCCCAGTGACCTTAGTTAAGGTCCTTCCATCAGCCTCAGAGTCAGTATGACAATGTAGCTAAGATTCATCAATCAAAATTTATGTTTTCTAAAAACATATAAGCCTGGTGATGATTGCTACATATCAGTGAGAAAGTCGAATTTCACGTCTGAATCATAATTTTTTTAGTCAAAGCTATGCTAGCTGTTAATCCTAGTCCAATTCCGTGCATTGTTTAACACAATTATAATCTGGTTTTGGTCCCACCTGGAAAAGTAATCTTCTAATTGCTTTTCCCTTGTTCTCATTCTATTTGAACTTTCTGTATTAATTTCACTTCTGTCGTGGAAAACTTTTGCTTCCAAAACACCACTTTTGCCTAGTTCTCATCTAACCTTCATTGCTTATTTCTTCTCAGCCTACCCCACAGATATTGCAAGTTGCCCCTCCTCTCTCTGTCAAGTGTCAGAAATTCAAAGAGCAGCAGGGGCCATGCCAGGCAGGTAACACATAGGTCAGATATAATTCATAGGGAGTGATAAGAGCTCTGGCAAAGATTAAAATGCATACTCCATATAAAAGCATCCACAAATGAAACATTTTTAAACATTATTGGCCAAAAATCCTTTCATAGACTGAATTGGGCTGTACAGCTGTTTAGTGACAGAACTGTTTTCAGAATCCAGATCTTCCTGTCCAAGACTCCGAGGACAGGGCCCATTTTTAGGGTGTTTTGTGTACTACTTAAGCCCCAACATTCCTGACTTTGAGTTCAGGTAATTCGCCCAAACTGATTTACTTTTAATCTGTAAAACAGGCTTCCCTCGAGGCTAACGTAAATTTGTTTCTTGACATGAAGCAAATGACATTTTCCTAAGTGTCAGGGACATCATTCATATCTTAAAAGTTTTCCAAAGGGCCCTTTTCTATTTCTCTCACTTAGAAGTGTCACCTCCATGCATCCCGAGGGTCTCTTCCATCTGTCTCCCACCTAGAGTTTACTTACATTCTTACATCTGACACTTGCGCAGAACTCATGAGGGAACATCACAGTTTATAAGAAGGGAAGAACTCACCTTCTTCATCCTGAAATCTTCGTTTTTTTATACTCTGCCAGTGCTGTATTGGGAGAGTCTGTCCTCCTGGGCTTAGTACCAAATATGTACTTGTTTAACATCCTTTCTCATTGAAGTTCCATTTTCTATGAGAATATTTGTTTCAAAAAAGAATCTGAATGAAAACTCTACATCTGAAGGTGCTTTTCCTTCCACACTCAGAGTAGACATTTAAAAAAAAAAATAAGACAGTATATTCTTGAGACAGTTCTTGAAGTGATACACAGTGTCACACAATAGTTTTCATTTTGCTGAAGCTGCTGCAAAGACACCAGAGGAATTACTCTTGGGGCAGAAACTGAAAACAAAACATACAGCTGCTTCTCCATGATGTGTTTTCACCAGCTCAGGAGGGCCTGTTCAGTTTGGCTCAAGAATCACTGGTCCTCATTTTACAAGGTTCTGAAAGGGTGAAAGAGTCCCTGCCCTTAGTTCGAAATAAAAGAGGATCCCAGTTTTGGGAGTATCAGATAAAAAGAAACCCAAGAATAAGTACAAGGTTGAAGTTGATGCTGCCTACCACCCACCCACTCTCATTTGGCCTCCATTCCCCCATTCACCCTACCACAACCCCCTCTGCATAGCATAGATTAAAATACCATGCATTTTTATCAAGCCCTCCCTTGAAGAAATTACTTCATTTCTATCCTCCTCCAGTTCATTTGGCCTGCCCTTTCTCTCCAACTTTGCCTCTAACAATTAAATTCTGTCTTCTTGTACTGGTGTTCCCTGGATACCCTTCTAGAATGTAATTGCCACAAGGGCAGAAACCCTGTTCCTCTTATTACCATGTATTCATGCGGCTCAGTCCAGTGTCTGGCACTAAATAGGTGCTTCGTAACAGTTGTTAAAATAAATGGAATGTTCATTCATAGTGCCAGGTCTTTGTTCCAGTAATTCTCTCTATCTGGAATGTCCTCATTCTTTATCTCCAAATTCTTAAGACCACATTAATCTCTGCGACGGACTAAGTATTTGTGTCTTCTCATAATTCAAATGTTAAAATTCTAACCCTCAATGTCATAGTATTAGGAGGTAAAGTCTTTGGGAGGAATGTCATGCGGGGTGTCATGCAGGGTCTCTGGTACCGCTCCCCACATAAGAACACAGGACATGGTGAGGCCAAAAAGGGACACCCACGGAATCATAGATAGGGGAGCCATACTACCATATCCTCACTGGCGGCTGGGTTGGAGACACAGGAAGCAGGACCCACAGGATCCGCAACCTGCCATCCACTTCTCTGCCAACCAACCTCACTTACTAACTGCAATCCGCCTCTTCTCAATCCGCAATCCACACTCTGCTGCTTGCTAGCTTAGCCATGGCAGTTATATCAGTGGCTAATGGCTAACTGGTAACAGCTGACGGCCAACTAGTCACAGCTGATGGCCATCTACTACCTGAGCCAGCACCTTTCCATGTGAGGCTGAGAGCCAGAGCTCTCTGGGGCTCTGTCCCCACAAGGCATTTAGCTCATGAGGGTGGCATCCTCATGATGAGATAAGTGCCCTGTAGAAGACACCCCAGAGAGCTCTTTCATGCTCCTCCACCATGTAAGGACATAGCAAGACCTATGGAAGGGAATCTCTGAATCTTCCAATCTATGATGGAAGCAAGCTCTCACTAGGTACTGAATCTGCTGGTGCCTTGATTGGACTTCCCAGTCTCCAGAACTGGAAGAAATAAATGTATGTTTACAAGGCACCAGTAAACATACATTATCTATGTATGTCTAAGTCTATGATACTTTGTTATAGAAGCCCAAACTGACGACCACAATTGTGGGAACAGAGCCAGGAGTGCAGCTTCCAGGCTCTCGGCCTCAAACGGAAAGGTGCTGGCTCAGGTAGTAAATGGCCATCAGCTGTGATCAAATGGCTATCAGCTGTGGCTAGTTGGCCATCAGCTGTAACCAGTGAGCTATTGGCCACTAATATAACTGCAATGGCTATGCTAGCAAAAAACTGGGGGCTAGCAAGAAGATGGTAGCTAAGCTAGCAAGTGCAGATTGCAGTTATCACGTGAGGTTGGTTGGCAGAGAAGTGGACAGCAGGTTGCGGATTGTGTGGTTCCTGCTTCCTGTGTCTCCAACCCAGCTGCCAGTGAGACTATAGAGGTATGACTCCCTACCTATGGCTCCGTGGGTGTTCCTTTTTGGCCTCAGCATGTCCTGCGTTCTTATGCGGGGAGCGAACACCTGCATGACACCCTACATGACAACAATCTTGTTTTTTTAATGAGGATGGCATTTCAAGGTTGCTCTGTACAAGTTTGTATTTGAATATATCCCACACTGGTGATATCCCATCAATTTTCAGGTAAAGACTCAGTTGACTAAGTTCTTTGCTGCTCCTAACACAATTGATTGCTCAAGGAACACTGAAATTCTTTAAGTAGACATTTAATAATCTCTGCAACTTGCCAGAAGGAGCTCCACTTATATTTTGAGGATCAGGACTGCAGCGTTCAGCTTTCCAATAAATCAGCTTAATTCCAGGAAAGTCTGAATAACTGCAAGAAATTAGTCAGAAAGGATAGAACAAGCAGCCCTGATCCAAGGAACATGAGATCTTCCTTATAGCAAAGTCATTTTCTAAGAAGAGTGATAAATTTTCCTGATAGGAACATTTGGGCCTGACTTTTCTAAAGATCCAATTCTTCCCAACCACAGAATATACCCTCACTCCCCTGAACTGAATAAGGACTTCAGTGGGGCCCTCAAGTATTTGCAGATGACCGCCTCTGTGATCATTTTGTCCTGCAGTCGTTCATGCAAGTGTTTTGGTCTTTTGTGGACCACTTGCCCTAAAGCCAAGTCTCATGGGGATACTTGTTTCTCCTTTGTGAGAGGAAGGAGATAAACACCAATTAAAACCTAACTTCGATGGCAGCGACACATGACCCTCAACAACTAACAGTTGCAAAATGGACTAAGAAAGGGGATTTTCTTCCCCCCAAATTTTCCACTTGATGACAGAAATGGTCAATTTTTCTACCATTAGGCAATCCGTGACATACTAGCTTAATTAAGGTCATATTTATCAAATGGAAACTTGTATCAGGGCTCTTTCCATTAGAATGATATAAAGCTAACTCAAACTTAGCCTAAGCCAAAAAGAGAATTTAGCAGCAAACCTAACTGAAAAGTCCCAAACCGGCTGGCTTTAGGCCTGACCTAGGGCAGGAGTGGGCAAACTATAGCTCATTGCTTGGTTTTGTAAATTAAGTTTTATTGACACACAGCCATGCTTGTTCTTTTACATATTGTCTACAGCTGCTTTCAAGCTAGCATGGCAGGATTGAGTACTTGCAAGGGAGACTTTATAGCCAGCAAAACCTAAAATATTTGCTAAGCAGCCCTTTCCAGAAAAAGTTTGCCAGCCCCTGGCCTAAGGGTTCTGGTGATGTCATCAGGATTCTCTATCTCTTGGCTATGATCATCCTCTGAGAAGGCTTCACTCTTGGGCTTCCCATATGTCCCCAGCCACTCCATGCTAATGTCATTCCTTTCTCGTAACAGTCCTAATTGAGAAGAGCAACTCTTTTTCTGTAACTTGCCAAGTTCTAGGATTTACCGTAACCTGACAGCTTGGGTGAGGTACCCATCCTTGGGTTGATGCCTTATGGCGAGGAGGATGGTTTTTCACTGATTGGTTTAGGCCTGGGCCACATCACCAGGCCTGGTGCAGGGGTTGGGTCAGCCAACCCTGAGCCACAGGAACTGGGAAGAAGGGAGAGGTTCTCCAAGGGGAAAGGATGCTGGGAAGGCAAAACCAACAAATGTCCATTATAAAACTTCTCCCTCCACCACATGGTTGGTCACGTTCTGGTCCTGTGCGCTTCTCAAGGCATGTCAATGACACTCTTATGGGATTTCAGAGACCCTTAAGGAGCTGCTATTAACAACAACTAGTTGTAACTGATGAGGGTTCAGAGCCAGAAAAGTAGTCTAAGCACTTCATAAATATTATTCAATTTATCTTCCCAACCGCTATAAAAACTAGGTGTTTTTTTTTTTTTTATGCCTGTTTTACTAATGAAGCAACTGAAGATGAGGGGTTGAATAAGAACTTGTCCTGAAAATCCCAAAGTCAGGATTGGAACCTAGGTCTATCTAACTCCAAACTTGAACTATGCCTCTCTGCCTCCCCAACCTAGTTATAGCCTCACATTTCTGGAAATTCCCTACTGTACCGTCAGTGCCTGAATAATGCTTGAGAACTCCCCGGGTAGCTAAGAGGCTTGAGTTCTAGTGAATAGCTCTGCCACTGACTCACTGAATAACTTTTAGTAAGTTACTTAATCAATTTTGGAATCTCAGTTTCCTCATCTGTACAATGAATAGTTTAAACTACCAGTAGCATTCAAACTATGTTCTACAGAGCATAGGGGCTTCTGTGGCCGTACCATAGAGTCTGCCATAGAGAGCAGGGCTCCTCCCTGCACACTCATTCTCCACATCATCTCCATTGCTTTCTATTGGGCTTCTTCCAAAGTCTAATACATAAAAAACAAAGGTTCCTATTGTAAAAACAAGTAGTCATGGGACTAGAAGACCTTTAAAACCTTTGTCAATGTTCTCTGCTTGTTCATGTACCTCTCTTTGCCTTGTCTGTGTCCTGGAGGGCTGACCTATATGGATGGACTACATCAACAGGTTCCTCTGGCTTCCTGTTGGGTTTGGTAAATAAGAGAGAGTAGTAGAAAAAGAAAGGGTGGAAGGAGAGAGAGGTTGAGGTACTGATTCCCCTGGCTCAGTGGCTCAGCTCAAAGCTCCTGTTGGGTGGCCCTGTCCTTCATCTTTCATTGGCTTTGGGAAACTGTTCCAGTATCTGGTCCAATCCTGTCTAAGGGTAGTAATCACTCACTGCTATTGTTAGCCCTAGGCCTAGTGCATCACTATTCCTCGGAATCTTGTTGCAGTGAAAATGTGTGTGGTTTATGTGGACACATTTGTAAATAGTCCTTTCTTTAAATGTTCCTCATTTACCTATTTTGAGTGGGCCATCAGAACTCTGTATCATCTATTAGGAATTTAGAATCTATGATTCTATTAATAGTAAACTTAGGTTCACCTCTCCCACTTTCAGATCCAGTCCCATACCACTTGAATGTCTGCTAAATGCCGAGCACAGCTGACAGTGGACAGTTCCTTTGGCACTAACATTCTTTTAGCTTATGACTCAACACCCTTTGTAGAAATTCTTTTAGTGCTTCTTTTTGTAAGCAGAAGTAGGCAAAAGATAGAAAAGTAATCTGACAGCTGAGGATTTCTTTCAAAACATTTAAAAGAGTAAGCACTTAAATTGCTTTTATCCCTTCACTCCTCCATTTAACAAACATTTATGGAGTACCTGTTGTGTTCTAGGCATTGATTTGGCCTTGCAAGTAGAAGCCCAGCACAAGTGTCAAGGATGTCATAGACCCATGAGGGAAAGACAAGAAAAGGAGGAATTTACTTATTATACTCACTCTCGGGGGAATACCCATTCCCAGAATGATTCACTCTCAGACACTGAGATACCCTACAGCATTAAAGATGGCTCAGTGTCTGTCTTTCAATAAGAGCTGCAATAAAAATATGTCTGGTTAACTTTAGTAAATCTGAAAATAAATTTTACTGTTAAAATGTAATCTCTCTCTAAATATAATAAATTCTCATTCATTTGGATTCTAATTCATGTTTTAAGTAATTCATTATTCATCTTCACTATTGATTAACATTTCTAAATATGGAAATTCCTTCCTCTGCAGATTATCAGAGTCTTTTTCAGTAACACAAGGAATTCAATCCAAAATTTAGGGTTAGTTGAGTTAAGATAGATATATAAATAGCTAAAACATGCTGAAAGATAGGAGAACTATGAGAAGCATTGATGTTCAGAAAAAGAAGGGCAGTAAGCAGATAATATTTGAATTGTGAGGACTGGGGGAAATTGGTTTGTAGAGCTTAGAAGAGGGAGATCAAGTGTTCCTGATCAAGAGATAAGCATGTCCATAGGTCTGCCAGCAGGAAATTATGCAATGTGTGCTAGACTCTAAAAATAGTTCATTTGACTATAATGTAAGTATGGCAGACACATGTTGCTTTTGCCACTTAACCATAATCATTCGTCCTTCTTCTAATAAAAATGATATCCCATACTGTACTTGGAGAATAACCCCTCACTGCTGTCATCTATTAGACATAAGAAAGATTGACAACCTTCAGTTCCAGTGGTGAGCCCCAGTTGGTTTCAGTTAATCAGCAAGTCTAGCCTCGTGGCCAAAGTGATGGATTCAATGATGAGCAAGTAACCCAAATTAGACCGATGAGAATCAGACACAGAACTTGTGTTTAAATGTGACAGAATTTTAGCCAGAATTTAACTGGGAGAGTTCTCTTTCCACTGGATTTGAAGTTAAGAGGATGTAGAGGAAAAGCAATTATAGCCAGCTTGTGACCCTGAGGGAAATATCTGACTGAGAATGAAACCAGCAGAGAGGAAGACATCCTAAAGACAGAGAAAAAGGACTTGGTTTCTCATCAATCCACTCCTGAAGCTGAAATAATCCATCCACCCACCAATTATTACATTAATCAATAAATTCCCTTAATTTTCAAAGCCAGTTTTAATTAGAAGTCCATCTTACTCAAAAACATGTAGAAGTGAAGAGAGTTAAGACTGGAAAGATAGTTTAAAACCAGAGCACAACAGACATTGAACACCAGGTTTTGAACTAGATTCAAAGGCAAGATTTTTAACAAGGTTTGACAGAATTCTTAAATTTCCCTTTTAGGGTACATAAAAGTTTCACCTAAGTTATCTCGTTGAGAATTGTAGGTAGCAATATGTACTGCACTGGATAACTGTAAAGAATCAAACAAGGAAATAGAGTCCCAGAAAGGTCTACAAAACTTGATTAAAAGTATGTAGCTCATGAAAGACAGAGCAAAGTCTCAATCCTCGATCTTTTGATTCTGAATCCATAATGTGAATACCAAAGCTGACTCACATACATGCACGATACGCTGAATCTGAAGGTCTCAGAAGAGCCTTACCACCATGATACCTTTCTGATTTCCTACCAGTGTTGCAGTTGATGTCACTTTTGTGCAGAATGAGGGGATGCTGGCACAGATCTCTTCTGATCCTAGGCAGCATCTAGGGTGCATTGCCATGGGAAGAGCATGAGTTTCACATACATAATGCACCTGACTACTCTCTATCAGCATGGCCGTTGGGCAAATCACTTAATATTTTTTCATCTGTAAAATGGTGATAACAAGAATTCCCACCTCACTGGGTCAATCTGAAAGCTAACGATGTAAAGTTCCTGGCACACAACAGGCATTAAGTAAGTGAAGTCTTTTTATTATGAAAGGCAGTGGAAGCAAGGCTTTTGAATCAGACAGACCTGGGTTCAAATCCTGACTCTGCTCCTAATTCACTACTATATGGCACCCAGCTAGACAATAAGTTCCAGGAGGGCAGGGACCATGTCTGTCCTTATTCCGGCTGATGGCCCACATGGGGACCCTAGGAGGCAGTCTGTAAATGCTTGAATGAATTTAAGCAAATGACTTAAAATTCCTAAGCCTGTATTTTTAAAATTGAGATAATATATAGTATAAGACTATTGTAAGAAAAGGATACAACACATGTAAATCACTTAGTTCTATGTCTGGCCTTGGTAAGTGCTCAGTAAATAATAATAATCGCAGCTAATGTCTACTGAATGCTTACCATGTGCCAGTCACTGTTCTAAATACTCGACATATATTCATTCACCTAATTCTCAACAACCCCCATCCCTATTTCACAGATAAATCAATCCAGGCCCTATTTTTGTTATTATCTGAATATTTGATGCCACTTTCGGCCCCATGGCTTGTGAGTCCAACTCTCTTTTCTTCTTCAAGTTTGGAACCCTCAAGGCGTCTAATTCAAGGTCCGCTAAATAATGGCTTCTCTTTTTTCTCTTTTGCATTATTAGGAAGAAATAAAAGCTTTTTCTTTCAAAACACAATGAAGACTTTTCTCTTGCTCCTCCTCCTCCTTCCCCCATTATTTCCAGAGAGTGCAGTTGGACTGCCTGAGGTTTTGTCTGGCAGGAGCCCTTTAATTCAAAGACTGCCAACAACTCAATGAGCCAGCCAGGCCTTTGTCCTTTCCTGGCTGACGCTCAAGCAGCAGCGACAGACCTCCCAGTTCAGCTTGTCTCTTGTTCTTTCTCTGAATTGTCTGCTGCCATCTGCCGGCCAAATTAAGTTAAAATCATCACATCGACGTTTTCCAAGTTGCCAAATGAGGCTCCAACTGTTTCTCAGCACTGCTTCCTGAGGCCTTGTTAGCAGACAGACCAACCTGGCAAGTCTGCAGGCCTTGGTTCAAAGCTAAGGCACTCAAGCAAAGACAGCTGGTGCCTGATTTCCATGCAGGAATATGGATGTGAATTTTCATTTCACCTTACCAGTGAACTCAGGGGCCCCTTCAAACCATTACCCCTAAACTAACTATCTTCCCATCCTATAAACGTGCCATCTCCTCCAAGATGTTCCACACACACACACACCTCATCCTTCGCCATCTCCCACCAACCTCCCTGACATTATTTCATCCCCACTAACAACTTGCACGAGGCTGGTAATACTGTAACAATCATTTACTGATTTGTTTTTCTTTTTTTGGGAACAGTTTCTTGAGAAAGTTACAAGAATAGTACAAAAAAGTCCCCTATATCCTTCTGCCAGAGACCCCATTCAAGTGTTCCCAATTGGCTCAGTAGCTCCTTTATAGCAAAGGACTCAATCCAGGATCACATGTTGCTCCAGTTGTCATGTTTTTCTAGTATCTTTCAATCTGGAACAGTCTCCACTCATTCCTTGACTTTAATAAGCTTGGTGTTTAAAAAAATTATAGAACAGTCGTTTTGTAGAATGTCCCTCAGTTTGTGTTTGTCCGATGTTGTCTTTATGATAAAACCCATTTTATGCATTTTAGGCTAAAATATAACAGATGCTGTGTCTTTTCATTGTAGTCTCTCTGGTGGTATACAATGTCTATTTGTCTGTTTCTGATGATATTAACTTTGATCACTTTCATAGAGTATCTGTCAGATTTCTTTACTGTGAATTTTTTAACCCTTTTTAAATTGTACTAGTTTTCTATTACTTCTGTAACAAATGACCACAAACTGAGTGACTTAAAAACAACATAAATTTATTACCTTACATTTCTGGATGTCAGTAGTCAGATGGGTCTCATGGATCTAAAATCAAAGTGTGGGTGGGGCTGTGCGACTTCTGACTCTAGGGGAGAATCTGTTCCCTTGCTTTTCCCATGTTCTAGAGACCACCTGCATGCTTTGGCTTGTGGCCCTTCCTTCCAGCTTCAAAGCCAGCAATACAGCATCTTCAAATCTTTCTTGGACTGAGCCCTGCTTCCACCACCACATCTCCTTCTCTGACTCTCCTGCTTGTCTCTTTCACTTATAAGGACCCTTGTGATTCCATTGGGACCTCTCTATATCAAGATCGTTGACTTAATCACATCTGGAAAGTCCCTTTTACCATGCAAGGGAACATGTTCACAGGTTCTGGGAGAGGATGCGGCTATCTTTTAGGGGACATTATGTTGCCTACCACAGTAATCCAGAAATGTTTTGTGAAAAGATACTTTGAGTTTATGGAAACTCCTATTACTTATCTCGCTTTCACCCATGAGTTTTAGCATCCATTGATGTTTCTTGACTGATTAATTATTACTATAATTATTACTGATGCCAAATGGTGATTTTATAATTCTACCCATTTCTTCTCCATTTATAGTTGGCTTTCTACTGCCAGGAGGAGCTTTCTCTTCTCTCCATTTATTTACCCATTTACGTATTTATTTATATCAATGTGGATTCGTAAGTTCCTTATTTTGTTCGGTAGATTATGATCCAAGATCTGGGCCGTCCGTGTGCTCGTTGCTACTGGGGTATCACTGCCCCCAGTCCCTTTCAGTTGACAGAGCTAGGAAATAAACACACACACACACACACACACACACACACACACACACACACACTTCTCTATCTGTATATATTGAAAACCACAAGTTCATAGTGACCTACAATCCAAATTTACCATCAAAGAATTCATTTTAGGGTTTTCTTCTTTTCTTGTTTGTGCTACCTTTGGGGGAAAAACTGACTCCGATTTATCCTCAGCCAACTTACTTACTTGCTCCATCTTCCTGCACGTGTTTGAGCTCTTGACCCTGCTCTACTGCTGTCCTTCTCTTGTGCAGCCCTGCTCAGGCCTACCTCCTCTGCTCTGGCTGCCTGCCTTGTTTGGGCCTGCCGAATGGCTATTTGAGGAAGGAAGGAAGGAAGAAAGGGAAGAAGGAAAGCAGTATATTATTAAGAGAAGGGAAGGACAGAGGAAGAAACAATTATGTACATTTTTAAATGGACCTGTTTACCACTATTGCAATGAATTCTCTGTTTAATGGCTTTTTTCTTCACTAAAATTTAAACTCCACGAAGACAATGGCCACGTTGGCCTTGCTCACACACTGTGGACTGAATCCCTAGGGCCAAGTACAATGCCTAGCACCTCTAGGTACCTCATGTTTTTGAACACATGCTTGTCATGAAAAGCAACAATAGCAAAATTGTAACTATTGAACAGTTTGTAACACAACCAAGGGTCCACCACCCAAACAATTCCAGTGTCTACCTAGCTCAAATAATCTATGAGCCTTTTCAACCAGACACTAAGTAAATAAACTTGCTTTTTTTTTTCCTCCAAGACTGAGTACCCTGAGGTAAAGAGAGCGTCTCATTTATTGAGCTTCTCTTGTTATTAAACATTTCTTTGGTTTTGGAGTCTAATGCTGTTTCAAACACGTTTTTGAAAATAAGAATTTCAACACAACGCTGCATTTGCAGAGAATTTCAAACATCACTGTCCTGCAGCATTTGGTAGATTGATGTTGGCCACACAAGCAAGACAATGAACTATTGCAGACTTTTGCTGTGAGAAAGAACTGCTATCATACCTAGCAGTGCACCAACAATAGGCACAGTCCCTTGGGCCGAGCCTATCCCATCATTCTCCGACAAGCATTTCTTTAAATAGCTGTAATTATTTGCCCCCAGCTTCAACCAGCACATATCAAAGACAATCTTTACTACATGTGTGCCTCCTGTCTCCTCTCTCTGTTTTCCTCTCAGAAACGAAATCCTAATGCATTTGTGCTAGGCGCAAGGAAAAGGTGTCCTTTTCAGTGGCTGATGAAAAGAACCAGCTGGACTCTTTCAGAGGGCACATTAGGAAGTGATGGAACATGCAGAAACGCAGCTGCCGCCAGGGCTGGAAGTGGTTGCTCGACACAAAGAGCTACAACTTCAGGCATAAAGAGCCGTACGTTTTTCCCTCTCTCAAAAAACCTGCCTCTCAGAGGTTACTCTGGCTCCATGGAAAATAAGCAGAAGTGGTGCTGCCTCCCAGAAAGTATAGCATCAGCCAGGAGCAGGAAGGGGGCTGAGCGCAAGAACTCAGGATGCGCTCGGTGCCAGAGCTCTCAGCCTCTCACTGGTGTCTGTGATGAGGCCTAGAGTGTACCCCCAGCCCCCCAACATCCCCAGCTACGGCCATGGCTTCCTGGCTGGGTAGACCCAGAAAAAGTGAAAGATCTGAAATCCCAGGGGTTATTTCTGACTCCAGACCCCAGGGAAAGCAATGAACCGATGTCCCCACTTTTAACGGTCTCATCTGCAACCAGACTTCCAAACACAGTGGTTCTCAACCCTGGTTGTCAAGAATCGTTTTATTAAAATCCCAGTGCCCAGGAACTAGCACCAGCGATTCTGATTTAATTGGTTTAGGTGAGGCCCAGGACAAGTCCATTCAGAAGTAGCCCAGTGATTCCTCTGTGCAGCCATGGCTGACAACCACTGTCCCCCACCCTTGGTCCTAAGCAGGTCAGGGTGAAACCAGGAACACCAGGGGCTGAAGCTTTCCGTCAGCCCGGTGGTACTCCACCTTGGCACATGTTAGAATCACCTAGGGATTCTTTTAACCATACCAGTGCCCAGGTTCTCTGGGAATGGGACCCAGGATCTGTATTTTCTTAAAGCTCCTCAGGAGATTAAAATGGGCAGCTGAATTTGAGAGCTCGCATATTTCCCACTGTCTTCTGAGATGGTGCTTCTCAAGCTACCTGTGGTGAAAGACTAGCTTTGGGTTTTATTTTTTTAACTTTTCTTTCTTTGCTGATGATACTTTTGTAAAACACAATACAAATAAATCACTAGAAAAAAAATGAGATTAAAAAGCAGACATACAAAATACAAGCCAGGATATATATATTTTTAATTTATTTATTAGTTTCAGGTGTACAAGACAAGGTAATACTTAGACGTTCATCATTTATATCACTCACACTGTGAACCCCCCTCCCCCATCCACTATCCCTCTGACCTCACACTGAGCCATCACATTATATATATAAAATTATAGTTGCAAGCCCGGATATTTTAATTGTTAGATTCAAGGATACAAAATTGCTATTAAAAGTTTCTAAATAGTCTTAATTTCTGTCCTCATGGACTGTGAACAGTTTATGCAGTGCTGGTCTATGGGCCACACTTTGAGTAAAAGTGCTCTGATAAACCCCGTTACAGGAACTATAGATAGGTGTTGTAGGGTGGGATGGAGGAATCAAATAGATTTGATAAACACAGCATGAAGGGCCCGAGGCTGTTAAGGCCTCCCAGAGATCCTGAGGTAACAAAGCTGTTGCGTTTTATTTAATCCACTGTTTCCCAGTCGTACAGGATGGGGAGATATTTTCCCCTCAGCAGCCCTAATACACATCTATGCAGTGCAATCCGTTTAATGATTTATCCTCAGTCTTATGAAGCATGCAGACTCATCAGAAAGAGGGACACATCTCTGCAGAATTATTTCCCTGCATGGCGCCAAGCCCAGCGGTGCCTCAGTTATCTTGGCTCCAATCTCAGTGACTGGCATTAGCAGCCTCCCTCCCAATGGCATCAGTCATCTCGTGCTAGCTATTCCCCTAAATGTGTGTGGGTCTGTCCACTCCCGCCCACTGGCGCTCCCTGGGTTGGGCACCAGAACACTGCATCTCTCTCAGATTGCTGACACACCCTCCTTGCTGCTCTCCCAGCCCCGGGTGTGCCCACCTTCCCCTGATCTGCTCTTCACACTGAAACCAGAAAGATCTTGCTGTAATTCAATCTGTGTGACTCCCTCGCCTACAACTCTTCTCTGGCTGCCCATTGTCTTCACCTTGACAAACAATGTCCTCTGGGGTCTGCCCTCTGCCTACCCCTCCAGCCTCATCTTTCATCACTCTCTACTTGTCCATACTGAACTAGTAACAATTCCCCAAATACCTGAAAGCTTCCTCTAGCTGTCCCTACCTCTTCCTTTCACTCTGCCCACACTGTTAATTCAGCCTTCAGGGACAGCCTAGATGTCTCCTAACTAGGACGCTTTCCCTACCCTCCCAGCCTAGACTGGGTGTCCCTCTTCTATAATCCCTCAGGACCACTTACCATACATACATACGGACATACATACATACATACATACTTGTTGTGATTAGCTGTTGACCCCACTAGATTTCAGCTCAGGATAGGGTTTGTGTCAATGTTCTATCCTTAGCACCTAACACTCTGCCTCGTAGCGACAAGGAAATCAATAGATACTAGTTGAATGAATGGATTAATGAGTGTATTCATCGCGTGCCATTTATGTTTGACCCCTAGAGGAGCCTCGAAAGTCCCCAGTCCTAGCTAGTACCTCCATTTTAAGCTCCATCACCAACCTAGTCACCTAAGGGCTCTCCTTTTCTCTTTTCCCAGGATTCTCTCTCCTCAGCTCTTTCAGGCCGACATCTCTGTTGGACCATCTGCCTGGTTTGAACTTTGGGTTTTACTCTTTTAAAGTTGCCTCTTGATCATCCTCAGCTCAGTCCACATCCCAAGGATCCCATGGGGTCCCCATTTCCTAAGCCCTCAGCAACTTTGGCTCCCTCTTTTCCTGGCAGAGTTATGGCCATCTATAGTTAGACCACTGCATCAATTTACCATAATCCTTCGTGCCAGGCCGAGGAGGACTTTCCAAGACTTGTGGAATTCTAAACCTACGGAGCTCTGCCCCTCTATACTCATTCTCCATTCTTCTCTGTCCTGCCCTGTGCATCACACTGGCGTTCTTGCCCAATGAGTTACTGGTGGATTTAGCTAGCAGGAGGCGCCAGCGAGAGGTTGGGGTTCAAGGGGGGCGAGGAGTCTGGAACGTGTTCCTGTGCTCTTTCCTGCTGGGCTGGGATTTTTGTGGTACCTGAATTCCTCCATGACCACAGCTCCTAGGGGCTGGCTTCTCCTCTGAAGCTCCAGCTCTCACAAACTGCTGGTAACACCGTTCCCTCTCCTTGCCCCTTTCAGACTGGGGTGACACACTGTCGTGGCAAGTCCCTGGGTGAGTCACGGTCTCCTGTGGGTTCACTGCACCCCACCCATACCTCTGGAAATAATCCCTTGATGAAACACTTTAATTCACCCTTTGCGTGTACAGTCTGTGTCTTGCTGAGACCCTGTCGGGTGAGATCCTCTTCTAGTACAGTACCTTCATTTCAGCAACGAGAACCAACATCTCCTGGACGAGTCCAGTGTTCTTTTTCACCCACTGTCATCACCTCCTTGCTCTGGAATCTAGAATGTAAATTTTGTGTGTGTGTGTGTGTGTGTTTGTTTATTTTAAGCGTGTTGTTTCAGGACCCATCAGCTCCAAATCAAGTAGTTGTTTCAATCTACTAGTAGTTGTGGAGGGCACAGCTCACGCTGGCCTATGCGGGGATCGAACCAGTGATCCTGGTGTTACGAGCTTCGCGCTCTAACCAACTGAGATAACCGGCTGCCCCTGGAATGTAAATATTATAATAATAATAATAATAATAATAATAGCAATCATTTCAGTTTTTTTTAACATGTCAAGCACCATGCTAAGTGTTCTACATAAGTGATCTCACTTAATCCTTATAGCAAGCCTGTGAGGCAGGTGTTATTTTATTATCCTCATTTTAAAAATGAAAACTCTGAATCTTAGAGAGATTAAGTAATCTGGCAGAAATCATGCAGCAAGTAAACAGCAGACTAGAACTTTACTCTGACTGCTGAACTCCAAATCTAACTTTTAAAACTACGAGAGTATTTGCTCTTGGGGAGAGCCCATCATACTGGTGGAGTCTTGGAGCTCAATGTTAAACTAAACCCCATCAAATGATAGATATGGCCCAGCTGGGGCCTGCTGGGAAATCAGGCTAAGGAGAAAACCAGCCCAGGAAACATCACTGAGAAGAGATAGTTCTGCTTAAACAAAAGGGTCAGCAGAGTCAGAGTTTAAAAAGCAA
Source organism: Rhinolophus hipposideros (assembly GCF_964194185.1). Taxonomy (NCBI): domain Eukaryota; kingdom Metazoa; phylum Chordata; class Mammalia; order Chiroptera; family Rhinolophidae; genus Rhinolophus; species Rhinolophus hipposideros. Next base: position 30,708,616 of record NC_138054.1, read on the forward strand.
TGGTGGCATCTCAGGCACAGAAAGGGCCGTACAGGCTGCCAGGTGGAAAAGCTGCAGTCAGTTTACATTGCAGCCCTGAAAGTGACCACCTTGGTGCACTGACGGCAAATCGCAAGAGTCCAGGAGTTCACAGTCAGACTTGTGCTTGGACTGTAAACAGAAGGAGAGCAGACTTCTCCACTGTGTTAGCTGTGAGCTTCAGCAGGGCATCTCGGCCAGCGTTGAAAGGAAACACTGTCTATTCACCACTGACATCTCTGGGGGAAAGGAAAGAAAACACTAGCCTTTGAACTCATAGCAACCAAATTTCTCTCTGTCATATTCCTCTGTTCTCAAATGACCCCAAAGTGATAAAAACAAGTTCTTTATTCTGTCACTTATTTGTCCCCAATAAGAGTAAGAAACCTGAGTTCTATACATTTTTGAGCTTCTTTATATATGTGTGTTTAAGACAATATGTTTTCTTTTTATAAAAATACATTTTAGTGGAAATTTAAAAAACACAGAGAGAAAAAAATAAAATAAATAAAATCACCTTTAATCTCACTATCCATAGATAACTACTAATCACATTTTGATATAGAATATGGTTTGCAAACTGCTCCAGAGAACTGCTTGAAATACGGAATTGTCTAGTGCACAGCACCCAAGTAAACACACGGACAGTGTTCTATGTCCCCCGTTTGGATTACACTGGAGCTGTTTCCTTTAATTTCCTCTGTGGTTCAGGGTTCTGCCTAAGGTTTTTGAATGGGATAACAAAGATGCTTTAAAAAGGTATGAAAATGACTTACTTGTGTCTTCATTTTTAACGGCTTCATAGAATATAGGTAAGTCATAATTTGTTAAACCATCCACCCCAAACTGGACAAGCTCTGTTTTCAGGTAAGTATCTGGGAGAGGACTATAAGAGATACTCAGTTTGAGAGAGGATCAAACACTTTCCCAATCACTATGGCATTTATTTTACTAGAATTAAACCCAAAACTTTCCAGTTCTCCGAAAGACTCCTTAGAACTGTCGGTCCTGTGAAAACCTCAGTTTCCTTCTCCATCAAATATTTGATTAACTTCACCTCCATGAAGAATAACCATTTGAGGAAAGAAAAATTATGACATCTAATGAATACAGCAGGTCCTTGAATAATGTTTCAGTCAATGTCATTTCATTATAACATCGATGAGATGCCGTAGGAAGTTAACACTTGTTTATGTTTGTTAGCCTCTGGTAAATTGTTTAACTATATGTCGTTTTGTTTAAAGTCACAGAACTTATTGCAATGTTAAGTGAGGGCTAACTGCATCTGTCATTTTTGCTCTGCTGATGAATTCAGGACTGTGGGTGAATCCCTATATTCCTTCCAAAGATAGAGAGTAAACTGCTCCGAGATGTTTTCCTATGAAGCATGGATAGTTGGGAACTTTTTCTTTGTTCTAAATTACAGAATGAAGTTCTTAGTGTCGGTGATATTTCTACATTGTAGGGTTAGCTACAGATGAAGAAAATGGATACTCTGTGTTATAACCATTTTCCCAAGCTCACTTCATTATGTTCTCTGAAGAGTTGTTAATGGAGTAGTACTTATCAGCAAGAGTACTTTTCAATGCAGAACTATGATTTCAAAACCACTACATTTACGAGGTGGTAATTTTGGAAAACAGTATTGAATATATGACAAAGGGGTCATCATGCCTGTGAGAAGCAGTGAATGCTTTCAACTGAAAGTGCACTTCTAGAAGGAAGAGAAAGGCTGAGGCGTCAGGGGAGGAAAAAGAGAAAGAGGAGGCCATGGTAGCCAGTGAAGATGCCCCTTCCCTTTGTCCAAATTACAACAGCTTTTATGAGGCTCAGCTGCCTTTTCTATCAATACCTCTTGTTAGGATTGAGAAGGCTCCCTATACCCACCCTCAACCCCACCTTCCTGGCCCATCCCAGCTAAGAGGGTTAAGAGTGTTCTGTTTGTGGAGGGATAACTTTCAGATATTTCTTTTTATTTTTTGAAGTAGCGATTTCCAATTCATGATTTCAATTTTAGCAGTTTTGCTTCCACTCACAATTGTGTAGAGACATTTTAAAGCTTTAGTTCATTTTGCAATACTAAATAGTTCCCCTTTAATCGTTCATGTCAGACACCTATTAACATTTTTTAAAATTTATAAAACAATTCTGAGCTGTCAGGAAAAAAAAGCCTCTTTAAAATTCAGATTATTAACTTGCTGCCTGTTCTCCATGTTAATTTGTTTTCTATCAGTCACGGGTGTCAAAACTATTTGAATAAGGCTTAATATTCAGAGAATAATTTTATATTTTTACACATGGGAAATGTTTTTCTACACTCCCCTAGTCTTAAATATGCTGCCTGTCAACCTCTTCTATTTGTTATATTTCGCTTTATCTTTGACCCTTCTCAATATCTTTCATCTGAAAGAGCTGATGATGACCACCACCTGTGGCAAATAAGGGGGACGCACGCACAGTGGTTAAGAGCATGCCTGGCCTCGGTCTGAGTCTTAGCATGGCGTCTTCCTAGCTAGGTGACTTCCCGTAAGTTAAAATCTTCTGAGCCTCAGGTTGTACAACTGTTAAACTATACTACCTGTTTTTAAATTGTAGCCATGCACACACACATAGTGTATGTCTGTTGATATTGTGCAAAGTTACTTACTGTCTGTCCTTTATTTTCAGGACGGAACAGTTGAGAACCATTTCTATCACTCCTGGGAACAACTAGAAAAAAGGCTTAAAAGAAGACACTCAGGATGGAAGTCATCCAGGTTTGTTTTTTTTCACATATGGCATTGAAAACAGATTAAGTTGGTAGAAATCTTGGGCATGCATAAAAACTTATCTAGAAAAGGAAATAATGTGAAATGAGTTACTAAATAGCATTAGACATTGTGAAGACTATTTCTTATTCTTTTACATTTATAAATACTCTTAGTTAACTATAAATTAAGGAGTTCAAATAGGCATAGTAAATGTGCAGTTAATAAACAATGATCAAACGTTACTCCATACCTACCACATGCTGAAGAAAATATAAAAACTGGAAGAGCATTCCTGCTAGTGTAATATGGAGAAAGGGCCTGGAGGCTGGGTAAAAATCCTGGCCCTACAACCACTCTCTCTGGGATTTTGGGTAAAAAACTTAAACTTTCCTCATCTGTGAAATAGGGATAAGAGAAATTATCTTCTAGAGGTGTTGTAAAAGAGAGACAGTGAATGTAAAAAACGTACCCAGCCCTATTCCTAGTCCATAGATAACACTCAGTAAGTATTATATTAGCCCCTTCCCTTCGAAGAGCTTACAGATTATTGAGGAGAAATAATTAGAAAAGATAGTTCAGATGCTAAGATGTTAATTATCATCAAGGGCAGAGAGAGAAATAGGTGTATCGAGAATGGTGAGTGAAGCCACCTGATGGAGCATTCTTAACAAAGTGAAGTGGTGTGGGTGAGAAAACTGATAAACTCAGAAATCCTCCAATTTTCTACTCGTCAGTGAAGGCGGTGCCTAACTTTGGGCATCAGTACTTCCTAAAGAGCAGGCTCCGCTCAGAGCCCTGCTGTTGTGTGCTGCGAGGTAGAATAACGTGGGTTATGAATCTTCAGCAGCAGGCTGACTGGCCCCTTCAAAAGTCAGTGTAAGCAGAATAGCTTAGGACCATGAGGGATGGCCCCATTCCACTGCTTTCCAGGCCCTGAAAATCAGAGGAGCCTTGCTTGCTGTCACCCAGTGTTTAAACTAGAACTTCCTTGTTGTCTTCAACAGTCCCATTTCAGTGTTTTAAAAGGCAAGAAGGAGTTAGAGTGCTTCATAGAAAACAAACCTTCTTTGCAGTCTCCTTTCTCCTGGAAAACGTCCCCAGTCTCCCCTCTTTCTGCCTGCTTTGGAACTCAAAAGAAGTTCAGCGGCAGAATCTCATTGGTGAGTGACAGTGGCCCAGCGGCACAGACACAGCTGTCCCTCCCTTGGTGATCTGCTGCTTTCCCAGTACTGCACTTCATTTGCATCCCCATTTTCACTTTTCCCCTGTCTGGCTGCAGCCAAGGAAAAGCTCCTGGGAGGGAAAACAGTCCTGAGAAGCAAACTGAGGACCACGTTGGACTTTTGAACCTAAGCAGTGTGTTTGCACTCATGCCCTCTGCCCATGGCTCCTCAGGCCACAGATGGATTTCTTTCCTCAGATGACTCTCTATAACAGCTAAATGTTCTGTTTGTTCCAGGACACCAACTAAAGAGAGACCTGTGGTCACATCTTCCCTTTCCCCCAGAGAGAATAAAAAAACAAAACAAAAAACAGTGAGAGGGGAAGAATAGCCACAGATACGCTTCCGAAAGCGTGACACTTGCCAGCCTTGACATGTTTTAGCAGGCTATCAACCTCAGCAAAGAACAACTTCCCCTGCCTCTTACTAGAGCTGGGACCAGGCCAGTGGGAGGTGTGAGGGGGAACAGAGGAAGCTAATTCTCTTGGACACTCTAATATTCCCAGCATAAGGGCTTCCTGGGGGCTTCTGAGCAAAATAAGCAGCTGGCAAAGGAAGGCAAAACCCTGCCACTTGGAACAGCTGAAGGAAATCAGGATAGGACAGCAGTGTTCAAACGTGAAAAGGGTTCTTAGGGAGAAGAGATTAGGTTTGTTCTAAATGAACTTGGTCCAGAGGGTGGATCTACCACCAGGGTCTAGATTCAGATATCTGTATTACAAAAGGCTGAAGCATCCAAAGAAAAGACTAGGAGGTAGAAGCATCATAAAAAGGTCGTACTGGTCAACTTTCAAAGTCCCTTCTAATCCTGAGATTCTGTGAGGAGCAGATCCATTTCTTTCCTTTCTCTTCTCAACAACTCCCAGTTTGGTTTGGACACCCCACATGATTCTAGGAGTTCATTCCATGAGATCCAGTGGGTGACCAGTTACTTCCCCTCCCTCTCTCTCTCTCTTCTCTCTCTCTCTCTCTCTCTCTCTCTCTCTCTCTCTCTCTCTCTCTCTCTCTCTCTCTCTCTCTCACACACACACACACACACACACAGGCATAATGATTGAGTCAATGATTATTGCACATTTCTTTCGATTAAATTACAATAAATTGCTAGGGCTAGTAAAACAAGTAATGGTTTTTATTCTCTGCTAGACATGTGTAAGGACAGAACAAGTCCTAATTGCTGCGGGAAGACATGGGAAACACTACAAAAGCGAGGTTTAAGAGAAACGCAGAGATGGGGAACAAAAGACACAGGGATCTTGGTGACGTGGTTAAGTTTTGATCCAGACATACCTGAAGTCAGACCTACCTTTGGACATTTCAGTGCTGAGAATCAATAAAATGCCTTGATGGTTTAAGCCCGTTGTATTTAGGCTTTCTCTTATGTGTAAATAAAAGTGTCTTAACAAAAGTGGGGGCAATAGTAAGAAGTCTAAGTCTCAGTCCCTGCCCTCAAAAAGCTTCACGTATAGATGGGGAAATGAGACACTGGCAGGATAAGTAGAACAGTACAGGAGAGAAATCTAAGATGTATCAGACATGACCACATAAGCTAAAGTACCAAATGGGTATCACCAAAAACATGAAAAAATACAGGAAAGACTGAAAATAATTCTGCACACTACTTAAGGACAGGCTCTGCATCCTATCTGCCTCCTGCCTTATTTCTGATAACCATGGTGAGGCTTTGTGGCCCAATAACTGAGAGCACGGTCTCTGGAGCCAGGTTGCATAGGCTTGACTCCCAGCTTAGCCATTACTACCTGTGTGGTCTTGGGCTACTAACTTAACCTTTCTGCACCTTAATTTTCTGATCTGTAAAATGGACATAAAAACATTAAACAATGTGCAATAAATATTAGCTATTACCATAAAACAAAAAATATTTTTGAATACCCATGATATATCAAACTCTATTTGGAATATAACAGCAATGAATAAAACATAAAGGTTACAACTTTGATGAAGGATGCAGAATAGTGAACAGGCAATCGGGGGATATTATAAATAAGCACAGGGAGGATGGATTAATTAACCCAGTGGTCATTAGAAATTAAAAAAAGCAACTGAGTTTTGTTAAGCAAGATTTTTTAAAAAAAATAAAGATACAGAATATGTCAGAATGGCTCTAGAAGCAGGAACTGGGAGTCTCAGAAGTACTCTTTCCCTGCAGACTGGCCTCCCGCTTCGCTGTCCTCACAGAGAAACATGACCACCCCCATAGTATGCTCCTGAGTTTGCACGCACCAGCCTTACCAAGAGGCTGGATGACTGTTGCTAAGTCCCTATTCCAAATTTCTGGGGCAAAGAATTTTACTGGCCCACTTGGTAAGGGGTTCAATCCTGGCCCAATTGGCAGGATCATGGTAGAAACAAGACTGCGGGAACCATTGACTATAAATTATGGGGAAGTGGGCAAGTACTGTCAGTTCTCAGAGAAGAAAGCATAGCTCATGGGTTGGTTAGGTACCCCCAAAGCCACCAACTCGAGCAGAGAATCTAACCCAGCCTTGTTAGAGGAAAGGACATCATGTGTATACACTGAGATTTTGAAGACTAGTGGGAATGTGGAAAGATAGAGGGGGTTGGAAAATAATATTCCTCTAACGGAGAATCGTGAGCAGAGAGAATGTGCCATGTCCAGGAAATTTCAGAGAGGCCAGGGACCAGAGTCGAGCCTGAAAAAAGTAAGATCCTAAAGAGCTTTACTGTGTTTGGACCTTATTGTGAGTTTAGAGGGAAAGCATTAAAGATTTTTAAAGAGAAGTAAGGAACATGATCAAATGTTTATGTTGGAAAAATTGTCCTAGCAACACTATGAAGAATATATTGGGGTTGGGTGTGTGGGGTAATATAGCCTGAACTGAGGTAGCAATAGTGATAAGGAAGAAAAAAGTTGTGTTGATCTTAGGACACCCATCATATAGCACAGTGCCTGATTTATATTGGGATGTTTGCTGAATAATGGCAATGCAGAAATTAAATAAGCTGGAGCTGCTACCCCTAGTTCAGACACTTCTTACTGCTTTGCTAATCGATGGTACTAGAATGGAGAAAGGGCTAGTAAATTCTGGCTGCAGGTCAGCACCACTGAAAGACAGATTAAAAGCACTTTCTCCCATCATCATTTGTAAGTGTCTGCATCGTTGATGTGCCAGGGAACATTAGCTCTGTAATTCAGCAAGGCAAGAAGACTTATGGTTGAAGGCCAGGTTGAGAAGAGAAGAAAGAGGATGATGGTGATGGGGAAGATTATGAGGAGGAGGAAGAGGTGGAGGAGAAAGAGGAATGGATGATATAAATCTTCCCAACTGGTCTCTGCTTAAAAGAAACAGAAAGAATTATTTTCCATTGAGTCTGTTTGAGGCTTGAGGGGGGGGGGAAGGCCAGATGACAGCTGTTCACAGGAAATAGTGTGGGATCCAAGCAGGAAAAGAAGAACATGGTAGCTGTGGTGGGTAATGCAGCTGGTAGAGGGTTTCCTGAGCCCATGTAGAATCTCCTTTTAGAAATACCTGGGGGAGGGGACTTGAGGCAAGGCTGAATTTCCTGCTTCTCTGTGTGTGTGTGTGTAAAGAAACCTAATTTTTCAGTTATGAGCTAGAGGCCTAGTCTTTGAATTAGACAATCTGGTGTCAAGAAAACAAATAGAAAATGTAGTGGGCAAGTATTTAGTATTTATTATTTTGTTCCTATGTCACTTGAGTAGAGGTATTTTGCTCACTCTCTGGGTCCACAGGACTCACGACCTTGCTGATGTGGCATGGGGGGGGGGGCTTCCAAATGCCTCAGAGCAGCACAGCTGAGCTGGACCACTGGTAGAGTTCCCCAAGCTCACAATGGCCTTTTCTACCAGTCAGGCAACACAGAAAATGTCCTTTTATGAGTCTGATGGTGTGGTCCGTAGTCCTCTTCCTTTTTTTAAATCTAGAAGTCCTCTTTTAAGGTAAATAATATTTGTTCATTCTGTTTTTGTTTTTATAAAGCCACACTAAATCAATAATTTAAAAAAGTAATTTAGGACCCTTTGTAAAAGGTCAGTTTAATTATGAAAATTTCTATAAATAAAAAAACTGATAATGAAATAAATATTTGATCAAAAATTTCCATTTAGTTTGCAAAAAGATTATTTACCATCATATGTGGTTAAATTTACTTCTGATGGCAAGTGTACTACAAGAGAGCTCTTAGTGGTTTGGAAATAGATATTTCTTTTAGAAAATCAACTGCATTGTGTTCTGAGTACTTTGAATTTAACTAATCTTGAGGAAAAATCCTTTGATGAAAAGATTCAAATCTGAATATTTTGCCAGAGGAACAAAGCTCCTTTGTTATGTGAGGAGGTTGGTGCATTTAACTTGTGCTCTGTTACCTTGAGGATGACATTATTTCTATAAATGAAAATGCTTTTGAACAAAAAAACCCAAACCAAACCAAAACAAAAACAAAAAAGAAAAAGTCCTCATGTGCCCTGCTCACATCTCTTGGACTCTACCATTTCAGTCTACTCCAAGGTAGACACTGCCTGTGTCTACCTCTTCATGCCTGAGAACTTTCTCCAGAACTGAGAAAAGCTGCCACTTAGCAGGCAGGAGGTGCTGTAGAATTAATAACACCCACTAACAGTCCTCAATAAATGGCTGATAGGAATTAGTGTGTAAATACCTCAGCTTCACACTCCTTGGGTGGGGTAAGTCTGACAAAAGCATTTTTCACCGTTTCTTGCACTGTGTCCTTGTGCAATTAAGCTCCAACATCCATCACAATGGTCGCAGGCATAGTGATCCATTCTTAAGTTAATTAAACAGGAGGCCATTAGACTGAGGTGGTTCTAATACCTTAGTATACATAAGGTACATAAACAAGCATAAACCTAATCTTGTAATGTTTCAAGTTTAAGAATACGAAACTAAGGACAATCACAAACAGCCACCTAGGTTTTCCCAAATAATGCAGCTGCTTAAGTTATAGCCAATCAAATAATTGCTTTGCTTTGCTTCTGCCTCTTCTCTATAAAAGTATTTCCCCTATCTCCTGTTGGTGGAGCACTCCTAACCCAGTTTGGTGCTGCATGATTCAAATCAAGTTTTGCCCAAATAAACTCATAAAATTTTTAATATGCCTCTGTATATCTTTCAACAGTCCTTTGTTAGCTGCCTTCTGTAAAAGAGAAAGAATTTTCCTTTCTAGCCTCCTAAGTTCTGTCTAAGAATTAAACTGACATACAACAGATTAACAGGTGGAAAAAATTTTAATTACATACCTACACACTGTACTTTCACAGGTATTAGACTCAAAAGGCTTCCAGATGATTGAGACTTACACACCATTCTGAGCTAAGGAAAGGAAGAAAGGTTAGGGCTTCTAGGGCAAGAACGGGAAGTGGGGAGGAGGAGGCAATTCACTGCAAGGTGAGAGAAGAAGGAAGAAATATATGGTAAACAAAGTTTGCCTTACCAAGCAGCTAAGTCTCTCAGGTAAAAAAAGTTATTTCTGGTAGTAGCTCTTTTACTGGCATAAGTACCTCTTCTAAAATAAATATACTTTATAAATGTAGATTTCCCCTACAAATGGGGAAATTTATACTTATAGGTAGTTAAGGGGAAGACAAAGTGTTTCTTCTGAGTCTATGGGGTCTTATTTACCCCGGCTCAGAAAAATCCACATGCCAAAGCAGCATTTTTTGGGGTGGCATGTTCTGAACCCCTTTACTTCCATTTCCTGTCACTTCCCTTTCAGTAATCCTTGCACCTCCAAAATAAGCTAGGGGTCCAGAACAAATCACCCCAAGCTGTGACTGTGGTATGCAGAATGTTTTGAGCTGAAGGCAACTTTAGCCACAGGCTCAAGAGAAGCTTCTGCCCCCACCCTTAACTACCTACAAGAATTTGAATTAGAGGCCTTTCTCATAACAGATTATCAGAGATAACTTCTTTTGATCTATCTATAGGGCAGGGCAAACTTCTGTGTACTAAAGGTCTGCTTTTCTTATCATTCTGCAATGACCTTTTGAAGCCCCCGAGGCACCTTCCCTCATCCCTAGCTCAGGATGTCTTATATATTCGTGTTCCCTTTCTAGCTCTGAACCTCTCCTACATGTAGGGTTTCTAACTTTCTCAGGTATGTCTCATGTATGTGCGGTTCCCATACACATGTACGTATTAAATTTGGTTATTTGCTCTTGCTAATCTGGCTCATGCCTATCTGATTATTAGACCAGCCAGAGGAACCTAGAGGGTAGAAGAAAGTTGGTTCTTCGTCCACACAACTGTACTTAAATCCTTGTCTTTGGGTCTATTTCTGGGGAACCCAAACTTAAGACAGGCCTATTTGTTAAAAATTGTGTCATTCTGCTATTTCAAATTCCGTTAAATTCTGGTACAGTGTCAAAACATAATTTTCAAACTTTTAAAAAGATAATGCTCGTACAACAGATGCTATGTGCCAAGGTTTTATTTAATTCATTTATGAGGAAACTGGCAGAATAACAAAGCTGATTCAATGGATTATCGTCAGTAGAAAAGGATTGCTGAAATAAAACTGTTAAATTACACGTAAGACTGATCAATGTCGCACGGGGCACTCGCGTCATAACCTTTGAGTTATATTATCACTTAGAGGAACAAACAGCATCATGATTTACCAGTTTTCTAGAGATAAACCCTAACTTTATATAGTTTTTTAAAAGTCTGAGCTTCTGATCAATTGGTAATAGTCAGATAATGTTAGAAACCACCCACATTAGATGGGGTTATTAGAAAATACCCTAGCATGAGCAAAAGGTCACCCAACTATTCTTTTTACTTATTTCCAAGTTTGGAGTCATTTTTCTGAACAACAGGGGAATTTTAAAGTGGTTTATAAATAATCTATGGGCTAATAAATGCAGCACTACTAGTGGTAGGTCAGTAAGTTGTGAAATGTATATGTTTGTAATGGATTTTAAAATATTAATTTTACTTACGTGAAACCAAACTATTTTTGAAGACATCTTTTTAAAATGAGAAATGCTATGCATTTTAATACAGAATAAAAAATGTAACATAGATTATCAAAACCAAACTTTTTCTATCATAACGGGTTCTTTTTTTTTCCTGCTTTTTTTATGGTGTATCTCATGTTTTTTGTGAAATTATCTGTCAGTTTTAGATCTGGAAACTGGTTGCAGATGTATTATCTTCAGATTTCCCTTATTGGCAAAGGGTCTTTGGGAAAACATCAGTTATGCTAGCGTTAAAAACAAAACAACAGGCCCCAGATGGAGTCACTTATGCTAAGCCCCACATCACCAAATTGTGACTTAATTATAGTTTCAGCACTCCCAGAAATCAAACCTTAAATCAGTCAATCAGGAAGGACCTGGTCAGCATTAGTTAGGTAGTCTGCCTGATAGACCCCTGCTGTCCCCTAAAAGAAAGTGACCTTGCAATAACCAGTCCACTTTTTTGGCCTAGATGTCTCCCTTGTTTCTGCTATTTTCTGCCTAGAAAAGTCATTTTGTACGGCAGCTTGGAGTTCCTTTCTATCTGCTAGATTGGATGCTGCTTGTTTCATGAATCATTGAATAAACTCAATAAAAGATCTCTGTAGTGGTCTTTAATATAAGTAACCTTACATACCCTGTTTCCCCAAAAATAAGATCTAGCCGGACAATCAGCTCTAATGTGTCTTTTGGAGCAAAAATTAATATAAGACCCGGTCTTATTTTACTATAAGACTGGGTATAACATAACATAACGTAACGTAACGTAACGTAACGTAACGTAACGTAACGTAACGTAACGTAACATAACATAACATAACAAACACCGGGTCTTACATTAATTTTTGCTCCAAAAGACGCAGTAGAGCTGATTGTCCGGCTAGGTCTTATTTTTGGGGAAACATGGTAGATCATCATCCTTTGAAAATTGTACTTTTTTTGGTTTTATCTTAAAGGAATCTGAATGAACTTCTTTAAGATCACAATATATTTTTCTTCCCCCTGTCAAATTGTGATCAATGATGTCAAAAGATGAAGATAATAAATTCTTCCATTGTACTTTGTTAGAGAGCCCTAAAAGGTTGTCTTTATCAGCTAATGAGACCCACCTGTCCACTGCGATGTCTGGTTAAACACTCAATTTGAAAACTCAGAAAAGACATGTTGGTGCACTCCTTGCTCTGACACCAGGCAATTTGGAGTGGACAATCTTTGCATATTATCAGAAATGAAGTGAAGGTAGTTTAAGAGACATTCAGAAAACATGAGTTCAAATAGGCTCTTCTCTTCCTTGATCTCTTTGAAAGCCAGCAAGCCTGAATGCTGGTAGGAGAGGGGAGCATTCTCTCTTTGTGAATTGAATGACCTGATTTTTATCTCCAGTTGGATTCCAGGAGGAAGCATGATGTCATTTCAACCACTGGCCAGAAAAGTTCTTGCTTAATGAGCACTTTGAGTTTACTGGCAGCCAAGAAAGCCTTTGTTTACTGTGCTTAGAAACAGAGGTCAAAGATCCTCTTTCTTTGGCTTTAAGGAACAAAGGGAGGACTTGCAAACCAGCCCTTGTCTGTGAGCCAGTTTCAGACAATGGCAGACAGATAAACACAACATGCGCCCCCAAAGGTTACAAAGTCTAAGAGGTCAAGAGGACAGGAGAGAGAGGGAGCTGAAATGCCATCGAAGATGGGTTTTCTACCTCCTTATTATGGTGCTTAAATCATCCGTATCTGACCCCAAGTGGGGGCTGAGCTTTAGCCCAGATCCTGTGGCAGGTGTGTGCCAGTCTCCCTGTCCCCAGCTCTAACTCCCCCACTTCCCTCAGCTTCCCGCAGCTGTTTGAGCAGTTGCTAACTGACTTGGATGACCTCCACAGACTGGCAGCTGTTAAGATGTATTCTGAGGGTGGAAGCAGATCTCTAGAATTCTGGTTATTAACTACTGAGGGCAGTACCAGCAATAAAAGAAGAGAAAAAAATGCTTGATTTCTACGTGTGGTGGATTAAATATTATATGGCAAAAGAGTTTGAGTATTAAGGAAAACACAGTGAAGCCTGTTCTCCAATACAAATAATGTAAGTCCTCTGATATTTCTTTTTAAAACAGTTTTATTGAAGCACAGTTGACATACAATAAACTGTACACGATTAAGTGTACACTTTGGTAAGTTCTGACATATGCATACACTTGTGAAAATCCATACCACAATTAGGATCATCACGCCCAAAAGTTTCCTCTTGCCTCTCTGAAGCCCTCCTTTACATGGCCTATACTTTCCCATGCTCCCCTTTCCCCATTCCCAGGCGACCATCTGCTTTCTGTCACTAAAGATTAGTTTGGATTTCCTAGACTTTTATGTAACTGGAATCATACGTTATATACCCCCTTTTTTGTTTTTTGTTTTTAATCTGACTTCTTTCACTCAGTTTATTATCCACGTTGTTGTCTCTGTAAGTAGTTTGTTCCTTTTATTGCTGAGTAATTTTCCATTTGTGGCTATACCACAATTTGTCTAGTCACCTATGGACAGATGTTTGGGTCCTTTCCAGTTTTGATTTTTTACAGATAAATGTACAATGAACATTTGTGTACAGTCTTAGTATGGACATACGCTTTCATTTCTCTTAAGTAAATACCTAGGAGAGAAATGGTTGGGTCACATGGTATGGGCATATTTAACTTTTAAAAAAACTGCCAAACTGCCTTCCAAAAGGGTTGTGCTATCTTATGTTCCCACCCCTAGCGTCTGAGGCCTCTAGTTCTTCTGCATCTTCACCAACAGTTGGTATAGTCAGTCTTTTTAATTTGGGGCACTCTAATAGATAAGTACTATTACACTGGGGCTTTAGTTTGCATTTTCCTAATGTCTAATGATGATGAGTATCTTTCTTGTGTTTATTTGCCATTTGTATATCTTTTTGGTGACATATTTGTTCAGATCTTTGCCCATTTTTTTCATTGAGTTCTTTTTTTATTATAAGTTTTGAAAGTTTTATTATAAGTTTGAAACTTTATACATTCTGGAAACAAGTTCTTTATGAGATATGTCATGCAAATATTTACTCTCAGTTGGTCTTGTTTTTTCATTCTGTTAATAGTATCTTTTGAAGAGCAGAAATTCTTAGTCAATGAAATCCAACTTATTAAAATTTCTGGTAATATTTCTAAAAGGTTAGAGTGCTATCTAGGCAATGAGATGCACTTGATGTAATTTTAAGTGCCGTCTCAGATTTATGACTTCATTTTTAAATACGGCCTAATAGGCTCTTTTCTGGTCAAATCTTATTACCAAAACAATCAAATAACTACAAGATGTCCAAGTTCCAGTGCATGCCTACTTATTTCAAGCAAAATTTGATAAATCAAAATCTCAGTACCAGAAAGAAATCTGAACTGAAGCAAAAAGGTGTGCTGGTGATATTTTTATAAATGCAGCTCCAGGAGAAGATAAAGCTGCGGAGCTTCTGGGGGCTATGGGAGAGCAGATTTATCTTCTCTCCCATAGAGAAGATAACTAGGGCCAGAAAATTAGCCCCAAATCCTCCATGAATAAATATTCCAGTTTTGTTACTGGGAAGAAAGTGAGCATTGGCTGCCTCCACATTTTAACTGTCTGGGAAGCCAGAGTGTTACTATTTTAAATCATTTATAATTGAGATAAAGGACCATTCCTAGTCCCAAATAATGAAATAACAGTTAACAGAACTACTGTACTTTGCTGTGTAGAATGTGCTCCCGTGTATAATGCATACCCAAATGTTTGGCCCAAACTTTCAGGGAAAACATCTTTCGTTTCAATTATTTAGTACTACCTGTGTATAATGCATATCCTTATCCCTCACAAATTTGGGCAAAAAAGTGTGCGTTATCCATGGCAAAATACGATAGTTCTTATGTTTGCTAGAAATCAGTATTTTATCATAGTACGTCGTGTAACCTCCCCACAACCCCATGAGGGGTTATTGTTACTGTCTCATTTTATAGGTGAGGAAACTGAAGTGCTGACATGTTAAGTGAGCAGTAAAGCCAGACAGTGCTGATTGCAGGTCCTGTGCTCTTTGTCCCCATCCTCTACAGCCACTTTTCCATGGCACCTACATAATTTGACTCTCTAATGTCAATGAGCAGTCTTTTAGCTAATTGTATCTTGTTTATTTTAGTCTGTTCCCTATTTAAGTCAATTCACTTAAATTAGGAAGAGAAAGAAGTAACACAGGATAGACTATGAGCCCAGCCAAACCTAGGAAGGGCGGCTGCTGCTTCCTGACCAGTGCCCTTCCTGTGTCCCCCACCCCCAATCACCAGCCCCACAGTCTGGTCCCGTGAGCTGACCTCAGCACTTGCACTCCCTTGGGAAGGCCCAGTTAGCAGAATGTCTTCCCCAGTAGACTAGAGGCCCCTGAGGGTGGGGACTGTCTTGTTATAGGCAGTGCTTTGTCCCCTCTTGTATGTTTGCTGATTGAATGATTGAAGGAATCTCCTATTCCAACTCCCATGAAGTCTTTGATTTTAAATTTAGATAGTTAAGAAAGACTGATTGCTTTATGTAAAAACTCAGTCAGCATCCAAGTAACCAAGGACATGTGCCAGATCAATTATTCTGATAGGGAAGTGGTCAGACTAACTCCAAAGATAGCTCAGAGGTCTTTATTCTGGGAACATACTGTTTCTGGCTACCAGAATGATTCAGAGCTCCTTTGTGGCCATGTGACGGCTAAAACTATTAACTTTGATAGATACAACCACAAGATTATGGGCAGTCCTCCTGAGGAGCCTATGGCACAGTCACAGAAGGAAAGAAGTGGGGAACTTCATCCGGGGAAGGCGCTTCCAAAGAAGCATCATCATTATACTAGCTGTCCCTCACAGAGCTCTTGTCTACCACTGCATTCTGCTTTACTTGTGTCATCTAACTCTCCAGCACAAGACAAACAGTGAATCACCAATAATAGTGCAAACTGACATCATGTACCTCACCTATGAAGTATTATTTTCCATTGTGGTAAAAAACATACAACACAAAATTTGCCCTCTCATCTACTCCCAAGTGAACAGCGCAGTAGCGTTAACTATATGACCATTGTTATGCAACAGAACTCTAGAACATTTTCATCTTGCAAAACTCAACTCTATATCCACCAAGTAACAACTGCCCCCTTCCTTCTCCCTCCTGCCCCCAGCAACCACCATTCTTTCTGGTTCTAAGAGTTCGATTACTCTAGATGCCATACAGGAGCAGAATCACACAGCATTTATCCTTTTGCAACTGGCCCATTCCACCCAGCACAATGTCCCCAAGATTTATTCATGCTACGGCATAGGAAAGGATGTTCTTCCTTTTTAAGGCATTGTATGCATCTACCACATCTTCTTTATCCATTCGTTTGTGACTAGACATTTAGGCTGTTTTAAAATACCTTTTGGCTATTTTGAATAATGCTGCAATGAACATAGATGTGTAAATATCTCTCTGAGATCCTGTTTTCAATTATTTTGGATGTATACTTAGAAGTAGGATTGCTGGATCATATGGTAATTCTATTTAAACTTTTTTTTTCTTAGGACACTCCATACTATTTTTCATAGTGCTGCACCATTTTATATTCCTGCCAATGGTGAACAAAGGTTCCGATTTCTCCACATCTGCACCAACACTTATTTTTCATTTTGTGCTAGTGGTCATCCTAACAGGTGTGAGGTGACATATCATTATGGTTTTGATTTGTTTCTCCCTAATGATTAGAGATGTTGACTAATGATGTTTTGTCTGCCTGTTGGCCATTTCTCTGTCTTCTTTGGAGAAATGTCTATTCAAGTCCTTTGCCTATTTTAAAATTGGATTGTTTGTTTTTTGTTGTTGAGTTGAAGGAGTTCTTTTTCTATTCTGGATATTAACCCCTTACCAGTATACGGTCTGCAAGTATTTTCTCCCATTCTGTAGGTTGTCTTTCTACTTTGTTGATTGTTTTCTCTGCTGTGAAGAAGTTTTTAAATTTGATTTAGCCCCTTTGTCTATTTTTGCTTTTGTTGCCTGTGCTTTTGGTTTCATATCCAGAAAGTCATTGCCAAACCCAATGTCATGAACATTTCCCCCTGTTTTCTTTTAGAACTTTCATAATTTCATGTCTTCATTGAGATCTTTCATCCGTTTAGGTAATTTTTGTATATGCTGTAAGGTCAGGGTCCAAATTACTTTTTTTCCATATAGATATCCAGTTTTCCCAACACTCTTTGTCGAGGAGACTATCCTTTCCCCATTGTGTAGCCTTTCACCCTTGTTGAAGATCAAGTGCTCATACATGTGTTTATTTCTGTGCTATCTATTCTGTTGCATTGGTCTATGTGTCTATCTTTATGACAGTACCATACTGGTTTGATTACTGTAGATTTGTAATATATTTTGAAATCAGGAACAATGAGGCCTCCAGTTATGTTTTTCTTCCTCAAGGTTGTTTCAGCAATTCGGGGTCCTTTGAGAATCCGTATGAATTTTAGGATAGTTTTTTTCTATTTCTGCAATAAGTGCCATTGGGACTTTGATAAGGATTGCATTGAATCTATGGATTGCTTTGGATAGTATGGACATTTAAACAATATTACGTCTTCCGGTCCATGAATATGTGATGTATTTCCATCTAGTTGTGTCATCCTTATAATTTATTTTAGCAATGTTTTGTGGTTTTCAGTGTATAAGTCTTTTGCCTTTTTAGTTAAGTGTATCCTTGAGTAGTTTATTCTTCTGATGATATTGTAAACGGGATTGTTTTCTTAACTTCCTTTTTAGATTTTTCATTGTTCATGTATAGAAATGTAACTCATTTTTGTGTGTTGATTTTTTTTATCCTACAACTTTGCTGAATTTGTTGATTACTTCTAACAGTATTTTTCATGTGGAATCTTTAGGGTTTTCTACATATAAATCATGTCATCTGTGAACAAGGATAATTTTACTTTTTCCTTTCCAATTTGGATGCCTTTTCTTTTCCTGGCTTGATTGCTCTGGCTACAACTTCCAATACTATATTAAATAGAAGTGGTAAGAGAGGGCATCCTCACTTTGTTTCTGATCTTAGAGGAAAAGTTTTGAATTTTTCACTATTGAGTATGATTTTAGCTGTTGTCCTTTTCATATATGGCCTTTATTATGTTGAGGTATTTTCTTCTATTCCTAGTTTGTTGAGTGTTTTTTATCATGAAAGGGTGCTAAATTTTGTTGAATGTTTTTCCTATATCAATTGAGATTATCACGTGGTTTTGTTCTTCATTCTGTTAATGTAGTGTATTGCATTGATTGATTTTTGTATGTGGAACCATTCTTTCATTCTAGGAGTAATGCCCACTTGGTTGGTCATAATGAGTAATTCCTTTAATGTGTTGTTGAATTCAGTTTATGAGTATTTTGTTGAAGACTTTTGCATTGCTATTCATTAAGGATATTGGTCTGTAGTTTTCTTGTGTCTTTGATTTTGGTTTCAGGGTAATGCTGGCCTCAAAGAATGAGTTTGGAAGTATTCCCTCCTCTTCAATTTTTTGGAAATGTCTCAGAAGGATTGACATTTATTCTTCTTTAAATGTTTGGTAGAATTCTCTAGTGAAGACATCTGGTACTGGGTTTTGCTTTGTTGGAAGGTTTTTGATTACTAATTTAATTTCCTTACTAGTTATAGATCTGTTCAGATTTTTAATTTCTTCATATTTCAGTCTTAGTAGGTTGTATATTTCTAGGAATTGACCCATTTCTTCTAGGTTATCTAGTTTATTGGCATATAAATTTTTATACTAGCCTCTCATGATCCTTTTTATTTCTGTGGCATCAGTTGTAATGTCTTCTTTCATTTCTGAGTTTCTTTTTGTGGGACGTCTCTTTTTCTTAGTCTAGCTAAAGATTTGTTAATTTTTTTCAGAAAACCAATTCTTAACTTTTTTGATTTTTTCTATTGTTTTCTGTTCTCTGTTTCATTTATTATTACTCTAAGCTTCATTATCTCCTACTTTTTGCTAACTTTGGGTTTTGTTTGTTTTTCTTTTTCTAGTTCTTTGAGGTAGAAAGTTAAGTTGTTGATTTGAAAAATTTCTTCACCTTTAATGTAGGCATTTGCTACTATAAACATCCTTCTTAGTACTGCTGTTGCTGTATCCCATAGGTTTTGGTATGTTTTGTTTTTGTTTTCATTTGTCTCAAAACATTTTCTAATTTCCCTTGATCCACTGGTTGCTCAAATATATATTGTTTGACATATTTATATATATTTTTTGACATATTTCTATATTTTTGAGTTTTCCTTCCACTACTGATTTTCGGTTTCATCCCATTGTGGTCAGAAGAGGAACTTGGTATGATTTCAGTCTTCTTAAATTTGTTAAGACTTGTTTTGTGGCCTAATATGTGATCTATCCTGGAGAATGTTCCTTGTGAACTTCATTAGAACGTGTGCTCTGCTGTTGTTGGGTGGAGTGTTATGTCTGTTAAGTCCAATTGGTATTTTGTGTCCTCTGTTTCCTTGTTGACTTTCTCTCTGGTTGATCCATCCATTATTGAAAGTGGGGTATTGAAATCTCCTTCAACTGCACATGAAAACTCTATTCCTTTATATCTTCCCCCAACTTTATGTTATCAGTATCATAAATTAATCTTTTTAAAATTTGTATCAATTAGCTAATTATACATTTTTTTATGCTTCTGTCTTTTAAATTTTATAGCAGAATTAAAAGTGATTTATGGCCCATCATTACAGTTTTATATTATTCAGTATTTGTCTGTATATTTACCTTTACCAGAGAGATTTATATTTTCATATACTTTTGTGTTGCTGTCTAGCATCTTTTTTTCTTTCAATTTGAAGAACTTCCTTTAGCAGTTCTTGTAAAGACAGGTCTAAAGATGATGAAATCCCTCATATTTTGTTTATCTGGGGAGGTCTTTATTTCTCCTTCATTTTTGGACAGTTGGCTAAATATAGTACTTTTGGTTCACAGTTTTTTTCTCTACCACTTTGAATATATCAATCCAGTGCCTTCTGACATGGAATAGTTCTGCTGAGAAATCTGATCTTGTGAGAGTTCTGTTGTAGGTGATGAGTTGCTTTTAGCTTCGAGATAAACAAAAGCTGAGGGGGTTCATCATTACTAGACTTACTGATGCGGTTGAAGTGAAATCACTTTTCTTACCCAGGTTAATGTGGCTGTTCTTAACTTTGAACTTACCTGGAATACTGTGACTTTCAAACTGGTTTCTGGAGTTCTCATAAAGCACTTTAACTGTATATTGTTGTTAAGTTAGTGTCTCTATGGGTGAAAAATGTCTGGGGCTTCCTATTCTGCCCACTTACTGATGTCACTTCATAACCTATGTTAAGTATTTTTGCTAAAAAATGTTTAACCTGAATTTAAATATGAGGAAGTAATCAAACAAATCCAGGGTCAATCTGAAGAAATCTATCATGAATACTTCAAAAATGTTAATGTCATGAAAGTCCTCCCCACCACCACCCCCCAAAAAGCAGAGAGATTGTTCTAGATTAAAGGAGACAAAAGAGATATGATAATCAATGAAGTTCATGAAACTTGATTGGATTTTGAATTTAAAAACTCATAAAAATCACTTTGGAGAATACTTGAGGAAATTTGGACATGTACTGATTATTTAAAATCAATGGTCAATGTCTCAGGTTTGATAATGATATGGTGAATATATAGAAGAATGTTCTTGTTCTTGGGAGATGTATGCTAAAATATTTAAGGGGGAAATAACATGGTGTCTGCAATACACCCACGTACACATATGCAGAATGAACAAATACATGACAGAACGTTAACTGTTGGTGAATCTATATGAAAGTTATAAATGTACTATTTAAATGTTTCATAGATTTATTTTTTTAAATAAAACCTTGGGAAGAAAAACCCTATGAGACTTTTTTTATCATCCCCACTTCACAGATAAGAAAATTGAGGTTCAGAGTAGTTTAGCAGCTTACTCTAGGTCATATAATACTAAAGCTGGAAATTCAACCTTAGTAGGTTTACACAACTTTTATATTTTATTAAAGTGAATTCATAGTGCTTGAGGTAGGAATTGTCTTTTTTTACAGAGAAAGAATCAGAGGCCCAGAGAAGAGGTCAAATGTCCAGGGTCATGGGGTGTAAGATGTTGAGTCAGAGAATCAGCCCAGTATTTTCTTTGGAGTTTGGTGTTCTTTCCGTTATGTATTGCGGGGAGGCCGGGAAGGAGGGAGAGAGGGAAGAAAGGAGGGAGGGAGGGACGGAGGAAGGGAGGGAGGAAGAGGGGAGACAGAGACAGAGAGAGAGAGAGAGAGAGAGAGAGAAATTGATTGATTGGAGAGGAGTTAAAAGCCTTACATTTTCTCTCCCTGATAAACTCCCCATCCTTTACCCTGACAAGTATTTTAGTAAGATCTGGGAATGGGGCCAGCCACGAGATGTGGCAACAGTCAGTTCAGTTTATAGTCTGATGAATTCGATGTATGTGCTGTTCTCTTTGCCTGATCTCCTCTCTATACTTACCCTCATCCCCCTTTTAATCCTGTTGTGTTCAGGTATTAACATACCTTTCTCACATGTGGACACTGAAACTCAGAGAGCTCAAAGTCACACTTTCATAGAATGAGAAGTTGGTGATATGCACTGAAGTCTTCTGGCTCCTGTCCTAGGACTTTTCCTACCATAGCACAACTGCCTCTTTTTTAGAACTTCTGGTCTGTGTAATGCAGGGACGCAGCTCCCAGCATGTGAACGCAGGATATGGTGAGGCTGAAAAGGAACAACAACAAAGCCATGCACGGGAGGTTCATACCACTCTATTCTATTTTCAATGGTGGCTGGATAAGAAGCAAACATCCTCCAGTACCCCAACAAGGGGTCTTCCTGCACCACAGACTTGCTGGTGGCCAGGGGAGACACAGGAAGTAGGATCTGCAAGATCCGTAACACCCATGCTTGTTAACGTAGCCATGGCAGTTATAAGCATACAGAATAGTGGCTGGCGACCAGCTCGTTACAGCTGATGGCCAACCAGTTACATAAGGGCTTACATAGGGATGAGTTCTGCGCACATGAGGGTCATATAACCGAGCCAGTACTTTTCCATGTGAGGCTGAGAGCCTGGAAACTGCTCTCTGGGACTCCATCCCAACAGTCTGTATTTTGCATTTATTTATTCAGCTATCCATTTACTTGTGCACAAACATTGCATGCCTACTGTATTTCAGGAGCTACAGTAGGGACAGGGGATAAATAAATGAATAGGACACAGTCCTTTCCTTTTGAAGCCAGCAGTCTAGTAGAGGAGACTGAAAAGACACATGACAGACAGTACAAGGTAATCTGCTATCAAATGAACAGTTTACCTTGGATACCAAAGGAGCCAGTCAAGAAGGGACATTGGTGGGTGTTGGATGAGGAGTAGAAATTTGACTTCCCATTCTAATACAACTATACCTTTATTTCATTTTTCATGTTTCTATGTCTTATGTGCCTCCCCACTACATGGACATGTGTAGTAAACCCTTAGATTGTTGTTGAATGAAAGCTTGGAATGAGATTGTGGCCGTAATGCACTAAAGTAGCCACACTTAATTCTTACATAAAAGTCTCAATACATCAAACAGATGGTTGTTCATTACCCACACTGGAATACTTGTCAGTGTAACATGTTTCCTCCCTACTTTGTAGGGGAAGAAATTACGTGGCATTCAAGTTTAGTGACTCATATAAGGTCACACAGCACTCCGTGTCAAAAACCTGAGCAGGGTCTGCTCCCTGAGCTCCCATCCCCTGGTGCTTGCCTTTGTAGCAATCAACATCTGCATGTGCCTGTTTCTTCAAGAACAGCTGGAGATAGAGTCTGAGCAGGAACAGACATGTGTTTCATCACCGTGGGTGAGAGAAGGGTCCACAAAAACTCACATCCAGTATAGAGATGCTAATGGCTTATTAGGACCTCACAATTCAGGCAATTTCTTACCACCTGCACATTAATGGCTGCAATTACGCATAGTTAACTACCTTGGTTTGACCCTGGAAAAACCTGCCAGGTGCTGTCCTGCCCTGTAGAAACCACTTTGTTGCCAAGGAGAAAAAGGCCTTTTTTTTTGGCCACTGAACTCATAGAGGGGGAAGCAGTTCTTTCTAATAGATCTGTAATCTGAAGTTTCATAAAAGGCACCTTATCTCACTGACTTTCTCATATGTCTTCATCTGTTCTGTTGACTCTCTTTGATGGAATATACCAGCAGGTGCTGCAAAGTGCTTTTTAATACTCTAGTAAACAGTTGGGAGAGAAACCTCATTACAGATAAAGTAAGAAGTGAAGTTGGACAGCCCATTTGTCTTACTCAAGATGAAATAAGGGCTATTGTTCAATTAGGCTAAAATAAAATCTCTCATGTTTCCTTCCTAATGTCTTGTTTTAGGGGCAGAGGTATGGGGGTGAGGGAAGTATTTGGCAGGATGAGTAAGCTTTTGAAATATTGCCCAAGAATGTGACAACAGAAAAATAACCCCCTTTTGAGGAGGAGTGGCGGGCACTGGTGGGAGGCGCCCTGGCAGCTGCTCTTACAGAAGTTGCTTTGCATTGATTTCTGCTGGCACGTCCAACTAGCAAGCAGAGGCCTGAGATAGTTAAGGGACCCATCGGAAAGAGCCAGTTCAAATCCTTCAGTCCTGGCCATTGAACTTTAATTAACATACCTGGGAAAGGAAAGGGGACGACGGAAGCAGATGACAAAGGATTATCAGGGCTTTAGGACGCGGAGTTATGAAGAGTCAATTTGATCCAAACCTGAAATGAAGATTGTACATCTGTTTTCATCCTTTTGCCATTAATCATTGTGGGGACAGGGCCAGGAGGGCCGTTTCCAGGCTCTCGCCCTCACGTGGGAAGCTGCTCACTCGGGTAGTAAATGACCATCAGCTGTGATCGGATGGCCATCAGCTGGGGCTAGTTGGCCACCAGCTGTAACCAGTGAGCTCTTGGCCATAATATAACTACTGTGGCTACGCTAGCAGTGAATGGGGGCTAGCAAGAAGGTGGTGGCTGAGCTAGCAAGAGTGGATTGCAGTTAGCACGGCGGATTGCAGCTAGGGAGCAGGTCGGTTGGCAGGCAGAAAAGTGGACAGCAGGTCGCAGGTCATGTGGATCCAGCCTCCAGTGAGACTATAGTGCCGCCAGCGAGAATATAGTAGTATGACTCCCCTATCTATGGCTCCATGGGTGTTCCTTTTTGGCCTACCCACATCCTGCGTTCTTATGTGGAGAGCAGGAGCAATGACCCCGCAGGCTTCCCCGCAATTTTTTTTTTTTTTTTTTTTTTTTTGCTGATTTTTAGTAGAAATGGAGGAGGGTAAGTGTTAGAGTGAGTGGTGCAGAAGCTGGAAAAGGATGATGGTAGAGGAGAAAAATAAAGCTTGTCTTGTTGGCCAAAGCTTGCACCTGGCTCCTTCTCAGCTGCCGTGCTGGTAAAGAATGCTTTTATTATTTTTTCTCCCTCAGATACACGTTTATTTTCAAGAAATGGGGGGGGGGGGAATACCAGTTTTGTTCTCAAACTGTTGATCTGGTGGAAAACTAAGATCTTTCCTAGATGACATCTTTCCCCTTGTCTTTTTCCATTTTGCTCGAATCAGATCAAATTTAGCCTAAGATATCTGATATATTTAAAACAAAAAAACAAAACAACAGCCAGAATAAGGCCCAAATTCTGGCTCATTCATTTGATGTTTCAGACCTTTCAGATACAAATGCTCCTTCCTACCCTTAATACTAATCTTGTTTTATATATGATATCCAGGCTCATAAATACTTGTATTCTATTCTTTGCACTATGACTTCAGTATTCTTTTCATTATCTAGATAGGAAATACACACTATTCACTTGTTTCTTCAAAAAATTGTTGTTAGCCTTAGATAATCGTGCATGAAGTTATTGCCAAATGGTGTTCTGATTGAGTTACTGATTAGGTTCTTAAAATAAGACGATTTTACCTTTCTCAAACCTTTCTCCCCTTCAAGGGATAAGCTGGTGCCCCCAGTTGGAAGGACAGCAACTTCCCTGTCAGCTGGCCCACAGGACTATGAAAACTAAAGACAACTGTTACTACATCAAAACCTGTGGGGGACTCATGCTTGTCCCAGAAGCTCCAGAACTCTGTCCCAATGCTGACTCTCTCAAGCCCTTAGGAAAGAGAAAGTGCTTCAGAAATCACTTGGAAAACTTTACTCATCATGCATATAATAGAGCAGGATGAAAATCTGGATTTGGTTTAGGAAATGGTAAAGAAATAGTATCTTGTTATAAAAATAGATTAGAGATGAATTTTCCAGGAATGTGCCAACAATAAAGGGGCAGCATGGAGTTATTTGCTTTTGAAGGGAGAATTCAACTCAGATGCTTGTTGGGGTGGGTCGACCTGGGCAAGACCCAGGCAAGACACAGAGAATGAAGCCAAGTGGCCAATGTCCAATGCCTCTTGAAAACCACTTTTAAGCAGTCCTTGGGTAGGTGGTTAGAGTAGTAGGCTTTATAACTGTAATTGTACATATGAACCTCAGACTCTCTTATAATCTGTGAGCTCTTTGAGGGCAGAAATCCTGTCTTTGTTATTTATGTAAGAGTGTAATAGATGTGGCTGAACTGAATTAAACTCAGTGGTCAACTTGACATGTCCCACTATTGTAGACTAAAATAAATACAGCGTTTTCTAGTTTTCTAGCAAGTCCAGTAGGAAACCTGCATAAAATAGAAGGCTGAAAAATCACCCTGAAACAAGAAGCATGTTTTATAGTAAATATTCCTATCCCTAGAGAGGGGTGTGTGGTTTGGGTCGGGGCAAGGCAAGTTGCTCCGGCTTTTTCAGAGCTGCATCAAATAACGTCAAATTCATGTTATTTGACCATCATTCGTAACTCAGACCAATCAGCTCCAAATTCAATTTTTATATTCACTAATCCACTCTTAAATTACCAAGGTAGTTTTCCAGGTTACTTTCCACCAAGGAGATGCCCTGACCAGTATTTTCTTTTCAGAGAAAAGACGAAGAGAAGCTAAAATAAGTTTTCACAGCTTTTCCATGCAAGACGTTTCTCCTCCATTCAGGAAACAAAATAAAGTCACAGTTAATAGACAACAGAAAACCGAGAGGAATTAAGTGTATAACCATTGAGAAAGCTTCCTAAAACCAGGATGTGGATTGGAAAGCTGGCAAGCTCTAATGTTCTAATACACCCAAGTCCATGTGTGAAGTTAGCCTTCGAGCCTCCATGTGGGACCTCAGGGTTGTGACATACAGCCCAGGGAAGGACTAACCATTGGGGGAGAACAGGTGACTTTCCATGGGACCCTGAAATTAATTTTAAGGCAGTCAATTTCTAGATTCTTAGTTTGCAACTGTATACTTCCCTAAAGTCTGCTGTTTCTTCTCACATCTTTTAAATCTCCTTCTTTACAAATGAAAGACAAACCTCTCACCCATTCTAAGACTGAAGAACATGATTGACTCAAGGCACCAAACAAAGGGCAATTCTAGGATGTCTTGCTCCTGAGGGCAGTTCTATGAGAACCAGCAGAAAATATTGAAGGGCAGTTCCTTATCATCCAAGGAGCATAATCTTGGCAAGGCTCTGAGGGCTTGTTTATCCATCCATCCATCCATCCATCCATCCATCCATCCATCCATCCATCCATCCATCTTTCCATCCGTTCATTTTGCATTTTGAAGTTAGAATTCAAAAGTGAGATGGTTGTCACAGCAGAAGCAAGCATAAATTCATGCTTCTATGAATTTAAAAATGAAGTAAGACTTTCTGACAGAAAGTGGTTCTGATTGGGATGATTGGTTTGGCAATGAGCACTGGGTTGGTCAAGTTATATGGTGTATATTGTCTATAAATTGAATGAACTAAGTAGGCAGCTCCAAGATTTTGACAAACATGTATTCAGAGTCCATAGGCATCATAGAATATGTTGGAAGTTAAACATATAATGAAATGAACATTTTCCATTCATAAGTAATATTATGTAGGGTGTACATGCATTATTTTGCAAATAATTGTAAGAGAGCATGTGAGAAAACTTGAAGACAAATGCTCTGGGCATTCAGTGGGGATTAGGTGAGGCTGGAGCAATCTCAGGAGGTTTATTGGAGTGGGACATGGCTGGGTGTTAGAGCATGCTAGAAGAACTCAAAGGGAAAAGGCAGGGAAAGGATATCTGGTCATTTTTCCAATGTTGACAGCATGTGCAAGGCTTTGAGGTTGTACCAAATGTGTCCATTGGCAGGATGTGACATGACCAGCCTTACCTCAAAACAGAAACTAATGGAATGACGGAACAGTAACTTTGGCCACCTGTCTCAGCCTGAAAAGATCTAATATCTTTCTTGCTGGGGAGTAGAAGCAGGGTAGATTGGTGAATGGGCAATAGGACAAGTTGAAAAAGGCATGAATGCCCTATGAAGAAATCTGGATTTTAAGTCATGTTAGGATTTAATCAATGTTCATCTCTTACGTTTTCTAAGCAGGGTATGTTGCTCCTCTGAAGTCCCCCCAAATTATTTCAATTCTGCTATTATGGATGTCTCTGATACCATGGCAATTATTTGTTTACATGTTTGTCTCCTCCATTATTAGTCTGTGAACTTTTAATAACGTAGATTATGTCTTATATATGGTTGTAACCCTATTGCCTAGCACATCATCCCTCAAGTAACAGGATCTTAAAACTTTTTTAAAAAATGAATGAAATAATGAACAAAAGAAATCCAAATGAAAGGTAGAGAGGAATGAGACAGGAAGAGAGGACTAATATGGCTGTAATTCTATGTACCAGGGACCGAGCTAGTCCTGCCAAGGGAAAGGCAGCTGGAAACGAACACTTTCTCCTCTGACCAGGGTTTGCTCTTTGTCCATAGATTGGTAGTTTCAACTTGTCTATATTCACTTTTTTGTCACTAATTTCCACTATGTTGTTATGTATATGAAGTGTAATATAGGTACCTCACTGGTAGATGGCACGAAATAGTTAATTAAAAAGTAACACTTCAAGGAAACAACTAGGTTTAAATTTTTTGTCCCCCTTTAACCATTGGGTCATTGTAGCTGCAAGAACATCTGAAAGGGCAACCCTAGAAAAATAATTTAAATTTCTTTCTTTTATTTAATACTTAAATGATTTTCACCCTAAAAGTCTGTCCTGTCTATGAAATCCTTCATAATGGACACCTCTGTTGCACACTCAGTGCCCGTTCCTTGCTTCCTCGCTAAGAGAACTCTGATTTTCTTTACAGGTATCTACTCTTCCCCTGTATGACGTAGGGAACTGCCTCCCCAGCTTCTGGGATAGATCCGATAGGTGTAAGCTAATTATGAAAATCACATTCCCCTTGCTAGTGATTGGTTTAGAAATGACCAGAGAACATTGCAATAGAAACATCCTTGTAGAATGGAACTTACTGCAGAAAGAAAAGAAGATTCTCTTTAAGGTGTTGACCTGACGTTAGGTAAAGCAGAATTGTTTTTTTTTTTTTCAAGCTGGTGAGGTCAGCAAGGATCTTAATTTATTTCTCATGCTTTGCTCAGACAAGATAATGCACTTAGTACTGCTTGGTTGGTCTCAAAAGCTTGGCCAGCTCTCAAAGAGTATTTGATTTGGGGAAAGGATAGAACAGGGAGTTCCCAACCGGTCTTATCAGGACCAGACAGTACCCAGAACTGCAGCCTCCATTGTGTGTGTGTCCTTTTGTGAAATCTTTAAAAGGCTGGATCTGCTTACAGAGCCATTAACTATAGGGTCCCAAAAGTCACCTTACAGGGATGGCTGAGCAACCCTCTCCTAAGTGCACTCCAATCATTAAGCAGGAGTCTTTCACTCTTAACCATTTCCAACCCAAGTCATACTTAATAGATGCAAAGAGAGTTACTAAATCTTTGTGGAAATAAAATATTTTGTTAATTCTGTTGATATGTCATAAACTGACCCTGAAATGGGATAGTCAGAGGAGGCAACTTGGAAGAAGTGAGACTTTCATCCATCCATTCACTCATGAAGTCGGCCTTTCTCAACCAGAGTTCCTCTATTTGAACCAAAAGCACACAGAAGGACTTTTCTCAACTATTTTCTCACTCTGAGAATGGTACATAGCTAGTGCCATGCGTGATGCTTGGGAAAGAAATTCATATAGTGGATGACAGGGAATTAGGACCTAATTCTCTCATGAAACTGCAGTTCATTTCTTTAGTATATTTGTTGAGCACCTACTATGTGCCAGACACTCTTATAGGTACTGTTATACAGCAGTGAAATCCCTGCCCTTCATGAAACTTACACTGTGGTGGACTCTTGTAAAATGTGGGGCTTAGAGTTGCAGACCATCCCACAGTTGGGAATCCATATATAATTTAAGTTGGCCCTCGAATATTCAGATTCCCAACCACTGGTTGACCCTTGAACAATGCAGGTTTGAACTATAAATGGGCATTTGAACTGTGCAGGTCAATTGAAAAAATTCACATGTAGGTGAACCTGCACAGTTCAAACCCACATTATTCAAGGGTCAACTGTATAAACATTATGTATGCTATATACCTGGGTCTTTTTTCCATTTATTTTAAAAATTACAGTTGACATACATATATTAGTTTCAGGTCTGCTCTACCTGGGTCTTGAAGAAAGAAATGGGATCTGGGTGGTAGAAGGGTAGGGGAAACCATTTCACATGGTCTGGGAAGGTCAGGCCATATGAAAATGGATCTAGGACCTGGCTGGATTTCTGGTTTCTGCTCATTTCCCCCAACAAAAAGGGCAAAAAGGGAAGGCTCTCCCTGTCTAACCACGGAACCTCCTAATTCCTAAGCACATGCCTCTTTGTCCGTAGGGCTATGGTCAGGCTGCTTTTTTAGGGGGCAGATGGTCCTGGAGTCAGATGTCACTTAGGATGAAATCAGAAATTTGGTGACAAAGCTTGATATCTTGAGCCACTGGAATAGTGGACACCCACATGGTGTGACTTAGAGCTCCTGGAAGGGTCCTTCTCCCCACAAATACTTTTCCCCAGAGATTGCTAAAAATCTCCAAATGTTACCCTTGCCTACTCTTTTGCCCTAAGGCAGAATTTTTCAAACTTTCTCAGTTCATGGCACATTTATTTTTTTCACGGCTCTCCTAGGCCAACAGAAATATCTCACAAGTCTGTTTATTAAGTAGTCAAGTACAAATAACTTAATTTGTAGTAGTTTGTGTAGGGTCTGACAGATATCTGTGTTTCCCTCTAAATTTAAAACTACCCAGAGTACCCCTGTGAGTTCAGTATGGAAAACTTGGCACGCATTTGTTATCATACACTTAAGCCATAATAAGTCCCTGTTAAGACATAAATGGTCCTTATCTCCCTGAAAGCCAGATGTATCTATCTGGTTTGTTGGAGAGTGGTCTGAGCCTGAAGAGATGGGAAACAGAATGGTTAAGTTTGGATAGAGAAAAAAAGAGGTAAAGACCAGTTTATGAAGTGCTATGGGAGTCAGATAAACCTGTAAGGGGGAAAGGCTGCCTGCCAGGAGGAAAAGAGAAGGCACTGAGAGCTCTGTGTGGGGAGGCCTCACAGCCATAAGTGAAGGCAAGGAGGAGGTAGGTGATGAAGTGGATACAAATTATCTACCATCCCCCCCCAACACCCCCCCTGCTGGAGGGTCTGCATTCTTTTAAGCTATTATATTTTGGCACAATTTGTTATGCAACAGTAGCTACTCAGACATCTTGCCTCAATCTCTCAGGTCAATTGTGACCAGAGGCAGAAAATGATTAAGTAGCTGTGCAGTGACTGATGGTCTTGCCCTACAGCCTCAAAACTCCTTGAGAGAAGGGCTCTTTGTTCATCACAGTAATAGTTAGAGTGCCATTCCCCCAGCAGAGTGCTTGGTCTATTTCATTCTACAACTATTTACTATGCACCTACTATAAGCTAGGGACAGTGCTTGAACTAGACGATGCCGAAGGTACGCTCCTTGCTCTCAAGAAATGCAATCCAGTGGAAGAGACAAACATTACACAAATAAATGGTGGTAAGTTCAATGAAGGAAAAGAACCAGGTGCATTTAGAAAGAATTAACAGACGAACATAATTTAGATTGGAAGAGAGCCAGGGCAGGGATCTCTGAGAAAGTGACATTTAAGTTGAGACTGGAAGGATGAGTAGACATTAGCTTTCTGTTGAAAGAATACAGGGAAGCATGATGCAGGCATAGGTGACAGCACTTGTGAAGGCCTTTAAGTCCCAAAGAATTTGTTGTGTGTAACATACCCAATAATGTGTGTCTGCCTGGGCTTGCTCAGAGCTGTGGGTGTGGCCCAGGTCTGCTCCACCGGCTCTCATCCTGTTTGAACTAGTGTTGCCACGGCAGGCTCTTCTCATGGTGCTGGCAGAAGCCCAGGAAGGCAAGCCCAACTGTGCAAACATATTAGAAGCCTCTGCTTATGTGCCTGCTTGCGTCCCGTTGGACAAAGCAGGTCACATGGCCAAGCACAACATTAATGGAGCATCAACAGGACAGCGCAGGGAGGTGAAGGAAAGGGATATACCCACTTTTTGGACCAATCTTCTACCTGTGTCAAATGCCCTGTATTCTCAACTGTTGTGACTATTGCCTCATCTCCCACTTTTTATCTGTGCTAATATCTTTGTAGATTGGACTGACATCAACTGGATTGTTCTTCCCAGCACTTCCGATTAGGTCATGCCCCCTCACCCTACAACCGTCCACAGTGGCCCCGGCCCGTGCTTTATTGGAGTCTCCATCCTCATCAGTCTGTCTCAGTCTGCAGCACTTAACTGCTTGTGCCAGCTGTATCCGGCTATGACAAGAAAATCTGATGAAAATGTAGGGTGCTGGTAAAAATCATTTCATGGAGATAAATTAAAATAAAATCTCCTAGGCTGATTAAAATGCTGAAAAAGAATTGAGTTGGAACAGGATAATAAAACTCACTTATCTTCTAGAGATGCCATGAAAATTAGCTAGTCAGTATTCATGGGTTGAACACAAAAGAAAAATTGTTATTGATTTACATATAATGTCTCTTTCACGTCTTCCAGAAGCCTCCTCAGCTAATATACAACAGGAAGGCAATGCCAAATGTTAAGTTTAGGACCCATCTATCATGGCTCTCCTTTTTTTTTTTTTTTTGTCAATCAAAGAATAACATCAGTGGTGGCAAAGATAGCACTGCTTCTCTTGGAAGCAGGATGGAAACGAGCAGAGAGCTGGCTTTGGACCTAGATATTTTAAAGAATTGCAGCGTAAAACACCATAAAGTATGGTTCATTAGATATTTGATGAAAAACTTCAAGGGGAATTTGTTTTCCCTTCCATGTTCTCACCCAGCCGCCCCCAATCACAATTAGAGACCACTTCAAGGAGTGAATTATGGCCTGTTCTTCAGCTTGATTATTCTGGGCCTGCTTGGCTTGGCTGCCTTCTTCCTCCTGCCAATCTGAGTTCCTCCCATCTCACAGCTTCTTAGCCTTCACCTCTGAGAGTATAGAAGCAGAAATGAAGAGGAGGGACTCAAGCCAATTCATTATGCCTTTTACGTTGGTGGTGCTGGTAGGAGGTTTGCTGGGAAAGGAGTCAGGAATTATGGCCCCATGGGAGGGCGGATCCTGCCGCTGCCATTGGGTACCACATCATAGTTTAGGGGCAAAACCTTCCCCCTCAAGCTTGCCTTAGCGTATTATTAAGAAAGGCTTCCCAGTGGTTTTGGCTTTTTTCAGAGTCAAAGGATCATGATAATAGTCAAATTGTAAGAGGACATGTTCACTGAGTGGTGCTTCTGGTGAATTCTCTCATTTAACCCCCAAGCGGTGACAACCGTTATGATGCTTGTTTTACAAAGCTGTGAGTAACGCCCCAAGTCATGGCTCAGACCCGCAGTAGATATTGTGAAGGGCAACCTGTTCTCCAGTACAAGCAGCTCCATCATCTCGTGGGGCTGCTCCCCTGCCCCCCCATGCCCTCTTCTCCGGTTTCCACCTTTGTGGAGGGATTCAGCAGGGCTCCGGTCCAGCCATTCCCCACCTGCGTGTGCGATTTCCCTGCGCGTGCCGCCTGCATGGCAGAACCTCCACGGGTCCGGTCCCCAACCCTCAGACGGAAAATAAAGGTCCACTGAGCTGATTCCGCACCCTGTGAGTAGCACGGTTTTAGACCCAGACTGCCTGGGCTCCGTTCCTGCCTCTATAGCTTGTCCCCTCGCTGACGTAGGAAAGGCACTTGTTTGTGCCTCGTTTCTTGAGGCTAATAATCCTACGTCCTGGCTAGAGCAGCTGTGAAGGTCAAATGCATGCAGAGCGATGCCAAGCACTTGGTAAAAGCTCAATAAATACTAGCGATCATTATTTACTACATACTTGTCAATGTTCTGGGACTAAAAGGGGCATGAGAAAGTCTGGGATCAGAGAAATGTAGTGGCCTTCCACAACCCTTCATTCTTCTGGGCTGCTTTAACCTAATACTGTTTTAGGCATGTTACAGGTTAAATGGATTTTGGTTCGCTGACTTGGAAGTCTCTTCCCCGTTTACAACATATCAATGTGCTCTGAGGTTCAAACAACTGACTTTGAAAAGACCCTTTTCAAAGGGTCTTTGAAAGCTCAGTTGCTGAGATGAGCTAAGTAGACTGGAGACAGAATAGGACAGGCACTCATTTCCTACACTAATGATGAGGCTAGCAAGGGTCCCTGCGTACCCCAAGTGAGGGGCTTTCTGATCCTGTGGAAGTACCTACGCAGTGGGCAGCACATAGGGTAAGAAACAGGAGACAAGGGAAACTACTCCCTAGAATAACAACCCCTGGGCAGGAACCATCCAACGGTGGTTGAGTAGTTTGCTTAGCTGCATTGGAGGAGCTGCACTCTATCTTGGTTATAGAAAGGGTCTCTGCTCCCATTCATTTCAAACGTTAGTTAGGCTAAATGGTATAATAGTTTATTGGGGACCCCTCAATGTAGAAATCAACTTCAGCAAAGGTTCTTGGAGTGAGGAAGCCCTGGGTCAAAGCCCAGGCTCTGCCACTGTATTAGCTGTGTGATGTAAGAACTGTCATTTCCCCTTTTGTGAACTGGAGATAAGAGTGGTACCCACTTCACAGGTTGTTAGAAGGAGACAATGGGTGTAAATCACTTTTAGCACAGTGCATGGCATGCAGGCAGCACTTAAATCATTGCACTTATTTCATTTCCCCCCCTAAAGTTGCAAGGTCTCTTGGGTAGGACTTTTAAGGGAAAGGGGCTGGGAGAGGGGTAGGGAAGACTGACAGTGGAATCCCTGCCCAGCACCTGCCCATGACTGTGGTTCCTGGGATCAGTAACGTGAAGCTACCACGAATGAAGCAAGTGACCACAAATGGAAGGGGACCTCTCCCCCGCAGCCAAGTGGGTTCCTGAGCTAGACCCATGGCTGCGAAGTGCTTAACAAGCTTCAGGGGCAGAACCAATATTTGTCCATTACCAAACAAAAGGGAATTCTTTTGCATTTTTGCACTGGAATGTATGCACCACTGGTGGATATATACCCTCTAATTTAGGGAAATACAGATGTGACCAATGGTGCCTCTGGCTCTGAAGTGGTGAGCAGGCAACTGTGCTTCCTGTTCAGCAAATTCTGAAGTGCAGCATTGTCATGATAGTAAAGAAGTCACTATTCCAACAAAAACAATAAACGCAGTTGTTCCAAGCCATTTAATAATTTGTACACTCGCTGTTTTGCCATATGCTAGTAGATATGGTAAACTGTTTATAAAAATGACTGTACTTTCTACGATTTGCCTAATGAACAATCATATTTCTTTGTTGTTCTCTTTGCTAGTTGTTTAGTATCTTTCTGTTCAGTATCAGTGTTGACAGTTTCCCACATTCTAGTAAGTCATGCTTCCTGCCACGACTACTACTACTACTACTGCTCTTCTTCCTTTCTCTTCCCGAGGGCATTCCTTGTCCCCCAGCCCCCGTGGGTCCTTGAGTCTCAGCAGCCCTTCCAGCTCAGCTGTCTGGGAATTGGAGGCTAGAGTTTGCAGAAATTAGATTTAAAATGAGCTACAATGCACATCCTGTTAGACGTTAAAAGAAAAGTAGGAATGGGCTGTGAAGAAAGGCTTCCTGTGCCTGACAGGCTTGGGAGTAAAGGAATGGGAGGGATTAGTGTGAGAGAAGGGAGAGGACACGGGAGATACAGCTTAGAGAGTCTCTAGAGACTTCAGGACCTGGAAATGAGTGTAGCTGGTTCACAACTCAATGTTTCTATCTAAGCTTCAGTTTTCTCACCTGCAGAGCCAGGACAACAATCTCTACCTCACAGTGTTGTTGCAAGAATGAAATTAGAGAATGTGTGTAAAGCACTCCATACAGTGACTGGCGTATTGTAAATCCCAATGAATGGCACCTATTTTTTTCTTCTTCATCGTGTGCTCTTGTCCTCCAAACAGGACATATAAGCCCTTCAGTGGAAACTAAAACTATGGCTAGTAAGAACGATAGATTACATAGATATGTTACTTTAATAAGAGACAAATGTATAGAGTACATACTGCCTTATAGCTGAATTGTGGAATAAATTCTTCCAATCCGTGGGCTCTTCCCCCTTGGCAAAATTATATTCTAAGCATTTTCACTCATCAAATTGCTCATTAGCAATGACCTATTTAATTAATAGAATCAGTAAAATGGCATTACAATACAGCTGAATTTAATAGCTTGCAGTAATTTGGGGAGGGGAGGCTGCCATTATTCTCTTTTATTGTTTCTGCAAGTAAGTCAGCTCTAAAGTAAAAAAGGAAAAGGTAGTTTTAGTCTCTGCTTTTTAAAACATGCGATTCTCAAACATGTGCATCAGAGTCAGCTGGA
This sequence comes from Rhinolophus hipposideros, assembly GCF_964194185.1. Taxonomy (NCBI): domain Eukaryota; kingdom Metazoa; phylum Chordata; class Mammalia; order Chiroptera; family Rhinolophidae; genus Rhinolophus; species Rhinolophus hipposideros. The sequence continues at coordinate 30,744,488 of NC_138054.1, forward strand.
GATCTTGTTGAAACACAGGATGGCTGGATCCCACTCCCCGCCACCCCCTGAGATTCTGGGGACTGCACTTGAGAACCTGAGATTTAAGCCAAGGCTGATTTCTCTGCACTTTAGCTGTGATGGCAATCGGCTAGAAGGTCCTGCTTGGCTTTAATGAACTCTGTAGATTTTTCTTAGTTGATTAAGCAGTAGTTTATAGCTACTTTGTGAAGAACCTTTTTTCTTGCCCTCAAGAAAAGTTATTAGCCCAGAAAGATTACAAGAAATAATGGGCCACTAGGGACACTTATTTAAAAAAATGGTGTCTGTGTTACACATTGATTAACAACTTGGGCTTTGGAGTTGGGAAGACAAAGAATGAGACCAGCTCTGTCATTTTCTAGCTCTGTAAACTCTATTTCCTCATTTGTAAAATGGCGTCAAGCATACCTACCTTCTTGCCAGGTTTGAAGGTAATGCACACAAACTGTGTAATAAATGTTAGCGATTTTTTCCCAAGGGGATGTAAAATCTCAATAGTGCCTAAGACTGTGACTGCCACTGTTCTGATTTGCTTATTAGAACCCTTTGGAAAGTCCGAGCACAAGGTAAGTCCTTTCCCTCTGAGGTGTAGGGCAGGTAGGCTCCTGCAGGTCAGGTAGAGAGGGAGTTCCTAAGGAATCTCCCACATGTTATCCTTCAGCCTCTTCAAGAAAATTCAGACTGAAGAGTTTATTCTGTAAATATAAAGGAAACAACCCCATCAACTACCTGCCAAATGGTGCATGCTGTTTAATTAATAATTGAGGGTTTAGCATTTGTTACTATTAAAATATGAACAACTTTGCCTTGTTTAGAACATCTTATCATGTAAGAGTTAGAAAGACCCTAGAGATCATCTGGCTTAATCCTTTTATTTTACAGATGAGAAATCTGTGGGCCTGTGAGGTTAAGTGAATAATTTCCCTGAGGGTACATTACCACTGGTTTAATTTCTATCGGACTTGCTATCTAAATGCTCTCAGAAAGAATGGCTTATGATGAACTACTCTAAGACAACAATTACTTTTAGTCTCCTGCAACATGTACTTGGTTTATATCCAAACACCCTACATAAAAGGTAAATTCATTTAGTTTCGTAGGGTTACATTATGAAACAAATTTATTTAGAAGCCTTTATCAGGAGGTTACATGGAATAAACTTAGCCATTTTGTGAGTGTATGACTGAAATTATTTCATAACCACAACGTGTGATTGGTAACATATGCTTTGAAAAAAATTCAAATGAACATTCTACAAAACAGGTCTAAATGAACATTCTACAAAACATTGGAGCTTCATTGTCTCATTTCTTGAGGAGTGAAAGCATATTGTGGACTGTTTTCTGAGAAAAATCTTGACCCTTTCTCCAAGTGCTCTGTTGTACAGAGATAGGATATATTTCTGTGCAGATTTCAGTTGGTTAATTTTTGGTGAAGTTAATTTCAACTCATTTTCTACATGATTGGTAAAAATATGGGTATTTGTATTCCATATTCTCATCAGATAACTTAACTTCAAACCTTCAATTGCCAAACTTATGAAAAGAGTTGGTGATGAGAAATATATATATATATATATATATATATATATATATATATATATATATATATATGATGAATGAACTATGTAGTTCATTCATTACTTTACAAATTCTGATAGCAACAACAATAATAGAAATTGCTAAATATTTACTACCATGTTTCCCCCAAAATAAGACCTAGTCGGACCATCAGTTCTAATGCGTTTTTTGGAGCAAAAATTAATATAAGACCCGATCTTAGTTTACTATAAGGCTGGGTCTATAATATAATAAATATAACAATATAATATATAATATGAATACCAGGTCTTATATAAGCCCAGGTCTTATATTAATTTTTGCTCCAAAAGATTCATTAGAGCTGATTGGCTAGGTCTTATTTTTGGGAAACATGGTATATATATGTATATACATGTATACATATGTGCATATGCATATGTATATACATATGTATATGTATATGTATATACATGTGTATACACACACACACACACACACACAGCTCATTCTGCCTGAGTGGGTCCAGAGTATCTTCATAGAGGAGGGAGCCTTTAGTCTTCATGTCATCAGGTGAAACTGAAGAGAGGAAACGATACAAAAGGCAGGCCGGCGTCAAGTATGTGCATGCTGGGGACTACCAACTACAGCTCAAGTTTCACTAGAACATGGGAGTAGGCAGAAACACATGCCCGAACCTTAGAGCATCAGGCTTCCCAAAATGTTGCTTATAATAGTAGCCCATCTTCTTTCACCTTATAATCAGTCATTTCATTTGTTTTGTTCTCACAAACCTAATGCCTACTATATAACCTTCCTTATTTTTGTCTCTCTTAAGTCCTCTTATTACTCACTTTTTATTGGCTGAGTAGTTTCGAGTTATACTCAATAAACCAGATGCTTACCGGTGGTCACCTAAATGTGAAAATGGGTTGGTATCTGGGGCTTTGTCTTCTATGACAACTTAGCTGTTAACCCTGCACAACTATCTTTTGGAAATGTTGCTGAGATTTTAGAATTCAGATACTTCTCTAAATAAGTTTCTTTCCTATGGACCCCTCATCAATTCTGCTGTTCTCTAGTTCTGGAGGTGCTATTGGGTTTTAGCTAATTACTGTTATCTTTATTGAGCTGAGCCCTCTGTGTCAGGTTCTTATATATAGCTGGAGGACAAGCCCTCCAAAGCACAATCAGCTGGGGGACAAAGGGAGACAGTTTCAATTTGAAGGGGAAGTTTGGCACGGATGCCATGTCCAGCTCACCATGTTAGAATCTGATTATCACTTTGATACTCTGACAGAAAAGCATAGTAATTGAAATCTTCTATTAGATACCTTGTCGCGGAATTTTATCTGGTTAGGTTACGTAAATACCCAAGTGTGGAAAAATCAAGACGGATTCTTTTAGAACTAGATTTTTGTAGGTACAGTAGGATGTACAAGGCAATGTCCATTTACTGTGACATCTTTCAAGGAAGATTTTATCTGGCGATAGTGATATTTACTCCACAGAGGTTGATAATAGCAACTGCTCTAACATACTTAGCTGGAGATCCTAGTAAGTTACTTATTATCTACTAGGTGCCAGGCAGTTTGTCCATAATATGGCTAATCCTTTCATCCGTACAAGGTAGGGTTATTTTATTCTCATTCTACAGGTAAGCAAATAGACTCAAAGAGGGTGACTGATACAAAGCCAGGCAACTAAATGAGAGAGCCAGTCAGTGTTCGGCCAAACTTCCCAAGTTTCTACTTTCCCTATTATGACCATGCTCCCTAAAACCAACTGTAAACCAACCAGCATCAAAATTACCAGTCTACTTAAGATTGTTCTCCTACCATTTCAGCAAAAGTCAGAAAGGTGATAGTGCTTTCATGAGAATGAATAAAAGCAAGAGGCAAACTAGTACTACAAACATTCCCAAAGTATCACAAAATACATAATAGAAGGTAGAACAGTAAGTGATGTTATGTCAGAATAATTTCAGACTGATCTTGGTTTTAATTTTTCAGGGTCTTTTTATCTTCCTCTTATCCTTTAGTTTTAAACCGAAGGCTCTAAGAACATTCATTTGGAACCCCTCCAAAAAGGAACAATCTCTCTTATACACTGCTGATTAAAAAAAAAAGGGGGTAAACTGATAAGTTTTCTAGGGGACAAAGTGGCTGCAACAAAAGCTTTTAAAAACTGGCATGCTCTCTCCATTAGCAATTCCACTTCCAAGTATTCATCGTAAGGAAATATTAAGAACACATAAAAGATTTAGTAACACAATGTTCTTTAAAGCAGTTTATTAATGAAAAATTGGAAACAACCTAAAAACCAACAGTTTAATAAAATATGGCACATATGATGGAATAGCATGCAGCCATTAAAAAAGATGTAGTAATACATTTGACACGGCAGGATAGTTGTGGTATTCATCAAGTGAAAACAAGTTACAAAACAGTATATACAAGTTAATCCCATTAAAAAAATCTATAAATGTGCAGAAGAGTCTGGAAGGCTATACACCTATACACCTAAGTAACAGTTCTCCCTGGATGGTAGTATTATAGGTGGTTTTAGTCTTTTTAAATCATATTTTCATTTGTTTTCCTTTTTCACAATATATCTATGACTTGTACTATTAAGAAAACATTAACATCTTTAAAAAAATCTCCTTTGAAATAGGAAGAGCTTAGCAGCCTGAGCACAGGGACGCACGTTAGTCTGATGCCACTTTAATGGCGCATCAGGATGATTTGATGTCAAGTTGTCACAGTGCTGAGTGGAAATGGGAGTGGCAGTAATGTTTACCCTTCTTCAGACTAAGGAATCCATTCCTAGAAACCCTCCACAGCCACTAAGTACTGGCATTTCCAGCAGTATTTCCCTTAACTAAGCACAGCTTACACCGTCACACCTGCTGGCGATACGGCCCTGCAAGTTTCCTCTAGCGTACGATAGCATTGTTTTTGGTGACGGTCCAGAAGGTAGGAATTTCTCAAGTGATGTCAGATTATAGGCCTGAAGGTGAGAGGCAAGTTTTCTGTGTTCTACTGAAGTGGTTCTCTACCTTTACTGTGTGACCATCACCCAAATGGCTTGTAAAAAGATTGCTGGGTCCTACCCCCAGAGCTCCAATCAGTAGATCTTGGATAAGGCTTAGGAATTGCGTTTTTCTTTTCTTCGACAAATATTTTTGAGTACATACTATGTGCCAGGTCTTGTGCGGAGCTGGGAATTTAACTGATCAAAAGAATTATAGTCTGTCTCAATGAGCTTGCATTTTAGAGTGACATAAATACTAAACCAATCATAAACGCAACTATATATAATTTTGATTAGTGCTAGAACACAGTAGAGAATCAGAAGACAGTTTTTAAAGTATTTTTTTTAAATGTTACATGGAAGAACTAACACTAGTTCTATAGCCCCTTGAAGAAAAAAAAATCAGTACAAATAAAGGTAGAAAGTACTTGAAAATATGAATTAGCATTTTGAGTAAGTTCCTAGGTGATGCTGATATTGCCCGTCTTGGGGTCTCACACTGAGCAGCATGGCCCTGAGGAGGCTTTTTAATTAGGACAATGTGGGAGAAAGGGCAGGTGTGCTCTTGGAACTCCCTCCTCCCGTTGAGTCTCATGAGGTAAGAGCCACTTACTCATGTGGAGAAGGGGTTGAGGCAAAGCTGGCTGTAGGTCAAATTTCAAAGCCATCTATTATGGCTCCTCACTCCGGCTTGAAGTGCTACATACAAGGGCAACGTATTTCAAAATGTCAGGCACTTGGGAGGTAGTGTAGAGACTTTTGAGGAATCCTGTCTATAAAGCATGGAGCTAAGCTGGGTCTCTCGCAGTAAACAAATCTGTTGCTTGTCCTGCACTCCATACCTTCCCCAGTTTATCTGAGAAATGTCCTCCCAAAACCAGCTCCTCCATTCATTCTATCCGTTTGTTCTGGCAGAGGGTGACAGCAGACTATGAGGATGGACTCTAACCCACCGGTGACCCTGGCCTGTTTTCTAATTTCTCATGTAAATTGGGATGACGCACATTCCCACTTCTAGGACCTAATCTCCTACAATACAAATTCTTTTGATTAGCTGCATAAAAGAAAACAACAAAAACGATTTAACACCATGACCTTTTAGATTACTTTGAGGACAAATGCAGAAACAAACCAATCATATTTTTTTGTTTATAAAAGAGCCTATGTCCAAGTTTATTATTTCGTTCATACGTGTATCCTTGCTAAGTTACTATACCTAAGCTCAGGGGCACAGAGCTTATTTAAATAATTCTGAATGCACCATGAATAGGCTTCCCAAGCCTTTTTTCCATGCCTAAGAATTTTTATGGGATCTTACCTGAGCAAAATTATACCTATGACTTTAAAAAATAAGCCAAAACCAAACTAAAATAAACCAACCTCCCTCCCCTCAACCAACCAATCAAAAAAAAAAAAAAAACACCTCATGAAAAGAAAGAGGAATAAACAGAAGAACAAGTCCACATATTGTGGTAGATTTGTGGTAGACAAAGGCACAAGAAGCCTTTGAACCTTAACATTATTAGGGGCTACGATACATTATTGGGTTACTATATTCATTTAATGGAAAGCATTAGTTTCTCATAAAAAATTTACACTGAGTGTGGTAAGGTTAAACCTAGATCTGAGTCTGATTTACAGAGGGTGTAAGATAGGATGGGTAAAAAGAACAGATCACGTGTATCAAAGAGGTGTATCTCTGGTACACGCATGAGTGAGGCCTACAGTCTTGGCAGGTCAGGAATCTACAAGGGCTAACAAGGCGAAATTGGAATTTACAGAATGTTTCTACCATGTGCCAAGAATTTCCCTAAAAATCACCTAACATATACAAGATAACATTTGCTATATAAACCTCACAATAACCTTAAGGTGGAATAATTATCTCTATTTCACTAATAAGGAGACAGCAGTTTTATGTCATCTGAGTTGAAACGCAAAGAACACAGTATGTGAGGAAAACTGGATTTGAACCCAGAACCAATTCATTCCAGGATCCATACTCTTTCCCCTTTACTACTCTACCTCCTATATACCTAATTTATAGTTGCTGTTTCAAGTTGACCTGATTTTTTTGTATGATCTTTTGAAGCCTAAATCTGGTCTCATATAACATAATAGATGGTACTCTAGGCTGGCTGTAGAACTTCCGTTCTGGGGAGGGGAAGCTTCTCTCACTTGGTTCTGTAGCTAACTAGCCAGCTTGAGCAGCTTCTGGGGTTAAGAGTATGGCAATTCACAGTGTGAATCAAAGCGTCTTGTGCAACTATAAAATTGAGGAGGAATTTGTCTCCTAGCACCAAAATAAAAGGGTAACGACTAAAGTTTGGATTGTGAACTAAATTATCAACATGTTTACCATGTCATTAGGAACTCTTAAACATCATTTTAAACCATCCTTCTGTGTTAAGCATTCATTCTTTAAAGTACCAGAAACAGTTTTCATTTTGATGCATTAACATGCCCTGAAGAAATGGGCTACCCCTTTGCACCCCACGTGTAAGCCAGACCGAACTACTTTGATGTCAGAATGAGCTACACGCTTTTGGCTCTAGGCCTGGCACATCTCTTTCCCTCCGTCTGAAACCATCTTCTCCAAACCACCTCTCACTCCCCAAATCTGAATTAGGTAACTCCCAAACACAGTTCCCTATGTTACTTCTATCGCGACACTGATCCTGTTATATGACAAATGCTTCTTTATTTTTTTGTAACCTCCACTGGCCTTCAAGGGATCAGGGAGGACTGTGTGTGTCTGTTCAGGGTACTATCCCAGTTGGTCAGCATAGTGTCTGGCTCTCAAAAATGCTAGATGAATGAATGGATAAGAAAGACAGAAGTCCTAACATGGAAACAATGTGCTTATTCATATCAATGGTCCAAATAGCAGCTTTCTCATGCCAAGTGTGTCACTAACCATTTATTAGTGTGTGTTTCATAACTAGAAATCCTGATCAAGATAACCTAAGTTCATTAATAAATTTTCAAAACTTTATTAGTAGGCTCAGAGTAACCAAAAGTGTATTGTTTGTACACAATTTACTCTATGATGAATGTATATGCACTAATCCATATTTTTATAAAGATTTGTCCATTAGAACAAATTCTCTTTACTTACAGCAGTACGCTCTTAATGAATCCAATTCTGATTATGCATTAAATTGTGTCAATTGAACAATCTTAAAAATATTGTTTAGTGAACTGAGCTTGTTCCAGATGTTTTAACTGCAAATATACCAAAGAAATACAGTAATGCTTTTCAAAGACTAGTTCTTAAATTTAAAAGAAACCAATCAGTAGTGTTAATAAAACAAACAACCCCCCCACCATAACCCATTGAAATACAGTATTGAAATAATTCAATTTCTGTTGGAAAACAAGGTATACATGGTATAATTGCATTTGTTTATGGAAACATTCAAAAACATTGTATTTTTCACAAAAGGGATTTATATTTTAGAGCTCATTTTAAATCGACATTTAAAAACAAATTTTAATTTTATTCTTTGGCTATTAATTGAACCTAATAAATGAGTCACTGACATCATTTCACAATAAATTTATTTTACATAAAAGAAAAAGCTTGCCATTAGTGAAAAATTCAGTAGAAAACAGTTTTTCTGCTTTAAGTTGGGGCTCAAAAGTAGTGCTTATTAGTGAAACCTCAGTAGAAAGAATTTTGTAAGAAAACATTCTTAGCATGAAAGCTCTAACATAAATTCTGTAATGAAATATTTACCATGCAATTTTATTGGCAGAAAGGCTGGTTTCTGATGGCTGGTATTTTCTTTCAGTCTCTTAAGACATGAACATGGAAGATACTAACCCTGCTTTATTTAGAGTTAATTGTATATAAATACGGTGTCATGATGGACACTCTTTCCATAGTCCACCTATTTAATTGAGCAGTTCTAAGTAGGTAATTGGCACTCTGCCCTTCTGATTTCCCCTTTCCCCCATTAGCCAGTCTGAATCCATTCCAACGACACTGAACACAGTGATCACCTATAAAATAAAATATTTCCAGTTACTATGTTAAAAATAAACACGCACAGGGAAACTAATAAGGTTTGTATTTAATTTGTTTAAGCTATTCACTATCAAAGGACTTCAACATTACACATTTTGTTGAAAGGTAAAGGATATTTTTAGAGGCAGTTTTAGAAATCTTCCAGTTATTTAGCAGTTAAAAGCTTTAGATATTTCTGTAATGTTCTATTTTGTTAAATAGTAGTTAAAATTCTATAAAATGTTAGTATTACCATCTGAAATCTATGAAAGCATTCATGATAAACTATTTCCAAATAAATAATGAACTTTTCACTTTGTTATATAGAATATATGTCAATCTACGATGTAATTTTCTTTTTTACTCACCTCATCTGCCAGAAGTGATAATTCACTACTGTTTGCAGCATCATAATCATACAAAACCCTGGCCTTCCTGCTGCCACTGCACTCCTTAAGGTCAATAAGGTTGGAAGGAGAGGTCATTACTAGCCCACTTGTTGAAGTCAAGGCAGGAGAACCAGCCACATTTGATGAAGCAGATGGTATAGGTGCCACAGAAGTCTGATTGTTGTTACAATGATAATTGGATGGAAAACTGTTAAAAAGAAAATGGCTGATTAATATTAATATTTCCAAGTAACGCAAGTTCCTGAATATTACCACCTGGTGGCAGTGTTTACTTTCTACAAAAGGAAGAAAGATTTACAGATGTTAATATTTTAATGACAATACCTGCTGTCTAGCTTATCCTTATTGGGCTAATTATACTAGAGAAAATTCAGGTGGCTTTCAAAATTATAAATCCTTGAAAGTTTGTTTCAAAACTGTTTTTACAGTTATAAACTTAGAAAAGTTTTTAAAAAATAGAATGGCTATTCCCCCCCCCGCCCCCCAAAAAGTGAGTTTATCCTTAAAATAATTTCAAAAAGCTTCTATTTACATATTTTATTGGTGTCTTCCTCATTATGAATTGTTAAATACAAATTATCAATGAAAACTACTCTTGTGGTAGTAGCTAATAATTCTTTGAGAAACATTTGAGTAACTGAATTATCTTTTTTATAAAATCGATCCAATCACATTTCCTATTTGTTGAAATGACAAGTATTTATTGAGTATCTACCTGTCTAGCATCACTACCACAAGCTGAAGACATAAAGATAAAATGATATCATTCCTTTATGGACATATAGGCAAGTGAGGAGATGGATATTCAAATAACATGTTATGACTAATAATTATCATAAAGTAGACTCAATGAGAGAAAAAGGGAAATTTCTTAAGTTCATTTTGTCTTCTATTTTTTAGGGAAAATTTTTTATTAGAAATTAATGAAATCGCTGTGATTGATGTGCTTATAAATAATTTACAGATAATTAGAATATTTAATTTATTGTAAGGCTATTGTTTCTCCAATACTAAATGGAAAACACTATAAAAATAGCTGGCCTATCATCATTCTAATCCAACCATTTCTAAGGATGAAAGTTTCCTATGAAAATTCATATTTAAATTTTAATAAATCCATTAAGTGAAAATATAAAATGCCTCATTTGGTAGGGTAGGTGAAAGTCATCCCTCCATAAAATACAATTTCCTTCTCTTTATGACCATTGTGCCACCTGGAAATCAGTTAGCCAGCAGCAAAATTCCCATTATCCTTAACCTCTTACCTAAACTTTCCCTATCTATGCTTGGGGTTTATCTCCCATAATCGTTGAGCCTAGAAGTGGATAGAATAGGAGTTTTATGTTCCTCATGACCATTTCTACACTTTCCCGCCGCAACCAATCATACCCAATCTTTGAATTTCATGTTATTTGACTAGATACTACCCACCATCTCTTACTGCAATTATGTACAGATGCCTCATTCCTTTCTCTTCATTTCTAGATTTTAGCTCCTGGCTCACTGACACTATCTTAATTCTTGAGGTTTTAATACCATATAGGTAATTCTTCCAACACTTTGGCCTCTCAGATCCACGAACTCTTCTAGTGATTCTGTGCCTGACCCTAGTTCATCTACCCATTCCCACCTCATGTAGACTTTTATCAATTCTAAAAACTAAAATCCTTCCAATAATCATAATTTCCAACACCTCATTCTCTCACCATTTTTATTCCTGGTATTCTTTCTTTTAACAAGCTTATCTGGGATCTACGGTCCTACCACAGACCTATCACCTATCATCCTACCAACACACCCTTCACGTCCATGGTTAATTATAATCACCCCATACCCCCACATATCTCTTCACTGCCTATGCCCCTTACATCATTGTGCTCATTTGGTAAAAATGTCCCTATTTACCTACTTAATATCTATATACCTACTGTGGTAAGAGAAAAATACAAAACCATGTTGTCTGGTTGTACATTCAATTTATGAGAAGGAACGTCACGGGGGTCTATGATGCTGCCTGGAAATTACATTTCTTTAGTCCATTAACTTCCCCTCACTTTTATACTCAGCTGATGAATTTTTTCCTTTTTAACTGAGAGAAAAAAGGACAATTAGGCAACTTCCATGCTTTTGGTCATTTCTCCTCTCACTACAGATGAGCTGTCTATTCTCCTAAGGCTGGTTTCTCCACCTGTGTACAAAATCCCATCATCTTTCTTCTCTCAAGGACATCAACCCTAGCAATTCTTCCCTTTCTTTCCCACATTATATTTTCTCCATTTACTGTATCATTCTCATCAGCTTACAAACATGCTCTTATTTCTCCTATCCTAAAAAACAAAAATCTGCTGGAGCACACTTTCTCCTTTGGCTACTGCTCCGTTTCTCTGCTCCTCCTTATACGAGAACTCCTTGAAAGACTTACCTATACTTACCTTCACAGTTCCTCTCCTTCCATTCTCTTACAATACAAACAAGTTTTTGCCCCTACTGTTCCACCAGAACTACTCCTGTCCAAGTCAGCAATGACTTCAGTGTTCTAAACCCAGTGATCCACTGTTAGTCCTATTTCACTTGACCTATCTAGTGATCACAGTGGATCACTCCTCTCCACTTTTCTCTATCATCTTCATGTGACTTCAGGTCACGCCCTTAGTTTATCTCTCACCACACTTTTCATTACTTACCACCCTCTTAGATGGATCCTCAGCTCTTTATGTTGAAGTATGTCAAGGCTCTGTCCTTACTCCTCTTTTCTCTACCTGTACTTACTCCCTTGGTGATTTCATCCACTCTCACATATTTAAATATCCTTGACATGCCGATGCCTCTAATTTACATCTCTAACTCAGCCCCAAAATTCCAGACTTGCAGATCATAAAATTGGATAGCTCCACTTAGATGTTTCATGCACATTTCAAATTAATATGTCTAAATCTGGGTTTCTGATACACCAAACATGCCCTCCTACCCCAACCTGCTCCTCTTGGGGCTTTCCTGATTTTAATTAACCACAAGTCCATTATTCGAGTTGTTCAGGCCAAACAGTAGCAGTAATTCTTGACTCCTCTGTCTCATACACATGAAGGCTGTCAACAAATCCTGCTGGCTCTACCTTTAAAATACACGCAGGGTTTAAACACTTCTACCACATCTACCACAATCACCCTGACCCAAGCCACCGTCATCTCCTAAGTGACTAAATTATTCCAATAGGTTCCAAACAGGTTTGTCAGCCTCTACCCATCTAACATCTAACCCTCTAACATCCATCCTCAATAGAACAGCAAGAATGATCCGGTTAACGGCTAAAATCAAATCATGTCACTCCTCAGCTCAAAATCTGGTTTGTCATCTCTGAGTACAGGCCAAAGGCCAAAGAGTGGCTTCCAAAGCCCTATGTGTTCCAGCTCAGTCTCCTTGATTCATCTCCAACCAAGACTCCTGCTGATGCTTGAACATAACAGCTATGTTCCTGCTTCAGGGTTTTTGTACTTCCTGTACCCTCTCCTGGAATACTGTCTCTCAGATGCTGCATGCTTTGCGTCCTCACATCTTTTAAGTCTCTGTCTTCTCTGACCACTGCAAACTTCTACCCCTAACGAAGGTACTTCCCTGCTGTATTTTTCTCCAGTGTTCATCACCTTCTAATATACTACGTAATTCACATACACACAGATTTTCTACTCCCCTCTACCTCCAAATAGAATGTAGGTTCCATAAAGGCCAGGATTTGATCAGTTTTGTTTACATTGTGTCCCTTATGCCTAGAATAATACATTTTTTAAAATTAAAAGCAAATGTTTCTCTGATGAATTAAAAGGGTTCTCAGAATAAAAAGAATGAATTTCTAATTCAGGTTTCACTCCAAAATTAAGAACACATTTCCTAGCATCCTTTCCTCAGTGAACTCAGTCCTCAGCAGCAATAATTATACATTTCTGAAGATTAAAAAAAGAAGACTTTTCTTTCAACATATGTGATTTTAAAAAATCTCTAACCATAGAATTTAACTTTCAAATTTACTTGTATATTTAGCCACTAAGAGCTACCTATTTTGAGTTCTCCAAAATTGTTTGGAGAATTGTAAAAAGAAAAACAAAACAAAAATATCAACCAACGAACCAAACAAAAAACCTGAAAGGACATTTTTCACTTTCTAAGAACTTTTACTGACACATTTAAAAAACTACAGACTTCCTGCCACTGTAACTTGATATGTTAAAACCTCCCAATTATTTAAAAGTAAAATATATTTACTAATCTTGTGATTAGTGCTCCTTTCTCATCTGTAAAATGTGGAGTGAGGATTATAACATTATCGCAGGTGAGGTGTCTAGAAGAGTAGCTGGGACACTGAAGCCCTTCCTCAGTGATGCTGTTGTTCGGTTACTACCCACCAACACTGCTATTTACCGCCACTGACTGACATGTTCACCGCCTGGTGCTACCCTCAGGAACCGCTCACCCACGTGCTAGTGAGCATCTGGGTGATTTTCAGGTTCTGCATTTGAAAGTTTCTATATGTGGTCTTAAAAAGCATAACCTGCAACAAATGAAAGGCCTAAAACTCCCCCACTCTCTATCATTGGTCGTTACCAGTAACAGAATTCTCTGAGGGCAGAGGGACAACCTGGATGTTCTTCCCTAGAATAACAGCACCGGCTTCACTCTGCAATGTGTGAGCTTATCCTAAAGTGCAGCAATAACTAGATTTTGTTTGAATGACTGAGTTCCAAGCATCTGTGTGGCTGTAAGCAGAATACAAGTATGAACAGTAACCGCAGCAATCCCTTTGCTACACTCCCAGAGTATTAGGGCAAACTGAAAAGGAAGTACTAAGGCTTCGTGGGCTTAAAATAGTTGTAATGATGTGGGGATAAAGTGGTGTTCTGCTTTCAGATATTAACACCACTAACAAAGCTTCAAGAAGTGTAAATAAATCCTTCTGTAAATCCTACTAGAATAACTAATGGTATTAGGTTAGAACTCATTTTTAAGATATAAAATTGGTTTTGTGAATATGCTTAATTTTGTTGTAGGTCGACTTTTGAATGATTAATATGAGAAAGCAACACCAAAGTGGTGAGTTGTTGTTTCTGCCTTCTTCCTTGAAATAACTTCTTTTGATAGTTCTACATAAAATGTTACACATCATCCCCCTGCTTTAATAGTTTCTCACTATATAAATTGCAAACTCCTTACCTTTACTCAAAGGGCATTCACGACATGATCCTGCTTCATTTCATCTATCTTCCAGCCTCATCTACAACCCATTCTTAACTTGAACATCATGCTTCCATCAGAACGAACTACTGTCAGTTTCCTGAACTTGCCACTCTTTCCTTTGGCCCTTTTTTATACATGTTCTTCCTATGCGTGGAATAGTCATCCCTGCCCCGTTCTTCATCCAGATTATTCCTACTAAAATGATCTGTGAACCTTCGCTAGACCCACGTGAGTCACGGTTAGATGTCCCTGACAGTAACCTGCACTTCTGCCTTATCACTCACCACATGTCCTGTCCACCTGTATTCTGTATTTCTACATGGACTAAAGTGTGAGAGCAGAGACCAGGTTTGTCCTATACATCATTTTATTTCCAATGTCACTTTACAACATAAGCTCATAAGGGTAAGCAATTCTGACTGTTCTATTTGTTGATATAATCTTAGAGTATAGAACAGTTAAATAATATTTGAATTTTAAACATTGAATGAACACTTGGCAGATGTTCAATAGGTTATTTGAATGAATGATTGAGCTATATGATTTTTCTATCATTTTGTGTTAAAGTATATGACCACAATCAAAATAATAACACTAATGGGTTTGAAGTCTTACAGACTATTCTAAAACCCTTTTTTAAAAACAGTGGACAAGTGAGTAGTGAATAAGTATAAATTAGTTTATCTCTAAGGGCAACTAAGTGTCAATGTAACTATATCTTCCTCCACTAACTGCAAAGGCATTCAATAGAAAAGTGAACTTCAAACACTTTTAAAGCTTTCTTTATACAGCACTAAAAAGGTATTCATTTAAATTATCTTCTCATCCTGTTAACATTCTTCTGTGCCAGAAAAGCTCAAAATGTTGTAACCTCAGAAGTCTGATAATTACTTTCCTTACAAAAAAAAAAATCCGATTTTAAGCAAGCTAATAAAAGCCTTTAATTCTTCTAGTCTTCACCTCTATTATTAGTTCATATGCAAAAATCTGAATTTCTTCTCTTATCAGAATTTCATGTCTAAAAGGAAATTACCACCTTCCCAGTTGTTTCTGGAGGTCTAACATGTACTGGTAACATTGTGCATAGTACGTCATCTGGGCTTCTACAAAGTCATTCAGACAGCGGAGATGATGGGCCTGCAAAGGAAAGTTACAGTCACTTCTTAGCTTTATAATCTACTTAAAGTAGCAAATGCTAAGTAAGGGGAGACAGAATACAACACTATACTCAGGGAGAATGACTAGTATCTAACATTTTACTACAAAACTTATTAAAATTGACTTTAGTTTAATGGTGTAATAAACTGTTTAGCCAACAAAAACCAACAACTATGATGACGGTGGGATAACTAGGTGATGAGGTATAAACAAAAATTTTAAATATTTCTTTATATATTTTAGAAAGTGCCACAATTTAAGTTTCCCTGATAAATGACTGAAAAGGAAGTTCATTTTTTCATCTCCAAATTGCCTTAGGACTATCAAAGTCTTTTGTTCCAAATGAATTTCCAATGAAGGAACGAACACTCACGTGTGTACTGCTGATTCCCTCTAGTAGAAGTCTGGTAATTTCTGCCTGACGATCAAATTCACTTTGAGTTATTCTTAATTCCTGTTCAGACTTAAATTGGAACACAGTTTTAGAATCTCATTAAGACAACTTAGTCCATTTTATGTACATTCATTTAGACTGTTAAAAAAAAAAAATCTCCCAAACAAACTGCAAATGCTAATCGAGCAATTCCCTGATTCTGCTTTATATCTAAACTGGCCCCTGGTTTCTAGATCTTAGTTTTCCTATATTACTCAACCTAGATAGAACCGATTCCTACCAGTAATTGAGTCAAAAGAATTTATCAATGCCAAAGCTTAATGACATACACATAAAAACCTAGAAAAACTTTTATGGGACAGTCAATATATTTCCAAGTATCAATTTTGTTAAACTTTAACATTTTACAAGTCTTAAAATTACCAATTTATATGTATAAAATAGTATTTCAAAAAATTCTTAATTATTATCATACTTTACTTTGAAGTTAAAGATAGCCTTTAATCTCAAATAAAACACTTCAGAATGAAACCATAGTATTTTAACCTTTTGTTTTTAGTTACCAATCATATACTTGTTTTCAGGTACATGGTTCTTAGGTACCTTCAAAGTACTCTTTGTCCTTATGTCTTTCTTTTTAATTTTTCTTTCCAAACTTTGCATAAAATATGCTTTAAGCAGAAATATTATCTATAACACATGCTAGGGTTTTTCTGCAAGTTATGGATGACATTTAATCAATGGTATGCTAGTAAATCAGCTCTCCAGGAAAAAAAAAAAGACATTAATGTGTTCATTTTCATGGTATAAATACTTCTACCATAGTTGATTTCAAGTTACCAAAGTGAAGACCTTGGAGCTGGAAAGCAGTGTGTATAATAGCACACCACTACTAGCTTCAATCATCAGACACAGGTTTAATACTGGGGCAAAACAGTTCACTGAAAAATCAACATGATCTAAAAACAGTAAATACTGGCAAAAAAAAAAAATCTTCTCAAACCTTTAAAGAGTTGGTTAGTAGTAAGTGAGGAGGAGAAAATAAAATCTGATAGCTCACTCAAAATAACTTTCTCTCTCATTGGGAATCATCATCGGTAATAATGTTATTATAATGATAATTTCTACTACCTCTCCAGAAGAAACTGTTTTCCCTCAGCCAAATAATTACAATAGCTCCAAGACTATAGTATAAAAACAAGGTCTGAACTTTTTCCTTTCACACCCCACCTCCCTCTTCTTTGCCCTGACAATAGTTAACCTAGTGAACTAGTTAACAAGGAAGTAGCAGCAAAATAGATAATCAGTTGTTATATTATCATCTCACTGGCAACAGACCTGGCAGACAGGACTGAGAATTGATTACTAGACTGGATTTATAGAAATAAGCTTGAATTACTCAATAAGTTGAGGTAAAATTAAATTTTACTTCACTGAAACCAGAATACACGGTGCTTTTATAACAGGACTGAAGTAAACTTCATCTGGAAGCTAGTATGGAATGGAAAAAAATCCCAGGAGAATAAAAGAATCAATGTTCTTCTTAAGGAAAATGTTAAGGAAAACCAATCACTTCAGTGTTACATCAGCACTATTTACTGTTCTGCTTGACTGAATACAAAAAGGTTGTGGTTAATAGAAGTAACCATAGCAAATCAAAAATAAATGAACTTCAGAAGTAAATGAGGCTAGTTCCATGTAGATCTTTGATTGTACAAGTACAACTTGATTTAAAAACCTTTAGTAGAAATGGCAGAAAAGCCTACTTAAATGGCAATATTTTTGTACAAGGTATAAGCAAGTAAGCTAGGCAGCAAATTAATAGTGACCCGGAAACTTGAGTCTGAAGTGGAAATGTTTTAAAGCTAAAACACTGAATGAAAAAAAATAATATGACCTTATTAAGGATAAGAGATCAGTCTTCAATGTTTGAGCAAAATTATTTGTGAAGAAAGGCACCATGTAACAAAGCCTAAATGTCATTCTGTAAAATCTAGATTTTATATTTAGAAAAGGCGACAGGAAGGAAACAAATCTCATGTTTGAACAAGTTTCAGTATATGTCTTGGGTGGTTGCAAACAGTTAAAAGTCCCAAAACATTTCTACTTTTGACACATAATAATTAATCTGAGAGGCTAAGGTTAACTGAAATTAGGTTCAGTATAATTAATTGACTTAGGAAAAAAATGACCCATTATTAGATAGGTAAAAAGGGTTTAAAGAAAGGCAATAAATTTAAAGGGTTTTAATCTGTCCTCCAGAAAATCTCATTCCCGGACTTAATTTTACAATTAAGATGCTTAGAATTACTGTCACTGGGCTAAATGACCTACAGTATATATGATAGCATAACTTGGATTAGGAAAGCAAGAAGAGTTCTTTTAGGATGTAACTTGGAAAAAGGTCAAGAATTTGTTGCTTTGTGATATCAGGACTGGGTAACTATAAGCTAGAAATTTAGCTCATGCATTTGCTATGACAAACTTAAACCGGTGTTATTTTTTCTATGGGCTTAAATCTTAAAATATTCTAGGAATAGGAAGTTTTAAAATTAAACGTTTTTTAACTGCAAAAATAACAGAAGAATTATAGAAGAAAACTCCTCAAATCTATTTTGATATATTTTCTTAAGTTTTTCTCATATATAAATAATGTAAATACTTGTTTCATGAGTTTCTTCCTATTATATCAAATATTTCCCAAACTTGAAGAGACTGCAGAATCAAATCAGAAATTTTGTGATGTACCTGCATGCTAACCAAAGTAGAAGAGACCCTGGTTTTCTTGTTTAACCTATATTCTCTTCTAGGTTACTCTGCCACCTTTTCATGCTAGAGGTTCAGGAAGAAATCAGAGGCCAGGGTGGAACCATAATTTAGTTGATGAATGGATTCCACAAAGGGGCATGAGAGAATAAGTCAAGAATTTCACATTGGTATTCCAAGTCATAGAGTCAATAGCTCTATAACCTACGCATGAAATAGTCAGCAATCCTACAAAGTCAGAAAATGAAGTTAAAGTTTGTAAAACTATTAATACCCAGGGGCCATAAACACCTCACTGTCCTCGTCTGGAGGTCAGATTTTGGTAGGCCCGAACATAAAAAGGAAATGAAAAATGCTTCTGAAGACCTCAAGTAGGATTTGAAACTAATCGGCACTGAAGTCGTAATTTTATTTATTAAATTCTGGCTTAGTTATTTGATTTCCCAGCCCAGAAATATTAGAAATAGCAACACAGGCAGAGGGACTGCTAGTAGCAGGCATATGGACAGCTTCTAAAAGTGACAGTCTGACACTGAGGGAGAGGACAACATACTTTAAAAACAAACAGAGCCAATTGTTATACAGTATAATAATGGATATTCATAATAAAGATCCTAACTATAAGTAAAATTAAATATATGCTATCATGTATTTAATGCAGTAAAATACTATTTTTTACAAATATTTTCAACTAAAGTGAGAACAATTAGCTTTGGTGCTGGAGAGAACAAGCTTCAGTAAACTAGAAAATTCATTTGTGTGACATATGATACATTCAATTCTATGAAGATAAAGAACATGGTGTTAACTATATTTTACATAGTTGTCATATGAACAACCAAATCTTCTGACAAGGCATTGTAAAGATTACCACTTAATATAAAAGGTATCAAGAGTGCGTGCAAACCACATCTCTGCAGCTTTGTTCTACTGTTCTGTGGAGTTACTACTAGCCAAATGGACCTGAGCTTTCCATAATCAGTCAGATTTTAATAAGATATAGTAACAAAGACTGTGACTAGCCCCATGGTTATTGCCCGATATTTACTGAATGAATGACAAATTCTTGTTTCATAATTCTGTAGTTTAATAATTTACTTACTTTTGTCACTTCCTCTGCCCAAATCTAGCCAGCATTAAAAATTAGAGAAAAATATAGAGCATGAAAGAAAGTTGGAATTTAACATTTTCTACAACTTAGTACAGAAAAATGTAAATAATTTAATTCAAATGGCATACTCCTTTTCCAGAATTACACTAACAGATTAAATAGTGGTAACTAAATTAGTGCAGCTGAATATACTGTGAAAGTATGCCTTGATATGTATCAATACTATCAATTTTTGAATCTTTTACTAATTCTATAAATAAGAACAAGTTTTCTAAAATTGGGAATATTTAACCTCTCTTAGTTCTAGTTTCCTTGATCTGTAAAATGAGAGGTTTGGACTAAATTATTTCTAATTCCTTTTTAGGTCTAAAATTCTAGAATTTTAGGAAATTAAAACAAAACAAGAATAAATGGACACTGAACACTGATATAGCCATCTGGAGGGGGCACAATAAATCAGAGCTATAATGAATTTAAAATTACCAGACTTAAATGCATCTTACTTTAAGTAGATGACAACAGTAGTAAAATAAATGCCTAATAACTGAAAACAGTCTTGCTAATTGTTTAGGATATTTTTACCTAAAAGGAAACCTGTAATTTATGTGCTAAATTATCAATGATTGAAACAAGTCTCACTCTTTTTATTTACCTACAAATAGCACAATGGAAATAAATGAATGCATTCTCTTGCTATCTAAAGAAGGCCCTAAGTTAGCCAGGGCTTCATAGATTTTTTCCCCCTCCCCTGCTTGTAGTTCAATGGTAATGGAATAAAAGCAATCAACTGTCAATTTATTATTAACTGTACTGCAGGTTCCATGCCATTTCTATAAGAAGTAATGTATCTAGGAGTATAATAATAAACACTTCATACATCTTTATTGGCTAACATAAGTTTTTGGGCTATGTTCAGAAATTACAAACTTCTATTTTGTTAAAAAATTAAAAATTCCTAACATCTTGAACACTTTCTCAAGCTCAAAACACACATTGGGTACTATGTAACAGTTCTGTCAATTATTGCCCAAGGCTATCACTATCCTGCAACTTTCTTAAGTACATTAACACTGTACAGGGAATATAATATGCCTTGCCAGTACAGAAATGCCTGAACTACTGGGGTTTGTCTTGGCCTGGAATTGCAGAAGAAACTACAGTGGTACCTCGGTTTTTGAATGTCTCTATTGACGAACATTTCGGTTTATGAACACTGCAAATTTTATGGATCTATGGTATCATTAGGTAGTAAAATTCAGGCTAAATTTGCAGTTTAAGGGTTGATTTGAAAGGTCTGGAACAGATTAATCCATTTTGCATTACCTTTTATGGGGAAACCGCACCTCGGTTTTCGAACATTTCAGAATTAGAACGATCTTCTGGAATGGATTACGTTCGAAACCGAGGTACCACTGTAATTCTATATTGAGTTTGGGTGAAAATTAAGGAAACAAAGGTACCAAGAAGCAAAGCAAATCTGTGTACCTTATAGCTTTCTATATAAGTTGTTAATTTCGTTAATTTTCTTCACCAACAGTGAAAATACCAAGTTCCAGCTAAATTAATATCTTTTATTGGACATGAAAAGCACAATCTATTTATGTATAAATTCAGATTCTAAAATCTGGATTTGGCTTAGGTAATATATTTGGCAATTAGAACCACAATTTCTTTTCTTTAAGTTCTAATATTACTTCACCTAGTATTCCCTATATTTTTTGTTAGACTAATGAATTCATGGCTTCGAATGTTTTAGATATTTACATGCAGATAATAGCAAGAGAATGCACTTTATTCATGATGTAGAAAACACAGTAGGCCAACAAACCTTCAGCCATTTTACATGCAGGAAGTTGAGCATGTGAGAGAAATTTACCATAATGTTATCTCCTTCAAGGCGAGCTGAATTTAGTTGCTTAAGTACATAAGTAAGAGACAAAGAACACATTATACCAATGAACACAGTGAAACAAGTTACTTCAGCACAATAAAGAACACACAAACAGGTAGAAAACAAGTGATAAAATGATTTTCTACTCTCAAAAAAACACACACAAGTATATTATTCTATAGAATTTTCAAAGACAAAAAATATGGTTGATGCTTGATTTTAAATTAGAATCACTTAGAGAAAATGCATCACTTTAAAAACTGCCACTAATACCTATAATTTTATTAATTTCCACCTATAAAAGCCCTTCTGCCTACCCACAGCTTTCCTATTCAAAGATCATTTCTATTTTATGAATGTATGATGCCTTCATCCATGTTCTCTTTCAATCAGCCTCAGCCAGGTCTTGGCATACTCTGAAGAAATATGAAAGGTATTTTTAATAAACTTTATATTCTAATACATGTACCTAAAAGTTAAGGTTACATGATGGTGTTACAAATTCACTAATTTTATAAAGACCTGAGAGTGCTATGGAAACGCTTAAATGGGCAGAGGGACATACTAACTATGTTATGTTGAAGATGTATCTTCCATCATTTTTCGATATCCAAAAGTGCCAGAGGTCTAAACCTCCAAATATCAGCGAGCTCTGAAGCCAGATGATTTGTTTCTTCTCATTAACAAAACTCTAAAATAACTTTTTAAGTTCATAAAAGACTAAGATTAGGTTAATAAATGTCTGTGCCTTAAAATTTAAATGTAGAAGTTATATTTGTCTTTGCTTCTCTGACATAAGTTTTACACTATTTTCAAAACTATATTTTATTTTTGTTCATTGTGAAACATTCAAGTAGATTTTCTCTTTTCTATTTAATTAGTATATTTGAGAAATAGCTTTGCTGTAGCTTTACCATTCTTCATTAGTAGTTAGCAACCACTAGTTACTAATACTAACTAATAAAACACATTAGTAAAGTAGCACTATTGGAGACAAGCAGAAATATAGGGCTAAATGTCAAAAAATTCAATCTACTATATGAGACTGTGAACCAAGGACAGCAGAGATTTTGCATTATTTATCTATGAGCTCCTCAGCAAAGCACCTTGTACAAAATTAGAATTCAGTAAATACAGAATTTTAAAAGAGGTCACAAGAAACCAGTAAATGAATTTAAAAAAAAAAAAAAAAAGGGACGATATGCTCAGGTCCCAAACCTTACTTGCAGAGGAATAACTAGTCACACACACAAAAAAAACAAACTCCATGGAAATTTATAAATAAGTAAAATCAAAGAATGTCTGAGGTTAGAGTAACCTCTTCAGCTGCCAACTAGAAACCAGGAAATGTGTCAAAGAAGAAGAAGAAAACAGCAATCCTAACTCTCAGTGGTTTCTATTTTTCTGTATTCTTAAGGAAATGGAAGAGAAATACAGAAAAATATTCACAAAATACAGGCATGCCTCAAAGCTTTATGTAATAACAAACTAAAAGGATCTTTCCTTTCTGAAGTATTTCAGACTTACTACTATAAAGTTTGAAGAAAAATGAGTTGGTTATCTAGGAGGAAAGAACACAACTAAAATCAGGAAACGTAAATTTTTGTCTAGACTGATATTTTTAATATTTGACTACTGTCAAATTTAGTTTTATGTAATATGCAAATCCTAGAAAAGTTGTGTATAAATGAGATTGTTGAATAAAGTCATTTGTATAATCTTTCATTTTTATTTTAAATGTAAATTCTCATGGAAAAATTTAGTACTCAAAAATACACAGCACAGAAAAATTGTCGAGATCTTCTCTGGATATATCAAAAGGCAACATCTCTCAAAATTTGTCTATTATATTTAGTTCTTATATGTGTTAATAGCAGTGGTAAAACAATTTAGAATAATCAAAGGACCTCGTATACTGTTAAATCTGTGAGATTTTTGGCACTTGTCCAGGTGAAAAAGTAGACTATCATTATCCTATAATAGTGTTGTTAAAGAAAGTTAAACTAATACTTGACAACCATGTTCTTTTTTTCTTTTTTTTAGGTAAACCATTTTGTTTGTATTTATTTATTTATTTATTTATTTATTTATTTATTTATTTATTTATTATTAGTTTCATGTGTACAAAACACTGTCAACCATATTCTTAATCCATAATCATCACTGGACACATGTAGGTATTTTGAATAAAGAGATTCTGTCATAGTTCAAACATTTATTTCCAAATGATTCTTATTTATCTTAACATTTTTTCCTAACTATGAAATTAATATCTTAAAAACCAATTTATATTTTACTATATATTTATTATTAGCAACTAGAAATGAATATCCTGAATCTCTTGTCATTGTTCAATTTTGAAGTTCTGATTCTGCAAAAAGCCTGTTTAAGGAAGTTAGGCTGTTCTTGATAATGATGTCATGATGTATTTTGAGGTGAAATAGACAGTGAATTTGCAATTAATCTCTTGTCAAAGATAGCTTTTCTCCTGTAGGAGCTAATACAGAATCTCCAAAAGGTGAACCATCTAGAAGAAAATAATTTATTTTGCTCATATAAGATATTGGGGTAATCGCATAAGACATCACTGTCCAACACAAAGTTACCACTTTTGAATTTCATTCAAAACCAAGTTTCAACCCTTTCTTTCCCCAAAAAAGAGAACCACAACAGACTTCTACCAATACGGTGCTAATATGCTCCTTTAAGGCAATGATTCTTAATGGTGGTAGTGGCAGTGAGTTGGGAACAGTCAAGGCAGTAGGAATGTCATGCCTCTGAACAAAACTCATCTCTTAGCTCAAATTAAGAATTAGCTGATTGGCTTCCTCTAATAAATTCAGACTTGTTTATATGTGATTAATCTCTGCAAACTTTGGAATGGAGATATAAACAGTATAAACATTAGATTAAATAAGAAGCTTATAAATTAAACCTTTAAGAAAGTTTTATATATGTGTATATATATATATAAAATCACTGAATAACTATATTTAATATATACCCACTCAGTTTTAAAGGCTCTTCTAAGGTTGATTTTATGAAAAATATACTACAACTTATTTATCCACCTGTCAGTCCCTGCTGCCACTGTTTGAATGTTTTGGAACTATTCCTGGTGACAACTCCTTTAGTCAGTTTGAGTCACATGTGGAAAGGGAGTCAGTCACATCTAATTTTTAAGCCACAAACAGCATTCTCAAACTTATTCACTCATCTTAACTATTTGTTTTTATATTTCAAATATAATAAACCTAACTCCAAAAGATGTATTTGCCATTGCCACTGAGGAAATTTAAAGATGACGTAGCTTGAGAAGCTCTTATAATTTTGTTTTTTAGCAACAGGTGTACAGCTAAAATAAGGATGTTGCCTCTTGATATGACTATTTTGCACTGATCTGGATGCATTAAGTTCTGATGAGTTTAAAAATAAAAAAACAATACTCTAACGTCACATTATAGTCTTAATGACAGACTGTAGCTTGCATGTATATGAGTAAAATATTTTACAAGTCTAAATGCTATTAACCTAAAATATTTTTCTATTAAAAAACACTACTTACTGAAGCTCTAGTTTCTGCAGCTTTTGCTTTTTTTAGTCTGGTTTTTGCAGCATCCAAATCCAGTCTCTTATTTTGTAATAGTTTCCTTTCTTTCTGTAAGTTTAGGAAAGAAAAATATGAAGGCTGATGATGTTAAAATCCAGTAAGAATATACACATTTAAAGTATTATTTTCCATTAAATACATCAATCATCTGATAAACAAAGATCTATAATTACAAAATTGGCTATAAAGTGACCATTCAGTTATCTGATTCCCTTTTCTTACTGTTTTCAATTTTAAAATGATTGAGACATTCTGAATATCTAGGAAAGATGGCAGGCGATGGTACAAACAAAGGAATACTAGTTTCAATGTTGTGATTTTGCACCGCAGGGAACATTTGGCAATATCTTCTTGGTTGTCACAACTGGGGAGAAATGATACTAGCATTCACTGGGTAGAAGCCAGGGATGCTGCTAAACATACTACAGTGTAGTATAGCTCCCACAACAGAATTACTCGGCCTCAAAGGTCAGTAGCGCCCAGGTTTGAGAAACTTTTTCTAACGGTTACAGTTTATGTAGAAAGTGTCTATGACAGAGGAGGTATGGGCCTAAGGTAAAGCTCATTGATACCCTATGTGATGTTATGTGCCAGAGCACTGAAAGCAATTATACTACTCCAAAATGGAATTTCAAATTTATAGAACAAATAACAAACAAACATTAGTATGTTATCTTAGAATTCCTCATGGGAACTTCAAGCTTCTAAGAGCTTAAGAATTCAGTTTGCTTTATTAGTCCTTAGCTAGATTTCATCCTATTGACAATCTAATACCTTTAAAATCATATTTCAACTTGGTGGTTTTCCCTTTGTCTCAGGCCAAATATTTTTCACCCAGAGACAAATTCATTGTAAACATATTTTCTATCATATTTTATAATAATAAATCTGCAAATTATGAGTTTGAAGTAGTATTTAAAAACAAGAGCAGTTTTGCAATAATTGTGGGGCAAAAATCCTACATCTCCACTCTTCATCACCTAAAAAACAAATTAAACTAAAAAATAACAGACTAATGGATTAGGTTTGGGAAAGTGATAATATTTATTTCTTATACTTTGGCAATAAAGCATAGCTGTGTGAAAAGAACATAATGGACTTTCAGGGATGCAAAAAGACAAGAAGTCTAATAGCCAGAAATATAGCTTCTAAGAATTAGGTTTCTGGATCCCAGTTTAAATGAATAGTTACATGACTACACTGTCTTGATATTTTGTGCCATATTTTTATAATCATTCCAGAAAACTTTCTATAGATTTTAGTGCTGATAATGAACAAAAATGGATGCAAGCGTATCTCAATAACATTGTAGGGACACAAAAATGGAGTCTGTATCATCAACAGTCCTTTATTTTGGTTAGCTTTGTGTTCTGCTGAATAAACACTTAGCTCAATTTTTTAAATTTTCTAATCTGCTACATCTACAGTCATGAAGAGGGCAAATGAAAAACTGTTATATCTAAATATTTTACTTTAAAAAAAAGGAAACACTTTTCAACTCACAGCAATTGTTTTGTAATCTCCTTCTATAAAGTTTCTTAAAGGAGTGAGAAAATTTAAGGCTGATGTTTGAATTAGCTCTCTGTCTGCAGTTCCAATTCGTTTTTGTGTTTCTCCACATTTAATAAGAGCATTACCTGCAAAGGAAAAATGTTTCTTTTTACCATTGTCTGGTAGTATCAGAAAATAGAATCATGTTAAGATAAATCAACAACTTAATCTAATTTAAAGTTAGTTGTCACTTGTTCACGTAAGTAAAAATCAAAAAGAATTAACTGTAGTTAAGGTAGTTTTATTTTAAAAATAAATTTAAGATTATAAATATCTAAATAAAATTGACAAAGATGAACTCCTTATCGTTAATTGTACTACTTCTACCAATGGGACAAATAAGGATGGATACACTAAAAAGTATTTGTGGTCACAGTTCAAATAGTGTAGATAAGCTTATAAAAAAGTATAATGCTTAAAATATTTTAATAAGTAGATCAAGTCAAAATTTGTCTTCTGTTTCTATATTTATGCACTTATCTCAAGTTTGTATAAATAATAGTATATATTTGTTATTTTAAGTTAAAAATAACCGAGGACACGTACTGTGGAATATAGAGTGAAAGAAAAGGAATCACAAAGAAAAGGAACTAATAAGCTTTAGTTCTGTGGATTTTAATGCCTTCTTGTTAGGATGAGATTAGATGTGATTGATAAGGAAAGTAATAATATATCATAGTAGTTAGCTCAATTTCTGGATACAGATCTGCATTTGAATTACTAGCTGTGTAATCATGGATGAATCGTGCAATCTTTCTTAAGACTCAGCTTCTTTAAAATGGAGATAACAAAATTTACATTGTAAGTAGATATAAGTTAGGATTTACTGAAATAATACTTATATTGTATAGTGCTTAGCTCCACTGCCTGGAATAATTTCAGCTATTATCAATTACTAATAAATTGACCCACAAAGCCCAATTCCAATAATCAGGGTACACTGAATGGAAATATTAGAGATGCAAACAGGTTAAGTGGATGAAAAAAGGAAAAAATTCAGAAGCCTTTCAGATGTTCATGCTCCACCAGGCTTTCAGTCCGCTGAAGCAAAGGGCCGGGTCTCCTTCATGTACTTTATGATTCTAGAATCTAACTGTGTGTGGCACAAGCCAGCAAAAAAAAAAAAATAGAAAAAAATCTGTTTAATGTGTCAAGTTTTTCTAAAATAGTTAAAATTTAGAAATAAAACTAGAGAAAATTTAAGCGTTTTCCAACTTCTGAAACAATTATATTTTGAAGAACACAATGTAAAAGTTTCAAAGTTGTATATCTAAAAGCCAGTCAATGGATTAATGGCATTCATTACACAATATTTAGGTTATTTTCTTCTGACATAAAGAGAACTACTAAAGTTTAAGTTCATTTAGTCTCAGAATTTATGAGCTGTTTCATAATTCAGGACTGTATGTAGAAAATAATTTAATTTACCAACTATTTCATATCCAAATAAGGACCAATTTCTTGCAGAAGTCTTAAATTATTAGACATGAACAATAGGAAAAGAAGCTATAGAAATCTTAAATAGTCTTATGCTCTGAGAAAATTAGATTTGAAGGATAATGACATATAACGAACTTCAGTTATACATTAAATAAGTCAGTATAGCAACTAACAAAGCTGGCATAACTGTAAGGTATGATTATAAAAAATTAAATTACATGAAGAAAATAGAAATGTGATCCAAACCTCCAGAGATAACCATTGTGAACATTTTTGTGGTACTGACATTATTGTGTAACGAAAGCAATAGTGATTTGTTCAAACACTTACTATGTGCCAGGTACTTTCCCATTGAAATAAGTAAGTCTTAAGAAAGCCGTTTGTGTGTGTCTATGTATGCATACGTACATGTATATACATATGTATATGTGTATATGTATATATGTGTATATATGTACACACATACATGTATATGTACCTGTATGTATATACATATATATGTGTATATAGATATGAAAAAAATATGTATCAACTGGAGGAGACATATGTAAACAAAAACTGCAATGTATCATTAAGTACAACAGAGGTGTTACAATATTCAATGGGAGTACAAGTGAAGAATGCATGTAATCTTTTACCTAAAAAAGCACGTAAATTCTCAGAACAATATGTACTTACATATATTAAATATTCAATTGAACTGTACATATTTATTGGTTGTCTATAATTCTCACTTCATCCAAAATTTTAACATAAAAAATTTGAACTTAAAATGGATTCTACTAAATGTTGATGTCTCTACATAGTAAAAATCTAAAAGTAAAGATATTTCTAAACAGATCTTTTTGACTTTCACTTACCATAAGCTGTTCCTGGGCCAAACTCAGTGCCTGCATCAATCATATATTGTCCCAAAAGTTCTGGGTTATTTATGCGACTTGGAGCTTTTCTATCCAGCTTCTCATAAACAAATTCTTCTATCCTGGCATCTAGGAGAAAGGTTTAAAATTACCAATGATTTCAAAAAAGCAAAACTATTTAAAAGACTGTTTTGTGTCTACGACTAGCCTTTTATTGCCCTATAAAATAAACATGAAATTAGCATGCTTTCTAGTATATATCTTACTATATAATTTTTTAATTTATATGTTAGAGTATTATACAACTCTAAAAACATATTTTAGAAATATGATAAAATATTTTGGAACAAAAATATTTTTAAATAAAGTAAAACTAGTATGACTACATCAGTATTTTATGGAATTCTATGTTCCAGAAAAAGGTTGGTATTAATAGTGAAGTTGCTTTTGCCCCATTCATATAATGTCTAACTTTTAACTTTGAGTATATGTTCATATTTTCAAAATCAGGAATTTACAGCTATGAAAATATGGATATAAGGTATCCAGAACCAAAAAGTGACACACTTCTGATGCCTTTTTCGCAGTTTTGCTTGCTTGCAAGCACTCTCTTCCTAGAGTCTAAATATAGGCATAGAAGTTTATAAAGAAGAGAACAATCCATACTTTGAATAGTCTATATAGACAGAAATTAGCAATATGATGCCTTGGTTTAATTTTATTTAAGTATATAGACATCTCTGAGCATGTATTGACTCAAAAGATTTCATCAAGATAAGTTAAAATACAAAACAAAAGGTTAAAAGCAATTATAGAACATCATAAATGGAAAGGAAAAAAAATCAGTAAAATCTAAATAAGTAGTTTGTTAGTATAATATTTAAGAAATTCACATTTACACTGCTGCCTAACAGTGAGGTATTCCTCCACAAGTGGAAGTTTCATACAATGCACTGAAAATTTCAATATTGAGCTGAACCAGTAACAGAAACACTTCAGAAGTTGGAAAAATGTTAATGATAATACATAAAATAGGCTGTTGGAATAATACTTGCTTTTGTAGTCTCTGGTGCAGCATCAGGAGTTTTTAAGCAGCATTTTAAAACCATTAAATTAGTTAAAACCAAAATAAGTCAGTTCAAAACAATTATTTAGACAATGTTACGTAAATTTCAGAATTTCTTTTTCTGACTGTGAGTGATTCTTAGCTTTGCTGCTTTCTACCTATCTGGTCAAAAGTTTAAAGTTGAACCCCATGTTGATTTCATTCAGTTAATAAAACATTTGGTATATTTTAAATAAGTGTTTCATTTCAATAAGTCATAATAAAATGTTTAAAAATATGTAGGCAATTCTGGTATAATTCAATATATATATTTCTGAAAAACTCTAGGTTCTGAAAAATCATACACTAAAAATAATAGGACTTTACAAGAAAATAGAGTTCGGTTTGACCACTCAAAATCTATGTAACTTTATTACAAGAGCACGAAAAAAACAAAAATTATCATTACTGTCTCATACTTAAAATACTAATGTAAAATAGTATTATATGAGCCACTGTAACTTCTTTATACGGACACCATTCCCATTTGCCAGTCCTGTATGAGCTTATTTGCCATTCAGAAAAACGTGTAGTAGTACAGACTATGTATGAGTATGAGGAACGATGGGTAGAGAAAGGAACAAGAGGCAAACTGTCTAATACTTTTTTTTAAGGTGCCATTGTATATAATTTAAGTAGCCTTAAATTAGTAAGGCTACTTACTACCATGTAGTAAGAGGTACTACATGGTATCCAAAGACAATAGACCTCAAAGTGTAAAAGGTCTATTTTAAAAGATCACCACAATTTAAAAATAGCACAGAATTACTAATATTTTTTATAGTGCTTGAGGTTTACCTAATTGCAACACAATTTAAACCTTGGAATTTTAAGTTAGTATCTAAAAGTTTATGGTATTCACAACGTGGTAACAATAGCACTAGGGAAAAGGGGAAGGAAAGCATGCATTGTCGTCTTTGATCTTCAGCTCTGAAAAGTAAAGCTCATAGTGAAAAGAATGGGTGTCAACACACCTGGTTCTAGTCCAAGTTCCACTTCTAATTAACACTGGACAAAATGCTAACTTGTGAGTTTCAGTTAATAAACAATTATTGTGCACCTTATTTGCAACGTTGAGTTATCTGAAAAACCTTCAAGAGTTGTGTAAAAATCAAATGGAATAATTTATGTCAAAATGTAAAACATAAACATAAATAATTGGTAACTAACTTGTTATATAATTTTCCCTTAATGATTTATGGATAATTCTCTCTCTTGTGTGAAAATGATTAATTTATTTTCATAGCCCTTTATAACTTAAAATTCAAAGTCACTGTCTGAAATTGAGTTTTCAAGAGGATTCTACAAAGGTCTGAAAAACATTATTTGCCAATTTTTTAGAGAGTACACAAAGAAGTGTTTATCACCCATTTCTTCACCAAAAACAAACAAAAAATAACCATAAATCTCAAAGCCACAAACCAAAAAACTCTATTTTTCCAATAACCATGAAAACATTTTTTTTTAACATTAAAAAAACCTACTAACAGTACCTTTTAATAAGATTAGTCAATAAGGTAAACAAAAGTTTCTTACTTGGATTTGGCTGCAATAATACTTCAGTTTGTTTCAGTATTTTTTCTGTCCATATTTTGGTACATTCAGCTTTGCTAAGGAGGTTCTCTAAGTGAGCAT
This sequence comes from Rhinolophus hipposideros, assembly GCF_964194185.1. Classification (NCBI taxonomy): domain Eukaryota; kingdom Metazoa; phylum Chordata; class Mammalia; order Chiroptera; family Rhinolophidae; genus Rhinolophus; species Rhinolophus hipposideros. Next base: position 30,776,246 of record NC_138054.1, read on the forward strand.
CCAATTCTGTCTTCTCTGCCTGGCCAAGCTTTTCTTCTGTGAACTGTTATCGATTATAAAAAAATAAATAAATAAATATACCTCAATACATTTTAGGAACCTCCATCAACAATTAAAAAGAAAACTCAAATCCAAACAATCCCAAACATACAAATAATTGTTTGTAAACCATTGCATATGAATGCTATTTTTTTGACCCTCTGGTTAATTTACACCTCTTTGTGGCACTTACTATGCCCCTATCTTATAGTAAAAACGTATCTTTAGTTCTGCTAAAATGTATGGTAATCTATAGAAAATCTAGCATACTGCCTGGTATATAAAGTATAAATATTTACTTATAAAGGTAGGTTAGTATAGAGGTGAAAAGTAAGAGCCTGAGTCAGTTTAATTTGAATTCATATCCTGACTGCAATGCTGTGTGTCCTGAGCAAACTTTTGAATATTTTTTTCTTAGGTATCCACTATTGTAAAAGAGACAATACATATCATATAGTACTTTGAGAATTAAGTATATGTAAATCACTTTGTTCAGTGCCTGGTAATTATTATTATGAATTTAAAAAGGACTGTTTATGTTTAATGTGGCTTTGTATATTGGTATTTTAATCACACGTAGTTAGATAGGCTTTTACGGGATGTTCTGGGAAACTATCATTTAAGTTGTTTCTTCAGGATATGTTCCAGCAACAGATTTGTTGACTAACTTTTATAATATATCCTATTCAAACTATGGAGGTACCTTTTAAAGATCATAAAATGTGGTTAAACATACTCAATGTATCTATTTTTTATTATCTTGAGTGTGTTTATTATCTTGAGAAAAGGAAGAATTGTTTCTACACTAATAAAGAAGTAAAAAGATTTCCGTGTAGATTTTATAGAGTTCTGGACACTTGTAATTAAATACTAGAAGTGATAATGACTCAGGCTGCTTACCATGCATAAGTTTTTTTCTAGAATATGTGCCTCTCCCCCATCATAACAGAGGTATATCACTAACACTGATTCTATGCTCAGTCATTTCTGGCTAACAAAATATAACGTTCACCTTACTTTTTGTTTTTTTTCTCTCACTTCTTAAAATATATTCTTCTGTTTCATTTTTCTGAGTTTTATTATCTGTTTCTTTCAGCATCTTTCTCCTTGGTCTAATACTTTTAACTAATTATCAGTTGGAACTTTTAGCTGAAATGTTCTCTAGAATGTTATTCTTAGACTTCTGGTTACAATCCCCCACCAAAGGTCTTATTCAGGGGCTAGAAATAACAGCTTCAATAGTTTTCGTAAAGCCTTAGGTCTTTTTTTCTTGAGACTGGCCTATAGCCAAGACTTGACCCAATGGGTGGGACACAGAAAAGCAGTTCCAAAGCTATTGCCTAAGCCCATAAGCCTGCCGTGTACTATAACTGGGGACAGGCGAGGCATTGGGCAAAAGGTCAAAACCCTGATTCTAAGATCAGTTGGGTAACTGCAATATCATTCTTAACAGAACTCTGGTTGTCTCTACAGATCCCTGAGATTCTAAGCAACAGACTCCTACAGAAGTATAGATTAGAATTTTCCATGATCAGAGACTACTACTTCCAATGTTTAGATAGATTATCTCCCAGATAAAGTAGCCAATAGTGGGGGGGGGGGGAAGAAAAACATACACCTAAGTGAACATCACCTACCCTGTTTCCCCGAAAATAAGACCTACCCGGACCATCAGCTTTAATGGGTCTTTTGGAGCAAAAATTAATACAAGACAAATCTTAATGTTATATAAGACCCGGTCTTAAAACAAAATGTGACTGGGTCTTATATTAATTTTTGTTCCAAAAGACGCATTAGAGCTGATGGTCCGGCTAGGTCTTATTTTCAGGGAAACACAGAACAAGTATAAAGGAGGATCTACCAAAAAAATTCTTCACTTAATACCTTAATATGTTCATTCCATTCATTCCTTCATAAATACTTATTAAGCACCTACACATGTGCTAGGCACTATTCTAGGCACATGGCTTTCAGCAACCAGAAAAATAGACTAGGTTTCTGCTCTTAGGAGCTTAAATTTTATTGGGGGAAGACAGACAATAAACAATAATTTTTTAATAAGGATACAAGGATAAAAAGATGGTGGAGACTCAAGACCAACATAGGTGGTCCAATTTTTCTTGAGTGAGTTACTAAATGATTAACTGAGTGAATTAATGAATTCAAGTATAGAGGAAGAAGAATTCATTCTACAAGGGCACAAGGGAGCAGGAGAATCAGGGAAGGCTTAAAAGGAAGAAAGACATGTAACCTTGGCCTGGAAGAGGGAGCAGGAGTTTGAGGATTGAGAGATGTCAGTGGTTAGAAAATTAGCCTCTCTGAGCAAGTAACAACTAACCTGAGACCGAATGATAAATGAGCTATATAAAGATCCAAGGTAAGAATATAGATTACTCTGATGATTTATCTTCCAGTTGCACTTCTAGAGGATTATTAGTACCACCTTTATGCATATTAATTTTTTGGTAGAAGTCCTTAATTTTATTTAATACCCAAGAACAGAGTACTACAACAATGAACAGATCTATAATTTAAAAATCAGTATTTACTAGCTCAGTCTTTGTGAAAGAAACTCTGCTAAGAACTAGAAGACACGGTTTCTGTTATTGGAGAGCTAAATGAAAAATATTATCTAAACAGTAGAAACCTACAGGCCTATTTTTTTCAGCACATAAAATCATGTTAAACTTTATCTAACAGCTGTATTAGAAACACACTGGAATTAAACATATGGGCTAAAAATTACTAACCAATGTTTATAAGCAGTGATTAAAGAAATAATCACTGAGTTTATCTGATACAGTTAGGTTTCAGGGCAACTCTTCTCCCAATAATATTTCAGAGAATCAACAATTAGAAAATTAATTATTTGGAAAATAAAATACTTCAACCTTCAGGTCAAAAGGCCTGTTTACTTAATTATCTAATAATATTTCCTCTGTAATTCTCATAACACTACCTTACAGATATCTCTCATTAAATACACATTTTTTTTTTAGTGAAACAAGACAGAGTGTGAAAGTGTAACAGAGCAAAGATGAGTATTTGTTAACAAGTCATTTATTTGTTAAAGAGTCTGAGCAAAAAACAAAGAAAATATGTAAGCTGACTTACAAAGTAAGATTCTACAAACAAACATAGGTTTTTACTATTTTAGTTCAGAGGGGTAAAAACAAAAACAAAAAATATAAGGAATGCTTAAGTATGAGAGAGATAGAGTCTAATTATAGAAAACTTGTTTAGAAAACAGCAGTTCTGTAGAAAGACCCACATAAACAATGCATTTAAGTATCAGTAATAAATTCTATGTGATGTTTATTTACACTTTCTGAGTGAAAACAGCTATAATATTTTTACTCTGCCTACATTTGTGCTTCACATTTCAGTGCGTTATGGTCATTTTAGCCTCTACTTTTTTGTTTAATGTTTTTTCCCCCTCAATAATACCATTTATAAAACCGTTCTCATACTTCTGCATTCTTAAAGGTGTCGGGGCTTAGTACATGTTAGAAAATGCCATACAACGTACTAAGCTGTGCATTTTATATCAAACACTAAAAAAAAATTGTTATATAGGTAAAAATCATAATTTTAGTGATGAAGAAGTGAGGCTCAGAAGGGTTAAACATTTTCCCCAAGGTCAGTGTTGGGATTGAATCTCACATCTCTTTGAATCATAGTCTTATTACACTATACTACCCTTCTAGTAAATACTTGCTGATGTCAAAAAAACTAATGTTTTTTATCACCATTATCCAAAAATATTCTGTGCGTCCTTGCCCTTGTGTCTTTGTTCACAGCAGTCTGGTCAGCTGTATCCTACAGACCACATCTGCTTCCTACATGATCGTCAATAATCATCAAATTAAGGGTGACCTAACCTTAATCCTATGTAGAATGAACAAAAAAAGGGTGGGGGGAAGACACAGAATATTGCTAATGTTATATATTTAAGCTGAAATTGTAAATTTAAATGTTATTACTTAAATGTATAATTGTAAAGGTATAATATTTCCCATGATTTTATCATTGTGGGGACTCTTCAGAATTGTTTCCACTGTTAATCAGAAGGTACGACATGCTAAGATAACAAAGCAGTACAATATTTAATACGTACATTTTTCTCTAATACATTTTTTAAAAATATATCTACTGCAGGAAATGATGAGTTATATCAAGTAAATTAAGGTTTAAATTATTAATAAAAATATTTATGGAGAAAATGGTATGTATTTTCTTCTACTGTATGAGATGTCTGATCAGCATATGACATGGTTCTTGCCCTCAAGGCTTTTATGATCTTAACAATACTGCCTAAACACAAACATAGAATTATAATAACGGTACTCTTCTCAGACGGACAAAAGACCTATTAAGTCTTTTTTAAAAAAGACCCTTTTCTTAATTATCAAAAAAATTTGTTTTCAACATCTTTAAGTCTAAAACCATTGCCGACTTTGTAGTTTCTTGATAATTGTTGTTAATTAGAAACTACAGTTAATTTTAAGCATGTATTTTAATGAATGTACAGTAGTACCATTTAATCATTACATCCATTTGTGAAAACAACTTACATTGAAAGTCAGAAGGCAAATAAGTCATGGAAATCCAAATCCAGTGTTCTCTAAAATTGCAAGTTTGATATGCAATTCTTTCACAATATTTCATTAGTAATACAGTAAAAAGACACTAAAATGACACGAGAACAGAAAGTTTAATCTCTTTATAAATTTTCTCTAAATATTGCTTTAAGGAAAGGACTGATTTTGAGTCAGCCACATTATACCAGGCACTGTAATCCTTCCTTTACTACAGAATAGGAATGTAGCCTATAGTATGAACCAAGGAGCCCAGATTCTATATCCTTCCTTACTAGAAAGAAAATTACCCTACAAGTAAAAAGATTGTGTGATTAAAGACATCTATTGATATAAATTCTAACCATCAATTCTTTGGGTAAAGTAATAGTTTAAAAATAACAAACTTCTTGGGGAAAATGTGTAACAAATTCTGAATATAACGTAGTAATAAACTTTAATGTAGATCATTCTCAATTTTGGCTGCTCTTTGGAATTACATGGGACAGCTTTCAAAAACACTTTTTTTTTTCATTTAATGTAAAATCCAAATCCTAAGGATTCTAATTAAATTGGACTGGGGTGCACCCTGTAAAGATTCCTCAGGTAATTTTAAAGTGCAGCTAATACTGAGAACCACTGTTTTAAGCTCATACATAATTATTTTAACATCAGGTTAATAAACCATCTTCTACCTAGTGTTTACTGAATTAACATCAGTCAATACATCAATGGATGCGAACAGTTTGGGGTAACACTAAATACACAGTTTTTACATAATGAGAAAACATGGACTTGAATGTGATATGTTTTATCTATTAGAATTTGAGAGACATGGTGAAGTTATCTGCAGTTTAAATTCTATAAAGGAAATGAGGGCTTGCGAGAATATTTGGCCAAGTTGGAATTCCATCCTGACAGCAGCTGACAGGAGCTAGTAGTTAAGGATGGCATTGTATTCATCTTTAGATCTCCAGCTTAGACACACTATTAATGCTTGCTAAATTAAATGGGAGATCAAGGCCAAGCTTGAAACTAAATTTTAAAGAATTTCCTTTTCAGGAAATAGCTGGCAGTCATGAGGTTTATAGTGTAACTTTAGTAGTCAGTTCAAAGAAAATGTTAGAAATTTAAAACAAACTCCCTCCCTAAGTAATGTAATTTGAGAATATATTTTTTAGATAGTATACACTCTTAAAGGTGGTGAGCAAAATTTTACTTCAATATCAATTCTGAATTAAAAATGTGCCCACTTGAAAGATTAAACGAAGAAAATAATTCACAAAATGGATATTTACTACAAAATGGATATTTACTAATAGTTAATTGTGACAAACGGACTAGGCCAGGAAGTCCTTGAGGTCAGCAAGTAGGTCTCATTCATCTTAGTAGCCTTCAATGCCAAGCATCTAGCACGTACTCGATAAATATAGATTGAATTAAACAGTTTAATATTTTAGACTGGCATTAATCAACTTCAAGGTCAGTATATATGTCAGAAAAATACTAAAAAAAATAATAAAATTATTTAACATGCTAAATGATTCAAAGAGTGAAATTTGCTGATGTATACTAACTACCTTGCCTGGCTAAAATGACATAAAAAATTAAAAGAACCATGTTGGATAGTGTGAGAAGTGAATAAGAAAGAAACAGATTCGATTACTTAGGACATTCAGTCTTATTAGAGATGTGAAAACCACAGAGTAACAGAATTTTAGAGCTCCAAGGGACCTTAAATAACAGTTCATAAGAAGAAAAATGCCACATGATCATACAGAATTGAAAAATAACACGATTTCACACCAAGCTTCTGTGGTCTGAGATGGACTTGAAGTTGTATTATGAGTGATGGAAAGACTACACAGAGAGGAGACAGAGGGCATTCAAGATGAGTTTAGCTTATGAACAAAAGTCTAGAGTTAGAAAAGTACAAAATACTTTTGAAATTAAAAAATAGGTTGATAAGAATAGTCTTTATATGAAAGTGAGAGAAAAGACAAGGCCAGAAGGGAGTATTTAATGCTCAACTAAAGATAATTCTAAGAACTAATAAATAGCTTTTAAGACTAATAAAGGAACTATTGATCGAGGATAAATTGCCTGATGCTTTTGTATTCGATTGTTTTGAGGGAGTTAAGAACAACAACAGCATCTCAATAGACTGTTAAGTAATGGATATTCCAAGTTATTTATATATTTTACCTTAACATTCTTTTTTTTTAAAGTACCAAGGAATATAAACAAAGTTTTAGAAGGATAAAAGTAGAGTTATGAGACCCATTTAGATACTTTAACAGTTTGATTTTACTTTTTTAAAACAGGGAACATTCTTAATTTTTAACTTAAAAATGTTTAAGTAAAATAAAAAAATGTATGGCAGTTGGCAAATTGGAGAATGACCTATTCCTTAAGGTATAATTTTAATAGAAATTGTTATTTAGAAATGTGAACGCTGAATTCCATTCTTATTGTTCTTACTACTTATAATGAATAACTGGCATAGTTCTTATGCTATTCTTAGCATGAAACTTGGCACTTTGGCACTATACTTATGTCAACTCAATTTAGAGTGGGAATTCAGTTATTGACTAAATATTTAAAAGAAAAAAAAGCAGTGTTTTGTTGAAAATTACCACACAGCACTCCAAATTTCACACATTACACTTTGTAACCACCCTTTTTTATTTTTTTTCTAACATTATTTTATTTTTAAAAAGTATTGTGGAAAATGTCAAACATATATAAAAGTATAATAGTATAATGAAACCTCATGGACCCATAACCCAGCTTCAACTATGAACATTCTGCCAATGTTTCAACTACCCCTTTTTTCTTCTGAAATCTATTAAAGCAGTCTCAGACATGATAGTTTATAAATATTTCAGAATGTATCTCTAACATACAGACTTACCATAAAAATACATATTAAAGGAACCTGTTCCTCCTGAATTTTTGCCCTTCTTAGTAAATGGTTCAAGTGAACACCTCGGAGTCATCCCTGACTCATCTTCCTCTCATACCCCCGAGTCAGTCTAACAAGCAGTACTGGATAGATTCTGAACCTTCCCTGCTATCACTCTTAAGTCACATTTTGCCTGTCCTATGGCCATAGTTCCCTAATGGGTCTGCCTAGTACCCCTGTAACCTCAGAGTCTTTGCACTTGTTCCTTTTGCCTAAAATGCTTTTTTCCAAAAAAACTGTGAACTGTGACTTCCTTGAGGTCCCCTCCTATTAGAAAGGCTTGCCCTGATCATGTCTATACAACATGGCAACAGCTGCCACCTGTGTGCCATTAACCAATCCCCTCTGGCCTTTTTCTCCATCACCACCTGATGTATTCACTCGTTTGTCATCTCCTGCTAGATTGTAAACTCTGGAAGGGCAGATGTTTTGTTGATTTTATTCACTGCAGTATCACCAATGTCCAAAATAGTAGGGATAAGCAGACATGAAGTAAACACTTAAGTTTTTAAGACTCAAAATTATTCGACAGTTCACAGATTAGAATAGAATTTAAAAACTTTTTCCCAAAGAATTTGAAACGAGTAATTATAATTCATTTGGAAAGTAGTACATCTTGTGAGAGCTTTGCCAGATTTTAAAAAGTGAGTCTACTGACAATTTAAAGAAAATTCTACTATGTGTACTATTTAAGCAGTGTGGATTATATACCTGAAAACGTATCTAGCTATTTAAAAGAGTGGCATTATATAGTGTAAAATCTGCATTCAGCATCTAGAATCACAGGCAATCAGCACTAAAGCAATACCAGAGGCTCTGCCTCTTTTGACGTCAACATTAAGTCTCACAAATCAAAATTAATTTCAGACCCTCAATTCACTCATTCTTCTGGTACCTTGTCTTTGAACTATTATAAGTAGGCTAATTTAAATCAAGAAATTATTTTAACGATAAGGTTCAATGTCTTTACAATGTATATTTTAATGGAAGATGGGGGAGAGAGGGTTAAGGCAGCCAGCCTCACCACGCAGATTTTAAAACTTGCAAATCAAGGACTAGAAGGAATTTCCCATTTTTCAATTGTTACTTAAGTGTTAGGGAAATGCTTAGATCGTACTAGATGATTTTGAAGGTCTCTTTAGGCTGTAACATTCTATTATTCTACATATCCTAAACCTGCAGTGTTTATCCAGGAAGAGAGAAGTGGCTTGCAATAAGTAGTAGGTCAGCAAGTACTGGGCTATTTACTAGCCACGCAAGTTAAGCAAGTTACTTAACCTCTCTGAAGCTGCTTCCTTATACATATATATAACAGGTTGACGTTAATAACATCTATCTGGCAAAGTTACAGACAGGACTGGAGATTAATTCGTTAAATGTCTAGCGAAATGTGTGGCAGTGTTTTCACAACCCAGGCAGCTAGCACCTTGTTCTAGTTCTACCCTTCTTTTGCCAGGAATAGTGCAATGTAAGCTCCACGGTGCCAGTCGAATCGGGGTAATGGAGACCAGGAAGGGAGTACAGCAACACAACTGTCTTCCATTTCAGTGTCCATTTGACACCCGTATTCGAAAACGTGTTTTCTCTTTACAAAAACAAGAGAATGCTGTTGCTACCGTGACTGTGTCCCTAACTTAAAACGCCAGCTTGTGTATAACGCGGGTTGCGGTGAAATTTCCATCTGTTGGTCGATTTCACGGGGTTGACGTGACGTGGGTGGATCTGGAAAACGGCCCAAGCTCCCCAGCACCGACACTCCCGGACGGTGCAGGTCCTCGAGGCGGCCCACTGCGCCCCTACCGTGGGTCGGAAACACCGCGCTGCGCCGGCCCGCGCGCCACAAACCGCGGCCCCCGCCTCCTCGCCCGACCGCCGGTGCTTCCCATCCTGAGAGCGAGCGGAAAGCCCCGAGCTCCTCGTTTCCCCGTGGCCGTGGCCACGTCTGGACGCCGGCGGGCGACCTCCATTTCTCCCGCGGCTGCCAAGCCCGGGGGCCGTCCTTCCAGGGCGAGAGGGGGCGGCACGGCGCTGCGTGGGCAGCTCTCAGGGTTGCAGGGCAGGAAAAGGAAACAACACTCCCTTCTTAGGCTCACTCGGCGGGGAGGGCGAACGCGAGGCGAGGAAAGCGTGGGGGAGGCGCAGGAAGAGTTCGCCTCGCCGCGCACCCCGCGGGGCTCGCGAGGCCTCCGCCCGCCCCGGGAGGGAGGTCACACGGGCACCCGCGTCGTGGGCTTAGACAGGCGGGCGGCGCCGCGCCCCGGCTCCGGGCCGCGCTCAAGGTGTCCTCCCGGGGCGGGAGGAAGCGCCGGGCTCCGTCCCCGCCGCCCCGCACTTTCCGGGAGCGGCGGGTGGGCAGAAGGGGGACAGCACACTGACGCCGGGCCCTCGGGGGCGCCAGGCCGCACCCGTCACCCGGCGCCCGGCCGCGCGGTCAGCCAGCGGGGCTGGGCGCTCCGACGACCCGCCCCGGCCCCGGCCCCGCGGGGCGCCGCCAGCCGCCCCAGCCCCGTACCTGTACGGCGCGGCTGAGGAAGGTGCCCGCGTCAGCCGCCAACTTCTTCACGTTGAAGTCCATGATGTTCATCCTGGGCGGCAGCCGGGCGGAGCTGCCGGCTGACCTAGCGGGGAGGCGGAGGCGCCTCGGCCGGGCTGGGGCGCCGGCGGGGAGTGGCGGGGGCAGACGTGGTAGGTGGAGGGAGGCGGCGCCAGCTCCGCCGCCGCAGCTGTCGTTTCCGTCAACGGGGAGCGAGGGGGCGGGGCGAGGGGAGGGGACGCACGCCTCCGAGCCCGACGGCCGGCGGCGGCGGTGGCCGACAGGGAGGGCCTGTGCAGTCCCGAGGGTGGCCGCTAACGTCCGGCGGGCAGCGGCGGGCGAGCAGAAGACGAGCAAACGCGTTCTGACCCTGCGCGGCCGGGGCCCCAACGGAGCCGGCGGGCGCCGGCCGCGGGGCGGGGCCTTCACAGAGGTTATCGCGGGACCAGCGACCCCTTCAGGATCGCCGCGGTATAGCCGCGGGGCGTGCGGGTGGCGGGGCCTGCTCCTCCCCAACGAGGGTGGCGGTCGCTGCGACGGGCGCCCCACGGGGCCGCGGCAGTGCTGCGCGTTGGTAGTGAAGTCCGTGAGAACCAAGAGCAGAAACAACTCAAACCCCGCTCTTTGTTTTAAGAGAAAATATGGAAATTGTAGCAAAGAATCACAATATCTGTGAAAGAGAACCAACAGCTCCATCATCTTGTAGCAGCCGTGCCCAGCGGCTCTCCGACGCCTGGATGGCATGCGGTTGCGCATGTTTGCAGGCCCCCACCGGACCTGCTGTGTGCTCATTCTTGCAGCATTATTGATATCTATTGTGTACAGGACTGAATCTAGTGTTGGAGACACCATGCTGAGATAAAATTGGGGTAACCCCTGGACAAGACTTTGTCCTTGCCCTCCAGAAGCTCTCGGTTCCTTTACTTCACAACCTTCAGAGATTTCTCCATCCCCAGTGGAAGCTCTTAACTATTTGCTGCCACAGGACTTGGTGACTGCCTGAAGGTGGCACGCACCTGCTGGGATACAGGATCAATCTTAGGTGCCTGCTTTGTCCAGAGTATGGTGCCTGGGACACAAAGTGCCAAGTGGGGGGCACAAAGAACTATAAAATGGTGAGTGAGATAGAATAACCCTTCAAGATTCGGGGTAGTGAATTTAATAACAAATGATAATATGATGTGAAATCTGTTCAAAACCCCCTAATTCCGAATAACTTCCTAACCAGTCTTCACGATACAGCCTATAATTGAACTAAATTAGAACAGGTGCAAGCATGGAGAAAAACGTTAGTATATCAAGAATAAGAAAACACTGTATTTTTTTGTATCGCTGCGCCCTTTTGTTACATTAGGGCTGGGAAAATGCAGGCCCAGCAGGCAACGAAATGAGCTTGGATTCATGCTTGTTTTACTGAAACAGCAACCACAGAAAGAGTGGCTGTTGTTAAAGTCTGAAAGTTTAGTTCCTAAAGGTATTGTAAGGAACAGCAGATAACGTAATATTTGTGTTCTTTTATGTTTATGGTGGTGACAAAAATAGCCACTTCTTTTTAAGATAACTCCAATAGAATGACTCTACAGGCCAAAAATATTCCGTGTGACTTTCATATAAACCTGTTTTTCCAGAAATATGGGACAGAAAATATGTAGTCTTGTTTTTCTTTTATTGTCCATTTTAGATTTATATGTGGAAAAGCGCTCACTCTCTCTTCACAGATGTCTATCTTCACAATAAATGCATTTGCCATAATCTATGTCCATTTCTACAAAAGAATCACAGCATCACATCCACCATTATAGGAAGAAACTCGATCCTCTTTTTCAAAGGTGGAGATCTTCCTGACTTGGAAGACACCTTCACATCTTCCTCTTGAGCCCACTATAGCTGTAATACTGTTTCTCTTGTTTCGCAGACAGATTCACACGACTATAGTGTACTGCCTCAATTTTCTTACCATCTATTTCCTGCTTAATTCCATGTAGTTGACTTCCACTTCTATAACTATACCTAAAAACCATTTTTGAGCTTGCCAATTATATTCTTTTGAAAAAGTTTTAAAAAGATTTTTATTAAAATATAGCTAACATACAATATTATTAGTTTCAGGTGTGCACCATATATTCAACATTTATATACCTAAAGAAATTATCACAAGTCCAGCAACCATCGGACACATTTTCTCCCTTTAAAAATTTTTCAATTACAGTTGACATTCAGTATTAGTTTATATTAATTTCAGGTGTACAGCATAGTGGTTAGACATTTGTATAATTTAAGAAATGATCCCCCTGACTAGTCTAGGACTCACCTGGCACTACACACAGTTATTACTGTATCATTGACTATGTTCCCTATGCTTTACATCCCTTGACTGTTTTGTAACTATCAGTTTGTAGTTCTTAATCCCGTCACCTTTTTCATTCTGCCCCCAAACCCCTTCCATCTATCACCCCAACAAATCTAGTACCCACCTGACACCATACTTATTACAAGATTATTGACTATATTCCTTATTCTATACCCTACATCCCCATAATTACTTTGTAACAACTAATTTGCACTTCTTAATCCCTTCCCCTTTTTCACTCACCCCCAACCCTTCTCCCATCTGGCAACCATCAATATGTTCTCTGTGTCTATGAGTTTGTTTCTGTTTTATTTGTTTGTTTTGTTCTTTAGATTCCACATGTAAATGAAATCACATTGCATCTGTCTTTCTCTGTCTGATACCCCACTCAGCATAATATCCCTTAGGTCCATCCAGGCCACTACAGATGGCAAGAACCCATTCCCTTCCCTGGCCAAGCAATATTCCATATATATGTATACCTGCTCTGTATCCATTCTTCCATCAACAGACACCCAGGCTGTCTCCACATCTTGGCCATTGTAAACAATGCTGCAATGAACATATGGATTCACACATCCCTTCGAAGTAGCATTTGGGTTTCTTCAGATAAATACCCTGAAGTGAGATTACTGGGTCCTTCTTTGTGTCTTGTTATAGCCTTTGTTTTAAAGTCTATTTTGTCCGGTATAAGTATTGTTACCCCAGCTTTTTTGTTTGTTTGTTTTCATTTCCATTAAATATCTTTTTCTATCCCTTTACTTTCTGTCTGTGTATCTTCCAATCTGAAGGGAGTCTCTTGTAGGCAGTATATGTTGTTTTCTTATCCATTCAGCCCTCCTATGTCTTTTGATTGGAACAATTAATCCATTTACATTGAAAGTAATTGTTGATAGATATGTAGCAATTATCATTTGATTACTCATAATTTTGATTTTCCCCCCTTTCTTAAAGAAGTCCCTCTAACTCCGGTGATGAGTTAAATGGTGATGAACTCCGTCAGCTTTTTCTTGTCTGGGAATGTCTTCATCTGTCCTTCGATTCTAAATGATAGCTTTGCTGGGTAGAGTAATCTTGGTTGTAGGGCTTTGTTTTTTTATCATGTTGAATATTTTGTGCCAATCCCTTCTGGCTTGCAAAGTTTCTGTTGAGAAATCAGCTAACAATCTCATGGGAGCTGCCTTATAAGTTACTAGTTGCCTTTCTCTTGCTGCTTTTGGGATTCTCTTTGTCTTTAACCTTTGTCACTCTAATTATAATATGAATTGGTGTGGGCCTGTTTGGGTTCATCTTATTTGGGACTCTCTGTGCTTCCTGAACTTGTATGTCTATTTCCTTCACCAGGTTAGGAAAATTTTCAGTCATTATTTCTTCAAATACGTTCTCAATCTCTTCTTTCTCTTTTCTCCTTCTGGTACTCGTATGATGCAAGTATTGGTGTGCTTGATGTTGTCTCAAAGGCCACTTAAACTATCCTTATTTTTTTAGATTTTTTATTATTATTATTATTATTTTGCTGCTCTGATTGGGTGTTTTCTGCTGCCTTATCTTCCATATCACTGATTTGATCCTCTGCTTCATTTAGTCTGCTGGTGATTCCTTCTAGTGTAGTCTTCATTTCAGTTATTGTGTTCTTTATTTCTTACTGGTTTTTTTTTTATGATTTCTATGTTATTTTATATGCTTGCAGTCTCTTTGTTGAAGTTCTCACTAAGTTCCTTGGGCATCCTTATGACCATTATTTTGAACTCTGTATCTGGTAGGTTCCTTGCCTCCAGTTTGTTTAGTTCTTTTTCTGGAGCTTTCTCCGGTTCTTTCATTTAGGACGTATTTTTTTATTTCCTCATTTTGGCTGCCTCTCTGTGTTTGTTTCTATGTGTTAGGTAAATCTGCTATGTCTTGCAGTCTTGGCTGGGTAGCCTTATGTAGTAGGTGTCCTGTGGAGCCCAGTGTCACAGTCTCCCTGGTCACCTGCACTGGGTGCTCCATGAGTTTCTCTTGTGTGGGTTGTGCGTGCTCTCCTGTTACAGTTGAAACTTGATTGTTACTGGCACATCAGTGGGTGGGATTGACCCTTAGGCTGATTGGCTGTGCAGTTTATCCACATCCACAGCTTATGGGCTGCTGTGCAGGGGGCTTACCCCACTGAATGGGTAATTTGCCCCAGCAGGCTCTGGTGCCTATTGAGATTGCCCTTTGTATGTGCCACTTATGGGGCTAATTGGGGGGTGCTGTGCCGTGGTCTGAAGACAGCCTCCAAGTGTGTTGGTTCTGGGGCCTCTTGGGAAGGGCTTTGGTGCATGTCCAGGTCAGCCACTGCCTGTGACTGGCCAGGGACTACCTGGTAAGAGCTACAAAGTGTTCTATTGTTGTTCACTGACTGTGCTATACCTGGAGGTGTGTGGGAAAGGCCATGCTGCAGACTGAGGACAGCTGCCACCAGTTGTGGACCCTGCATAGCTCCACAAAAAGCTAGGATACCCTGAAACCTGCTGCACCTGCTAGCCCCTTTAAGAATCAGCCACTGATAAAGCCTTATGCAGTACACAAATTGGGTGAGGCAGGATTTCAGGGAGTCACTAGAGCGGGAAGAGTTGTATTCACCAGGTTCATGTAGATTCTGGTTTGGTGCCAGTTCTGAGCCTAGAGCTATGTAGCAAAAGTCTCAAAGCACACATCAAGGCCAGTCACTGCTCACTTGGGGCCCACATACTCTAATAGTTTTCCAAAGAAGAGTGCAATGGGGGGTGTGGGTGTGTGTGTTTGGGGGTGGCTGGCTGCTGGCTGAGAAAGTTCCTCCAGTGTTGGGGGAATTGAGTGGGGCAGGGTTCTAGGAAGTCATCAGGGTGGAGTAGCTGAGCTCATCAGACCAGTTCAGATTCAGATTTGGCCAATGGGGGAGGGTTCAGCACAGGAAAGATGGTGCCCACCTGCTGGCTGCATGGGAGAAGGACCCCACACAGGGAAAATGGGAACTGTTCTCTAGCCCTTGCCTGGAAGCCACACACTTCAATCTGCCCTCTGTATGCCTACGATGCCCTGTGATTCAACATCCCTCCTCTGGAGCCCAAGGTAAGTGCCTGTGAGTGAGTGAGTCTGTGTGAGGGCCTTGAAGAGGACATCTGAATTTGCCACAGTCTTCTGTCCCACCCAGATGGTCAGAATCCCCCACTGTTTTCACAGCCAGGTGTTTTGGGAGTTCCTCTTCCCAGCGCCAGTACTCTGGGCTGGGGAGCCTGGTGTGGGGCTGGGGTCCCTCGCTCCTCTGGGGGGGGGACCTCCACAGTCAAGGTATCCTTTCTGATACTCAACTGCCACACAGAGGTTTGGGGCCAGCCCATTTCACATTTCCGGTCTTCCTATCCGTCTTGACTTGGATTCTTCTTTATATCCTTAGTTATAAAACTTCTGTTTAGCTAGACTTCAGATGGTTCTCCAGGTTGATTGTTCTGTAATTTAGTTGCAATTTTAATGTGTTCGTGGAAGGAAGCAGGCAGTGTTTCTACTCCACCATCTTGGATTTCTCTCTCCTTATAGATTTTCTATCTGGATGACTTATCTATTGACTTAAGTGGGATATTAAAGTCATTTACTATTATTGGATTACTATCTATTTCTCCATTTGTGTATATATTAATATTTGCTTTATATATTTAGGTGCCTTTATATTGGGTGCATAAATAATTACAAATGTTATATCCTCTTGTTAGATTGAACCATTTATCATTCTTCTTTGTATCTCTTGTTATAGTCTCTGTTTTAAAATCTATTTTGTATGATATAAGTATAGTTATCCCACATTGCTTTTGGTTTCCATTTACATGCATGGAATATCTTTTTTCATCTCTTTACTTTCAGTCTGTGTGTGTCCTTACATCTGAATTGAGTCTCTGGTAGGCAGGAAATAGATGAGTCGTGTTTTTTCTTTATTCCATTTAGCCACTCTGTCTTTTGATTGGATAATTGAGTCCATTTGCATTTAAATTAATTATTGATAGGTATGTACTTATTGATATTTTGGTAATTGTTGTCTGGCTATTTTGTGGTTTCTCTTTCTTTCTTCTTCCCTTACTCTTTTCCTTTGGTTTGATGATTTCTTTTACTGGTATGTTTGGATTCCCGTCACTTCATCTTTTATGTATCAGTTATAGAATTTTGCTTTGTGGTCATTGTGATGCTCCCACATGGCAACTTACATTCATAACAATCTATTTAAAGTTTATAACAACTTAAGTTTGATTGCATTCTAAAGCTCTACATTTTTACTCTCATACCTCACCCTGTTTTATGTTTTTGATGTCATATTTTAGGTCTTTTTATTATGTGCATTCTTTAACTAATTATTATAAGTCTAGTTATTTTTACTACTTTTGTCTTTTAACCTTAATATTGGCTTTATACGTGATTGATTCACTACTTTTACTATATATTTGCTTTTCCATGACATTTATTCTTTCATATATTTTCTTGTTATGAATTAACACCTTTTTATTCAGCTTGAAGTCCGTTTGACATTTCATGTAAGGCTGGTTTAGTAATGATGAACCTTTAACTTTTGCTTGTCTGGATAACTATCTGTTCTTCAATTCTGAATGACAACTTTGATGGGTAATTATTTAGTTGGAATTATTTTTTTCTTCCAGCACTTTTATTATATCATGCCACTGTGTTCTGGCCTGCAATATTTCTGCTGAAAAATCTGTTGACAGGCTTATTGGGCTTCCCTTATATAAAATGTTCTTTTCTCTTGCTGTTTTTAAGATTCCCTTCTTGTCTTTAACTTTTTGTATTTTAATTATAATGTGTCTTGTTGTGGATCATTTTGGGTTCTTCATTTTGGAACTCTCTGAGCTTCCTGGATATAGATGTCTGTTTCCTTCCCCAGGTTAGGGAAGTTTTCAGACATCATTGTTTTTCAAATAATTCTTGTTACCCCTTTCCTCTTCTTTTGAGACCCCTATAATACAAATGTTATTCTACTTTTCCTATATGACTCTCAAGCTATCTTCTCTTTTTCTTATTTATTTATTTATTTTTTTGCTGCTCTGATTGGTTGGGTGACTTCCACTGCTTTGTCTTCAAGTTTACTGATCCTTTCTTCTGTTTTATCTAATCTGCTGTTGAATCTTTCTAGTGTATTTTCAGTTCAGTTATTGTATTCTGCAGCTCTGACTTCTGTTTTGTACCTTCTTATATTTCTGTCTCTTTGTTGAAATTCTCACTGTATTCATTTATTCTTCTCTTGGGTTTGGTGAGCATTTTTATGACCATTTTTTAAAAACTCTTTTACAGGTAAATTACTAATCTTTGTTTCATTAAGGGTTCTCCCCCTCCCCGGGGGTTCTATCTGTTTCTTTTGGGGGGGCATATTCCTTTCTTTCTTCATTTTGTTTGACTCCCTATGTTGATTGGTATGCTTTGGATGAAACAACCACCTGTCCCACTTTTGAAGGGTTGTCTTCGTGTAGGAGATGAATCTTGTCATTCAGCCCTGTGCTAGCTCTTTGTTGTCTCTCAAACCTTTGTGATTGTACAAGCAACCTATTTTATATTTAATAGCTCCCAGTATTTGAGGGTGTGCCAAAACCTGTTAGTATTTCAAAGGGGACAATCTCAGTCAGCACCTACATTGAAGCTGATTGGAAGCCAGACCCTCAGGCAGCATCTTTTAAAGTATGCAAATATATAAAGTTCTGTGGGACCGCAAGCGTAAGTTGCACTGGCCACTAAAGCCAGGAGATCTGGAAGTGTTTCCTGGATGGCAGTCACAGAAAGAGGGGCTCCAGACAAGTGTATACACTCTTTTCTGGGAGATACTGGTGAGCTATAGTGATGCAGAGGGAAAGCACAAAGATGGTGTCCATTGACCAGTTTCCCGAAAATAGCTCCTAAGGCCTTGTGTGTGCCAATCCTGAAGCTTTCCCTTCAGACTGAAGCTCCAGGACAGGTAAATAGACCTCTCTCATAGAAAGACTGGGGATGTTTCGGTCTGTTTTCTTTGCAGTGCCCTGGGTGGAAGCCTGTCCAGACCTTCTCTTTGAGTATTATAGTTCTATGGGATTCAGGAATACAAGCCCCCCCAACCACCAAAACCAGGTGGTCGGGGGTGTCCCCTGGGTGGCAATGCAAAGATAGGGCACCAGATATAAAAACCAGAGTATCAGACACATGTAAGTGTTCCCCTCCCGGTGATACTGGTGCTCTGGAGCATGGTAGAGGGAAAGCACACAGATATTGCTCATTCTCTGAGGTCTATGGAAAGGGTTGCAGTCAGTTCTCAAATTTGTGCTTAATTAGAAGTCTGCCTCTCAGGCTGTATCTATGATGATTAGCTAATAGGCCTCTTTCATGGAGAGACTGAGCTCATGGGTCTGTTGACTCTTGCTGTGCTGAGGTTGGTAGCTGTTTAAGAAACTCTTTTTTCCATTGGTTACAGTCCTATGGGACCTTTTGAGCATAAGCCCCACTGACCACCAGAGCCAGGCCATGGAGAGGTGTCCCCTAGCAGCAGTAGCAAAATGAGGGAACCAGAGAAGGGTATAAGCTTTTTTTTCAGAGATACCGATGAGCTAGAGTGAGGCAGAAGAACACAAAGGTAGAATCCACTGGCCTCTGTTCCCTGAGAGCTCTTCCTTAGGCCTCCACATATGTGTCAAACCAGAAATCTGTCCCTCAAGTCAAAGCTCCTGGACCAGCAAATAAGCTGCTTTCACAGAAAGAGGAAGAGTGTGTTTCAGTCTGTCTGTGTAATGCCTGGGGTGGTAGCTTGCTAGGAACTGTTCTCTCTGATTGTTACAGTCCCATGGAACCCAGGAATGCAAGTCCCCTGCCCTTCAGAGCTAGGCAATCAAGTCCCATGGTTGATAGTTAAACAAATCAGGGTACCGGAGATGTGTAAAAACTCAGGGTTTGAGTTCCCTCGAGATTGTGGTTTTCCACACTGGAGATAGGGTTTATGGTGAAATTATGTCCCATCTTCTCCTACCCTTTTCAATGTCATTTTCTTCTCATTCGCCTAATGTGTAGTTGTTTCTTAGCTAGCAAAGTTTTGTTTTTGTTTCATTTTATTTTGTTTTGTTTTCCAAGAGGAAATTGTTCCATATGTAGCTATAGACTCAATGTATCCATGGGAGGAGGTGAGTTCAGGATCTTCCTACTGCTATCTTGAACTGGAAACTATTCTTGTCTTTTTAAAAACAATGATTTATATCAAACAATTTAAAACTAACAAAAATGTTGCAAGAATAGTACAAAACTGTGTGTGTGTGTGTGTGTGAGTGTGTGTGTGTGTGTGTATATATATATATATTTTTTGCCCAGAAATCTTATTCAAACTTTGCTGATTATTCTAATGATGTCTTTATAGAAGAAGCATCCAAGCCAAGATCAGGTGTTGCATCCAGTTGTCATGTTGCTCCGTTTTCCTTGAATCTGAATCAGTTCTTCAGTCTTTGTTTAAAACTTTATCTCTTCTTTTTTTCCTCCTTTTCTGAGCGGTAAATACTATTCTTAAGTTGGTATGATTAATTTCTCTTATGTTTTTGTACTTTCGCTGATTATACATGTATCTATAAATGATACTATTTTATATTTTTAAACAAATATAAGGACTAATGTCTAATTCTTTTGTCTGTTGTGTCTATTGACTCCCATTGTTTTGGGATTGACTCCTTTTTGTCTTTTTTTTTTTTAAATTAACTGATTTTTAGTGATTAAAAAAATGTTTACGTTAGAGATACTTAAAGTTATCACTGGCTAGTAACCAATTTTTATATAAACTTCCTTTTGGACTTGGAAGTTTCAAGATCATTCAGATGTTGTAAATTTGAAATCCCAGTCAATGAGAGCACAAATCATGATTATAAATTCTTTTGGAGACCATTTTATTTTTTCTTTCAAAGCTCATGCTATGACAGAAAAGTTTCCTTGTTATCTTGCTCTGCTAAGGGGTGAATTTTATCTAGTTTACGCTTTCACTGAGGCTACAGAACTTCCCAGCTTTTTAATTTATGTATGTGGAGGGAGGGCATGAGAAGGGGCTCACAGTTTTTAATTTCTGCTTGCACCAAGGGCTCAAAGTCTTATCCGTGGTTACCATATGGGTTTAAATACTCAAGTATCTTCTTCATCTAACCCCCTCCCCACTCAAAACAGGGTCATATTGTGTGCTCCTGGCTCTGATATTCAGTTCCTTCTTTATTTCTACCACCTAAGTATTTCCCTGTCTTTTTTGTAAGCTAAAATATGTATTAAAATATATATATTTTTTGCACTTTAACCAGCATTACTAGGTGTTTGTAATGGAAAAGATGATATTTTCATATTGTCTAGTCTGCCTATATTAGGGATTGATTGTATTCAAGCTCAAGTAACAGAAACCTGAGATAGTGCTTTACTTAAATAGGAATTTATTTTCTTACCTACTAAGAAGTTCAGAGGTAAGCAGCTTCCTGTGTTTTAATTTTTCTATTCTTAGCATGTAGCTTTCATCTTCATGTCTCAAGATGGCTTTTGCACTTCTAGGCAACACATATGTCTTCAAGGCAGATAAAGGATGACAGGTGAAGGTAAAACACATATGCCAACTGAGTCTGCTTTCTTTCTTTTTTTTTTTTTAAATCAACAGAATAGCTTTTTCATAAGTCCCACCAAGCAAACTTTTATTTACATCTCATTGACCAGACCTGGATCATTTGGTTTCCTATAAATGCAATAGAGTTTGGTAAATGCAATGTGCCCAGTTAAAGAATATTGATATTTTTCAACAAGGTGCATTGTCATCCTGAATGAAATGGGGGTATTGTTAGCAAAGAAGAAGGGGAGACCAGTTATAAAACAATTATCAATATCTGCCATGTTACTGAAGGGCAGGAATTGAAAGTCTCCTTTGTTCCTTCTACTGTATTGCAACTTCCTTTCAGTTTTTAGACTGATGAACAGGGCTGAGAACATAAGTGCAGGGCTCAGTGCAAAATGAAAGTGTGAGCCCCTTGTTGAGGAACCAAGGGAAAAATACCATTAAAAGGTACTAAAATAAAATAGAAACTTTTCCTTTTTATTTTGTGTTCTCTAAACTTTTATAGTTTTTTTTATTTGCTACTTAGTGTCATTCTAAGCAAAGAAAAATAAAAAAATTTAAGTTATTAGCGTGAATTTTACCATACATCTTCAGATATTACAATGCCAGTTTTAAAATGCAAATATAAGAGCATTTAACATGAATGTATAATCACTGAAATTACACAATTTGTATTTCATAGTGTGTACATGCATCTGTACTTTGTTCTTACCAAAATAGTGAAATGCTGCTTAAGTTTAACTCAATTTTTAAAATTTCATTTCTTGATACATATGCATTCAACCAACATTTTCTACCTTTGGCTTACTGATGAATAAGGGAGTACTGAAAGGAAGAGGATCTATGGGT
Source organism: Rhinolophus hipposideros (assembly GCF_964194185.1). Classification (NCBI taxonomy): domain Eukaryota; kingdom Metazoa; phylum Chordata; class Mammalia; order Chiroptera; family Rhinolophidae; genus Rhinolophus; species Rhinolophus hipposideros. Next base: position 30,798,137 of record NC_138054.1, read on the forward strand.
TGCCTTTTCCTTCTATTATCATTTTCGGTGTAAGTGGTTGGCAGCTTCCACATACATTTACCTTGTACTCTTGTTGGTGTGCTGGAATTCTTTATTCATAGTGTATTACGAACACTATGTGAGTGGGGGGCAGCAAGGGCCAACAGTGAACATGCATATCTGAAAGTGCTGATATGAAAGTGCTGATATGAAAAAAATATGTATATATTTTACATATATAGTTATGCCTATTATATACATATAATAGGCATAACTATATATGTAAAATATTTTTAAGAAATTACAATGGTTTTCAGTAGGGAAACAATACGGTGGAGTAAGGAGATAAAAGGGTTGGAGGTTTTCACTTTTAATTTTGTATCTTCCTTTACTGCATGGATTTTCAATCTGTGTGTGTGTGTGTGTGTGTGTGTGTGTAGTGCCAAAAAATGTATACACATTTTAAGAAAAGAAAAAACCTATTAAAATTGTAATAACATATACCAATAACAAAAGATGAATACAAGTCATGTTTAACTTCAGTTCCAAGAGGTGCTCAGAGTGGTTGCCATCAGCATAATTTTCATACAGTTTTTTCCTTTCTTAAAATTTGTATATATTTTTTTGTATGTATGTGTATGTATGTATGTATGTGTATACACACACATGTATATTTGACATTTCTTTCATACTTTTATTTTTTGGATTTTAGAGTAACAATTTTATTGATTTAATAAATATAATGCAGAATCATTAAAAATGTTCAAGCAGCATAGAAATGGATTAGGAAGAAAGCAACCCAAGTACTATCACCCAGAAATAGCCAGTGTTAAAATTTGGTGAAGATCCTTTTCTATATAAATACAGATGAAGAATGCGTGAGAGAGATACAGAAAGAAAGAGAAAAATAGGGAAAGATAAAGTTATAAAAGGTAGTAAATTAAATGTACTTGAATTTAACAGAAACAAAAAACTGTTGTGAAAGATGAATAGCTAAATCTCATTTCTTCTCCACAAGAGGTATTAGATCCTAAAATATTCCTCTTGGAGTCACTGGAGTCATTTTGGGTGAGATTTCCCCCACCTCCTTTTTCTAAACTACCTGTTTCAATCTTAAACATAATCTATTAACATTATATTAAAGATGAGATAGCTAATTTTTTCAACCTTTCCTTTTTCTCCCTATGAACTTATATCGCTTTTATTATTTTTAATATTTAAAATGAAAATATTTTTAGTAGGGAGTCAAACAGAGAGTCAGCATTAATGCCCAGTGTTATTGGAGAATGTAGGAAAACAAACACTCTCATACACTGTTAGAGGATGTATACACTGATAAACACATTTGGAATCGTAATTTGCATTTTATAAAAATTGTAAATATATAAGCTCTTTGACCCAGCAATTCTTCTTGTAGAACATATCCTAAGGCATGTTTGTACAAAGATAAGAATACAAAGATATTTTTTGCAACACTAATTTTAGTACTAAAACTCTGGAAATAAATGTTGATCAGTAAAGAAATTGTTTTATGATGTATAGTGCATTCATAATGTAGAATATTATACAATTGTTAAAAGAAATATGGAGACAAATATGTACTAAAATGGAAAAAAATCTCTAAATTATATTGTTAAAGTAAAAAAAGCTAGTCATATAACATACCTAAAGTCTGATTTTATTTATTTATTATAAAAGAATATATGTATACATGTTCATACACCCACAGTGGTACAGAATGATACATACGAGTATAAAGAAGACAAAGAAAGGAAAGGAAAGGTAGGATAAAGAGGAAGTTTCACATGTACACTTAAAAACAGTTTTAGTGTTTTACAAAAGGAATGTATACATTGTATAAAAGAGAGGGAGAAAAACAAGCTTCAGTCTATTTTCAAAAATTTAATACATGAAAGAAAGGAATCTAATTTTGTCTAGTATTTCATGTTTAAGGATTAATATAATGATTAAATCTGCATTACGTTTCAAATAAAAAAACCAAACAAACCAGCTTTTGACACAATCCACGTCACTTGCCATAGATACTAGCCAATAAGCTCAAATTTTTCCTCACCTCGAAATGATATAATTTCTTTCCTATTTATGCTTATGATCTGGGAATAATTTAGTTCACCACACCCTTTGATCCTGAATAAAAGTGCTAGGTGACTGGCAATGTTATTCTTTTTCAATGTGTTTCTAGAAATATCTTGCCCTGTATGCTTATATTTTCACCGGGAGGCCTGAATCCACTTTGAAATACAGCTTGATTATAATTTTATACTTTAGTTAGTCATATTACTTTGTGACGTGGGATGAAGACTAGAAGGAAGAATAAAATAATAGGTTGGCCTACATTGTTGTAATATAGGTTAATATAACTCACACTAGCAATAAGTGTCCTGTATTGAAAGGTACATATCAGTTATCTACTGATGTTCTCAGGGATGGGAGTAAGGAGACAATATCACCAAATGAAGTGGTATGGGTTTAAACTCTTAAATTCCCAAGGGAAATTTCGAAAGGATCCATTTATCTGTTGTTTACCAATCAGATCAACTAACGAACAACTATTATGGGCAATCCCTATGGTAAATTCAATGGAGGACTATCAACCAACATAAGGTTGTCCCTTCCGTTAAAGGACAGACACAATGAAGGTATGGAAAGCCAAATCTCAGAAAGTCTACCCTTGAAGACATTCAAGTGGTTGCTGGTAGAGTAAAAGATATCTGAAGTCTTGCAAAGAAGCACAAGATGTAATCCTTCTGCTCTGAAGCCTATAATCTTGTTTTATTCACATGAAAGAAAATAGCTGTGTGCCAAGTATTAATTGAGTAGAACAGATAAGTGCTATAGAAAGTCACAGAAAGGACACATTATTACTCCACTACTCATGGAGTAGTCAGGTAAACCTTATAGCATGAGACGTGAGACATTTAATGATGTCTAGAAAGCAATTGGAAATATGTAATTAAAACTTGGGTGGGAATACTGTGTTAATAACACAGGTTTTGGAGTCAATTACATAGATGTGATAGATAAGCTTTCCAGGAGATACAGAAAATGAGAAGGAAAAGATTAAAACCTGTCTTATTATTATAAGACACTATGAAAATAAGAACAGACATTAAAAAATAATTTAAATGCAGTCATTAATATAAAAATCTTGTGGACTGATCATTAGCTTATTAGGTACAAATGAAGAAATTTTGATAAATGGAAGACAATTCTGAGGAAATTATAGAGAAGAAAGCATGGAGAACTAGGAAATGAAAACTATGACTTAAGAAAAAGGATAGAGTGAGAGAGAAAGTTCAATATATTACCCAACAAGATTTCCAGAAAGCAAGATAAAAAAGAAGGAGCGAGACAAATTTGATGAGGTAATGGTTGATAATTTTCCAGAATAGATGAAATAATGTCTCAAAGTCAATAATCAGGAGTTTCAAGCAGAATAAATAAAAAGAAGTATACCCTAAACACATTGCAGTGAAATTGTACTGCAAAGACAGATAAAATCTAGAAAAGAATCAAATAAAAAGACAGGTTACCTACAAATAAATAACTATTAGATCAGCAATAGAGCAGTAACAGTTCTCAAGAACAATAGTAGAAATTAAAAGTTAAACAGTATCTTCAAAGAGAGAAGGAAAAAGAAACACATTTAGAATTTAACATGCAACTAAACTGTCCCTTAGGAGTGCCAAAAATGGCACTGTACAGACAAAGACTGAAAAAATTTACCTCTTACAGACTGTCATTGAAAGACTAAAATGTTCATATCAATACTATACATTGTTTAAAAATTATTCATATTATACGTGTATTAATACTTATTGTATACATATACATACATAGTACATGTAAGTGGTAAAATTATAAAAGGCAACATGAGAAAAAAATAAAAACAAGCATGAGAATGAGAAACACCTAATTCAAAATATTGATTATCTGTGGGAAAGGGGAAAATTATGGATTTGGAGCTTCATTTGTATTACTTAAGCTAGTGTACATGGACATTCATTATATTATTTTTTAGACTTCTTGTCTACTTAAAATATATTTAAAAAGGAAGAGAGAGTTTTAAGAAAAAGAATGATTTATAATATCAAATACTGTGCCAGAAAATGAGAACAAGAAATTTCACAGATTTGGATACTGAAAGGTCACTAAATATGCCCAGAGAATTGTTTTTCTAGGGGAGAGAATGGAAACATCCTTTCCAGTCTGCCTACATCTGCTCCTATCATTCCTCCTCTTCTGTTGAAAAGAAAATAAATGTCCTTTTGCCCATCAAAGATCAGTCCTTTCATTGTGTGTTCTGGATTCTACGTCTCCTACCTTTTTAGGACACATATACTCATATTTATTCCTTTTCTTTCCTGTATATTTTTTCTCCCTTTCTACAAGTTCCTTACCAGCATTTAACATACTTAAGTCTCTCCTATTTTCAAACTCCTCTTCCCCCAAATTGCTGCATAACCAAATACTGCCTCTATTCACCTTCAACCCTATTCCAACCACTACCTCTTTTATCTTCTTCCCATGCCAGTCAAACATCTTAAAAGAAATATCTTCAATAAGTGTCCCATTGTCTGTACTTTCCATTTGCCTCTGAAACCACTCTAATGTAGTTTCCCTCACTCCCCCCAAATTATTCTCCCTAAGGTCACCAGTGATTTCTGTTTTGGTTTTTACCATTGCTATTCTGCACCACTTGTTCCTTATCCATTATCTTAATAAATGCAGTATCTATACAGCATTTACCATATGCCAGCTGCTGTATTAAGTATTAATACTTTATGTGTGTTAATTTCTTCTTGAAACCTCTCTTCCTTTGACTTCCATGACATGACACCACTCTGATTTTCCTTCTATTTCTCAAGTAGATATTCTGGTTTCTTTGCTTATCCTTATTGCTGTGGACTTTAATATATGAAGTTTCTCAAGGCATCATCCTTATTCCTCTACTCTTCTCACAGGTAATTGACCCCTCCTCCGGGGGTCATAGCTGAGATATCCCTCCTGATTCTCAGCTGCCACATGCAGGTGTAGGGCCAGCCCATCTCATACCTCTGCTCCTCCTACCAGTCTTAGCATGGCTTCCTCTTCAAATCCTAGTTAAAGGATTTCTGTTCAGTTAGTCTTCAGATGGTTCTCCAGGTTGATTGGTCTATAATTTAGTTGTAATTTTAATGTAGCCATGGGAGGAGGCAAGCACAGCATTTATCTACTTTGGCATCTTGACCCCCTTGTTTAGTTCTTTATTTGGAGCTTTGTTCTGTTGTTTCATTTGGGACATGTTTCTTTGTCTCCCCATTTTGGCTGCCTCCCTGCCTCCCTGTCTTTGTTGTTATGTATTAGATAGAGCTGTTATGTCTCCTGGTCTTAGTAGAGTGGCCTTATGTAGTAGGTGTCCTGTAGGGCCCAGTGGCACAGTCTCCCTGGTCACCTGAGCTGGGTACTCCAGGTGTGTCCCTTGTGTGGGTTGTGTGTGCCCTCCTCTTGTAATGGAGCCTTGGTTGCTGTTTGCACGTCAATGGGAGGGATTGACCCTCAAGCTGATTGGTTGTAAGGACTGGCCATGACTACAGTGGAGGAGTTTTTGTGCATGGGCTGACCCTATGGGATAAGATTTGCTTTAGCAGGGCTCTGGTGCTTGCCCAGTCTGCCCTTGGGGGTGTCATCCACAGAGTTGGCAGGGTGGTGCTCTGGATAAGTCTTAAGCTGGCCACTGGGCTTGCTGACCCCAGGACTTCCTGGGAAGGGTCCTGATGCAGTCTATGTTCAGCTGCAGTCTATGCCCTGCCTGGGGCCACCTGGCACAAAGCAATCCATAGATGACCACTACTGAAGTGGGGTTGGAGGTTCCTGGGAGAGGCCAGTCCTTAAACTGAGGCTGGCTACTGCCAATGCTGAGTGTCGGGCTGCTCAGCAAGAGGTATGGGGCATGCCCAAGACAGACGCTGCTTATCTGAAGTTTGTGAACCTTTGAGAGATTTCAGGAACATCCACAGTATGCACCAAGTCAGGCTGTTTGTATCAAAAAGTCACTGGAAGTGGTTTGGCTAGGTCCACAAGTTGGATTAGACAGGATCTCAGGGAATCACCAGGGCAGGGGGAATGGTGTTAGCTAGGTTGATGGAGACTCAGATATGGTGCCCACCTAAGTCTGCACGCTGGGAGAGGGGGAGAGTTTGGCAAAGGAAAAATGGCTCCGCCAGCACTTCTGTCCAGGAGAAAGCTGCTCCTTCAGGCTTTGCCTTGAAATCAGACTATTCAGTTCCTCCTAGTATGTCCTGGTGCCTTTCAAGCTGCTGCCTCAGTGCTGGTGCTCAGAGCAAGTGAGTCCATCACTGAGTAAGTTTGTGCACAGGCCCTTTGAGAGGAGTGCTTAGGACTCTAGCCACCCTCCATCTCCATCAGCCACAATCTCCACTGGTTTTCACAGCCAGAAATTGTGGGGACTTCTCTTCCCGGCACTGGAATCCTGGGCTGGGGAGTCTGGTGTGGGGCTGAGAACCCTTGCTCCTCAGGGGTGACATCCTTAACCAAGATACCCCTCCCAATTTTTAACAGTCACACGTGGGTATGGGACCAGCCTATTCTTTGTGTCTCCCCCTCCTACAGGCTTGACATGGCTTCTTCTGTATCTTTTTAGTTACAGAACTTCTGTTCAGCTAGACTTCAGGTGGTTTTCAATGATGGTGGTTCTGTAGTTTAGTTATAATTTTGATGTGGTAGTGAGAGGACAGGCACAGTGTTTACCTACTGCACCATCTTGATGGGAAATCCCTAAATTAAACTACCTTAAACCATTTTTTTTCTCAAGTCACATATAGCTAATGCTTTGTCTTTAATTATGACAAAGGCTGCCCCTACATGCTACAAACTATGAACATACTGGGGAAAATCATGTAAGAAACAACATGATTCCCTCAGTATAATGATATTATTTCCAGTAACAGTAGCATATGATCCAACAAGAAAAAAATGCATTGCAGCAAAACAGACTGGATGGCTCATAATTAGTGCTGTTTTGAGGAACTCGGTTCCCCTAAGACCAATGAGTGAATGAGAAACCTAGCTTTGTTCCTTGCTAGTTGTGTGGTCATGGGCTCATAACTTTTCTGAGCCTCAGTTTTTTAATCTGTAAAACCAAGATATTTACAGTGATTACTTCATATGGTTGCTGGGGGATTAAGTGAGATAATGCATGTAAATGCCTAGCACATACTGAATAAAAGTGCCAATTAGTATTTAAAAAAATATACCTTGACAGCAACCTCCAAAGTCTGAGTCCAAACCGTCTATTGGTTGCACTATTGAAATACTCTCTCAATTGGTCATAATTGTTCTCCCTACATTCACATTCATCTCCTTCCATTTCATTTCCCCATAGGAGCCAGAGTATTCTTTTAAAACCACATTTTTCACCATATATCTCTCCCTATTTAAATACTTCAAATAGCTTCCATTACACCTGTGATAAAATGATAAATTCTGAATCCTTAACATTAGCTTACTCTTTCACAAAGCCCTGCTTATACCTTCCTAAGCTCATCTAGTACTGCTGTCTCCCTTACAACTATAGCCCCACTGCCCTTTCACTTCTTTGGGCAACAAGCCTTTTCCCACCTCAGGACCTTCACACACACTGTTCCCTTTGTCTTAAATCCCTGTTGCTATTTATTCTTTAGAAGCTGACTCACACACCACTTCCTTAGGGAGTCCCTTCCTGAACTCCCTACTAAATTAGGGATTCTCTTCTAAAGTCCTTCATAGCTCGGAACACAATTAATAATTTCATTAATTTATATAATGATTTGTTCAATAACTAATTCCCCACAGTCTATGAACTTAAAAAGGACAGGGATCATATCTACCTTTTAAAAATTCTGTATATGTGCCTAGCACATAGCAGGCACTAAATACTTAATTTTGAACAAATGAGTGAGTAACATAAGGTATGTGGAAGCATTTAGTACAGTGCCTGACAAATAGTCAAGTTGATTTTCCTGTTTTATTTGTAACATGTATGTTAGACACTGGTCTTTCATTTCATGGAATGCTATTAAGTTTAAAAAATTATTTTAAATCTTTTGGGTGGCTGCTGTCATTCCACTAGATGTCAGGCTAACCTAAAAAATTAATTGCTATAAAATTATAGTACTGTTTATGATTCCAGTATTCAGTTGAGCTGTTAGATAATTCCCATATTTTTAATTTAATGGGAAGAGTTAATTTTTTTAGATACCTTTGAAATAAAGATTGTGGATGCTCCATGATTGTATATTGAGTACTAAGGATATAATTCTATTTTGCTGTAGAAGGTTTTAGGGATTTTGGTTTCTTCATGAAAGAATTGAACTCTATCAACAATAAAATATTTATGAAATATAAGGTAATAATAGCTGCTTATATTTATTTAGCACTAACTACATGCCAGACACTTTGTCAAGTGCTTAACTGTTTGATCTCATTTTGTCTCAATTAATTAATGTTAGGACAGTAACAAGAAGTATCTTAATTAATAAAATAATCCTGTGAGATAAATAATATTACTAACCCCATTTCAAAAACTGGAGTTTAAAGTGGTTAAGTCACTGTTCTTAAAAACTCTAAAATAGCATAGCATGTCATAATTACCAATTTATAAGAATAAATATTAAAAAATAGAGATATTTTAATAATGGATGACTTGTTAACATTTATTGCCACTTAGAACTCAGGATTTTGTTTATGTGACAGATAAATAAATGATGTTGTTTAGTAGAAGGGATTAGGATGGTAGTGGAAAGAGCATAAATTTGGAATGCAAAAGACCTTGATTTGCATCTCAGTATCACCACTTTCCAGCTTTAGTCTGACTTTGAACAAGTTATTTCATGTCTTTGAGCCTCAGTGCTCTTATAATAAAATGCCTGCCTTACAGTGCTGAAGTGATGTGACTATTACAGTGACTGGCATGTGATAAGTTATAGTTCAGTAAATCATAGTTTTTTTTTTTTTATTAATTAATTTATTTATTAGTTTCAGGTGTACAAAACAAGGTAATACTTAGACGTTCATCATTTATATCCCTCGTACTGTGAACCCCCCTCCCCCCATCCACTATCCCTCCGACCTCACACTGAACCATCACATTATATATATAAAATTATAGTTGGCATTCATTAATGTTTAGCTTCTGATGTACAATGCCATGATCAGGTATCCACAGTATCCCTGAGGTGGTCTCCCAAATAGGACGCATGTCCATCGGATACCCAACAAAATCTTTACAACATTATAGAATACCTTCCCCAAATTAATTTTCAAAAGAAAAACCCTGAGGCCATCTTGTGGTTACCAGCTGCTTCCAAATCCCTTCACCTTTCCCCTTATCCCCAACCCCCTCCCACACACCCATCTAACCACTCTCGGTTTTTTCTCTGCGTCCCCAAAACTGACTCTGATTAGTTCATTCATAGTCTTTTCTTTAGATTCCATATATAAGTGAGATCATATGGTACTTGTCTTTCTCTTTCTGACTTATTTCACTTAACATAATGTTCTCTAGATCCATCCATGTTGCTGCAAATGATAAGATTTCTTTCTTCTTTATGGCTGCGTAATACTCCATTGTATAAATGTACCACAGCTTCTTAATCCAGTCATCTACCGATGGGCATTTTGGTTGTTTCCATATCTTGGCTATTGTGTAAAGTGCTGCAATAAACATAGGAGTGCATACAGATTTTTGAATTGGAGTTTTGGATTTCTCCGGGTAGATGCCTAGGAGTGGAATTACTGGATCATAGGGTAGTTCCATTTTCAGATTCCTGAGATACCTCCATACTGTTTTCCATAGTGGCTGCACTAATCTGCAGTCCCACCAACAGTGCACTAGCGTTCCCTTTTCTCCACATCCGCGCCAGCATTTGTTGTTTGTTGATTTATTGATAATAGCCATTTTGACTGGAGTGAGGTGGTATCTCATTGTGGTTTTTATTTGCATTTCTCTGATGGTTAGTGAGGTTGAGCATTTCTTCATATGTCTTCTTGCCTTCTGTATGTCCTTCTTAGAGAAATGTCTCCCCAAGTCCTCTGCCCATTTTTTAATTGGGTTGTTTGTTTTTTTTGGAGTTGAGTTGAGTAAGTTTTTTATAGATTTGTGATATTAATCCCTTATCAGATATATCATTGGCAAATATCTTTTCCCATACAGTAGGATCCCTTTTTGTTTTATTGATGGTTTCCTTTGCTGTGAAAAAACTTTTTAGTTTGATGTAATCCCACATGTTTATTTTTTCTCTTACTTCGCTCGCGCGAGGGGATATATCAGTGAAAATCTTACTCCGGGTAATGTCCATGAAGTTTCTTCCTATATTTTCTTCTAGATATTTTATGGTTTCAGATCTTACATTTAAGTCTTTAAGCCATTTTGAATTTGTTTTTGTATATGGTGTGAGGAGGTGGTCCAGCTTCATTTTCTTGCATGTGTCCGTCCAGGTTTCCCAACACCACTTATTGAACAGACTATCTTTACCCCATCGTACATTCTTGCTTCCATTGTCGTAGATTAGATGGGCATATAGGCATGGATTTATGTCTGGACTCTCTATTCTGTTCCATTGATCTATGTATCTATTTTTATGCCAGTACCATGTTGTTTTGATTACTGTAGCCTTGTAGTATAGTTTGAAATCAGGTATCGTTATACCTCCCACTTTGTTCTTATTTCTCAAGATTGCTGAGGCTATCCGGGGTCTTTTATGGTCCCATATAAATTTTAGGATTATATGTTCTATTTCTGTGAAAAACGTCGTTGGTAGTTTGATAGGAATTGCGTTGAATATGTATATTGCCTTAGGCAGTATGGACATTTTAATTATATTAATTCTTCCTATCCATGAACATGGAATGTGTTTCCATCTATTTATGTCTTCTTTCATTTCTTTCTTCAGTGTTGTATAATTTTCTGAGTACAGATCCTTTACATCTTTGGTTAGATTTATTCCCAGATATTTTATAGTCTTTGGAGCAATTGTAAATGGAATTGTTTTTTTAATTTCTCCTTCTGCTATTTTATCATTGGTATATACAAATGCAACTGATTTCCGAATATTAATTTTATATCCTGCTACTTTACTAAATTCATCTATCAGTTCTAATAGTTTCTTGGTGGAGTCTTTAGGGTTCTCTATATATAGTATCATATCATCTGCATATAATGATAATTTTACTTCCTCCTTACCAATTTGGATGCCTTTTATTTCTTTCTCTTGTCTGATTGCTGTGGCTAGAACTTCCAGCACTATGTTGAATAGAAGTGGAGAAAGTGGGCAACCTTGTCTTGTTCCTGATCTTAGGGGGAATGGTTTTAGCTTTTCCCCATTGAGTATGATGTTAGCTGTGGGTTTGTCATATATGGCCTTTATTATGTTAAGATATGATCCCTCTATTCCCACTTTCTTAAGGGTTTTTATCATAAAAGGTTGCTGTATTTTATCAAATGCTTTTTCTGCATCTATTGATAAGTAAATCATAGTTTTTATTATTTTGTTATAAATATCGCACTGTAAGAAAAACAGATATTATTTTGTGTATACTATGGGTAAAAATATTTTGGTTATGGTAGATGAATATCAAAATAGGAATGTGAAGTTCATAACTGAAGAACTTAAAATTTATCTGTGTGTAGTTTACACACAAAGATTAATTAATTAAGTTTCACAATTATTGGGAATATTTCCATTGAGTAGCTAAGAACTAAGATCGTATGTCTTGTACTCAGTCAACATTTTTCAAGCACTTTTGATATTTGGGCATGATAATAAAGAAGGTAGAGAGAGATGAGATTTACTATCTTCTTTCCATGTTTATTACTACTTACCATTTATTAATGCTATGCATTACTTCTTTCTTTACATTCCTTTAATAGACTCCAAAATCATTCCTCTTTTTCAGTCTCCTGTACACAAGTTTGAAAGACGAATACTCCTAAAAGTACAGGTCAAATGATATCACAACTTGCTCAAGCATCTGCAGTTTCCATTGCCTTCCAAAGTAAGTATACACTAATCTTGGTTAGAGTCCTGTCGTAGAAGATTTTCCCCGTTTTTACTATATGATATATGGACCTGTATCTATCAAAGGCTGGATCAAGATATGTGGGCACAAAAACTAATGTCTCTAAATCAAGTTAATATTTAAAAAATATTTCTAAATTTATTTAATGGGGCTAGAGTGAAATCTATTTTTCTTTTATCCTTTAAGACATTTTTAAAATTCAGGAAAATACAAAAAATAGTATGATAACAATCGTATTTTTTGAATATAGAATTAGCCATTATTAACTTTTTATCTTATCTGGAACTTTTTTTAAAAGGGCTGAAACATTGCTTTTTAAGTTTAAGCCCTAAGAAACTAGGCCAACTCCCCTAGTCCCATTCACCCTTTTACCCCCGCTGGAGCTTCCTTTATGAAGAATTTAATGTGTCCTGCCCAAATAATTTTAAAAATAGTTTCATTTATCTGTGTTCACAAACAAGTATAGTATATTTTGTATGGTTTTAATTTATGTACCTGATATCATACGTATGTACCTATCTTCAATTTTCCTTACTCAATATTAAATAGTTGAAATCTGTTTAACATAGATTAGAGATAGATAGTTATAATCTGTTTCTTTTAGCTGTTGTATAGGCCCATCTCATGAATACACCACATTTTATTTGCCAAGTCCCCTACTACTGGACACTTAGATTGTTTCCTGTTTTCACTCTTAAAAACCGTGCTGTAGTGAATGTCTTCACATATACTGGAACACAAATATAAGAGTTTCTCTAAGGGATCTACCTATACTCGTGTGCATATTATTTTATTTTACTAAATACAACCAAATTGCTGTCAGCAGAAAGTCCCTATTTCCTTCCATTTTCACCAAAACTTGATGATATTATTATCATTGGGTAGAAATAGTATCTTCTTGTTTTTTAAATCTGCATTTCTCTGTTTACCATCAAGATTGAGACGCTTTTCTAACGGTGATTGAACTTTTAATTTTCCTTCTCTGTAAATTGACTGTTTCTGTTCTTTGCCCATTTTTTGATTGTTGTTGTGTTGTTAATATGGTGAATTGCATCGATAGGGTTACTTTTTAAATTATTATTAGCTTGTTCATTTCATTTGGAACTCAGGTATAGAATTCAGTTAATAATTCTCCTAAATTGATGATACACTATCATTTAGTCCATGGCTCCTTTATTGTACCATTTTACTTATTTTTATTGTTGCTATCCACAACCCTACTCTATTTCTCCTATCCATAAAAGTTTTTCCTTTAATGTGTTTGATATGTATCCTGGTAAAATGAAGTATTATTTTTGTGTGTGTCTATGTGTTAATTTATATAAATAGTGTTGTCTTATAGATCTTACTTTGTTTCAACATTTTTCATTCAATGCTACATGTTTAAGCTCTATTTTATTGCTGTATATATCTATATCTATATCTATATCTATGTATCTACTGTATTGTTTCTAACTGTAGTATAGTATTTCAGATTATGTACCTATTGCATTTAATTATCTATTTCCCTAGTGGTGGAGACCTAAAGTAACTTTCAACCTTCTGCACTACAAAATAACTGTGATAACTATTGTCATATAAGTTGCCTTTTGACTTGTGTGCTGGTTTCTTTGATGTTTATACCCAGGTGTGTGATTGTTAGAGCATGGGATAAGGTGTATATTGAATTCATTAAGTACCATCAGATTATTTTCCACAATACTACGTCAGTACACTCCTATCAGTAGAAGATGAAAAATCTTATTTCTCTGCTTTCTTACCTAAAATTGATATTACTGATTTTTAATTTTTATTAATCTGATGGATGTTAAGATGTATCCCAATGTTGTTGCAATTGGCATTTCTGATTCTAGCGCATTTCTCTGATTTCTACATTTATTTACTAATGGGCTTCCCTTTAAATGAGTTGACTACTTATACCCTTTGCCTTTTACGCTTTTCTGTTGAGGTTGCCTATCTTTTTCTTATACATTTGCAGCTGTCCTTTATATGTGTCATATATTAATTTCTTAGCAGGTTTTAAACATTGCAAATATCTTCTCTGGTCTGTTAACTGTTAATTTTTGTGTGAACAGAAGTTTTCAATTTTGATGTATATAAACTGGAGGAGTTGGTGGATTTTCTTTCAACACTTTAAATGCTCTTCTTGCTTGCATGGTTTCTGAAGAGAAATCTGCTGTAATTCTTATTCTTGTTCCTGGCGTTTTTGACTGTCAATCTCAGCCACATTGAGCCTCTGGCAATCCATCGGCTACAGCTTGTGTTCCTACTGGTACTGGCTTCAGTGGCAGACCTCTGCTCCTTGTAAGCTGGGATTCTGTATTTGCCTGTCCCTCCAGTTCTGGGGGCAGCAGCTTGTAGTGTGCACCTAATTATCTGAAAAATCTAAGAAGACTTTTTGACTTTCAGTTATTCAGCTTTTTTTCTTACTGTGAGGATGGGAGTGATGACTTCCAAAATATTTACATATCAGACTGGCATTATTTATTTTTTATAAATTGACCTTGTGTCTAGAAACTTTGTAGAACTCTCTTATTAGTTTTAATTATTTGTCATTTCTTTTGGATTTTCTATGTCACCTGCAAATAATTACAGTTTTGTATTTTTCTTTCCAATTATTATATCTTCTTTTTCTTTCTTACTGCATAGAAATCTTACTTTCCTCAGTGACTGCCAAAGCTCTGTAAATCATTTCTCAATGTAGTGACCATATAGATGAGAATAAATTATCTTCTGACTCTTTGAGACTTTTGTAATCATATATACATATATATATATATATATATATATATATATATACATATGTATAAAATGATTTACAGATTCTTAAATGATTTATTTTCCTAGGAATTTAGAATTCTCCCTCTTTGTCTAATTTCTCATCCCTACTTGAAGATTTAATGCCCCTTTTCTTTATTTTTTTTCTTAGTTTCATGTGCACAAAACAAAGTACTAGTTAGACATTTATCATTTATATCCCTCACATTGTGTCAACCCCCCCCATCCACTATCCCTCTGACATCGCACACAGCCATTATATTTCCACTGTCTATTCCTAATGCTGTACCCCTAATGCTTCTTGTAACTATACACATATATACATATATATATACACACATGTATATATATATAAACTTGTAGTTGACATTCATTATTGTTCAGCTTCAGCTTCAGGTGTACAGTGCAGTGATCAGGCATCTACATCTTCCCTGAGGTGGTCTCCCTAATGAGACAAGTGTCTATTGGATACCCTACTAAATCTTTACAACATTATTGATTACATTCCCCAAATTAACTTTCGTAATTCCGTGGCAATCTTGTGATTACTGACTGTGCTTTCCAATCCCCTCATCTTCCCCCTTATCCCCTGCCCCCTTTTTAAAAAATTTTTAAATGATTAGGATTTGGACATTAATGTTCATAATACAAGTTTAATAAAATTATTTATTTATTTATTTATTTATTTAATTAAATTTATTGGAGTGACAATTGTTTGTAAATTTACATAAATTTCAGGTGTATAATTCTGTATTACATCATCTATAAATCCCATTGTGTGTTCACCACCCAGAGTCAGTTCTCCTTCCATCACCATATATTTGATCCCCCTCACCCTCATCTCCCACCCCCACCCCCCCTTACCCTCTAGTAACCTTTTTTAGTTTTTTTAAATAAAATTTTATTGGAGAATATTGGGGAACAGTGTATTTCTCTAGGGCCCATCAGCTCCAAGTCATTGTCCTTCAATCTAGTTGTGGAGGGCGCAGCTCAGCTCCAAGTCATTGTCCTTCAATCTAGTTGTGGAGGGCGCAGCTCAGCTCCAAGTCCAGTCGCCGTTTTCAATCTTAGTTGAAGGGGGCACAGTCCACCATCCCACACAGGAATTGAACCAGCAACCTTGTTGAGAGCTCACACTCTAAATAACAGAGCCATTCGGCTGTCCCATAAAATTTTTAAGTGTTTTATTTTTTAATGAAGAATGGTGGTTGAATTATAATATACTTTTATGCATGTATTGAGATAATATGATTTTTCTTTTTAATCTGTTAATGTGGAAAATTACATTGATTTTCTATTTTTATGCATATATTGAGATAATATAATTTTTCTTTTTAATCTGTTAGTTGGAAAATTACATTGATTTTTTAATATTAAACCATCTTCGGATTCCTAGGATAAATTCAACTTGCTCAAAATATATTATTATTTTTTATATTTTCTTCTAGATTTGGTTTGCTAATATTTTAGGATTTTTTTTCTTACTATTCCAGATATATCCTATAGCTTCCTCCTTTCAGACATTCAAAGAGTTTTTTTGAAATCTTCCTACCTGTAAACAAAGAATTTTCCTCTACTATAACTGTCTCTCTGTCACTGTATCTCTAAGAAAAAAATCACACTATTGTTATATTAATAGCTTAATTTGCATTTAATTAGTGTACAAATTCTGTTGACATTAATTTCCTGAAATGCTCTCTGTTGTTTGCGATCACTGTTAGTAAGTGTTTGGTTTTCATTATATCAAGTCATCATAGTACCACGTGCACATCATATTTTGTGGATATTTTTAATGTAATGGGTCAAGTTTGGATTTGATGGTACGAAAATATTAATTTAGCAAATACTTATTGACTAGCTACTATGTGTCAAGTACTATTCTAGATGCTGAGGATACAGCAGTTAAAAATAAACCCTGCCCTGATGGAGCATCTTGGTGATACTCTTAGGACCTAATTATGGTCTCAGAATATAAGTAGGACTTTATTGTGATGTTTCACAATACATGTAAAAAAAAGCATTTTCGCCAGTAGTCATTTCATGCCTAGATTTACAACTTTGGTATTCCACTTTTAATCAATTATAAAAAGTAAATTTGACCCCCTTACTGCTTTAGACCATTTCTCATTGAAAAGTTATCCTTATAGGCCTTTTTTCTATTATAGTTTATTTAAGCATGAAGTATTCATTTATAATCAAGAATAAAACCTAAATGATTCTACCATAAAATTATTTCTATTATAGATACATAAATGTTTTTCAAATGGTTTAGATAAATTTTGATTTTATTAATACATCAAGTGAATTAATAACAATCTAAAAATGTTTCTTTAAAAGCTACGTACAAGAAAAAAAAGAAAAAAAGAACACCACCACAAAAAAGCCTACAAGTACAAAAATGCATCTTTTTTTATATTGAATTAATAAATGAATTTTTCAAAGATAGAAAATGGTATACTCATTTTTTTTATTATCGTTAGTTTCAGGTGTACAAAACAATGTAATGGTTAGACATTTATACCCCTCACAAAGTGATAACCCCTCTTCTGCAATCTATTACACCTCTGATATTGCACACCGTTATATTTCCATTGTCTCTATTCCTTATTCTGTACTCCACTTACTGTGACCATATATATATATATATATATATATATATATATATATATATATATATATATATAAAATTATAGTTGACATTCATTATTATTCAGCTTCAGATTCAGGTGTACATTGCAGTGGTCAGGAATGGTATATTCATTTTGATATGCATTTAGCAACTAATTAGTATTAATGAACTCAAGTAATTAGGAAATTTATTTTTGTACATTCACTTTTATCTTACAAAGGGTTTTATAACAGAAGAGTACTGCAAACTAAATCTAAGGAAATGTTTGTCAAATAGATATAACGTTCAATTTTAGTTCTAATATAGTTTCTAGTTTAAAATATAGATAAAACCACAGCTAATCCCAAAATTGCCAAAAGGATTCCAGAACTCTTGGTACCCAAAGCAGGGACACTGAGTTCCTGTGGAGGAATTAACTTGGTTGCTTGTGCAATGTTAGAAATTTCTGAGATGAGATTGGCTTCATTGATGGCTTGAATTGCAATATATAAGTTGGTGCCATTTTCACCTTTTAAAAGTTTTTGTTTAAATTCAAATTTTTCTATTGAGCCAGCTTCCTCAGGTATCAGACTAGAAGTATTCACTAAAGTAGCATTGTCAAAATCTTCTTTGAGATCCAGGAGATACTTACTTATTCTTATAATGTAGCTTTTGGCTAGAAAACAAATAGACATTTCATGTATATTAAAATCACTAGGCTGACATAATGCCACCACACTGCTTTACATTTAGGACTCTATCAAAAATGCACACTAGGTTTTGGTTATGGAAATCCCAGTTGTAGTTTTTGTCTGGTTATCCCATCTTCTTTATTTTAAGAATAAATATGTGTACAGTTTTTATCTACTTATCTAATCATAAAAAATTTAGTTCAAAATTATATTGTACTAAAAAACAGAATCTAGATTTCTTTTTAGAGATACATATAAACAGCTGAATCCACTTTTAACTTAGAACAAGGAACTAATGTACTTAAACTAATGTTTAAGTACAGTAAAGACAGTTAGTATCCCACATCTGTAGTATTTCTCATTAAGTTGAGAGAGGGAGTAATCAGAAGGGAAAGCAAGAGAGAAGATAAATAGAGTGGGGGACAGGGATAAGGATAAAGAGCAAAAGGAGGCAGAGAGTTCTGGAATGTTCTAACTAATTACAATTATGCTTAGGAGGTAGGCAGACTTTGATTAGCACTTAATTTTACTACTATGTTCTAGCTGTGTAACAAAAAAAATTATTTTACCTTTTTTACCTTCAATTTTCTTATGTGTGAAATAGAGATAACAGTTATTCAATTCATTCAACAAGTATTTATTGAATGCCTACTATTCTAGTGGTGAGAATTATATATAATACTGCAGGAAAAGTGTTTAGCACAATGTCTGGGACTTAATATTTGAAATACTATCAATTATAACTGTTATTTTATCAAGAAAGGAAAGGAAGATGCTAACATAAATGTTTCATTCAAAACTGGCCTTAGAAATCTACCAGAGCCATCAATATAAAAATATATTCTCACATTAGGAAATGACATAAACAATAAAACATCAGATGTCTTTTTTGAAGTGACGACTTTATTTTTTAAATGAAATACTAAAGGTGTTATAAATATGTGGTAAATAACTTCAATTTAGTGGCTTTCAAAAAATTCAAGACCTCTGACTTGACATTCTAGTTTTTCAATAAATAGGTTTTATCAATCCATTCTGCTATTCTTCACATACACCCTGTATGGCATTTAGGTGGATCTGTTTATCTATCTATCTGCCTCTCTCTCTCCCCCTCTTTTCCTTTCCCCCTCATTTTAATTCAGATATTCCATTGTGAAATTTTGCTTTCTGGATCTTGATCATATTATTTTCTCCCTGTCATGACCCCCTGAAGTGTGTCTCCCTCTCCCTATTTATGCAAATTGTACTTATTTTCCAGGTCTAAGAGGAGGTTCAACTTCTTCATAAAGTCTTGGTCATGTATTTCATCCACCCTGATGACTCTCTTCTATGAACTTTTATTGCACAAAATGGAGTTTTCCAGATTGTTTTTTGGAGGTTCAATTTATTTTTCAATTAGATTATATGATTTTTGAGGGCAAAGACTATGTTTTATACTCCTTTTGTATCAACTAGAGTTTGTGGAACTGTTTTAGGTATGTATTTGACCTTCTTAATTACTTGTTGGCCAGCAATACAGTTATTAAGATGCTGCCCAAGTGATAGAGTTAGGAAATCATAAAATAGTAGAATTACATCTATTTGTTTAGTAATTATAGGTCATCTAGACTAATTTGGATATTTGACAGGTATGGAAATTGGGTCCCAGAGAATTTAAGTATTTCATTTGAAATTATGTAAATATTCATTTATTCTTTGAGACACTGCTATTGCCTACTTTTGCAATATCTGAGGGCAACATTTGAGGACAACTACAACCTCTTCCTATTTGTTACAGGAAAGAAGGAGATTAGATCCTTCCTATTTTAGGTATTTGTGGTTAAGCACAGTGAAGTTCTTCCTCTCCCAGTGTCCATGTATAATGCATTCTTCCTTCTTTTAGTTTCTATAATCAGCCTGAGGGACATTTATTATAAACCCAATCTTGAACTGAAGGATTGGTCTTGATAGAATTGAATTTAGAAGTAAACATTTGGTTAGGTAATTTCATTTGTGGCTTTTCCAATGCAAGTATTTTTTTAAATTATTATTATTCTGCCATATATTTAAGGGTCATAACATAGAAAAAATAATGTATTTCAGAAGCTGTTAGGATAGAGTTTTTAACATTGAAGTAGAAAAGAGCTCTTCATGGGTGTTCTATGTTTCCTTTGGCTTTAGAATAATCTTTTCCTTATAGAATGAGGATAAAAAGAAATATAGCTTTGAAAAATGCATAATAGTAAATGAAAGATTAAAAAGTATCTTTTGTATTGAGAGTATACAGTGAGGGTTTATTGTAACACAGGAGAAAGAATATTGAACATGTGGCTTTCCATCATCTGAGATATTGCATATGTAGATATTACATATCATTTTCATTTTTCCACCTTAAAAGGAAAAATAGCAAGATTGGCTTTATCTCAAAAGAATCTACTAGTCTAGCACAATAGTGGAATGTGGCACTAATTCCACTAACAGTGGAATGTGGTACTGATGTGGTTCATAAATACTAATGAAATTCTGTTAAATTTAAAGCAAAGATAAAATTAATTTAAACTTTCTGGAATGAAAGCAATTTATTATTCGAAAGTTTGAATGAATGAGATATTCTGGCTTTGAACTTTATTCAAATCTCTCAAACTAGTTTCTCTGCATGTGTTCCTTTCTTTCTGTGGGACACGTTCACTTAACTTAGCTAACTTCTCTCATTCTTCATGACTTAGCTCAGGGATAGTCTTTTCTGGGAAGCCTTTTAAAATATACCTTGTGATCTTAACCTCCAGCCAGGAATTTGTGGCCTCCAAATGTGCTGTCATATTATTCTGTGCTTACAACAGTATATCTCCTATCACATTCTGTGAAATTATCTATTTACTTGCATAAAGGGTCTTCTGCACTCAACTGAATGTGGAGAATAGGGATTATTTCTTAGTGTTTCAAAATTCAAAAAGTTCAATCAATAAACAAATTTGTGCAAGTACAGAAATACTTAGAAAAAATATTTCCTGGTAGGGAGAAAAGAATGCAACAGAAACCTATTAACTGTCTTTTCAAAGTAACTTCTAAGATGGTTCATATTCATATTGTGAGAGGCAGTTTGGCACAATAGAATTTGACAAGAGTGGGTTAGACTTGTAAGTTATTAAATTTAGAAATAATTTTGGTCAGTTAATCTCTTAGAGTTTCACTTTTCACATCTTAAAAATAGGTGAGTAATAGCCCATATTAGACTCTCCACATGTTATTTATAAATAGGACTTTAAAATATTCTTAGCAAATGAAAGCCAGTGGGATTTTTTTTTTTAGTATATTTAAAATTGTAATATCAAGCTTACCTTTTCCTTCATCAAGGACATTGCCAGGAGCAGTCCATGAAAGTTGAATATGATCTTCTTTAAACTTAGCCTCGAGGTCTATAATTTTATTTGGTGGGAACACACGAGTATTATCACCAGAAGGAGGAGCTCCTGATACAGTAAATGACCCTCCAGAGGTTAGTCTGCTAAAGTCTTCTACTTCAGCTTCTGCCATGTCATCTTTGACTTCAGGTCGGGGTGGATTCAGTATAATTTTACCTAACAAAAAAGTAATTTTGTAACTTTTCATATAGCCATAGTTATTTTTTACCATGTAATCTCATCTTGCAGCTGTAAAGGGTTAATATTGATTGATAGCAGATATTGAAAAAATAACAGCTTTCAGTGAAAGAAAGCTTGTTTTGAGGTGATAGCTCATTGTGTTTTTAATTTGCATTTCTCTGATGATTAATGATGCTGAGCATTTTTTAAAGTCTATTGGCCATTTGTATGTCCTCTTTGGAGAAACGTCTATTCAGGTCCTCTGACCATTTTAAAAAATTGGGTTGTTTATTTTTTTGTTGTTGAGTTGCATGAGTTTCTTATATATTTTGGATATTAGCCCCTTATTGGAGGCATTGTTTGAAAAATCTCTTAGAATGGCTATCATCAACAAAGACAAATAGTAACAAGTGTTGGAGAGGCTGTGGAGAAAAAGGAACCCTCATACACTGTTGGTGGGAATGCAGATTGGTGCAGCCGCTATGGAAGGCAGTGTGGAAGTCCCTCAAAAAATGAAGAATAGAATTACCATATGACCCAGCAATCTGTCTCCTGCTTGGGTACCTACCCCAAAGATCTTAAAACATTTATCTGTAAAGATATATGTGTTCCGATGTTTGCTACAGCTTTATTTGCGGTGGCCAAGACATGGAAACAACCAAAGTGTCCTTCAATAGATGATTGGATAAAGAAGATGTGATGTATATACACAATGGAATACTATTCTGACATAAGAAAAGATGAAATAGTGCCATTTGTGACAACATGGATAGATCTTGAGATTATTATGCTAAGTGAAACAAGTCTGACAGAAAAAGTTGAGAACCATATGATTTCATTGATATGTGGTAGATACAACTGAAAACAACAAATGACAAGACAAATAAATGAAAAAACAAAAGCTCATAGACGCAGACAATAGTTTAGTGGTTACCAGAGGGTAAAGGGGAAGGTGGGTGATAGATGAGGGTAAGGGGGTCAAATATATGGTGATGGAAGGAGAACTGACTCTGGGTGGTGAACACACAACATGATATAGAGATGATGTGTTACAGAATTGTACAATTGAAACCTATGTAACTTGACTAACAATTGTCACCCCAATCAACTTTAATTAAACAAAAAAGAAAGAAAGCTTGTTTAACTGGTCTCATTTTAAAATTAATAAGGAGATATTATGCAATATTAGAACTGTCTTTTAACCAGCTCTTTTTACTACTTGACTGTAAATTCTTTGAGGACAAGGATGGTGTCTTATTTACCTTTATAGTTCAGGAATCTAGCACAATACTTGCCACATAGGAGGTGCTCGGTAAATTTTTTTCAATGTAAATGAGTTGAGGGAGATGTAAACAAGACACGTTGGAAGCATGTAGCCTATGATAGGTCCATTGATATAAATATGGTTTTGAAACATGCAGGTGATTTTATAATTATATCCTGAGGTTTTCCAGAGTACATTTTATTTTAAATGCCTTGATGCATGTAATTTACCTAAACAAACGACACATTTCTATTTTAAGGCCACTTACCATTGTCTATGTAGCCTGGTATATACAGAGCTTTGTTTTGTCGTCTTAAACTTAGCCTAGCCGTATTTTTTCTTGCCTGGGCATGTACTTTTAAACTGTATCTACCATTTCCACGGTAATGTGTAAAGTATCTTGAGTAGATGCCATCATTCTTGACAATATCAGCACCTTAATATTAAAATATAATAATTAGCCAACCAACAGAGTAAAAATGATAATCCCAACTGTTTATGAGTATTAGTGATAGCAACCATTTTGGTAGATAGTATAGCACAGTGTTTTAAGTACATGAACGTTGGAATCTGCTTAGTTTCAAAGCTTGGCTTGACCATTTGCTAATCCTTGGTTTTGCAAAAGAAAAATTCATGGTAAGCATTCAATAATAGTAACTATTATAATTTCATAAAGGAATCTTAACAAAATAAAGAAAATATAACTAAACTGGAGAAATCATATTGAAAACACTGACACTAACGAAAATAGAGAAAAATTCTCCTCTTAAGGTCCACGGGAAAAGTACAATTGTTCATAAAATTTTAAAAAGACAAATATGTGTATGTCTATGCCTACTCAAGATAATTGAGTAAAAAGTTTTAAAAACATTAAAATAAAATTTAACTCATTTAAAAATATGATTCATTAGCATACATGGGAAATATTGATTTCTAAGTCATGTGACTATAGTAGCATTTTAAGTTCAGTGGAAGTTGATACAGATTCTTATTACCTGCACCATTGTCCCACAGCTCCAATGTTACTTGATGTCCGTCTTCGGTTTCTATAATGGCTGTTACATTGATTCCCAGAACAGGCAAAAACCCTTGACTGACTCGTGCATAAACAATCATTGGGCTAGGGTAATGTGCTGTATTTTGACTCATGTGACTGTTTACAATTACTGGGGGTGTGGTAGGATTTCTTGCTCGAGTAGTCACAGTTATCGTTAGCATTTGAAAGTTGTCATGATTATTTAGCAGGCTGTAAGTCCAAGTACCTGTCTGAAAAAAAAAATCTATTTGAGAGATTTTGTAGTATTTTCCTACTCTGTTTGGAATATTATTTAGAAATTTAAGCAGAGTAATAGTAATGATTTTTTAGACACGATTTTATAAGCTACTTAAGTGTGGATATGAATCCCTAATTATTCTATTTGGCTTCTTTTTTTATGACAGACTATCTGTAACTGTTTTAATATTGACAGTGTATAAGATGCTATCTGCATTTTTTTTCTCAAAATTGATTGATAAAGCTTGGAGAAAATAAAAGAGTATTCTTACCTCTGCAATACCTGGTATTCGAAGACGGGCAGACCGAATATTTAGTTCATCTTCTCTGAAATCTAAGGTTTTATATTTCTTTCCTTTTGGATCTTGGAGAAGAATTTCTGGCTTTTTTATTGTCCAAGTAACAACAAAAAAAGTGTCATGTCCAATTGTACTATCCACAGGCACTGTACCAATTATCCATTTCCTTGCTGTAATATTTAAGGCTTTACTTTCCAACTGATACATGAATAAAAACAACAAACAAATAAAATTAATTCGTTATTTATAGTTTATAAAATTTCAAAGTTTGGTCAGTTCAGAGTAATTCTAAATTTATTTTTAAGATTTCAATTAAAATAACTAAGAATTGTTTTGAAAAAAGCATTTATAATTATATTAAAAGAAAGGTGGCTATAAATTTTCCAGAAAAGCAAATTCAGTAAGGATGTTTTTTTTCTGAATACCTGAAATGTTTTCAGGCAAAAGAGTTATTTATTAGAGGAAGAAGTTATTTATTAGAGGAAGAACTAATTAGGATAATAGAAATTAATAATAAATGTGAAAAGGCAATACTTTTTTCTGAGATACTGACCTGAATAGCCTGCTGAGTGATATTGCCACTTCCAGATGAAATTCTACTGAAAGCATCAATAAGGCCATTTATGTCTTTATGGGCAAAAAAACGATGTCCTCCTAAAACGGAATTTTATTTACTTTTATAAACTAATTTTAAATGGAGAAAATCATATTTTTATTGGTATCATATTAATATACTTTAAAATGTATTTTTAAATTTTATTTTAAAGTTACAAAAGATGAATTTCCCAGACCCTTAAATACTTTTAGTATATCAGTGTCCCAGATGTATCCAAAATAATACCTAAAACCTTGCTCAAAATAAGTTAGAATTTTCTTCTTAGAATGAAGAAAATTTAAGGAACTGGCCCAATATTATTATTAATTTGTGTGTTTTTTTTCCCAGTCATTAGATGCAAGTGCCTGCCACATTAATAAAGCTGATTTAATCACTAAATAATATTGTAAAAATGAAATTTCAGACAATTTTTTGAACTAGCTGCTTCTTTTCTAGTTGTTGCTAAGATATACCAAAAACAGAGAATGACAGTTTAGAATAAAGTAATAATTAAGTGCAGAAAATAAATAATAGAAGAGTTAATGAAGAGAGAGATTACTTAGGTATAAGGAATTGGAAAAGAATGGATTGCAGAGGGCAAGAATTAGTAAGCAGGACTGTAACTATAGCCATGGGCAAGCTGTTTGTATTCTCTAGGTTTGCATTTCTTCCTCTATGAAATAAGACCATCTGAATCTCTACTGTAGGGTTGAGCAGGACAGGTACTGAGGAAGAATTTTGAAATTACAGTTGAGTAAGTCATTAGGAACCGTTTGGAAAGAAGTTTCAAATTGGTGGTATTGGTAGCAAGTGATGAGAAATGGAGACAGCAAATCTTGACTAATGTTAAAAGAAGCTAGTATAGGTACAAATGGAGACAGGTTGGGGTGGGTGGAGAGGAAAGATATTAATTTGAAGAACAAGGACAAGCAAAGGACAAAGATTAATTTTTAGGGTAGGAAATTTTTAAGTAGTTTTGTAGTTTAAGGGAAAGAGCCCCTGGAATGAGGGAGACTAGAAATATATTTTCTATTCAAACTATATCCCAAAGGTTTACCTGTCATATTTGAAAGGGTCTCCAGTTCTTTGGCAGCGGAAGGTCCCAGAGCAATAGTGTGGATGATCGCCCCACTTTGTTTTACCTCATCAAAGCATGAACTTATTTTATCATCTTCCCCATCTGTTAGTAATACGATTTCAGAACCAGAAATGCTCTGGTCACTTAGGGTAATTACCTGATAGTGAAAAACCAGATTATTAATTACAGAACATCATACCTAAATAAATTTAAACTAACCTGTTCTTTAGTCTTAGAGAAGTCTTTAGGCCTAGGCCCCAGAATAGCCAAAAAAGAACTTTTTGCATTTCCATTTCAGGCTGAGTTGCCATGGAAATTAGTATAATGTAGAAGGGTCTTGTAGGCTTTCAAAGATAGGGTGTTAACAGTTGTAATCCTTTCACATATATACTCTAGTTACCCAAGGGAGGAAGAATAAACCACTTAGAACAATGCCAAGCACATAGTAAGCACTCAGTTAATCTTAGCTATTATTATTATCTCAGGAGATACTTGGGGTGGAGGTATATGACTAAGGCAGTTTTAGAAGGGTTCAGACTACACAGCATCAATAAAGTCATGACTAAAGGCAGGTGTGCAAGGTTAAGTGATGTGGCATATGCTTTTTACACATTTCAGTTGATCATTGAAGAATCTCATGATTTCCTGGAAAAAAAACATTGATCTATCGTGAAGAAGAAAGTTCATAAATTTATGATTAAGTATTACATTTGTTTTACTTTTTTTTTGACTTCTACCAAGACTATTGGCTAAGATCTTTAGTTCGACAATTGAGAGTAAATTCCAGCCCTGTTATTTGCTGAATAGAACAGCTAGTATTAAGTCAATGTCTCACTGTTTCATACGTAATAGAGTTCTATAAATAACTTAGTGAGGTTAACTTAAGTTAATAACTTAGTGATTAACTTTTTGGACTTTGGAGTAAGAAACACCAGGTTTTAAGTCCTAGATTTGCCAATTACTGACTATACGATCTTGAGAAATACATTTAATATCCTGAACCTCAGTTTCCTTATGTGCAAAATGGGCATAATAATAGTACCTGACTAAAAAAATAATGGTAAGGATAAAAGAAGATCATACATGTAAAACATTTAATATAGACAATAATGTAGTATATGCTCAATAAATTTCAGCTCTTACTCTAATGATTATGTAAGCAAAATGCTTATATATTGATGTGGTTTCATTACATATATAAGAGGTATTTATAGCTTTGAATGTGATTTGACAGAATATATTCAGCAATAGACTCTGTGGTCAAAATATAAGATATCAAAATATATTAAGAAAAACGTGTGAACCAATATGTGCAAACATTATGAGACATTCCCAATATATAATACTGTCATATTTTAGAAATAAATATACATATACATGTATACATAATAAGAATTATTATATAATAGCAATCTTTTCTTGAGCACTTACTTATCTTACATAATTCTCACAATTAAATGAGATAGGCACTAGTATTTTCCACATTTCCTTGGTTGAGGAAACAGATTTTCTGAGTTGAGTTACTTACCCAAGGTTACTTAACTTATAGATAATTGATCCAGAATCCCAGGTTTGTCTGAATCCAGAGCCTGCATACCTTCTTAAACTATTATAATTTACAATAATAGACATCATGAAGAAAGCTAAGAGATGTTATTAATTAGTGGTCTGGATAAGAGTAACAAATTCTACATTTTAGCTGAGGCAATGAAAAGATCAGTGAAGGAAAGCAGCTTTCTGTTTTTGTGACTTAAAGAATGATGACAAATAGGCTTAAATATAGGCTATATTTAGATCGGAAGAAATTCAAACGAGTACTGGAGGCAGTTTAATTTAGCGTTCAAAATTTGCTCCCAATTTTTGATTTCACAATTTTTATTTCATTACACTTCCACCTATGTGTCTTGGGTTTGATACTATATTGCTTGAGGAACTAGTTCTATCTTTGTGCTTGTTAAATGTTAATGTAACTTGATGAACTGAGGTTTTCTTTATCCATAATATAGAAATATTACTGATTTTCTTTTTCCACCATCCCCTCAATAGCATTATTTTCTGCTCATGAAAATTCAGACTGTGGGAGCGATAAAGAAATAGGGAACTCTGACTCTGGGTGGTGAACACACAATGGGATTTATAGATGATGTAATACAGAATTGTACACCCGAAATCTATGTAAATTTACTAACAATTGTCACCCCAATAAATTTAATAAAAAAAAGAAACAAACAAACAAACAAAAAGAAACAGGGAACTCCTCAATAAAATCGTGATGATTATGTACACACTGGATTTTTCTTCCCTTAACCGCTCCCCAGTGCAACTCAGAGAGGCTCCAGCTGTAAACAAACACAGTTAGCAGATCTTTTAAAAAAAATTATTTAAATGAAGGACCTATTATCTCATGACCCTTGTTCAAAGATGGTTGGACAAAATTAAAAGCAATGGTAAATGGCAAATGATATTTAGAAAAACATTTTTTATGGCAAATGATATTTAGAAGAAACATTTTTTATTTTACCTGGAATCCTGCTTTGAGTCCGCTGCAAATTGAAGTTCCACCATTAGCTACTTGAGGCAGATTTGCAGTGATTCTTTGGGAAGCATTATCATCAGTTATTTCTATAAGATTATTTTGGATTGTAGCAAAACTTTCAAATGTGACCATCCCAGCTAATGATCCCTTTTCAATAATTTGAACCAAGTATATTTCTGCTGCTTGATTCATTCGAAAGAGACGATCTTCCTGTAAGAAAAATATGTCTGAACAATTCCTGAAGTCTCCTCAAACCTTGACAGATTGATGAAAGACAAAATTGTTTATGGGCCACAGATCATAACAATCAATGATTATAATATTTTAGAATTTAACTCCTTTCTTTTATTAAAAAGAAGTAATATCAAAGAAAAAATTTAAAAATCGGTCATGTTATACTTGGAAAAGCCTTAAAAATCTACAACTTTTATTTAACAGTTTTATATTCAGGAATTTCTGCTAAGGAAATATTTTAAAAATGCATACAAAAATTTTCATTGCAATACAATTTTAAATAAGTTATACATCTCCAAAATGTCCAATAACAGGAAGTTATTTGACTAAATTCTGATAAGTGAATATGATACAACCATTAAAAATGGAATCATTTTTTTCCAGGAGGAGTGTTTATGGTATAATAAGTAAAAAAAATCATATTATAAAACATTATATAAAATATAATCACATTTTTGAGAACGAAAAACTAATACACAAACAAAAAAAACTGGAATGACAAATGCTCATGGTGGAATTAAGGAAGTTTTTTTTCCTTTAGTTATATTATTTCTAGTTTGTTAGAACTAGCAAATATTATCCATAATCCAATAATCTTAACATAATAATTATTTTTATTTTTTAACATAGTATCTTTTAGTACTTGTACTATAAAATTATTGTACTAAAATTTATTAGAATAATAAATATGTATTTTAGTTAGCTTAGAAGAACTAACTCTGATTAAATTATATTTCTATTAGCTTAAATACTTAATTTAAGGGAGCTAACAAATAAATGTCTTACTGAATTCATGCTTCCAGATTTATCTAGTACCAAACAGACTACTCGCTGTTTGGACTTGATCAATGAGAATATAGGATGAGGTGGTAGATTTCTTCCTGTCATGGGAGATACAGTCCGAAAATCATCAGAGGTCATGATTACGTCCCATGTACTTCTGTGATTGCACATTTTGTTTTGTAGGTTTGGAGCTTCTGTATTGTGTGTTTCTGCTGTACAAAATTCAGTCACCTGGAAAAAAATCAATTAAAAGACGATACTATGGTAACTGGTGAGGCATTACCTTTCTTTCCAACTATGCAGTTGAATGCCATATACATATTCCACAGATTTTATCTCCTGATAATTAAAAATTTCATTCTGACATCCATTTTGCATATTTGAGTAGAAAGGAAGCAAGGTAAAAACCATCAAATAATGTATCAAACAACAAATTTTTAATAAATCAATGAAAAACAAATGAGTTTCCTTATCAGTCATAAAACGAGATACATTAGTAAAAAAAAGTAGCTAAAATAACATTTGCTGAACTCCTACTGTGTGCCAGGCACTTTGTTTGAAGCAGTGTAAATTTTACTTTCAGGCTTACACTAGAGCTAACCCTCTTGAAAAATATGAATCACCATCTCCTTTAATCCTTGCAATACAAATAAATTTATTAAACTGGATTAGTGTTATGAAATTTAATATTAACACAGAATGGGAATAAATCTTGCAGATAAACTGGAATTCTTTAGAATCTTTAGCCATACTCCACCCCCATTCCCTGCCAGGTACTTGACAACTGTCTTATTTATCATAAAGACCGAATGGTTTGAATGCACAAACTTTGTTTAGCTTTTACTTAACTTTGTGTCAAGCCCAAGCTGGAGGATTAAAAAAAAAAAAATGAAAATCAATCCTGAAGGATCTTAAAGTCTCTTGGGGAAAAAAATCTGAGTTTACATCTAGACTTTGTATTGGGAAAACATTTTAAAAACTGAAATGACACTTAGAAAAGTATTTCTTACATGCTGAAGCATACTGCAAGATGAATTCCTTTCTGAATGGTGCACTAGTTTATGGGAGCATTTTTCCAAGTTACTAATCCATACAGGGTTTATTTTTACTTCTTTCCTCACACTAGCTCAGTGGTTTTTAAATGTAAGCTGCAAAATGCTGTAAACACAAAACCATGTGGTATATGTATGGTTAAAGTATTTATGTCTGAGCCATATCTTACATAATTAGTTGCCCTCTATATTTCAGCTACGTGATCTTCTACATTATTGTTTATCTTCCAGGTAGGCAGCACAAGTTATCTCCTAATAGTGAAATGGTTTGGGGATTTATAGTTTGGTACAGACAGTACATATTCCAATCATCCTCTTGTGTCATGTGATATACATATGACACATGATATATATCACATGACACAAGAGGATAATTGGAATATGTTTATATGAATATATATGTATATACATACATATATATATATTTATGATCGCCAAATAGATATATTTGGTTGCTAAATTCTTTGGCTAGCCTTTGCTGATCCAGATTCATCAGGTTAAAGTGAACTTTCTTGACTCATGTTTCAAATATTTTAGGAGGGAACTTTATTAGGCTGCAAAACAATTTCTACTTTAATTCTAATTGGGTTCATTTAAGCATTTTAGAAGAAAATATGAAGTCTTTATTTCGACTCAAGTCTTTTATCATTAGTGCCCTGGGCTTTAAAACAATTTAAAATTTTATTGGTAGCAATGGGCCTTTAAAAATCTCCTTCTATGGAAGTATTTGTTGCTAGTGATTTGATATATGAAAATCGGCTTCTTTAAATAAGTTAGTCTTACTATCTAGAGGTAGCATATTTACTTTACTTTGATATTTTTTGGGTCACTTTTATCTGTTTCATATTTTAAAATGTGTCGAAAGTTTTATTAGGTAATTATAATGTTTGCATTAATTGAGATTGGACTTACCCAGGGAAAGAGACATTGACTATTATTCAAATATTTTATAAATTTTAACAGTTAAAAATTAAAAATTTATTTTGTACTCACCTTGTGCTAAGCACTGTGATCATACTTTACTTGCTATTATAAATCTAACAACAATGACTGTGAAAAGTATTATAATTCACATTTAAAACATGAGACAACTAAATCTCAGATTTAGCAGTTTGCTCAGAGTGAACAGCTTGAAAATGACAAACTGGGTTTTGATATCAAATCTATCTGACTTCAAGGCTTATCTACTGAGTTTTATACACTTAAACCAGCTATTTCAGGTGAAACATTAGCTTTGGAACTTGAATTATTGTGTTGTTACTTTTTAATTGGTCAGGGAGGTGATTGTGAATTTTTTCCTTAAGTTTGTTCTATAGGGACAGAGCCATATATGTTTTCAAAATATCATTTGCAATAGCTTGGTGTGTTTCAGATAATGGAAAATCTAGAATGTTAGTACTTTCTAAAGCTACAGAATGAATTTCTTTGGAAAAGTAATATGACTAATACTTAGAAGAGAGAATTAAAATTAAGTTTGTAGTTCTAGACACAAATTTACAGAAGTTAAATAAGGGAAAGCATGTTGTAAGAAATTATGTGACACCAAGGAGGAAGGTGGGTACAGTTCTACCTCTGAAGAAAGAAACAGTTTAACAAGAAAGGGCAGAATAATTTCCAGACATAACCTGACACATGCTGGAGAAAATGGCTCTTAATTAATTGTCTGAATAATTTCCCACGTTTTTACTAGTATATATATTTTCATAGCAGAAAATCCAATTTTCCAAATCATTTTTTCCCCAAAGAGTTCCTTTGTGAGAGTAGAAAAAAGAGGTACTTACAGAATCAAAACTTTGCATAAACATTATGGATTCCCTTGCAGTCTGAGATTTTTCTGGCAAGAATGTACATTTTGCTTCATACAGCCCGGTCTGTGAGTCACGTCTGCATGGCTTTGTTATACAACTGCCTCCCTGGCATTTCTTTAAAATCACATTACCTCCAGTTATATGAGTTGAACATCTATGATGAAAGAATTATTTTACATTTATATATGAAGACGAGACAAATCATGAATAAATACTAACAACCTAAAATCTTTCCCCCAATAATAATTGCTATAGATCATGTACCAAACATTTTGACAGAAGTAGGCTCAGTATCCTACCCCTATTTACGATTGATTTCAACAAGAACAATGATATCAGTTCATATTTATTAATATTTATTGCTCACTAATGTGATTAACAAATCTATTATCCTTGTTATGTTGGGCTAAGGATGATAATCCCTAACTCAGAGGGATGTTATAAAGATTAAATTATTTAAGAGACACAGAGGAGTTGCTTCTTAGCAGGGAGGGGAGCATCAACATTATGCTTAGAACCCTCTTAAATTTCTGTGTATGGTATACATACATACATACATATATATACACTGTTGCAAGATGTGATCAAACAATATGGTGAATATTTAAATAAAAAAATTTATTACAGTAAAATACACATTGCCATTAATCCCCCTCAAAATACTCCCCCTCACATCGAATACACTTATCCCATCATTCTTGCCACTTTCTGAAGCAGTTCTGGAACTCCTGTTTCATGAGTGTCTTTACTTCATCCTCTCATGATAACGTACCATGTCACACATCATTTTTGGCACAGCAGTTTCTGTCAAATAAAAACATTACGGCGTGTCCTCATCCACCTTATTCACCAGATCTGGCACTATGTGACTTCTGGCTCTTCCCCAAAGTCAAAATGACCATGAAAGGTAAACGTTTTGAATAGATTCAGGACATCAAGGCAGCCATGGCAACGCAACTAAAGCCACTCGAGGAAGAGGACTTCCAGAACTGCTTCAGAAAGTGGCAAGAACGATGGGATAAGTGTGTTTAAAGTGATGGGGAGTATTTTAAAGGGGATTAATGGCAATGTGTCTTTTACTGTAATAAAAATTTTTAAATTTAAACCTTTACTCTACTTTTTTTAATCATACCTTGTACATATATACATATATACATATGTAGACCATACATATACCACATGGTTTTGTGTTTACAGCATTTTGCAACTTACATTTAAAAACCACTGAGCTAGTGTGAGGAAAGAAATAAAAATAAACCCTGTATGGAAATGTTTGTGCATTCAAACCATTCGGTCTTTATGATAAATAAGACAGTTGTCAAGTACCTGGCAGGGAATGGGGGTGGAGTATGGCTAAAGATTCTAAAGAATTCCAGTTTATCTGCAAGATTTATTCCCATTCTGTGTTAATATTAAATTTCATAACACTAATCCAGTTTAATAAATTTATTTGTATTGCAAGGATTAAAGGAGATGGTGATTCATATTTTTCAAGAGGGTTAGCTCTAGTGTAATCCTGAAAGTAAATTTATACTGCTTCAAACAAAGTGCCTGGCACACAGTAGGAGCTCAGAAAATGTTATTTTAGCTACTTTTTTTTACTAATATATCTCGTTTTGTGACTGATAAGGAAACTCATTTGTTTTTCATTGATTTATTAAAAATTTGTTGTTTGATACATTATTTGTTTAGCTTTTACTTAACTTTGTGTCAAGCCCAAACTGGAGGATTAAAAAAAAAAAGAAAAAAAGAAAATCAGTCCTGAAGGATCTTAAAGTCTCTTGGGGAAAATAAAAATACGCAGACAATTGCTGCCCATTGTGAGAGAAGCCCATGCATATTGCTCTGTGAACACTCTCAAAGTTATCTAACCCCAAATGGAGGGAGAGGAAAGACACTTAGGAGAGAAACATTTAAATTGAGCGTTGAAGGAGGAACATGTTGCTTGGATAAGGGAGGTAGTGCTGGGAGGAGTTGCATGGGTTGAGGTGAAAGGAATGAGTATCCTGGGTTGAGAGCCCAGTTTAGGAGACTCTAGGCAGCTCAGTAGAGATAAAGCATGCAGCATAAAGGAGATGGGGAGAGACATTTTTTCTGTCACACCTCTTTCCTCTAATATGATTTTTATTCCAAAGACTTATTTTCTATTACATTGATTTCTGTTGTTCTTTAAATGCTCTATGTGCCTGTGGCAAGTTGATATGTTTAATTTTAATATGTTATCTGTTCACTGATAAGACCTATCATAATCTACCTAGAATTATATTTCTTAAAAAATCAGTTTACTTACATGTCCTTTTGAAAAGTACTTTTTTTTTCCTTTAAGTTCAACGCTAAATAAAAAGTAAAATATATTTAACATGAAGCTCCAGTAGTTTAGTTGATTTTAATGAAACAGTTATGACTCAAATGAAATGAAAGATTGGATAGGAACTTGAAAGCCAATTCTTAGATATCTTAAGATTTAGGCTATAGCTTTTTCCTTTCTCTTTTGACAATAACATATTTTAGTATAATCCCCATGAATACTGAAATGATTCCCAATTCCGGATTGATATTGATTTCAAGGTGGAATTCTCAGAAGTAGTTGAACACATACATAGTGGGGTAGGTCAGATATTGCAATTAACTGTGAGCATTCAACCACTCTGTTAGCATTTGTTTGCCTAGTATAGAAAATTAAAAAGTTATAGGTGAAAAAATTTTTAAAACACAGTTTTTAATACAATGATACCTTGTTGCTTCAATAGTGTT
This sequence comes from Rhinolophus hipposideros, assembly GCF_964194185.1. Taxonomy (NCBI): domain Eukaryota; kingdom Metazoa; phylum Chordata; class Mammalia; order Chiroptera; family Rhinolophidae; genus Rhinolophus; species Rhinolophus hipposideros. The sequence goes on from NC_138054.1 coordinate 30,833,508, forward strand.
CTTGCTGGAAATATAGAATGACCGATGTTCATTATACTCATCAAATACTCCCCATCGGAGGTGGGCCCACTCATGGACAAATACTCTGCCTGTGAGAGAATATCGCCTCTTATAAATTTACATTTACAGTATTTTAATTCAGTTTTCTTATATTTTAAGTCTCCCTGCCCAATATTCCCAACCTAACTGTGTCAAGGAACTCTGGAAATTGACACCATTCACTAAGCCAAAAAAAGTTGAAATGGATTAGTATCCAAAATGACTAATTTTATTATTAAACACAACTGGAGAAAGAAATAACTAGCATATTTCCAAACAAAAGTATTAATTGATACCTATTTTTTCTTTAAATTTTTTAAAAAAATACCATTAATCACAGTGTTATATTTATTTCCAGTGGAAATAAAAACAGAAGCATAAAATAGATATCCTTACCTCGGGATCCATAGAAAAGCAAATTATTAGACAACAAGAAATTTGGAGTAAAATGTATATATTGTCCTTTTTCTCCACATTGTCCATACTGAAGTGTATAGGGGTCATCTCCATATTCTAGGTAAGGATGAGCAACTATGACATCTGCCTAAAAAGCAGAACAAACAAACCAAAACAGATCTCTGGAGCAATAATAATAAGGAAATTTTAATGTAAGACAAGTAGTATTACTAATTTAATTACTAAAGAGTGATTAGTAATTACTAACATATATTAATTTTTAAAATGCATAGGAGAGTGATCAAATATATGGTGATAGAAGGAGAACTGACTCTGGGTGGTGAACACAATGTGATATATAGACGATGTATTACAGAATTGTACACCTGAAACCCATGAAAGTTTACTAACCATTGTCACTCCAAATTGAAGAAGCACAGGAAGAAAGAAGCAGTTTAAAAGCTAGATAAAATATCCTACCTGGTCATATGATTCTTGTTTTGGCTTTAAGTACTCAGATTTTGACTTCCAGGTCAGTGGAATTAAAATGCTTACATTCCTGAAATAAACCCTTCGTTTGGTGGCATGAAACAGATAAGCAGAAGCTTCAGTTACCATTTCCTGAGAAAATTTAAAATACCTTGTAGTAACAATTTCACCATGAAATGAGCATAAAAGTATATATACAAACAAGAAATAGCAAATCTAAGCCCCCTTTCCCCAAATATTTTGGTAAAAACTAATTGAAAAAGAGGTTAAATTTTGCCATATTTCTCTAGTTTGTAAACTCCTCATTGTCATGTGCTCAAAAATCAACTCTATTTTTTATCCTAACCGGCATTCAGCATTTTGAGTTGGAGAAGGGAGTGAAGGTGCTGAGCAAGATATAAAAGTTATTAAGACTGGGAGCCTGTGGCAAGTTGCCTATTTAATCGTCTAGAAGTGCTTATAATTGGATTGGGAATTTAAAGTTGTGTAGATTTTATACTTGTTGATTAAAAAACATTTTGCTAGATTTATTTAGAGTTATCATTTATCATTTCATATAGAATATATTCATAAAAGGCAATGTTTTACCAAGCAGTAATGAAAATAAAAATATATATGTCTCATTGGCTTCAAGTCCCAATTTTGCCATTTATTATATGACTCTACAAATCACTTAACTTCTCTCATTTATGCAACAAGAGTAATAATAATCTTTGTTCTTGACCATCTCATAAGAGTATTTGGAGCGTCAAAGAAGACAATATATATTAAAGTGCTATATATGAAGGTTTTTTTTATTATACTGAGTAACCCAAATAAAATTAGGAAATAAATCAACTGAAAAAATACGTAATGTTTTCTTTAAGATCAAATACAAAAGAGTTTTGAATTTTTCAGATTTGATCAACTGAAAAAATGTATAAGATAATGAACCTCTCAGGCTTAAATGTTGGTTAGTTATTTAATCATTATAAAATTAACTTTATAAAGATAAAATTTAAAAATAATTCTCTGGTAGCTCTAAGGTCTTTCTATTAGCTTAACAAATTGCAAAAATAGTAGTTTGGCCTTTTAATAATTCATTAGGGGAATGACTAATAGTATTAATATATGATAAATCATACTTAAACTAAGCAGATATTAATTTTGACAGTTTAGGTACATGCTATATAAGTGATGAATACTGTCAAAGCAATTTTGGAAAGTTATAACTCTGTGTGAGTATGTGTAATGTGCCTAGGGAACATGAGTTGAAAATACTTATTGACATAAAAGTAAGGTGATAATAAAATTTTCTTTCTTACCTTTATGTTTTGAATGAGTTTTTCATCTTCTGGCACACTGGGGTTAATTGCAATGACAATGCCATCATATCCATTGTTCTTCAAACTTACCATTGAGCTTTTCATTCCAGGCAAGAGATGTAAAGCTAGGAACAGAATAACATTCAGACAGAGCACCATTTTTGCACGTGTTACAATAAACCTTTAGGAAATGTGAGGAGAGAGTATTTATGTATCTGCTTAAAGTGGGGATTTGAATCTAGACCAAAATATTTGCATAGATGTAATAAATTACTAAAATATTTTGATGAACCTTCCTTATCTTATTCTAAAGATCTAGTTGTTAAGTAGCAATGGGAATTATGCTGAACACATGACATTTATTATTCTTTCTAAGATAGCTAATGTGTTACATACTCATTGAATTGCACAATTCCTTTAGATTGTTTTTGTAGGTATTATCCTCATTGCGGTGGCCAGTCATACTCATCATCATCATTATCAAATGGTGTTAATGAGTATGACTGGCCACTGCAATGAGGATAATACCTTCCAGTTCTGTTACCTGTTTAAAAGAAAATCACTACATAGAAGAATGAGGAATTGAAATGAAAATCACCAGGCAAAAGCAGATGAAAAAGTCCTGTTTAAAAAACAAAACAAAACAAAACAAAGCAAACAACAAATAAAGGAAATGAAGTGGGATTGGCAATAAATCATAGGGCTTATATTCTTCCTTTCGATGGGAATAGTATAAGCACAGTGCTCAGGGACAGTTATGAGTCAAGGGGAAAATAGGTTTTTTGGTTACCTTCTGTGATGACTACTTGTGTATTTCAGTTTTCAAATAGCATTGAATGTGTTAAGTCCTTGTGTAACTTGGAAAAAATATGCTCCAATTAAAATTTGTTTTTTGGATTGAACAAAATCTTTTTTAGCTTGAAGTCGTTATACATGATGAGACAAGCTTAGTGAATGATGAGCTTGGGAATGACAAGATAAGCTTAATGATTGATGAGCTTGGGAACCAACAAGATAAGCTTGGTGATTAACTACATCCCCTGTCAGCAGGAACCGATGTAGAAGTTTCTCACAAACAGCTAACTCCGATGAAAAAATCCCCCACGAAGTACCAGCCCCCACCTCCCTGCAGGGCAAGTTTAAAACCCCAGGCAGAGAAGAGTTCAGGGCACCTCTACTCTAGAATCTATCCTTGGCAACTCCTCTGCCAGTGTTTCTCTCCTTAAATAAATTTTCTGACTTCTACCCCTCTGTGCCTTGTGAATTTCACAACCCGTGAGTGATCACAACCGTATACATAGCTTTATGCGCTGGCTTTGGGGTCAGATGAATCTAAACTTGACCCTTGCCTTGGTCACTTCACAAGCACATGATTCATAGTAAAAATTGTGTGGCTCTTTTTAGGTCTAGTTTCTCTTCTATGGTAATTGGAATAATTATGGATTTTAAATGAGACAATCTATAGTAAGCACTCCATACAAGATTCCTGGCACCTGATAAGCACTCACTATTATCCATTATTACTAAGCATGATATATGTCATGATCACTGAGTTGTAAAAGGATTCATGAGGCACAGAGAAATAGAGGTTAAGTTTATTTAAGAAGAGAAGCACCGGCTGAGGAGTTAGTTGGCAGGGGTAGAGTCCAGAGTAGACAGCTGCACTGAGCTTCTGTTTAGCTGGGGTTTTATATTTTTCTATACAGGATGTAGGGTGCTTGTCAGCTTGCAGGGTGTTGCCATTACAGTTGGCTTTTCTGGGAACCATTCTGTTCCCACAGCTAGCTGGAGGATTCAGAGCCAAACATTTAAATTTTAAGCTCGTTCCTGTTAACTCTTTACCTGTGTCATCATTCTCCCATCTCTGATCGGCAATGAAAAATCTTTGGGGACTAGGACAAGGGTCCATCTTTCATAGCTACCTCAGAGATGGGTAGGAGCATAGAGTTGTCCCCACCCACGAGATTGCGGGTCAAGGATAGTGGAGCGACTGGGCCTCAGAATAGTACTCACAGAGTACTCAGAGAACTCAGAACAAAATCCTCTAGAACCAGACAACTGTTTTCTTTCCACCAGCTTAAGTGTTTATCGGTGGTGATCACTGGGAAGGGGTGAGCTGGGAAAAGGCCCCAAGAAAAGAATTCTCAGTAGCTGCTGGGCTATCCCTGCAATCACTTCCCCAATTCAGGCTGCTGCAAGCAACTGTGGCCTTGGACCAGCTGCCTGCTGCTTGAAAAAGTTAAAAATCGAAAGACAAGGTTGGTGGAAAGAAAAGCAGGTAACTCAGAATGCTGGCATTCCAGGAGGATGGCAGACTCCTGTCCAAAGGACATCTCCCTTATGATGAGTCCCACTGTGGGTGGTCCCTGACAGACTGAGAATGAGACTAGCACTGTAAGAGGGAGGTTCGCAGGAGATGAGGGAAGCGATGGGCTGGAAGAATCAGACGGAGAGGAAAGAGGGAGTGCGAAAGCCTGAGGAGGAGGAAAGTCCAGAGGATGTCTCCGCTGTGGGGAAACTCGGGATAAGAGAGGATCATCAAGGAGATTAGGCTGAGGAAATTTAGCTAAGCCCATGCTTAGCTGTTTCCAGAGGTCCGGGTCTTGGCTTAGGTCTATGAGGGCTTGGACATAGGGAACCTCAGACTGTTTTTGTAGCCACCAGAAGAAGAGGTCTAGTTGCATGATGGTGTTAAAGTTGAGAATTCTATTGGCCAGCTAGACCTCCTGATTATCTAACTTATATTGTAGCCAACCCATGTTACAGAAAAAGATTATTTTGTTCTTTTTGAGAGAGGAGAGATCGAATTTGGTCTAATTCTTAAGAAGACAGCTGAGAGGAGTCTTGGGGAATAGAGGGGCCACCTCCCACAGCTGCAGGGGTAGTGATTTGTGATAGCTGGGTGGGAGATCAAAGGATGTACCCCTGAGTCTCTGAACAATGAGTTCCTCAGACTCTGGGTTATGGACTTAACCAGTCCTTTACCATGTAACTGAGAGAAGGAGCCCTTTGTGGGGTTCCTCCAACTCTGGGTTATGGACTTAACCAGTCCTTTACCATGTAACTGAGAGAAGGAGTGGAGAGAAACAGACTAACTATGAGGGCATCCCCAGCACTACTAAGGTTAAGGGTCATGGACTGGGCCGGTGAAATTCCTGGTGCCCCACGGATGTCCCCAGATGTATCCACTTATCGACTGACTCCCCGCTTAGATAACTGGAGGTTCCTTGTGGAACAAGAGAATGAGAGAAGGAGGAAGAGGAGGAGAAGGAGGAAGAGGAGAATGAGGAAGAAGAAGGAGAAGAAGAAGAAGAAGAAGAAGAAGAAGAAGAAGAAGGAGAAGGGAGAAGGGAGAAGGGAGAAGGGAGAAGGGAGAAGGGAGAAGGGAGAAGGGAGAAGGGAGAAGGGAGAAGGGAGAAAGGAGAAGGGAGAAGGGAGAAAGAAGACAAAGGAGTCTCACACCGAGTTCAACCATGGGAGTCCCCCTTGGTGAACAGGATGAGCTTTTATTCCGCTGGAGAGTAGACCCAGGCAGGAAACGTCAGTTCCTGACTAACCCGAAGGGGATCCACCAGAGACTCACAGAAACAAGACAGAAAGGAGACCTACTAGCATGTGTGGGTTTGCCCTGGATGAGCTGCTGCTGGCAGCTGCACCACACATTGGAGAACAGGTCTTGGAGGGGATAGAGTCTCCAGGGAGGAGTCCTGGTGGGGAGAGGAGAGAACCTCCCCGTATGAACCACCAAAATGTCATGGTTGCTCACGGGTTGTAAAAGCATTCACAGGGCACAAAAGAATAGAAGTTAGAAAGTTTATTTAAGAAGAGAAGCACTGCCAAAGGAGTTTCCGGGGACAGAGTCTAGAGTAGGCAGCTACAACTATTGAGTAGGCAGCTATTTAGCTCGGGTTTATGTTTTTCTATTCAGAATTTAGGGTGATTGTCAGCATGCAGGGTTGTCGTTATGGGTGGCTCCTTCTGGGCACTGTTCTGTTCCCACAGTTAGCCAGGGGATTCAGAGCCAAGTAGTTAATTTTTGAGCTCGTTCCTGTTAACTCATAAGCTTGTTCCTGTTAACTCTTTAGGTATTTTATCAATCTATTACGAATACAAAGCTCATTGTGTAAAAATTTGCCTGTTGTGTCCTACGTTTTCATTGGTTTCTTTTGTAAAACTTTAAATACAGTCTTCCAGTATTCAGCTGGAGAATGAGGAGTCTCTGAACCTGCCCAAAAGAGACTCAAGGAGTCTGTCTGTTGGAAGTGAAACTATAAGTTCTTTAAATGCACTTTAATTATCTCCATCTATTGGAGTTAATCCTCTTCTTGCCAGTCTAGTTTAGGTATGGTCTCATCCATAAAAATCTTCTCAAATCCCCATGCTAGAAGTAACCTTTCTTTCTTTTGAGCTCATTTGAACCATTTATTCTTACTACCTGTATTGCATTTGCTATTATTAATATACATACTATACCTCCCATACTAGATTGTGAACTCCTTGGAGGAAGAGATTATTTTTTTTCTGAGTTTAACTTCTCTCAATCTGAATTTCCCTAACTGTAAAATAGAGACAGTGATACCTATCTGGGAGGAATGTTGTGAAGATTAAATGAAATAACATGGTTGTGAAAACACTAATTATAAGTAGCTGGTACATAATAAGTCCTTGCTTTTTCCTTGTCCCTTTTAATTCCTATGAAAAAGTACTTGAGTTCTTCTATATGTCAGGTGTAGTGCTCTGCTCTTTGGAGAATACAAAAATAAGTAAAACACAAGCACTACCTCTAAAAAACGTGTTGGCTCATTGCATAAGTTAGATTAGAATAAAAAAGATTGAAATACAAGGTAGAGTAAGAAAAGTTCTGTAAGAGAGTTACAGACACTGTGCTAAGGTGCCAAAAGTTGGGGAATAGATTCTATATGATTGAAGGGAATCGGAATAGGTTTTAAGGGTAGACAATTCTTCAGCAAATTGAGGCATGATGTTAATTTGCCACAGAGCACACTTTCAGGAAGAGACAATTTAGGATTTGAACTCAGGTCATCTTTTTTCAGTGTCTGTTTTTATAGCATATGTGACATATACTACTTCTCCAGAGGGTGAATTAGTGAGTATCAACCTTGAAAATTATTGTGAAAGTAGGTTTTTTGTTTGTTTCTTTTTGTGGACTAGTAGTTGACAGAAGATCCAAGAAAATGTGGATTGCTATGATTAATTTGTGAGAATCAATATAATTTTTTTAATCTTGTTTCCGTTTTAGGTTGAATAATAGAATTTTCTTTTGTCTGTTTTGCCATGAAAACTTAGAGTTAAGAACAATATAGGTATTTCTGAATTTAATTATTAATTTTTTGATAATTTTGAGGACATAAAACCTTTCAATAAATCATTCTTAAGTTGTATCTGAAATTGAAATGGACAAGAGGAGTAAAAATAATATTGTCATAAAATTCCAGAAACTTAATCGCTAACCAAGTTTCTTTAAAGGCTCTTTACTAAAAGTGATTTCTTTATGTTTTTGCTGCCACCTCTTCCTCCTGAAGGATATTTTTGTGGATGCCTCTTGGAAAGATATAAAATGAGAAGAGTACAAGTGTTGAGGTCTTTTATATAGTTATATTACCTTTCAAAAAGAATTACACAAAATGAATTAAAAGCAAATGCCATTCTTTGTAACGTGAGATGTAAAGAAGGAACTTTAAAGAGCCTAGCTATGGATATAGTGCACTGATTCAGAGATTCATGAACCATCATAACCCCACATACCCACTCATGCTCCAAAACAGTCATTCTGAGATATCATAGTTAATTCCTATAGAGATTACGCTGGAATTGACCAACTGTTACACAGGGTTGAAGTTGAAGACTACAGTGAATTGACAGCTTAATTTCCATGGAGATACTCCCTCAGAAGTTTTTTTTTATTAGCTCTTCTTTCTTTGCTTCTTGTTTATGCCATCACTTTTGGAGCGTCATTCTGTATTCATACTCTGCATTTCTGAATATTCTCATCATTCTTTTAATTCATTAATCTTTTTATTTATTCATTCATTTATTCAACAGACTTAATGGATGCTTGAGATGTGTCTGGCAGTGTGCTAGGCGGGGGTTTATTTTAGTGAATTATGATCCTTACCTCCTTCAAAATGTTTCTTCTCTATTGGGGATCCTGGCCACTTGCAATTATTTTGACTGATTTTATGTTGCTCTTCCTACAACACTGAGAATTATTTCAATTCAGAGAAGGCTCTGATTGATTATTACGCAATTTATTATTGTGACTTTGGTACTTAACGTTATCTCAAACTGAAGTTGCCTCAATATCTACTTACCCTTTCCTCTTTGCTAGTAGAACTTATTTTGTTCAGGTATCCTCAACTCTCATGTGTCTGAAATGAAGGTCACTCCTGTCTCAACCTCAAGGGTAAATTCAGGTTGATATGAGCCCTTGATCCTCAAAGTATGGTTTACAGACCCCTAAAAGTCAAAGACCCTTTCAGAGCATCCAGAAAGTCAAAACTATTTTGATGATAATACTAAGAAGCTATTTGCATTTTTTAATGTGTTGACATTTGATGATGACACAAAAGATGTAGAGGATAAAACTGCTGGGACCAGCGTGGCCAGTTGGCTCAGTTGGTTAGAGCGCAGAGCCGGTTAGATTCCCACATGGGACGGTGAGCTGCGCCCTCCACAATTAGATTGAAAACAAAAAACAAAAAAACAGCAACATGACTTGGTGCTGATGGGTCTTGGAAAAAACACACTGTTCCCTAATATTCTGCCCCCCAGAAGAAACAAAACAACAGCAACAACAACAACAAAAAACTTCTGGATCCTTAGCACATTTATAAGCAGTTTTGCTAACCTGTACAGATTCTTCATTGCCAAACACTTGCAGTATAAAATAAGGCATGTTTTACTTAAGAATGGAATTGATGAAGTAGAAAAAAAATTAATTTTATTAACTCTCTAACCTTGAATACGCATTCTTTTTTTTTTAAATACATTCTTTGTGATGAAATAGCACTTCTGCATAGCACATTACAGTGTTTGTATTTGAGGAGAACCAGCTGGGCAAAAGGTGTGAGCTGAACTAGCCACATGTTTCATAAGCACCGTTTTAAATTGAAAGAACTAATGACAAACAATGGTTAGTCATACTTAGGTATTTGGCAGATGTTTTCCAAAAATTCGTGGAGAGGAAAACAGTGTGCTATAGGCAGCCAGGAGACCAGTATTTGAGGTCTGTATAAGACTTTATAAGATTCTAGTAGAGCTACTCTCACTCAAGAGCAGTTTTTAATTTTCACATGTAATAAAGAGTTTTACAAAATTTTAAGTCTTGTATCCATATCTGATTACTCATGTGAGATATGTAGTGATTACTGGACTCATTAGAAAAAAACAAAAACAACCCCCCCCTCCCAAAAAAAAAAAAAAAAACTAACCCTAGAACCCAGCAGTTGACTGTTTATTGTTATCTGGCACGATTTGTGTAACTTTCTTCATCATAAGGTTAATGAACTTTGCATTTAGAACTGGATGACTTGCAAAACTTCCCATAAACTTTTTCCCATAAAGATACAGTAATACTTCGACTGTTAAGTGTAAATAAACGCCTGTATGAAAGAAAATTTACTATATTTACCTACATTACACTGCCTCTCATTCACCTATTTTGTATATGAAGATATGTAGAGAGGTTAACAAATTATATATAATAGTTTGTTAGCATGATTTATAACTTTTAAATATTGAAACATATGGTATTTATTCTACATAAATTCTACGTTTATACATAAATATTAGGGATCTGCCTCTTAGCCTTATCTTCCATTGTCTTCTCTTCACTTTCTGTTACCTTCATGGTTGCGTCCTGTTCCCCAGCATGCCCAGCTCTTTTTTATATGCTGCTGCTTTTGCCCTTGTTGTTCCCTCTTTCTGGAATGCCCTTTGCTGCCTGGTAGAATCTCTCCCATTCTTCAAAGTTCAGCTCGAATGTTTCTTCTCTGGGAAGCCTACTTAATTAGTTGATCTTTTCCTTTTCTGTGATCTCACAGACACTTTTAATATTGTACCACCTGCAATAGTGAGCTTTTGAAAACAAGTTCTGTTGTGTTATTTCCACTTTACTTTGTGACAAAGTCCAAAATCCTCACTGAGACTTGCAAGATCCTCACACCATTAAAACCCACATATTTACTTAGGATTTTTAAAGTAAAGTTCCAGTGTTACCCCATTTAAGTACTTGAACATTTTCTATAAATAATATTTAGGATTTTTTTTTTCCAGATTTCCTGGCCAATCCTTCCCAAACACCTTTGTTGTTTCCTCCTACTCGGCCTGATCACCCAGGGCTCTAGTTATCTACCTTCTCTCTCTAAGTGATCTCATTTAATCTTGTAGGTATAAATACCATTTATAGACAGATTACTCTCAGACTTGATGTATGTGTACTGGAAATTCCAGATTGATGTACACCAATATCTTGTTGACATCTTTACTGGGATGGCTGATAAGTATCTCAAACCTGACGTGTCCTAAACTGAGTTTTAAATTTTTCTCTCTTTCTTGACAATAAAAAATTCATATTTCCTTAGGAAGAATGACCTTTGGTCACAGTAAAAAGTAACAATAATTTGAATGTTATAGTCCCATTCATTTATTTTTGCTTTTATTTCCCTTGGCTTTGAGGTCAAATTCATAAAATCCCCTCTATGATCAATGTCTTTGAGTTTAGTAACTGTGCTTTCTTCTTTGCAATTTATTGTTTCAGATCTTATATTTAGATCTTTGATCCATTTTGAGTTAATTTTTGTGTATGGTGACAAGTAGCAGTCTAGTTTCATTATTTTGCGTGTGGCTTTCCAATTTTCCCAGCACCATTTATTGAAGAGGCTTTCATCCCTCTTCTGGATATCTACCCCCCATATTTGAAATCATTTATCAGTAAAAATATATGTACCCCTATGTTCATTGCAGCATTATTCAGAGTGACCAAGACATGGAAATAGCCAAAGTGTATTTCAATAGATGAGTGGATGAAGAAGATATGACATATATACACAATGGAATACTATTCTGCCATAAGAAAAGATGAAATACTGCCATCTCTGACAACATGGATGGATCTTGAAATTATTATGCTAAGTGAAATAAATCAGGGAGAAAAAGTCGAGAACCATATCATTTCATTCACGTCCAGTATGAAATTGCAACAAATGAACAAGAGAAACAAGTAAAAACTCATAGACATAGTCAACAGTTTTGTTACAACAAAATAGTCATTGACAAACATTCATCTCTTTCTGAGCTAAGAAGGATAAAATCTACACAGAAACAATAGAACCCAAATGACAGATGGGACTGAGGGGTGGTCAGGACCTTGTTGAGATACCTGTGAATGTGTTGTAGGTGGGCTTCCCTAATTAATTTTTCAAAATAAATTAAAGGAAGCATATATAACCTTTGTATTCCAAGTGCGTAGGACAGCATTGGTAGGGTCAAAAGCTGAACTGATAATGAAGTCTTTCTTTTTTACCTCCTCTTAGCATTTGATTAGAGCTAATTGATTAATCTGTTGTCTCCTCAACATAAGATTATAAATCTGTGAGGGCAGGGATCACATTTGTTTTGTTTACCCTCATTCCTCAGGACCCAGTGCACATAGTGGATGCTTCAAATATTGTTGATATGGAAACGAAATGATCAAAAATCAGGAGAGAATGGAAAGATGGTTGGGCTCTGACTATGTGTCAAATATTTTGATAGGTGCTTATATGTTACAATAGGTACTTCTCTTTTATTCTCCATGACAACTTTGGGAGATATGTATTATCATAATTTTACAGTTAAAAAAACTGGGAAGGAAACCTTGTATTTTTGAATATCTACTATTTGTTGGGTCCTATGCTAGTAAATTTAAAGTTGTCTATTAGAAGGTTTTTTCAGTGGAGCTCAGAGTTGGAATCTGTGGCCACAAAACGCTTGTATCGTCCTTTGGATGAGCTGAGTCAAAAAGCGCAATGAAAGTGACACATTTATAACCAGATGGCTCTCTAATCCACATTTAATTTTCTAATTTCTGTATGAAAATTCAAAAGGTAAAATTTGATTACAGAATGGATTTCGGTTATATGCAAACACTTATAATCTTTTTAATTATATATGCAAGGTTTAAACCCATCTCAAGAGTTAATGTCAGATTTAGAGCAGAATTTTAAAATGTCGCTAACCCACTTTAAAATGTAAATGAATTACTCATTAGGAGAATACAAATTAAAACCGTGAGTTTCCACTACATATCTATTAAAAGATCTCAATGAAATGGAAAATTTTCTAGGCAAATACAACTTATCAAAATAGAATCAATTATAGGTAAACTGACTAAATCAAGGATTAACTTTTGCTCAACTAATCAATAAGAAAAAGATTTTCCTCTTGAAATAATGAGTTAAAGACAAATTTTTGTCAGGTTGACAGGATTTTAAAAGGTTAATCTGGGGAGGCAAATACTGTCATATACAGTTGATAATAAAAGGAGTTGCTAATACTTTCTTGTGAATAAATTACCAATGTGAATTAAAAAAAATTGAAAAAGTTATATTTGTCTCTGAAAAGTCACTTCTAGAAATTCTTCCTAACAAACTAATTAAAAATATAAATGGAGATTTTGTTGTAAAAATATTCATCATAGAGAACATTATTTTAAAACAGTGAAAAATTGGAAAGATTCTAGATTTCCTTGTTTAAGTATTTTACATTCATATATGATCATTACAAATAAACATGTATTCATTCATATTTTAATATGTTAATAATAGAATGTTGAATTTATACAGCTCATATAATATTGCAATGGAATCAACAACATACAACTATACACAACAATATGGATGAATCTCAAACACACGTTTGACTAAAAAGAAGTCAGTCACAAAAAATATGTACTGTATGATTCCACTTGTATAGAGTACGTGAACAGGTAAAAACAATCTATGCTCTTAGAAATCAAGATAATGTATACCTTTCAGGGATATAATGAGTGAAAGAGCAGAAAGGGAGCATCAGGGATGCTGGTAATGTTCTTTTCTTGATATTGGTCCTGACTACGTGGGTGTGTTTGTGAAAATTCATCGAGCAAATGACAAACCAAGCTTTGCATGTGTTAAACTTTAGAGGGCAGTAGGAAAAAATATACACAAGATTTTATATCACATACATATTGTAACCCTGCTTGGCCTGATTCTGTGTTTTCATATGAGAGAACATACATAAAATAACTATTCCATTCTTCCCTTATCTCTTCATTCTCTTCAGCTAAATTTTGAGAATTTACTATGTGCCAGGTCCAGTTCTTAAAGTGAGCAAAACCAACAGGTCACTGCCCTCCCAGAATTTATAATTCCAGTGGGGAAGATAAACAATAAACCTTCTAACATTCTATTAACAATTAAAATATATCAGGTAGTGTTAAAAGCTGTAAGAGAATTTTGCAAAGAAAGATATGATGGTTACTCGGTTGCTGTTTAAGACTGGCTTGACAAGATGAACTAGCTGCAGAGACATTTAAACAAAGATCTCAGAAGGAGTCAGCCACGAAAAGCCACGAAGAGGAAACAGAAATTTCAAAGAAAAGGTGACTCTGGCTTTGAATGTAGGCAGCTGGGTGGATCAGTATTGCTGTTTATGCAGGAGTACAGGAAGAGTGGTCAGCTGATACAGGAAGGGCTTCATTTCTCACGCGTGAAATAAGTTTTTAGCTGCTTTTGAGTGTGGCCCTGTTATTTTGAAACTGATATGAAGGATAAAAGTAAAGTCCTGGGCAAGTGTAAACAGGATCATAGAAAGAATTGGGATTCAAGAAATATACTAGACAGAAGTAAAGTCACATACAATTTGAATGAGCCTAAAAGATGGTGAAGGCTAGTTGGGAGCTTAACTAAGAGGAAATGTTAAACCAAAGTTTATTCTTGCAATAACAATGAGAATATAATTCAAGATACTTTTTTCCTCATCTGGTGGGGTGACTCAGCATTCCTGTCTAAAGGCGTAATATCTTCTCATGGCTTGAAACCCAGAGTAAGCTGTTACTGGTTTTTATTTGTGGTCCTTTTGTCAGCTCTGTTTTCATTTAACAAATGCCATGTTTTCAATTAATAAATGTTTATTGAACAATGTGGCAGGCATTGGGGATATAATGATAATAAGAGATTGTCTCCTGCCCTCTTGAAGCTCAGGCCATCTGGAGGGAGGAGATAAGTATAAGGAAATTGTCAATTAAAACACAGAGGGTTAAGAGTTAGCCCAGAGGTGAAACCCTGTGAGAGGGGACCTGGAAGAGTTCGGGAATGCCTCCTAGGGGAGTTACATCTATCCTGAGAACTGAAGGATGAGCATGACCCAACCATGTTACTGTAAGATGTGGAAGTGGAGAGGTGGTGGCAGGGTCTTTCCTAGAAAGACCCACAGGCTGGTGATGAGAGATCCTTGCCATAGTGTGCGAGGGTGGATAAAGCCCGGTATCTACAATGTGAGACCTGAGGTGGGTGTGGTTAGGTTGAGGTGGAACATGGAAAACATAAATCATATCATGGGGCTTGAACTTCACACTTAGTGCAAAGGAGAGTCATTAGAATAGAGTAGCAGGATGAGATTTGTAATTTAGAAAGACTGGCTGTGGGGAGAAGGCTGATTGGAAGCAGGTCTGCGTTGCTGGCACATGTCTTGTGTGAATTAGAGAAACAACCCGTGAATTTGAAAAATGTACCATCTGTGGGCAGACAAATGACCCAATGGTGCCCCTTCAATCTTTGTCTTGGGAGAGTTTGGATTCTATTTTGCCCCTATTCTCCTTACCCCTGACATGGTTAGGTACCTATGGGTAGGGCATGGCCTGCACAGTGGTTCACAATGGGGCATGAACTAAGGGTAGACACAAGTGGAGGGCTTTTTGAGATATTCAGAATTGACAGGACTTGGCAACTGGCTGGATGTAGAAGGTAAGAAGAGGGAATGGAAATTTTTCTGTGTTTATATGTGTGTTAGAACATTCAACACTTCATCCTTTCATCTCTCCTTTTTTATTTCCTCTCCACAGTACAGTCTTATTCTCTAAAGAGCTCACCATATGGTTGAGGGGGGATAGAGAGGGTTTATGTCAGATATATAAACAAATAAGTACATTTGATAGTTAGAATACTGTATGAAGAGTAGACAGTGGGACACAAAAGAAGGAGTGGCCGTTTGCCTGAGAGTGGGGGAGACAACCAGGAGAGGCAGTAGAAGTGGAATTTTAAAAGAGGGGCTTGTGGTCAGAAGGCAGACGAGGGAGACTGAAGATGGTGGAGCAAGAAGTGAGGGAAGATGAAGGGAGTATGTTGTTCCTGACAAAAGCCCATATATAAAACAGGTGTATGAGATATACAGCCGTGTAGACTCTGGGGGAATCTGAAAGTCTTTGTGAGATTGATTGAAGTTGTGGGACCCGTGCGTATTGTGCTATAAGAGATGGCAGAGTGGAGGCAAGAGCCAAAGGACAGCAAGTGTAGTGCTCATTCATTTGACAAATATTTGGATAACTAATGTGCTAGCTGCCTCGTAAACTGTGTTAAATAAGACAGGTAAAGTATCTGCCTTTGTGGCATTCTGAGGCATTTAGATTTTATCTCTAAAGCAGTTGGGGAGTTTTTGAGTGGTTTTCTTCCCATTACTTTGGGGCAATGTTGTGAAGGGTAGGCTGTCATGCAGAGTGTCATGCGGGGCGACCTGCGGGAGACCCTGCTCACTGTGGCATGTGTTGTGCGGGAGACCCTGCGGGATCTCTGCTCCCGCTCCCCACATAAGAACACAGGACATGGTGAGGCCAAAAAGGAACACCCACGGAGCCATAGGTAGGGGACTCATACACTATAGACTCTCTGGCAGCGGGGTTGGAGACACAGGGAGCAAACATCCGCCAGTACCCCAACAGGGGGTCTTCCTGCACCCCAGTCTCTCTGGCGGCCAGGTGAGACAGAGGAAGTAGGATCCACACGATCCACAATCCATCGTCCACTTTTCTGCCTGCCAACCAACCAACCAACCAATGCAGCCACGGCAGTTATATTAGTGGCTAATGGCTAACTGGTTACAGCTGATGGCCAACTCGTCACAGCTGATGGCCATCTAATAAACAAGCCAGCACCTTACCACATGAGGCCAAGGGCCTGGAAACTGCTCTCTGGGACTCTGTCCCCACAGGGCTTACTTATTGATTGGATATAAAAGGTGGGGAAAACAGCCTCCTGGACTTTGTTTTGAATGACTTAGTGATGAGATATTTTTCTTTCACTGAGATAGGAAATTCAGAAGGGAGTGTGAGTGAAAAGAATGAATTCAGTGTTTTCTTCCCCACCTAAATTGACAAACTGCTTCCCCACCTAAATCGACAAACTGACATCCAAACAGCTCTTGAAACCATATTTCTAAATCTATATTTGCAGGTTTGGTTAAAAAAAATTGTGTGTGTTGTTCATGAGAATGGAGCAGAGGATGGGGATGGAATGGGTACTCAATATCAAGCTTTCCTCAGCTGGCATTATCCTTTGACATTCGACTCTGGAATATGGAGAGCCCTGTTTTGCTTTTAGGAAGGAATTTGAATCAAGGGTCCAAATATATTTGATAAATTGTACATGGAAAATTGTACATTCTCCAAATACACATTTGGAGAAAGGCACAAGATTTTGTTAGTTGCTACTTCCAAGTCCAGTCAGAGCTTCAAATTATAGAGTAAGTGACGGCCCTATTTTCATAGTGCCAAACTCTTTTCAGTTTTCCCCATACACCTCTAAAACAATTTCATGTAAAAGCCACTCCTTATTTTCTGAAAACCTTGTGACAACAGATAACAGAACATACAATGCATAGCACTTTACTTGCATTCCTCCTGGGGTCAAACATACAAGGAACTAACATTCTGATCATCATATAGATTATTAAAGAAAACAGGGCATTGGGACCCTAAATCAGATCGTTAATTTGCAACAAATATTACTTGCATAGGTGTATAATAGGCTGCTAAGACTTTAGGGCAACTTTCATGAAACAATCTAAAACCATTTCCAAAGAATACTGTGGGGACAGAGTCCCAGAGAGCAGTCCCTCTCGGCGTCACATGGAAAGGTGCTGGCTCGGGTAGTGGATGGCCATCAGCTATATCCAGTTAGCCATTGGCCACTGATATAACTGCCGTGGCTACGCTAGGGAGTTAGTTGGTTGGTTGGTTGGCAGAGAAGCGGACGGCAGATTGCTGATCGTGTGGCTCCTGCTTCCTGTGTCTCCCACCCAGCCGCCAGTGAGAATATAGTGGTATGAACCCCTATCCAAGGCTCCATGGGTGTTCCTTTTTGGCCTCGCCATATCTTCCATTCTCGTGCGGGGAGGGGAGCTGAGAACCTGCAGGACAACATAGTTTTCCATATGTCCGTTCTATGTGGTGGGTTGGGCTGCCACATAAGGACACAGAGACTGCACTTTGTGGCACTCCAAGGGTGCCATTAATATGATATGATTTAATTGGATCCCTTTAGAGTAGTATATATGATGGTCCTAAAGAAGATTTACGATTTATGGGAACATAAGATAGAAATAGAGGGGCATGAAGCCAATCCAAGTGAAGATCCATGCTGGGCACCATTAGTGGAGCGTAGTGGTAGGAGGGGCTGAAGATGAAGCCGTGGTCTTGCCAAGAAGCTCAGCATGGAGAATGACTGGACCTTTGCTTGAAGAAGGAAGAACAATGGTGTGGGGACAGAGCCAGGAGTGCAGTTTCCAGGCTCTCGGCCTCACATGGAAAGGTGCTGGCTCAGGTAGTAAATGGCCATCAACTGTGATCGGATGGCCGTCAGCTGTGGCTAGTTGGCCGTCAGCTGTAACCAGTGAGCCATTGGCCACTAATGTAACTGCTGTGGCTACACTAGCAGAAAAATGGGGACTAGCAAGAAGATGGTGGCTGAGCTAGCAAGCGGCAGAGTGTGGATTGCGGATTGCAGAGAGGCGGATTGCAGTTAACAAGTGAGGTTGGTTGGCAGAGACAAGTGGATGGCAGGTTGCGGATCATGTGGCTCCTGCTTCCTGTGTCTCCAACCCAGCCGCCAGTGAGACTATAGTGGTCTGACTCCCCTATCTATGGCTCCGTGGGTGTTCCTTTTTGGCCTCACAGTGTCCTGCATTCTTATGTGGGGAGCGGGAGCTGAGACTCCGCTTAACACCCTGCATGATAAATGGATGTGGGGAGGGGAACACAAGTGTTCTCTAAGAGGGAAGGCAGTAGAAAGACAAGTAGGAGTTTGGTGCCTAAGGAGTGGATCTATCTATCAATGGGTCTGTCACCTTACATTTGTGCAGTGATGTTGATTGTGATTGCGGTGAGACCAGCTTATTAAGCATTCTAAACTTATTGTGATATAAGCATGAGAAAACAATGTTTTCCAGTAGCTGTAATGAGCTGTGTTCTGTTGAGTTCCCGTATCTTACTGGGTAATATTTTTTCTCAATAATATTCCAACCATTTCCTTTAGTATTGTCACTTTTGTGTATTCGAATTGTTTGATGGTTAAGACCCAAGTCCTGTTCATTTGAAAACTTGTATTTTTTACTTGAACTGAAGCTCTCTTCTTTCTCTTCCTCTTACTCAGGCCAGACCTATATCTCCAGTGGCTTGAAATAGTGGGGGAGGGAGTGAATAGCCTCAGTCTCAAATAATTGCCTTTGTCTTTTCCTAGGAGTTTCTGCTTGGAGTTGGCGATGAAGAAAATTGGAGGTCAGTGTCTCCTTATGAACCTGTTCTGTTGTGGTGTGGTTTCAGACCTCTCTCAGAGTGGAGGTGTCCAAAAGCTGGTTTTCTATTGGGGTTTTAGGTGGTCCTCTAAGACTGTTGTCTCTGCACAGTCTTTTGGCATGGGAGAACCTACATGGATTTATGCCCAGCCACCTTCTACAATTCCACTCAATCAATTAGAAACTGCACTTATTGTATCAAATATGTATGATATCTTTAATATGCAAAAGTAGTCTCACTGGTAAATCTTTCTTCCCACCTTCTTTCTTTTGCCCATCTCTTCAATTTCAGCAGCAGCAAGAACTGCTCATCCAGTGGTTTGGAAATGTTGGTGCAAGAGGATTATCATCTCATGACTTATGTGGCTTCCTGAGATTTAGGCTTTACTTGGGGAGCGGAGGTGTCCTTTCAGAACACTGGACTGCCCCCAAAGCCCTTCTCCTTTCCTTCAACTCTTCTTATATGGGGAGGTGGTCAGGGTAGTGAAATTAGTGCGTGGTGGTAGCATAGGTTTGGATGACCCAATAACTCTCATTTACTTTAAGGAGATGTGTCTGGCAATGTTCTAAGCTTAGAATCTGAGATATAGTTCTAAGCTGTGGGCTTGCACACTCGATTTTAGGAAAATGGGATTACTTCTTCCAGTTTCTAATCTTTCCTTGTGTTGTACTTTGCAGTGAAGATTCTTGAAAGAATTGTGTGTACACATGTTTTCTATTTACTCACATCCCGTTCTTTAGCAAAATGGCTCTTATTAAGGTCAGTGATAGATCTGTGTTGTTAAATTCAATGGCCACATTAAAGCATTAATCAAAATGGTTGACTGTTCCTTCCTTTTTGAATCATTCTTTCCTTTTCCTCCCTTGACCTCACACTCTTGAGGTTTCTTATTTCTCTTCAGTCTCCTTCTAAGCATTTTTATTTATTTATTTTTTTTGGCAGCTCCTCCTCCTTTATTCAATATGTGTATCATTCGGAAGATTGGTGAGAATGACAACGTACATTCAGCTTAAATTGTTTTCACTTGGGTTCATTACTGAACCAGCAAACAAGCCATGTAAAAGGCTTACAAGATGCAGATTTAAGTACTAGGTGGGCATAGGGACGTGTGCCTCCATAGTTCCTGATGAGGGTGGGTCAGAGGTTTCTTAGTCAATGTAGCTAATGTGGAGGGAGTCAGTGTCCAGGTAACAGAAGTTCATAGCTTCCCGCTTGCTGCGTTTTTTATTTTTAGGTTAGGGATGGGGTCTCCTTACTACCACATGAGGAAATTCCTCGTTATACCACAATAAATCATTATTGCGTACTTCCGTGGTTGTGGTGGATTTGCTGAGGCAATTTGGGAAAACTGGAATAACATGTCCCAGAAACTGTATGACTTTGGGTTAGAGTTGATCAAAAGAGACAATTGCTTGAAATTTGGAAGGCAGGAGCAAAACGGCCTCCATAACTGTCTGAAGGTGAGGCGAAAGGAGGCAGTAAGAAACAGAAGCTTATGGACTGACATCCTCACTCTTTCCTCCTCGTGTTCAACTCTCTCTCCTGAATGCTCACCTTGCTGACCTGTAACTATTCCAGACTCACCACAAGACGCTCGGAAACAAACCCACAGAGGTGGTAGCTACGCGGAGGTAACAGCCTTCCACAGGTTCCTACACCAGTCCACTTCACCATCCCACTCCAGTTCGTGGTCTTGCTTAGCTTCCAACATCCAACACAAAACACCAACGCCAGTGATTTAGGGAAGCTTGTTAGTATTTTCTGATCCTCCAGCTTTTTTCTTCAGCTCTTTACTTCCCAGATTAACTCCTATAGTAAATTCCCTACTCTCTAATATTCATAGCAGTTCTGTTTCCATGGTGAAACTGACTAATACTTTTATTGGTTATTTTGGTTATCTGTTACTATGGACAGAACTATCCCAAAACTTGTTGGCTTGAAGCAACCATTTTATTATTTTTATAATTCTGTGGATTGATTGGGCTATGGTAGGCAGCTCTTCACTGTTTTTATTTAAAGTTTGGTGACAATGAATGGAATCATCTAGAGGCTTAATAATCTACTGCTGTGGGTCAAACTATTTGAAAACTTCGTGGCTTTAAACAGCAACCATTTTATTTTCTCCATGAATCTGTTGGTTGACTGGGCTTAAATGGGAGTTTCCTTTGTTGTCATGCTTAGCATCTGGTGACTGCAAATGGGAATATCTTGAAGCTTGACTGGGAAGTAGAGGTAGTTTGGCCTCTATTCTCCATATAGTCTCAGAACCTCTCCGGTGGTCTCTATCTTCATAGCTGAGTTTTGTACATGGAAGCTCAGGGTCCCCAAGAACACAAAACGGAAGCTTTCTGCTACATTCCATTAATTCAAGTAAGTCATTGGGCCAGCCCAGATTCAGAGTGGAAGGTGACTACACAAAGCCATGTTGTGTGGTAGTAGTAGTAGTAGTCGTAGAAATAATAATAATAATCATCATCATAATAATAATCATAATAATAGGAGTTGTGGATCTTTAGAAATCATTGTGGAGACTGGCTACATACTTGTTTGCTTCGTCTGCGGAGAGGCCTGGTTCATTTCACTGTTACTTTGAGCTGTACTCTTACTAGTCCCATTTTATACTGATATCATAATGTGTGTATACCAGGCACTGTGATTTACACATCCTCCAGTAACTCACTCTGGCCTGCAACACCAGCCATGACAAGTAACATGAGTAGGAGCATAGGAAGGTAGTTTTCTTGGTCTTGGCTGAGCAGCTGGGATTGTGACTGTATACCACCTCTCAGTGCACAGCTTAAACAAACCCCTGGGGCAGGGGTTTGGCTGTGACACTGCCAACTCCCCACCTTCAGGGACAGCAGCCAGTTGGATGGCTGCTAATGTGGGCTTTTTTCCATTCAGGAATCTTGCAGTTATTTGAATCCCTGGGCTTGATAAGGGGCTGTCCTTCCTGAATAGGGCTGCCTCTCTTCGTTTACTGGGATAGCTTGGATTTGTTTTCTATAGCTAGATTCCCTGCCACAGATAGTAGCTCCAAGGTTCCATTTCCAAACCTGGTACTTTTTGTGACTAGATCAACTATTAGACCATGAATAGAGCTATATGGCTATAATGGAAAGCCCATACTGCACATACTATCGCTAGTTTATCCTGGACTATAGCCAGGGCTGGCTTAGTGGGCCTGAGACCTATGCATTTGCACAGAGCCCCGTGCTTAGGAGGTCCATGTTCTAGGTTTAATACTTGGCCATTGCCATCTTCAAATTATTATTAATTTTTGAACAGGACTCCTCATTTTCATTTTACACTGGGTCTCATAAATTTTGTAGCTTGTTCTGACTGCAACAGTGGTAATCATTCACTTATTTTTCTGATTTTTACTAATTCACAATTAGCTACTGGATGCAGTCCTGGAAATATATGTAAACTAAAGCCTAATCTGTGAGGGGAGAGCGTAGTACTGAGACCCCGCTGAGCATAGCTGTTGCCCTAGAGCATCTGGGAGGGTAATAACCAGGCTGGTAGTCTTTGCTTCTAGAGCTGAGGAGTCGGTGGGCGGGAAGGACACAGCAGAAGTCTGGCTCTTGTGTGTTATTCCTGTTGAGAACACAGAATTTCAGGCTTTTGTTCCCTTCTCAGTAAAAGGCCAGATGTCCTATTCTTACCCCTTCCCTACATTTTTTTCATGTTCACCTGTAAATCCATAGCTATTACCATTAGCTGAGAAGGTGCCAGCCTACTAGTGGAACTTAAGTGTTATAGACTTTCTGCTTCAACAGCATAGTATCCACAAGCTCCACTGCACAGCTCATTTTCCAATGAAAGCTATGAGAGTAAGTCAAACTTTCCCAGTAACTAGGGGTTTCTCCCTTATTTCCTCTTTCCTTGCTTCTTTACTACTTCTAAGTTAAACCACAAGGCCCTTTGTGTCAACCCTGTAATCATACCCAATTAACTACGTCGGGTCAAAAAGTCTGGTCTGTTTAAAGATTGTTGAAAGTGACTCAGTTTATATGGCTTTCATTTTGGTTTACTTCCAAACCAGCAAATACTTCCTGCCAAGGCTATATAATAGATAAGCATGCAAATGATGATACTGATCCTCGTGCCTCTCCAGTTCCTCAGGGAACTGAACTATGGTGGTAAAACTGTGCGAAGTGAGACAACCAACAAGGTAACCCTGTGCTTGTGAACTTGGACTTAGAAGTCCACCTACTCCATGAACAGAAATTCTGTTGGCACTATGGGAGGCCCATAGTTACATGCTCTGTGTTCCATTTTGTGTGCATCATTACTATCTCTGGTAGGCCTGGCCATGGCCTACCTACCATGTGAACCCGCTTTTCCCAACCTACATTCTCTCTTCAAGTGATCTCATTACTATGGTTGTAACTCTTAGGCTATGACTCTCAGTGATAATTAAAATATTATGTTTTTAAAATTTGTTTTCTTTATCTGAAATATATGATTATTTTGAATTGAAATAAGGGAGCCTATGGTTTGACAGGTGGTAACTGACTTTTTATCTCCCATTTCAATGAATTGCAGTAAACATGACCTTATGCATGTTGTAGATAGTAGTATGTAATTGGAGACTTTGGGTCCAATAACATCAACTGGTATGCTTAAAACTTCTAAAACCAAATTCGTTTTTTCTTGAACATGCTTTATTTTCTTACACTTATATTTGGCTACTCAACTAGATAATTTTTTTAAATTTTTGTTTATTTATTTATTTATTTATTTATTTTTATTTATTGGGGTGACAATTGTTAGTGAAATTGCATAGAATTCAGGTGTACAATTCTGTATTACATCATACATAAATCCCATTGTGTGTTCACCACCCAGAGTCAGTTCTCCTTCCATCACCATATATTTGATCCCCCTTGCCCTCATCTCCCTCCCCCCACCCTGCTTATCCTCTGGTAACCACTAAACTATTGTCTGTGTCTATGAGTTTTTTCAACTAGATAATTTTAACTTTTTGATAAAATTTGAAGTATCATTCTAGACAACTTTTGTATCAAATCATATACAACCTGGTATCAGTATAACAAAAGATCTTTTTCATCAGTTTTTCTGGTAAACAAAATAATGAATAAATAAAATTATAAAGCTTTTTCAAATGCCCCTGGAGGTTTATACTTAAAGTAACCCTTCTAGAACTCGTAAAATTTTTATGAGTTCATGATCACACAGGATGATTTTAAAAATTCAGAAATATTCTTCACTTTTGTTGTTGATGTTATTTAAAACCCTGTTGCAGGTCTGCTTGAATTTCTTTTCTTTTTTAAGATACAAATTGTGGTACTTAAAATAATGCTAACAATTACCACAGACCCAACCACTATCAACACCAGAGAAGAAATGCTAACTCCAGAATTAGGATTATTTTCATCCTCACTTTCATCAGAATCTGCTTGAGGAATAAACAAAGCTACTTGTGCAATGTTGGATACTTTTGATGTCAAATTGCTTTTATCCACACTTTGAATGGCAATGAATATGTGGGTTGCATTTTCTTCTGGGATCCTTCCTGGTTTAAACGCAAAGCTCTCCTTGGAGCTGGCCTCCTTTGGTAACAGATCAGTGGTGTTTATTTGCTGAGCATCATCAAAATTGTCTCTTAGATCCAAGATACTTCCACTTGTTCTGATGATATACTGTTTTACTAAGAAAAAAAGTTACAAGTAGTTTAGAAACTAGAGTATACCACATCATGTTCCTGTTTATTCATTCTCCTCAAAAATATTGTTTAGTTATGCCAAGCTTATACTCACATCCAAAGCCTTACTAATTCTTCAATGTAAACTGAATTTTTATTTTTATTTTTTAAAAACTTTTATTTATCTTAAGTGTGTTTTTCCAGGACCCATCAGCTCCAAGTCAAGTAGTTGTTTCAATCTGGTTGTGGAGGGCGCAGCTCACAGTGGCCCATGTGGGGACTGAACTGGCAACCTTGTTGTTAAGAGCCGCGTTCTCTAACCAACTGAGCTAACTGGCTGCGCCTGAATTTTTGTTTTTAAACTGCCAAATACTACCTTCTTTGTTTGAAAGTGGGACCAGTTAAAATGTGTCATAGTTGATTGATTCAAAAATATCAAACTATAAAATGAATACTGAGTTATCAATTAAAAATTATTCTCCTCCCACCCACCCTTAGGCCCTTTCGTTTTTACATGAGCATCTTTCACTTAATTAATACCCCATTGCATCCTTACCTTTTCCAACATCAAAGTCATCTCCCGGTGCTGTCCATGTTAGACTGATCATATCCTCATCAGGTGTGGCCTCGAGGTCTGTGATTTGACTTGGTGGGTACAGGTCAGGCAAGGGAAGTGAAATGTTTGAAACCACAAATGCACCTCCCGTTGCTGTTCTGGTGAAACTCTCCAGGTTTGTCTGAATATCCTCATCAATTTCAGGTCTTGGTGGATTTGCTTCAACTTTCCCTGCATTGAAAATTTCCTTGTTTATAATGAGCACAATGGCATTTTCAATTGAAATCCCCATCTCACTTGTCTTTGTTGTTGTTATGTACACACAGTCACATTTTACTAAGTTTGGTGACAAAGTCATAAGCATCTAATTGGTGGGAGCAGTTTTTTCTTTAGCATCCTGACCAGGATGTTGTAGGATATAATTGGATAATAAATTGCTTTGGAATTAAGGCTACCCTGAAAGGGAATAATGTTATGTAATTCTATATATGCTTTTTTTAAAAAAGGAATTTCTTTATTTCCCAAATTATCTTTAAGCTGGGAATAAACCTGGGGAAATTGCTACTGGTTCCCTTCCAGCCATTGTGCCAGATTCTTCCCATCCTCCCTGCTGCAAGTGCTATGGAATAATACTTCAGTTTATATTCCAATTGTCAACAGAAAACCCCTAAAAGTCATAAGAGATAAGACAAAGGAAAGTTAACAAGGAATGCATTCTTAATCCTTATCATCACCTTGTTCAATACACTTTTTCTTTTAACTTAATAAAAATAGTTGAAATAAATTTATGTATCTTTTATAGTATATGGATTCTAAAGGATAAAATCTGTCACTGGCTTATACTTAGGTACATAACATATTAGCCTGTTTCCTTCATCTTGAGCTGAAAATCTTCCATATCATTGTTGATATAGGTAAAGTGCTCCAAGTTAATATAATAATGGCTGACATTTATTGAAAGCTTACTAGATGCCAGACACTGCACCAAAGCTTACATTCTTTGGGGGCAAACCCCAGTATGACTGAGAACTTCATTATAGAAATGGGAAAAGCTGTACTTTGACTTCTAAATGTTTGAAACTTTAATCATATCAATTCACGATTATTTCAGTCAGCATTGGGTTTCAGATAACATGAATTACTCACCATCCACTACCCAGCCTGGTATATATGCAGCTCTATTCGGTGGATACCTCAAGTTTCGTGTGACAGTGTTTGCTCCTCCATGGGCCCGTACTTTTAAGCTGTATCTTCCATTTTCTGAATATGCTGTAAAATATCTGGAGTAGACCCCATCATCCTTGAAAGTATCAGCACCTTGTTATAGAAATTAAGGAATAAATTATCATTATAAAGAAAAAGATAAATGTATGCATTTTCTAAGCCAAACATGTGGCCTTTATAGGTATATCCCTTGGACTGGGCTCCCTATTTTGTGATTTACGCTTTGGGGAATATTTCCATTATGTTCTATCAACCAGTATCTTGTTAAATTGGTTTCCTTGATATATATATACATAAATATTATATATAACATGTATAATATATATTATATATAATATGTGTATTATATACTATTTTATAATATATATGATATTACATTTATACCTGTGTGTATAATAAATCCCTTCACCTTGTCAATTTATATACAGATTATTATAGTACTCTTCTTACCATTTCTCAGCCAAATGGTTTGGTTGAAGCTCTTAGTTTATCTAAACACATAATTGTGTCATCTCTCTCTTCAAATCAGAAGAATACCCACTAAAGAAAAAGTATCTTTGCATAGGATTTAATTCTCACTATAGTCACTTACTTATTTTGACTTATCTTCATGCACCCCTTTTTATTTAATCCTCACCTCTTGCTCTGTGATCCATTCACTCCTTAATCTGATAGTGGAAAGACCCATCTATTATTAGAATAAACAATTGGGGGAGTTCAGGAATACTGTATCATAAGTATATTTCTTGATATCACAGATACTGCAGTTATTTGTTAAATTGCAAACATATTTCTCAGGGCAGTTAATATTCTAAGACAGAGGTTCTTAAAATAAGGTCCTTGGACAAGCAGCATCTGCACGTGTCTCGATTGTATTAGGAATGTGTTATAACAAGCCCTCCGGGTGATTCTTTTGCGTGCTAATGTATAAGAACCTCTGCTCCAAGTCATTGATAATCACCAATGCAGTCTCAGGTAAAGGCATTCCAAATTAGCTAGGTAGGAACCTGGGTTACCAGGTATTTATCCTTGAGAAATGATGCAGGTAAGTTTTAATGGAGGATGGAAAGGGTTGGGAGGAAAGGAAGAGTGAGGAGATAGTTGAGAAAAATATTTTCACATCAGGTGAAGGCATTGAGGTACACCAAAGAATAATTTCACCTTCTAAATTTTTCACAGGGCCAACACTTGTTGATGAGAGGATTATAAATTGACTGAATTAATTACATTGCAAAAGATACTGATAGAAATCTGTGACAATTCAGATGTCTATCAAACTGGTTTTTTCCTTGCTCACTGAGCTCTCAAAAGAAGGTTTAGTTCCCAGAATAATCCAGAGTCGGGGAAAAAGCTCTTTAAGTACTACTCACTCGTACAGACCAGGGAGACAGCATGTTTAACACAGTGTCTGTTCCCTGCCAGAATGACCTGGTATCTGATGCCCTGGTGATATCCCCTCCTCTCTCGCCGCAGTTCTGCTTGCCTTTGGGCCTCAGTTCCCAGGACTATCTTTGCACTTTATTCCAGCTGTTGGGAATTACTCTTGCCTGTCTCTGTTTCCCTGTCGGGGGCCCCAATTTCTACTATTTAACCCCATATGGCTGCTGTGCTTCACTGTCTCTGTCCAGATTATCTTCATGATGTGCCCCTAAGAAACACTTGTTCAGAATTCTTAATGCTGTCCTCAGTCCCTGAAAGAGACCTTCCTATCTGGTGATAGACATTGCTTGTTCAGATGGCAAACAATAATAACAGTAAATAACATTTATTTAGTGCTGCCATGTGCAAGATACTTGCTAATCACTTTGAAGGTTTTACCTGGTTAGAATTGCCTGCTGATCCTGCTATCCATTTATACTGGGCATCAATTCTTCTGATGTCTTTCACTGCCCCACACTGCCACAGGGACCCATAACATGTTCCGAGTCATGAAACTATAGGCTTATTCATTAAAAACTGTGAATTACCTGCACCATTATCCAAAAGTTCCAGAACTTCTGTTTTTCCACTACTTGATTCAATGAATGCAGTCACGTTGGCTCCAAGAATGGGTATATACCCTTGTAGAATTTCTGCATAAACAATCATTGGGCTGGGGAAGCTGTTTGTGTCTTTATTCATTTTAGCATTCACTGTGATTGGAGGTACAGAAGAATTTGCTGCCCGAGAATTAACCGTTATAGTTAATGTTTCTGGGTTTCTTTGGGCTTGAAGACTGTAAGTCCAAACACCCACCTAAAAATTCAATGGAAATATAGTAAGTATCCAAGACCAAGGTATTTTCTGTGTTTCCATTACATAACTTTAAAACAAATCTTACAAATGTGTTACAGAATAAATAGGGTTTTGAGATTTTTGAGGTTTTTTTTAAGATAAAAGGATGAGAGTAAAGGCAGTTTGGACAGGGTATCCTGGCTATTGTCATGCATGGTGTCCACATTTTGTGCCATCTCAGCTGGGAAAAATAAGTTCTGGAAAGTTTGCCTTGGTCTTGGCCTTATTCTTTGACCTTGGAGTTCACAGATTCTAGAATATGATCTGTTAATGCTAATGATGAATGACTAGCTACACATCAAGTTGCAAAGAGTGTCTCTACATATTGCCTCCTTAAATCATTCTTAGCCTACCTATTTTTTTCCCTTTTCTTCCTTCCTCCACTGCATAAGTCCTTTTATCCTTTTTCCTGCCACCATAATTTCCAAGACCATATAGGCATAGAAAGTACATTGTATTTTATCTTAATTTTGAAGATGATACAAGTATTGACACTCACATTTATGAGGTTAAACAATGTATTTTCAGCTATGAAACATATTTGCTAGGAAATCAAAAAGCTGATTGCTTACCTTTGCAGTTCCTGGAATACTGAGATAGGCCATTTTGGAAACTGAGTCCACTGTGAAACTTCCCATTAGTGTTCCACTAGGATCCCAGAGAGAAATGATGGGAAGGTATGTGCTCCATGTGACGAGAAAGAATGTGTCCTTTCCCACGGTGCTGTCAATGATTACAGTGCCGTTCAGCCAGGGATTATTGGTGAGGATTGATCCCTTACTTTCAAGCTGTTTAAATATATTTTTGAAATTAATAATGGGAGGAAAGTGTAACTTTATTCTTAATTCTTTTTTTCTTTTTTTTTAACATGGTTCTTAATTTCTGGCCTGAGAACAAGCTTATATAGGGCATACCACCTTAGGTTTATGATCTCTCTGAAAGCTAATTGGGATGCGACAGTTAGTCATAAAGTGTGGAGATCCAGGGTCTGAGGAAAGGACAGAGTATAATAAAACACCAAAGCAGGTGAATGTGTTTTATAGTTGGAGACATGGCCCTATTATTTTACCCCCTGTTGTTTTGGTGAACACCCACCTGCTAATGCTTTAGCATTAAAAGGTACTACAACCTCAAAGAAGAAATAACTGTAGGGTGTGTGTGTGTGTCCCTCAGTTTACCCATCTTCATGGTGATCTAAAAGAAAATACCTATTGCTAGTGGCTAGGGTATTTGAGCAGAGACACAGTAAGGTGAGGCCTCGAGAGAAAATTAGGACTAGCAAATAATGAGACAAGCACTCATGGATATTTTCTGATGTGAAATCTTCAAATAATTTTTCACACATGATTGAGTTAGTAGCACTCACTCAATAAACATGTCCAACAAGAGTGTAAAGTGAACAAAACGATGTTTATGAAGGTTGGAATCCTGAGAAGACAAGTGAAAGTTAGGACCTTTCTCTAGAAAGTTTTTCAAGTTTTTGTGGATGTCTCTTAGTCAAGGAGAGCCAACTTTATCCACTGACCAGGAAGGTGCTTTCTACAGATATGTCATTTGAAGAAAGGATGGGAAATCCCTCTTCTACTCAACCCAGTCCTAAGCCAAAAATACCTTCATATCAGTGCTGAGAGAAGGGAGTGAATTCTATCATTGAAACATCATTGCCATGACAAAAATCTTAGTTATATGTTAAGTGGACATGTCTTTGAGTGGACAAAATATTATTATCAAGTTAAATGTGAATGTGAGTGACTTTTTTAGACTCCACATCAGGAAAGTGTAAGACAATTAGGAGGCTTTGGCTACGTAGTACTAGGAGGGGAAAATAACTGAGTGAAGAATGGGACGCAATTTTTCCTCTGCATTCTGTCTGCCATTTTAAGTGAGGGGAGCAAAACCTTCTTTCTCCCCCTTCCGTACCATTTAAAAAGTCCATTCTCAAAATTCTGAGCACTTCCTGCATGCAAATATCTCTTTTCTGGCTGATTCTCCACATTCTGCTCTTACATTTCAAAATTCCTTTGGAATATTCCATTTTAATGTCCCACCATCCACTAAAGATTACTAAGGTTAAAACAACACAAAATAATATTCTCAAAATCACTTCTCCCTCCTTACTTGTCAATTTTAGACAATAGTATCATCATTTTCTAAGTCAACCGGATTGAAACCCTCACAAATTAGCTTTATTCTCCTTTAGTTTATTCTTTAAATGCTGCCAAACTAGATCCCAGACCAATTTGTAATCTGTTTGTGGGGTGAAGCTACAAACCAGATCTTTAAATCAATCGACACATAGATTCCTAACCCTGCATCCTGTAACTTATATGCTCTTAATTGTTGGAGAGTTGAGGAAAATAGGTTTGTTTAAATGATCATGTCAGTTTTAATGTAGGCAGTGACTTGATGATCTGGAAGATGAAAGACACATATTCACATAAAGTGGCATGGTGAGAATGAATAAAGTCTTAGTGGGAATGGATGTGGATAGAATGTTGTAAAAAGTATTTTGAAGGAAACGGTGTTGACATTTTACATGGGCCATGAATGAAGAATCAAAGTTTAGTCAAAGTTTTAGAATCTAACAGAAAATGGGAGTGTTATTTAAACATGGATGAAAACAGGAGTTGAGTTGAAAAGACGTGAATAAAATAGACAACCAGTGAAAAGAGTGGTTGAAGAGGTAAAGGAAACCCTAAATTTTTGGATATGCATGATTATTCACTCTGTTCAGGAAATTTATTTCCAAGATATTTTCCTTCCATTTTCAAGCCAGGTTCTTGAGTTTGTTCATCTAATTTAAATTTATTTCACAGCAGATAAGGGTGGGGGAAATCTTGGAAGCATGAGGTTTTTTCATGCATTCATAGAAAAATGGATGCTACACCATTGAACAAAGTTTATTTTTTATGGAAAATTTAACATTATTAGGTTTTAATCTTATCCCTTAACCAAACTCTATGGGAAAAGAAAACGAAAAAACAAAGTCTCCTATTACTTACTTCACTATTTTATTACTTAATTTGGTCATAGCTAAGCAATAATTTCTATCTCACGCTGAAGTTTTGATTTTAATTAAAAATTTACTTTGAGAAAAACATAGAATTCAAAACTTATATAACGATCAAATTACTTTTCTTGATTATGATCAAATGCAAACACAAAAACCTGAGGAGTGGGAACTCTGACCTGAAGAGACTGCTGGGAAATGTCGGTGTTTCCTGATGCCAGGGCCCCAAAAGCATCAATGAGGCCATTGTTCTGGGCTGCATCTGAGGAAAAAAGATGGCTTCCTCCTAAAATGTAAAAACATAAACTAGGTTACTTTCTAGAAAATAAGTACTTATCACATTTTAGTGATTTTAAGGTAACAAATAATCAAAATAATAGTTTCAGTATATCTTATTTAAATAGACCCAAACCTAATAGGTGTAAAGATAAACTCTGAAATGTTAACTTAAAAATGTCAGAACCAGGAAGTGTAAGCTACCTTTGTACTTCTCTTGTAGAAATCTCAGCTGGCTGAAATGTATTAAATAATCACAGAATACAAAAACAAAACAAAATAAAAACCCAAGATGTTACAATTCCATGTATTAAAGCTCACAGATTTCACATAGCCCTTTCGGGGAATCATTCAGTTTTATTTAATATACTGTTCTAATAATATTGGCCTTCAGATTTTCCAGCCAGAGTAGATCAGAATCAGAAAATTAGAATGGTTAAAGTGCTGCTATATTGAGGTATCCTGACAATGGCGAGACAGAAAAACTGTAAGCAATGGAGACAAGTCCGAAAAAGCATTACTTTTGGGGGGCTACTTGGGATAGAAATGAATTTTACAATGGACATGAAAGCACTTTGAAACAATGGGAGTTTGCACAACTAATCACTGAAATAGCAAGTATATATTTGGTAACAGAAGCCAAGTTAATATAAGAACTGATATTAAAAATGTTATAAATTATATATTCTCTACTATGTTTAAGAAGGCATTGAAAACATGTGGTCCTTTTTAATCACATGTCTCGTATCTAAGATAACAACTACCAAAGTAAATGTTTATCTAGAAACTTCTTTAGATTTTCTATTATTTAGATTTATTTAGATTTATTCAGCCTCAGTTTCTGTTAATCCCATTCAGTCCCTATCCTTGCAGCCTAAGTAAACTGTCCTGGATTTCACACTATCCCTCTGGGTACCTTGCATTGTCATTTCAACCTGAATTTTTTTATTCAGGGTTTGACCATCTTTTCTTCCCTTTTCCCCTTCAAAGAAATTCAACATCTTATTCAAGGCCCAGCTTAGAATTCACCTTGTCTCTCATGCCTTCTTTCCCCGACTACACAACCCTGGGAGAATTACAGGCTTCCACTGCTCACACAGTGCTTGACTCCTATATATTCCTCTTGTCATGAAGGAATGTTATCTGATTATGCTGTCTGATTAGTAGTTTTGTCTCTCCAGCCAGCTGGACTCTGAGCACCTTGAGAAAAGAGATCAGCCTGGTTTACCTGGTCCCTAGCTCCTGGCACAACAACAGAGCTCGAAAGAAGTTGATGAGTTGTCACCCTCTAAACTTATGCATTGCTATTAAAGAATTCGAGTATATGGGTCATATGTTACCTGTTATAGTGGTCATTTGTATGACTGCTTTATCAGCAGCTGGTCCCAAAGCAATAAAATGAATGACAGCCCCACTCTTCTCCACTTCAGCAAGACAGTTCTTTGCAGTATTGTCTTCCCCATCACTCAGCAGCACTATTTCAGATCCATTCAGTTGGGCGTTTCGTTCTTTCATTACCTGCAAACATAATCAGAGCATAATTACCAGATAATCCTAGATCAAATGGATTTATAGAAGATTAGAAAAAAAATGTACAGGGAAAATAAAATTGTGCAGAAAGAAGTGATGGCTTCTGTTTAAAAAAGATAGAATCTGCAATCACCAATCCCCAGGGGAACTCAAACACATCTGTATTTTCTGTCAATCTGCTGTACAGAATGTTTGCTCCAGGGAAGTAGTGTGGGAGCAGGGTTTTGGAACATCCTACTTCAGTTAAATGACAATGACTTCTCAGTCAGGGGAAGACAATGACTTCCCGGACAGGGGAAGTCAGGTCAACCGGACACCAAAAATGTCATCACAGAATGTGGCATTAAATAGTTCTCTTGTTTCTTTGACCAGACTTCCCTCTGACAAGCCTTCAGTCTATAAACAGTTAACTGCATTGAAATCCACCTCAACATTAGACAAAAACAAACAACAACAACAACAACAACAACAACAAAACAACTTAATGGTTCCAAATTTGGGACCCCTCAGTATACTTGCAGAGAAAATATAGAGAAAGTTCTAAGCAGGTCAAGATTAGGGATCTTGTTATATAACTTTTATTTTATCTTTAAAAGTAACAAGCACAAAACTATGTTGGTGATGCTCAGAGAATACATGAATTATATTTATTGAGTTCCATTTGTGGCTTGAATCCTTTTCCTATAAAGTCAAATAGTTTACACTCAGAGATCTGAATCTAGACTCCTATAAAAAAAGATCAAGAGAATTTATCACAGGGTAGTAACTATATTTCATCTTCTCTGACAAGTTTAATTGGTGGTGGCTTCTTTACACCATTTTGAGAAATTGAGTCTAGGCCAAGAGGAAAAAAATGCCAGATTATCAGTGGCTTTCATGGACTTGGAGCGGAGTTGTGTGTACATTTGCAGAAAAAGGTTTGGAATGTAGAAATCCCTAATAAAACTGGGGTTAGGGAACATGACCAGCCTCATTTCAATTTTTTCATGTTTTGAGGCAAAGAGTGACTATTATGTATGTTGCAATATAAGAGAAATATTCTCTGACATGCATTAAAACAAAACTGAAAAATAGGGAATGCTTTTATACATTTACAGCATTTATACAGCATCCCCGTCACATTCCTCCTACACATTTGATCGCAAAATGAAGATCCAAAGATGAAGTAGAGTTCTCTCTCCTTCACCTCTCCCTTTCCTGTGTTAGTTATTCACTGAGCACTTACTATGTGTTAGTCACTGTCCTGGCTGCTGGAGATTCAACAGGAACTACATAGTTCCTGAATTTGGAAACAGAAAGGAATTAAATTTAAAATATTTACTGAGATGTAAGTGAGAGACTAAAGAGATGTAGAGATGAGTGACAAAGACACAATATATTCTGTAGTTCAAGAGAAACAGCTCAGTAGTGCAGTGCTACCTTTTGGGGAACATTTGCTAGGTGTTAAATGTATTTTATACAACATGTCTTTTAAGTCTGAGCTCCCAATGTGTCCCTGGATCACTACCCTACTACCTATAATTTATTGTATACAGGGCAACCATAATCATCTTCCTAAAGCATGAATTGATTATCAGTCCCTAATACTTAAAACCCTTCAGTAGCTTTCTGTTGTGCTTAAAATACAAACCTTTTATATATATATTTTAAGCTTTGAAATATTTAGCCGTTGTCTACCTGCCAACCACATTCCATACCCCCTCATTTGTCAAACTCCAGTGCCACTAGCTTCTACCAGTTCTTAGAATGGTCTTGTTCTTTTCCACCTCTTTCTTAAGGGACTTTATACTTTCCTTTCTGCCTGAAACCACTGGCTCTTTCTCATCCTTCACATCATAGCCTAAATGTTACGTTTCAGAGAGGGCCTCAGTGTTCTCTCTACCTAAATTAGGCAGTACCCCTCTTTTCCCAGCTACTCTTTCATATCACCCTGTTTGATTCCACAATCTACAATTATTGTTTTTATTCATTTAGTTATCTATGTGTTATCTGTTCCCCATTGAAACAGCATGCACAACAAGAACAGAGAAGCTCTGCTTGGCACATAAATATATGTTCAATAAATTATAGTATATGTTTGCTGCCTACTACCTACAATAAATATATATTGACTAAATTAAAACATGAACCACCCTATGTGCTAGTTTTCATTACCCAACTTTACCAATGAGGTAATTGATGACTACAGAGATGAGGACGCATGCTTAGGGTCACAAAGCTAGTAACTGATAACTGGAGTTTGAACCCACGACTTAACATTAGAAAGCTACACTAAAATGCCCTGCAATTCATAAATAAGAGAGATTTAATAGTGTTGGGAATATAGGCTCTTGTAAAAAAGGAGGAAATGCTACGTGAAAGAGCAAGGATTTTGAAGAATTGGTAGAATCTTAACACACAAAGATGGAAAGAAGGAAACATTGTAGGCAGAGGATTTACATGGGCAAAGGTAGTGAGGCTGTTAGTGGAGAGCTTGGAGAAGGCTGTGTGCTGTAAATTGGTTAGAGCACACAGCATCAGAAGGGGAAAACTGACAAAAATGGATGGACATAATGATGAGAGCTGTTTTATTGAGGGGTGAGAGACTTTTGAATAACATCAGACTGAGGAATTCAGACTTAATTTTATAGATTGTGAGAGGGAAGTGAAGATTTCTAAGCAGGAAAATGACATGTTTGATATTAAGTATAAGCTTAAGATGACGCTCTGGAAAAAAAACAAGATTTATAATAATAGTTGTGAGTTACATATTTACTATGTAATATATGAACATTGTTTAAGTATATAAATATATCATTTCATTTAACTCTCATAATAATCCTATGAGGTAGGCGTTCTTATTTTCCTATTTTTTAGTTAAGGCATTGAGTGTCCAAAGATACTGAAAGCGTTGCTTAAGATCATATATGAGTAGCTGGTAAATAGCAAAGCCAGTACTCTGATGTCAAAACTCGCATTCTAACCAGTATCCCTTATATAAGACCGGGTCTTATATTAACTTTTGTTCCAAAAGATGCATTAGAGTTGATTGTCTGGCTAGGTCTTATTTTCAGGGAAACACAGTAATTAATAGTCCCCTCTATATCTGCTTTAATAGATAAACATTAGCCCTAATTGAACCTCACAGAAACTGAAATGAGGATTGGCCCAATGTGGTATCATACCATACATGTAAGTTGATTCATTGCCTTAAAAGGTGACGAATTATGCCACCAAAACACACCTATTTAACTAACATTTATTGAGTACTGATTATTGCAATGTGAAAAGACAAAGTCCCTGACTTATACTCCAGTGGCATTTTTATAGGAATGTATTCACCCATCAGTTTATTCATTGATTCACTGATCCATTAAAAAAAATCATCAAGTGCATTTTTTTATGTTATTAATCCTATATTTCTTAGAATTAATTATGTTAATATTAGTGAGCAAGTATGTGTAGCAGCACTAATAGAAAAATGTCCTAACAATAAAAAACAAACTATACAAGCAGTATGACTTTCACCTGAAATCCTGATTGAATTCCAGCGCAGATGGATGTTCCTCCATTAGCTACTGTAGGCAAGCTCTTCAAGAGGTTGTTTCTTTCGTCATTGCCTGTTATTTGGATTAGCTTGCTTTGAACTTTGGCAGTACTATCAAAGTGCACCATCCCCACCCAGGATCCATTTTCAATGGTCTGCAGCAGGAAATGTTTTGCAGCTTGATTCATTCGATTTAGACGGTCAGAAGTCTGAATGAAACGGACAAGGGAAAAAAAAGCTAAGTGGTTTTCCATTGGAAAATATTAGCATATCACAAAGAATGAGTAAACAGAATTTGTTAAAGAAAGCATTTCGTGTTAAAGCAATTATTTGTTAGTTGACGAAATTTAAAAATACAGTGATGTGTATTATGAGACACATATAATCTAGTAAGGAACACAGGCTTTTAACTAGAGGTGATTCATGGCTGCTAAGCACCCAAATTACAGTTGGAATTTGTGGGGAGTATTGGGTTGGAATTGGAGGGTGATGACACATACCTTAGAGATGTCTCAAGGACTCCTGGGGTCCTCTGTTCCAGTTGTATCAAGATGAAACCACTCCCCAGGTTTCCCAGTATCAAACCAGACTAGTATGGACTCCCAACTAGAGGCTGAAATCTCCCCATCCACTGGAGATGAGACAACTCAAACGTTGAAACTCTCTTGAGCTGCAGCTAAATTCTGAGAGGCCCAGCTACTACCTCTTCTGCTCC
This sequence comes from Rhinolophus hipposideros, assembly GCF_964194185.1. Lineage (NCBI taxonomy): Eukaryota > Metazoa > Chordata > Mammalia > Chiroptera > Rhinolophidae > Rhinolophus > Rhinolophus hipposideros. The sequence goes on from NC_138054.1 coordinate 30,871,343, forward strand.
TAAAATCTCCCCACCACTTCTCCACCAATGGATTAATTGGAGTTGGTTCTTTGGTAACCCATTCACACTCACATCCCTCTTTCCTAGGTGAATGCTCAGGATGTAAGTAAGCCTCTTCACACATTTGTCTTTTCTAGTCCCTCAACACCAACTGATTTGTAGTACCTCCCCTTAATACATGCCCAAATTTCCGTCTGATCTTCCTAGAACCAAGTCAGTGAGAAACATCTACATCCCCATCTTTCAGGGCTCTCTCTGCCACTTTATTTTGCCCTTACTCCTGGCTCTGCCTACACCCTGTCTAGGGGTGACTACTCATCTCCTCTTAATCGGGAATGTCATCTCTCCCTAGTGACACTTCCTAGAACACTTCTATGTCCTGGTGTCTAGCACTCTGGTGGTCTTTCAGAAACGCTGTGCTATTGTGATTTATTTCATTCAGCTGTATCGTTGTCTACCCTTTTCATTAACCACACAATCCACCATTTATTGGAAACATTATTCTTGATCTTTAGCTTGCTCAGTCCTGGCTCCAATGTGCTGTCCTTCTGGGTGCCTTATCACATTACGTCTGCTCATTGGTAGTCCATTTATTTCAACAGTTATTATTGAGCACCTATGTGTGATAAACCCTTTTGTAGGCAAAAGGGATACAAAGATGAATGAGACATGAATTAAAGTAGTAGAGGACATGGTTCCTAGAGGATCTGGTTCCAAGTACTAGAGGAGTGTCTAGTCTAATGGGAGGGAAATTGTAATTTTAATATAATATACAGTAAGAGAGGTTTGCACAGTTCATTGAAGGAGATCAACAGAAGGGCCTTCCGCCCAGCTTGGAAGACCAGTCCGCCTCCTGGAAGAAGTGGGTGCCCGTACCAAATTTTGAAGGATGAGAATGTGTTAACTAGGTGATGTGGAAGGGACAGAAAGTTTTCTCCATGCAACTGTAAACCTTTCAAGGATATGGGTCTCTATTTCTGAGCCTAGCATAATGTCTCCCATTTACTAAATGGTAGTAGAAGGAATGAATGGCTGAATATGACTATATCTTCTTCATGGTGATGCTTTGTGTCTTTGATTATAAAGAGGTCATTTATATAGATGATAAATAAAATTGATTTGGAATGAAGTTCAGCAATCCACTCTATCCTCATTTCTGTCAAGTATTTCCAGTAGATAAAGGGAGCAGGTAAGAAAACATTTCCATATTTCAGTCTTCTGCTCTGATCTTCTAACTAAATCTTTACTATTGGGCCTAAAAGTCCTCCTCAGTAAACTCTCCACTTTCTGGGAGGAAAAAACAGAGACTTTTAGGTTAGGTCTTTTAAACTCTATTGCTATCTTTCTTTCATTACAATATTCACTGCCTCTCCTGAGGTCCTGATTACAGGAAGTGATGGGACTTATGCCACCATGAAATTTCGAACAACCCAGGTAAAGATAGTGTTCAGAGGGTTCTTAGGCATTAAATCATCCACTAGTCACTACATCCAGGAAAAATGGGACCATGAACTTACACTCATGCTTCCAGACTTATCAAGAACTAAGCACACAATTCTTTCACTGATCTGCAGCAATGAGAAGACAGGTGAAGGGGGCGGTGCCACCATAGGTGTGGTGTTTTTTAAATCCTCAGAATTACTGATCACCTCCCATGTGCTTCTCAAATCGCACATTTTGTTTTGTAGGCTTGGAGCTTCTCGGTTATGGTTTTTTTCATTGCAGAATTCAACAACCTTAAAGGTTAATAAAATGAAAAAAAAGTTTTATATATGATGCATTTAAAAATTAAACTACAAATTTGAAAACAATTTCTGCTCTGCAAATATGTTGTTTATTTAATAAAGTCTGATTCATTAGGAATCATAATAGTAAGGTGGATTTTCAGGAATAGTAATAATAAGTAACACTAATTCAGTGCTTACTATGTGCCAATGTTCAAATAACTATATATTAATATATCTAATCCCTCAGGTCACCTGCATAGACATTTTATGAACATGATAACATGTCCTTTGATTATAAATATACAATATGTAGTAGAAATTGACATACTTACAGAATCAATGCCTTGCATAAACATTATGGATGTCTTTTCAGTTTGAATTTTATCAGGGAAGAACTGACAATCTTTTTCATACAGTTTTGTCTTAGAATCAATTCTGCATTTCTTAATTGAACAGCTGTCTCCTTGACACTTATAAACTTTGTTTGTACCAGTAATGCCTTTGGAACACCTGAAAACATGTGACAGTTAGTCTTTGAGGCAACCTAACCATTAACATTTTTTAAAAAATCTAAGTGTCCATTCATAATGATCCTTATATCAAGGATTTTATTCTTATGTGTGTATCACACACATCCTATTTTGACAGCAAAGTTGAAGGGTTTCTACCAAAGCAATTTTCCAAGAAATTTCAGAGGGAAATTTTAAGTGGGATCTCCAGTATATACAATGGCTGAGTTCTCTACTGAGACTAAAGTTGCTGCTGACCTGCTTACACTAATGGCTGTAAGCTCCCCTTTTCCAATCATCTCTCCTGGTAGCCTTGTGATGGTTAAATGCGTTGTAGACATCTGAACAAGGCAACTTCTGAAACCATTTACTCTTGGTACAACCTTAGCTTAAAGTTCTTTGTAGATTTCTTTTCAAAGAAGATATTCCCAAAAGAATGGGATGTGGTATAACTATAAGTGTTTTGATTATTCAAGGAGCATTTTTATCCAAAATGAAACGTGGCTTTAAGGAAAGACTGAGGTACTGCCTAGGACAGTAAAGGATGGTGGCAGCATTTTAGATATATGTTTTATTGCATGGAATTGGCCACAGGTTGCAGTGGTATAACAAACGTACTGGGATGTGACTATATCCCATCTTTTCAGTGTGTTTCCAGTTCAAATTTAAGAAACAATGACTAAATTTCATTCAGTCATTCAGGGAGTCTCCTACATATATGTATGCTTCTGTCCCCAAAAGTTAGTGAATATAATGATGTTATCTATATTAACAATCATGATGAATTTTCTGCAGCAGACAGTAAACATTTAGGGGGATATGATGAAAATAGATGTAATCAATATAACACTCTTTAAAATACATGTCCTGAAACTGGTGTTATGGGCTGATGAAGGGCCTTGTTTGAAATCATGTATCATTCAGTTTTTACATTTTTGATAAGTCCCCAGCCCCATCTAAGATGGGTGAAACTGATGGCACACAATTTTAGATGGATTTCCCCCAACCATTCTCCTCTCTTGACCGTACAACCAAGAGCATTATCTTTTATTACTGTGATGTTATATTGATATTTTAAAATGAATTTTATAAATCCCAAGAAATTCCTGTTTGGCTCCTTGAAGATTTCTTACCAGTAATGTTTGATTTCTTACTCAGCCCACAGTTACCACTATTTATTAAGATTTTTTTTCATTCTTGTGTAAAGTAAATGATTCTGATCTCCCAGCATATAGTATGGGTCTTTACACAGAACACAACTTTAACGTAAATCAGTTCTGGCAGCCATGGAGGAGAGGTATTAAAATATGTCAACTTGACTTCCAAATGTTCTTGGATGTTAAGTGTACTTTAAATTGGCAACCAGTTATTTTGAGATACATTTACTAAAACAAAACAAAACAAAACAAAAACCCCGGAAAAGTACTGTATTGAGATATAGCATCTATTATCTGCATTGGGATCAAATGAATGATTGGCAGTGCTAGGAAATCAAACTAAGGGAAATAGGAAGTGACAGACTGAAGTAATTTAAGAAAATTTAAATGGTCATGCCTTGTTGCTTCAATTTTTCTTGACTTAGCACTGTAGAAACGCTCATTATCGTTGTACTCATCAAACACTCCCCAGCGGAGATGGGCCCACTCGTGGACAAACAGTTTATCTGTGGGAAAATATGTCAAATACATGATCATAATTCAAGTGAGAAAATTAGTCCTTCAAATATTTTAAGAAATCTTTTTTTAAATAAAATATATTTAGGTTTGAAATAGCTGCCAACATTTATATTTTTTTTTTTATAAAAAAGCATAGAGCATTACATTGAATTATAGTATGTTATACAGTATGTTGTTTTTTTTATTCTACAACATGTTAAATCAATGAAACATTTATTATGTCTATGCTACGGACAGCATAGACTGGGCTTTGGGTTTTGGTTCATGGAGGGCAAAAAGTCTTAGATATTACAATGTTTTTTGGCTCTACAAAGCTCACTCCTACTAACAACATAAACAGATATGTAACATATTTGTGGTATTAAAATTTCATGAAGGTGCAATTAAATGTTTAAAAAAATGCCTATAAATGCTCCTTAGAGCATTGATAATGAAAAAAAAATAGATTGAAAAACACTGCTATAGAGAACCCTATGATTTCACTGATATGTGGTATATAAACCAAAAAGAACAAGACAAACAAAGGAGAAACAAAAACTCATAGACACAGACAATAATTTAGTGGTTACCAGAGGGTAAGGGGGTGGGGGGTGGATGATGAAGGTAAAGGGGGATCAAATATATGGTGATGGAAGGAGAACTGACTCTGGGTGGTGAACACACAATGGGATTTATAGACGATGTAATACAGAATTGTACACCTGAAATCTATGTAAATTTACTAACAATTGTCACCCCAATAAATTTAATTAAAAAAAAAAAAAGAAAGAAAAACACTGCTATAAACCATATGTAATGTTGGGGGTATCTAAATGATGTGATTAATTTATATTACTTAGCACAAATAAGCATTAATTACATGAAAATAATTATTAATTATATGTATTAAATACTGTACTGCGTACTAGGAAATATAAAGATGAGTAAGATACATACATATATATACATATATATACATACATATAGATATACACATATATATACATACATATATATACACATACATACACACACATATATACATAATACATGTATGTATACATATACATACACACATATATATACATATACATACATACATACATACATACATATATGTATATACATACATATATATGTGTGTATATATATACCTTTACTAGGATAAACTTATAGAGGGAGTCAGAATAAAAAAAAAATCCTAAGAATTTCAGGGTAAATAGATGAATAAATCCACAGCTTGAAATGCAGGAAGGAAAAACAAGTAGAGTTTTTGTTTTATCAATATTAGGAAAAACTTCAAAGGAATTAGAAACGGAGAAGGAGAAGTTGGAAAAATAGTCTAGGCCGCTACCATGTGTGTTTCTCTCACTCATATTAACTCATGAGATCTGAAGACGGGAAAATATCAGTATTGTGCTAAAGTTATGTTTCTTTAAGTCCTTGTTACTCAAAATGGGTTCCTTGACTCGGCAGCATGAGTGTCACGTAGGAGCAAACAAGAAATGCAGAATCTTGGGCCCACTCTAGACCTACTGAATCAGAATCTGCATCGCAACATGATCCCTAAGTTATTCCTCTACACATTAAATTTTAAAACACTGGTTATAGATTTCCTAGGCTCATGGAGCCCGATTAGTGATTGTGAAATTATATATAAACCAGTATATATATAAGTGTGAAAAAACCTTCACACCAGTTACTGCAATAGGAATTTGGTGAATTTTAAGAAAATCAAAAATGGCCTGGTCTGTGGCTCCCTTTTTACTAGGGCCCTCTCTCGGATTTGCTTCCTTCTCAACTCATGGCAGGTTGCCCTCCCTCCCATGCCCACCTTAATTTGCTAAGAAAATAGATTCCAGGTCTTAATACACACACACACAAAAGCTAGGTGTGAGGAGATTATATGTTAGTTAGCTTGACTATAGTATCATTTTGCTATTCACTATGTATATCAAATCACCATGTTGTACACCTTAAATATATACAATGTTTATTGTAAGAAATGTAGCCCCTGTGACTTAGAATTACATTTCCATCTATGTCACTGTCCCAGTTCTCATTTCTAGTAACATTTCACTCTTTGTGTATGTGCTTGTGTGTGTGTACTTTTAACATCTACTATGTTGGCAGCCTCTAGCCACACTGAGCTTCTGCCAGGATGGTTTAAATAATCTTTCCAGGTACCTATTGTTGTTGTTAGTCATTTTTATTACAAATTGCATATGTTTTGAGAACTCTCTTCTTAATCTTACTTGTCCAAAAGATTATTACGTTTAAATAATCTTTCCAGGTACCTATTGTTATTGTTAGTCATTTTTATTACAAATTGCATATGTTTTGAGAACTCTCTTCTTAATCTTACTTTTCCAAAAGGCTTGTTGGTTTTAGGACATTGTTTTTCAGAATGTGAGTTTTCACGTACACATGTATCACATTAAAGTGTCAGTTATCAGATAGGGCTGAGGTGGGAAGTATGGGAAAACAGTAAAAGCTCAGGTGGGGACATTGGCTTTAAAAATCGGAGAAGATCCTTGTCTTCTAAGACACATAGAGCTGGGCAAGAGTTCAGAAGTAGAGAGAAGGTAGGGGCTCTGTTTTCTCAATCAAGGCATCTATTGCTTGAAGGGATTGAAAAAAGTGGCTAGAGAACTTGAGAAAACTGGTAGAAATTTTGTAACAGCTGCTGTGAGGGATGAGAAGAAAGTTGAGGAGGCAAGTACGAACATTGTTGAGTAGCTTTGAGGACTTCACTAAGTTTGGAAAACATGTTTTTGTAATAATACCAATTAGTTTTGTAATTTTCTTTCACAATCTTGGAAACATTAAAGGAGCCAAAGGAAACTAGCTGGAGATTCAGTGCATAGGATTTGGCAAGTTGAATGAAATATAAAGATAAGAGTGGTGAATAAGTTGAGCTATTTATACTTGTAATTGAAATGACTGACTTTGCTGGACATGCCAGGTAGGAAAAAAAAAGGCATAGCAAGAAGGAAGCAAAAGATTAGGGGTGCCAAAGAGAGTGACATGTTCAGACTCAAGTATGGGGAAGAGTTAAGATTATGATGAAATTAGATGATGGAGATTTCAAGACTGGGGTGGGGAACAGGTCCAGGTAATGATGAGAACCAGGGCTAGCTGAGTGTTTGGCAGAAACAAGAGACTTAATTGAAGGGGCAGTGGAAGAAGGAGAAGTGATCTTAGATTATGCAGAATCAGAAAGGTTTTCCTTGCATAGTTATATGTGAGTTGGGCCCTCCTTTCAGAGAATTTGTATTTTTAAGTGAAAAATATGTGCTTTAGTTCATTTGAACCAATGATCTTAACTTTTAGATTGAAGTAAATGAAACTGCCATTTTTATACATAAAAATGATCACTTATAGACAAGTTCATCTAGTTCAACCAAATAGGTTGAATAATAATATCAGCAACTAACAGCCCATGAGTATTTTTTCTTGGCCAGGAACTGTCACCTTGGCTCTTTTCAGCTTTTCACACATCTGCCTTCCATCAAGGTGGCATGTGATTGATTAATATCCAGCTGTGGAGAACTGGAAAATTAAGATCTGCAAAGCATGCTTTAAGAAAAACATTTATTATTGCTGCCCAGTGTTTACATTTCTGTAGATACTGTACTGAGTACAGTTACATGGACTATCTGTTTTAATATTCACAACAATCCTATAAAGTAGGAACTCCTCTAGTCACCATTTTATAGGAAATAAGCACAGAGAGGCTAGCTCACTTGTCCAACGTCACACATAACTGATAAATAGGAGAGTCAGGGTTTGAACCTAGAGACTCTAGCTCCAGGGCTTGTATACTTAACCTGGATACATAGCTGATTGTTGGAAGCATTGCAAAATATATGTCAACCGAAATTCCTACCTCTTGGCCCATATTCATTTAGTTTTTTTCCAAGTACGAAGTCAGGGGTGAAATGAATACGTTCTCCTTTTTCTTCACAGGCTGTGAACTGCTTGGTATATGGTTCATCTCTACCAGGGAGGGTAGGTGGTGCAACTAAAACATCAGCCTGAGAATGTTTAAAAAGATTTTAAAATCATTAAAATCATTTTAGAAATAAAAAAAATCATTTAAATCATTTTAGAAATAAAAATGATAACATTTCATTTGAAAAACTCTGAAATAATCCATATTCAGCAAATTTGAAAAGCACCAGAAAATATAATATTTTCAGAGAAGGTTTTCAATGCTTACATGATCGTAGCTTTCATGTTTTGGCCTGCTGTATTGAAGCTTATGCGTCCAATTCTCAGGAATTAATATTGATACACTTTTGAAAAAAAATCTTTTCTCTGTGGCTTCAAATAGAAAAGTGGAAGCTGTAGTCACCATTTCCTGTTATTAAAGGGAAAAATATGTGAGGATAGCCAAGTGACAGTAGTCTAAATGAGCACAGGTTGGTCATTGTCATATCCCAGATTAAGAGTGGAGAGAAAAAGCAACTGACTAGTAAACAGAGTCTCCGCTTCAGAATTCCAACTCTGTCACCTGTCAATCAGAAATTATAGCTTAATCGTATACATTTAAAGGTTTTGAGTCTTCCATAATTCCTCATCAAAAGGCAAATGTTTCTATTTGCGGTTAGGAGAAATTGCATATATGCTAAAGAACACAGATTTTAGAGTCATCTACTTGTTTCCAATGCTGGTGTTAGCACTTTCTGGGTGATAGAGCTTGGCCGATTTATATAATCCTCTGAATCTCATTTTCCTCATCTCTCAAATGGACTATTACTACCTATCTTTAAGGATGGCATAAACATAATACGTTATAAAGTGCTCTACACATAGCCAGTTATAAAACTGGTTGATAACATTTCTATTTATAAGTTACAGCCTTAGCTGATGCAAGTTGAGGAGAACGGGCAGTAGGCCTGGATCACAGGAGAGGTGCTTCATGACACACCCATTCTCCCAGTAGAGGCAGCTGGGTCAGAGCCTACGGCTGGGTGATGGAAAATTTCATAGGCGAGGCAGAGCTTTTTGACCATAGTCAGAGCTTGTTGCTCTGCTAGCAAACTGGAAATAATATCATTTTATGTTGTTCATTATCCTGAATCCCAAAATACAATGATTAATAAGAAAAATTGTCCCACCCTCGCGCTTCCTATCTAGTGGGGGAAAAGGATGGTGAAAGTGCTTTATGGTAATTCAATCTACATGATCAAACACACTGAATAATTGAGGGATCTTGGGTGGTGGATGATGATATCAACCTCTTCATCTTGCTGGCAACATCTCAGTCTATAGTGCTGTTTTCTTCAAGGCAGGCTCTCACTCTCCATGGTGCTTCCTGACCTAGCATAAGCCCACACTAGAACCCTTTTTCCTCAGGAATTCCAGGGCTCTTTTCTCTGTTCTGTTGAAGACAGTCCAGTGTGCTGACTCATATGTACTGAAGAGAACAGCAAACTGATTCGGTTAAGACCCATGGGATCTGTCAGAAGGCTAGAGTTCACAGAACTGAATGCCCTGAGTATTAGCTGGGAGTAAGAACAAGAGCTTTGAGAATAATACATGATCACAAAATGATTGTAATGGAAAACAAAATGCACTCTTTCCAAATATGATGAGACCGATGATTAAGAAAGGACCACATCCTTTTCTTATTCCTATATATTACTACAGAATATGAAATGTAGAAAATTGCTTTCCAATTAGCTCTTAATACTAATTTCCATAATACCTTTATCAAGTTTCTTCACCTCACAGAGTAATTTCCAATATCTGACTGTTCAGTATGGTAATAGACTGTTCATGGGTAACTTTTATAAAAGCCAGTCAGGTGTGTGTTTGTGTGATATGCACATTCATCATTATTGTAGAAAAACTGGAAGATACAGATAAGCAAGAAGAAAAATGTCATTTAAAAATCCCAATATTTTTGTAAATATTCTTCAGGTGTCCCCTGCAAATATATTTATTTGCTATACAAAAAAAAAAAAAAAAAAAAAAAAAAAGATAAAGGAAGAAAAAGGAAAAAAGAACAAAGGCTTTGAAGAGCTTCCAAGGTGGGAGATTACTTCATCATTGGCCAAAAACAGATGAAATAATTCTCTACCTGTTCCCTAAGGATGCCTCCCCTCTCTTTTTGTTTTGCGATATTTAGTCCTCAATAGGTTGTGAACATGTGTTTGATGTGATGACTCTCTTTGTGTCTATAAGATAAAAATGTGTATGGTAGCTGAACTCATCAGAAGAAAAGAGAGAGGACTCGAATTAAATCAGAAATGAAAGAGGAAATGTTACAACTAATACCACAGAAACGCAAAGGATAGTAAGAGACTATTATGAACAATTATATGCCAACAAATTGGACAACCTAGAAAAAATGAATAAAATTCCTGGAAACTTACAACATACCAAGATTGAATCATGAAGAGACTGAAAATCTGAATAGGCTGATTACTAGTGAGGAGATTGAATTAATAATCCCACCTCCCTGCCCAACAAACAGAAGTCCTGGACCAGACATCTTTACTGGTGAATTATACTGAATATTCAAAGAATAATTAGTGCCAATTCTCCTCAAACTCTTCAAAAATGGAAGAGGAAGGAACATTTCCAAACTCATTTTATGACACCAGTTTTACCCTGATACTAAAACCAGACAAGGGTGCCACAAGAAAAGAAAATTACAGGCCAATATCCCTAATGAACATAGATGCAAAAATTCTGTCTAAAATATTAGCAAACTGAATTCAACAATACATTACAATGATCATACACCATGAACAAGTGGGATTTATTCCAGGGATACAAGGATGGTTCAGTGTCTTCAAATCAATCAACATGACACAACATTAACAAAATGAAGGATAAAAATCATATAATCATCTCGATAGATGCGGAAAAAGCATTTGACAAAACTTAACACCCATTTATAACAAAACTCTCAACAAAGTGCATATAGAAGGAACATACCTCAACATATGACAGGCCCACGGCTAACATACTCAATTGTGAAAAAAAGTGAAAGCTCTTTATCTAAGACCAGGAACAAGACAAGGATGTCCACTCTGGCCATTTTAATTCAACACAGTTCTGGAACCCTAGCTAGAGCAATTAGGCAAGAAAAAGAAATAAAAGACCTCCAAATCAGAAAGGCAGAAGTAAAACTGTCACTATTTAGAGGTGTCATGATATCGTATATAAAAGCCCTAAAGACTCCACAAAAAAAAACTGTTAGAACTAACAAACGAATTCAGTAAAGTTGCAGAATACAAATGAATATGAAAATATGTTGCATTTCTATACACTAATAACAAGCTATCAGAAAGAGAAATTAAGAAAACAATCCAATTTACAATTGCATCAAAAAAATAACATACTAGGAAGAAATTTAACCAAGGAGGTGAAAGTCCTGTACACTTAAAACTGTAAGACGTTGATGAAAGAAATCAAAGAAGATACAAATGAAAGATATTCCATACTCATGGATTAGAACAATCAATATTGTTAAAATGTTTATACTATCCAAGGCAATCTACAGATTCAATGCAATCTCTATCAAAATGCCAATGGTGTTTTTCAAAGAAATAGAAAAAAAACAGTTCTGAAATTTGTATGGGAGCACAGAAGACCTTGAATAGCCAAAGCAATCTTGAGAAAGAACAAAGTTGGAGGCATCATGCTTCCTGATTTCAAACTATACTACAAAACTACAGTAATCAAAACAGTATGGTATTGGCATAAAAATAGACACAGAGGTCCATGGAACAGAATTAAAAGTCCAAAAATAAACCCACACATATATAGTCAATTAATTTATGACAAAGGAGCCAAGAATATACAATTTGGAAATGACAGTCTCTTCAATAAATGGTGTTAGGAAAACTGAACAGACCCATGCAAAAGAATGAAACTGGACCACTATCTTACACTATATACAAAACGAACTCAAAATGCATTAAAGACTTGAATGCAAGACCTGAACCATAAAACTGCTAGAATAAAACATAAATGGTAAGTTCCCTGACATTGGTCTTGGTGATGACCAATCGACTTTCCCTGGACACTAAGAATCCATTACTCAGTATCAGCTATTATTAACTGCTATTCAAGCCCGTGTTCTTTAGGAAAGGGATCCTTACCTTACCCTGTAAAAAAGATATCACTAAGTGAACACCACTATGCTGCAAGAGTTCATACAGAATGGGAGATAAATGGCAGCCACAGAATCACCTGCTCACAACTCAGGTCATGCCTATCAGCTTCTGATTGTTAACAACTCCCCTGCAGAAGGCTAAAAAAATGAACATAGGGACACAGTAGTGGAGGAATTGAATATCAGGAGTTAGTAGATGTTGATGTCAGGGACAGGGGAAACAAATTTACATGGCTGTGACACCAATCTATTATAAGGAATGACAGAATTGAAAAAAAGCTTTCGGAATACAATTCTTGGTGCAGTCCTGCACTACCTAGTGAACTCATTTGTTCTCACAGCTGTAAAGCTCATTTACACACTAAAGACTTCCACATTTTTATCTTCACCCAGATTTTCCTCCTGAATTCTGATTCCTGTCTCCATCCACAAGGATATCTAATAAGCATCTCAAATTCAAAATATCCCAAGCTAACTCCTGATATCTCAACTGCCAAATAATCTCCACTGAATTCTTCCCCTTGGTTGATGATAATTCCATCTTTCCAAGTGTTCAGGTGCAAACCTTTCATGATCTCTACCCTACGAGTGTAATATCCCTGTACCTATGTAGTCACCATCTCTTTTCACCTGCAGTAGCTTCCGGCTCAGTGTCCCTCTCCACCTCTATGCTGCACACAGGTTATACAGTGTGAGTGACAAGAGGAAGCCCTCTACAGTTTTCTCAACACTACAGTCAGAGTGATCCTGGAATATTCATGAGAGAACACAGGTCTCCTCTGCTCAGAATCCTTCCATGGATTACCATAGCACTCGGATTACCACAGTAAAAGCCCAAGTCTTCCCAGTGGCCTGGGCCCTGCTACCTCTCCAACTTTAGCAATCCCACCCTTCCTCCTCCCATTTACAGTTGTTTCCTTGGTTGCATCAAGCATACACCCACTGCCATGCTGCTGAGGCTTCTATTCCCTCCCCCAGATTTTCAATGGGCTCTTCTCTCACTCATCTCAGGTCTCTGCTTAGATGTCACAGCAACAGTGAGGCTTTCCCTGACTACCCTACATGAAGGAGTAACCCACTTTCTCCCCTTACCTCAGCCTCACAAACACTGCCTATCCTATCCCCCTCTGCTGATTTATTTTACTCTATAGCAACTTATTGCCAACTGACATGCTATTATAGATTTACATGTTTTTATTACATATATCTGAAAAGAATCATGTACACTGCATGAGGGCAGGGCATCTTCCATTCATTGGTGTCTTGCCACAAGCATTCAGTAGATAGTTGTTTAAAGAACAGACAAATCCAGCTGCCCATTTGCAGGTGAAGAAACTGAGGCTCAGAGAGGCCCCTGTGCCTTATCTTTGGTCATATGCTGAGAAAGGGTAGACCCCTTCTAGGGCCTCTAGTTTACACTGTCCATTCCAGCACTGTCCTCACCGTACTGTGTGGCTTTTTAACTTTCTGGATCATTCAGAAATTTCCCTAATACTTATTAACTACTAATGTTTTTCCCTTCTCTGTAATTCAAACAGAAAAAAGAATCCCATTTCTTCCTTACCTTTATTTGTTCAATTAGTGTTTCATCTTCGGGCACATGAGGGTCTATAGCAATGATAATGTCCTCGTAACCATTGTTATTCAGTCGAACAAGGGAAGTCTTGGACCCTGGCAGCAGGTATAGGATTAAGAGGAAGACAATGCTTCTGAATAACCCCATTGTTCCTGGAGTTGTTTCTGGCCTCGGTGCAAGAGGCTTCCTATGATCTTTTCTCTCTCCACATATATATACGGTATACTCTTGAATGTGGTAGGTGTGGCTGACTATGGGCCATTGACGGTATCAAGTTCAGTTTTACATATGTGGGAAAAGATTTGATTTGTTTACGCAATCGTTTTACTGTACGTCATTATAAAAGTGATCAGAAAAACAGAAGTAATCAGATCTTTTTATAAAATACATTGCACGTTTTAGCTTGGGAAGCTTTTTCTGTACTTTCTAATTTTGGTTAATTTTCTAACTATAGACCTATACTTTGTATTTTCTGTAGAGTGCAATGTGAAAATTAATAAGATTTTATAGTGAAATGAATAAAGTAAAACATGTTAACGTTGTTTTTCAGTTTTACAGAGCAATTTAATTATTTAGATTATTTACCAAGGGTATAAATAATAGAAGAGAATGTAAGATTATGAACTGTAAATAACACCAAGTTAGGTAAGATGGCTTTGAAATCTAAATTAAAAATTTTAAAGACTTTGATAAATTAAAGAAGATTTGATAAAGTTATTAGAATATATTTTTTAAAAATCCTGCCTAGTAAAGAATGAATAGAATTTGCTTTTATACAAGCATATCAGAAAAGTCTGGTAGAATGTCAACTATAATTTTTTTAAAACGTCTGGTAGTGTGCTGGTTTCTCTTAAAGCAGAGTGAGTGATATTAATAGTTAACATTTATTTGGTGCTTACCAGGGAAGAGATTCTCTCACCTAATCCTCACCATAACTCTCTAAGGTAAGCATGAATATTATCTACATTTAGTATGGGAGCCTGAGGCACACAGAGATTCAGTAGCTTACCAAGATCACATAACCTAGTAAATGGCAGAGTCCAGGTCTGAACCCAGCATTCCTACCGCAGAGCCCATGTGGACCTAAATACTCCACAATACAGCAATGTTATTTATAAGGTAAATAATATAATAAGATTTTTTTTTAAAAGGAGCAAGAGGGCCAGGTTAGGAATTTTGATGGTGAATCGAGAAAGTCTACTTCTCCACCTCTTCAATAAATGGTGCTGGGAGAATTGGAAAGCCACGTGCAAAAGAATGAAACTGGGCTGCTATCTGTCACCATGTACCAAAATTAATTCAAAATGGATCAAAGACTTAAGCATAAGACTTGACACAATAAACTGCATAGGAAAACATAGGTACTAAACTTATGGACCTTGGGTTCAAAGAGCATTTTATGAATTTGACTTCAAAGGCAATGGAAGTAAAAGCTAAAATAAACGAATGGGACTATATGAAACTTAAAAGCTTCCGCACAGCAAAAGAAACCATCGACAAAATAAAGAGGCAACTGACTGAATAGGAGATTTTTGCGAACAGTACCTCCGAAAAGGGTCTAATATCCAAAATATACAAGGAACTCATGAAACTCAACAACAACAAAACAAACAACCCAATTGAAAAATGGGCAGAGGACCTGAAGAGACATTTCTCCAAAGAGGACATACAAATGGCAAATAGACATATGAAAAAATGCTCAACATCACTAATCATCAGAGAAATACAAATAAAAACCACAATGAGATATCACCTCACCCCAGTCAGAATGGCTTTCATCAACAAGACAAATAGTAACAAGTGTTGGAGAGGCTGTGGAGAAAAAGGAACCCTCATACTCTGTTGGTGGGAATGCAGACTGGTGCAGCCGCTATGGAAGGCAGTGTGGAGGTTCCTCAAAAAATTACGAATAGAATTGCCATATGACCCAGCAAATCCCTCTCCTGGGTATCTAGCCAAAAAATCTGAAAACATTTATACATAAAGACACGTGTGCTCCAATGTTCATTGCAGCTTTGTTTACGGTGGCCAAGACATGGAAACAACCAAAATGTCCTTCGATAGATGAATGGATAAAGAAGTTGTGGTTTATATACACAATGGAATATTTGGTGGTAAGAAAAGATGATATAGGAACATTTGTGACAACATGGATGGATCTTGAGAGTATAATGCTAAGTGAAATAAGTCAGACAGAAAAAGCAGAGAACCCTGTGATTTCACTGATATGTAGTATATAAACCAAAAACAACAAAAGAACAAGACAAACGAATGAGAAACAAAAACTCATAGACACAGACAATAGTTTAGTGGTTACCAGAGGGTTAGGGGGGGTGGGGGGAGGGAGATGAGGGTAAGGGGGATCAAATATATGGTGATGGAAGGAGAACCGACTCTGGATGGTGAACACACAATGGGATTTATAGATGATGTAACACAGAATTGCACACCTGAAATCTATGTAATTTTACTAACAATTGTCATCCTAATAAATTTAAAAAAAAGTCTACTCCTAAAGCAAAAGCAGCCATGACTCATCAGCAACCCAAAAGAGAACTGAAAATAGAATAGCAGAAAATGTCTTTAATTTCTGAACAAGCAACGTCCCCAAGATACAGGCTTTATCGTTTGTGCCCAGACTCTGCCCTTTCAGGCAGCATCCCACACCTTCCTCTCATTCCTTCAGGAATATTATGGGATAATTGTGCATTCATAGAAATTATATGTTGTACAAGATACCGGATGAAGCTGTTATGCTGACAACCCCAGGGAAACTGATTTCCTGGGCGGGGTAAGAGGCTGTGTATTAACATATATATCCTAGGCGCTCTTGTCCTGGCCTCAGGGACCTCTCTTCCAACTGCCCACTACCTCTCCCAGATTTCCAGATTGGGGGCTTCAAGCAAACTATGAAGCCTGCTCCTATCCCATAGAGTCGGTGCTTGGGAAATTTATTGACTGATGGGCAAACTGAACTAGTGAATGATTATCATTTTAACCCAAAATAACAACAGATCATAGGCCCTAAACAGAAGCTTGTCCAAAGCCTTTGAAATGTTGGAGAAACTTGGGAGCCTCAGATCCCCTCTAATGTTTTGGGGAGTATCTAGATTACAAGTGTGAAACTCTTGGTTTTAAGGTTGGAAGGGAGATTCTTCCACTTAGCCAGAGGAGTTAGGAAAAGTTACCTTCAAGCACTGGCCATGTCCAGCTCTGTGAAAATAGAAAAAAAATATTTATAACAGTTCTCCTGTACTTGTTCCTGGTGGCACAGAAAGGAGTGAAGCTTCCTAGACTGTGAGAAAGGACCTCCTTGGAATTGGAGACAAATGTCTGCTCTTGCCTTATTTCCCATGGTTTCCTCTTGCTGTGTTTCTAGCCCATATTGTATTAATAATACAATAGGGAAGCGGGCACTTCTCTGGTGCCCTCAGAGCCATCCCCATCTGTAACTAGCCTGCCTTTTGCTGATTCCATCGGTTGCCCGGTTACAAGGGTCACTATTTCCATCAACCCAGACTCAGCTAGACATTTTGGGCAGAGGCTGGCTGGCCACAAATCAGAAAGGACTGTACTAAGTGTGTCTAAGTTGAATTCTGCTCAAATAGGCTCATTCTTGATACTTAAAAAGGTTGGGTTTCCTTGTCTATAACTGGGACAAGAAGGAGCTTTGAAAAAATTTAGTCATTATTCAACATATCAAACCTATGATTTCACAGAAATTGCTGTTAAAATGATAACCAAGTTTTTTTTCAAGTGAGTTGATTTAAAGATATATTAAGAAAATACCATGTTTGTAATATAAATTAATGTTGTTAACTACAGTTTTATTCTTCATTCCCATTGCTGTATAATATCTCATCATGTGAATATACAATTTGTTTATCCATCCCTCTGTGGACAAGTATATAGATTATTCCAGTTTGGGACTACAAAAAATAGTGTTGCTGTCAAAAAAAAAAAAAAAAAAAAGAAAAGAAAATAGTAGAATAAGTACATAAACATAGCAACAGCCCTTAAGTTTGTATGTGCATACATGAGTTTAGGAAATAGTATACAGAATTATTTCATTTATTTAAATTTTGAACACGATTTTATAATATAGAATAATTATAGCCTAAAAATTTCCTTATTGTTGAACATTTATAGGAGATTATATAATGCAAGAGAAAGTATTCTCCATATACCTCCACTAGTTCCAGAAATTATACATTTAAAAATTATTTTTGCTGCTTTTAGTTATCACTGTTGGTGGTGCTCATGATTTTATTAATATCTTTATTAGTCATTGCTTCCATTTCTTTTACGTTTATAATGTAGTTCTTTTTCTAACTTCTCAAGTTGATTGCTAGCGATTTCATTTTTATTTATTCTTGTTTATGAACAAATGCTAAAACAAGTACACTGAGTAGTGTACTTGCCATGTCTCACAAGTTTTAATATATTGTGTTCTAGTCTAGACAGTCTTTGTTCCACTGATGTATTTGACATTTATTGCCATATAGTTTGTAATTTTAATTGTAGTTTTGATTTCCTCTTTAATTATACATCAGTTTGTAGAAATTTGGAACATTTAATACTAAGGCTCTTTAGTTAAAATACTCCCAGTGTCCTTAAATATCCTACAGTAATTTCATATTTGGTTGTATTAATTTTTATTTCACTTTTTAATAAAATCTCTAGGTTGATATATGCAATAGTAGCAAATTGATTAATATGTTTTTTGAAAATATAGTTACTATTCATTGTTTCTGTATAAAACCTTTATTATGTACAAAAATCTTTATACAACCTTAAAATGCAGTTTTTGCTGTTTAGTTACCAGATCATAACCATAAAAGAAAAGTAGTTGATAACATTTGATTAATAATTGATTCTAGTGGGGAACAGCTTCTATTACATATTAGTTTGGGTGAGCATTTAGGACCTTTACCATGTTAATAATTCCCTTATCCTACTCTCTTTCCACTTCAAATGGACATTTTATTGCTGCAATAAGGAACAGTAGACTCATTGAATGAGTAGCAGTGATTTCCAACAGCCATAAAAGAACTATATTTGTGCTTTCCCATGTTAAATTTATCAATCTGAGAAGTTCCTTGTGTCTCTCAGAAGGGGAATGAATAGAAAAGTCAAGAAAATGGGATATTATTTTTTTTCTTTTTAACATCCCCTCCCAATTTTTTCTCTTCTCTGGGAATTTGGCTAAACAACACTGCATTCTCCAGGGAGAGTCAGACTTCTGATTACCATGGCAACACAGAAGTCTCCTGTCATGGGACTTTTAAATCATGGGACAGTAACATGCTAAGAGAGTAGTAACACCCAGTTTCTTTCCTTATGAGTAGAGGATTTGGATTATTATTATTGAGGCATGAATATGATCTATGATTTCATTTTTATTCCCTGGGAAGAATGATATCTGTAATATTTTCATTTTAAAAAAATGAAAAGAGCTTCTTTTTAAATTGCAAAGCTGAGTTACTCATCCTTATACAATTTTCTGAAGGCAGCACTGAATTTCTATTATTACGAGGTATTCACTATTAACACAGAACCTGGGGTATACATAGATTGAGATTTAATTTCTTTCTCCTCTTTTGGATCTCTCTGTCTTCTGTGTGTTTATTCTGTTCTAGATTCCTTGTGCCAAGCACACATCGGTACGGGTGCTTCTGTCTTGCCTTCTAGAGGCAGATCTGGAAACAAGTTTCTCTTTCCCTCCTGCTAGTGTCCAAGTTATGTGAGGTTGTGGTTCCCTCTGTATCTACTCAGAATGTGTGTTGGGGAATGCTGGAAGGAATATCTTTCTGAGTTCTAGACATGGAAAGAAGGATTAGGAATCCCAGTTGTGCTTCAGGTCAAGTCATATTTTGTTAATCCAAATTCATTATTGACAGAGCCAATATTTTGATGATCTGTCTGACACCTGTTTCCAAATCTGTTCCAAACTCTGAAAGGGAAATGGTTGTTTTGTTTTTACTTGTTGTCAATTTAAAACTGAATACATTAAATAGAGTACACTGTGAAATCACATATTTTTATATGTTCTTGGGACATCCCACCATTAAGGGGTTCTTATTGGCACTTCTTCCTACTTAGTGTCCATCCAGCTTTCCCCTTCCTTCCCTCATTCTCTCCTTCTTACCGTTTCCTCCCAATTGTTAAATTCCTAGAACTCTAAACACTTTCTATTCTACAAAGTAGTACTTTAGCTGTCTCCTGCTCCTACCATGTTTCCCTGAAAATAAGACCTAACCAGAAAATAAACACTAGCATGCTTTTTGAGGATGCTCATAATATAAAATAAGCCCTAATGTGTCTTTTGGAGCAAAAATTAATATAAGACCTGGTCTTATTTTCCGGGAAATACGGTAGGGCTTATTTTATATTAGGAGCATCCTGAAAAATCTTGCTAGAGCTTACTTTCCAGTTAGGTCTTATTTTCAGGGAAACACAATAATCCAAAACTTGCACATTAAAACCCATTAAAGAGATAAATTTATGGTTATGAAGAGCTGGATAGTCTTATATAAACAAAAGGAAGTCTACCTTTTTACCGATTCTCCACATGGGGATGGGCAATTAGAGATGATTCTATTTCCTCTTGCTGTGAGAGAAACTGCGCTCTATTCAACTAATCTCTTTGCAGTATTTACCAATGGTATACAACTCTCAATTTTCAAGGATTTTTCATCCCATAACCAGGAAATTTGGCAGCCTTCTTACAGACTTCTTAGCCAACAGTGTCTTCTGGATGCAATTCATCTTGCACATCACCTTATTATCTTATGTACAATACTACCTTTTCCATCTCTAATTCTTTAAGAGCTCATAGTTACCATTAGATTGGCACAATCCTTTACTTGCTATTCAGAATACATCCCAATCTCATCAACTTTTGTTTCCGGTTTTATCTCCCAGTACTGCCTATAATAAATCTTCCTTTTTTATCAACAAGGTCTACCCATATTTTGTGAAAAATTATTTTTTCCACTGTTATGCCCTTGACCATATTCATTTTTCAAATTCCTGCTTATTCTTTAATACCAGCTTAATTTTTTCCTTTTGAAGTTTTCCCTGACCAATCCAGCCTGTTATTGCCCTTCTCTGAAATTTTGTACTCTTTGTACCACAACAGGATTTTCTACACAGGAAATCTCCAGATTTCAGAATTTAGGAGTTGAGGTTCCAAGTATCCACATAGTAGAATTTTAGTGCTGGAAGATACCCACTGATGTTTTAGATGAGAACACATGTCCTAGGAAGGTAAATGACTTAGTGGCAAAACTTGAACCAGAGACATCTGACTCTTAGTCCAGTTTGACCTCTTCTTGTGGCTTCCCGCTTATTGACACTGGGCCAGCCCCTCCTCACTCCCCTTGGCTGGTACTTCTGTTGCTATTTGTTACACTGGCCGTACTCTGATCCCAAGGTACCCATTTTTTTTTAGAAGTTGTAAAGTTAGCAGATGCTACAGAAATACTGAACATATGACTCCTAAATTAAAGCATTTCTCTTCATGTAATGAGGTCTCAAAGAGTCATAAGGAGAAAAATCCTTTGAACAGAATTGCTTGAAACAGAAAGCTTGTCTAAAGAATTTTATGCCAGGAGCAAATACTTAGATTAATTTATTCACAGTGATCTCTATAATGTGTTCTTTGTATACATAGGAAATCCTATAATGATTAGGGAAAAAAAATATATATATATAGTATATAGTATATATATATGTATATATATAGTATATATATATATATATATAAGTAATACTTATATATATAAGTATATATATAAGTAGTACTTATATATAAGTATATATATAAGTAGTACTACATATATATATATATATAAGTAGTATATATATATATATAAGTAGTATATATATATATATATATATATATATATATATATATATATAAGTTTTCAGGTATATTATAATTCAACGTATGTGTACACTACAAATTGAGCACCTGCAAAAGTCTGGTTACTATCCATCACCATACAACTGACCATTCCTCGCTTTAGCCTATCTCCCAATTCTTTTCCCTCTGGTAATCACTGATCTAGTCTCTGTATCTATGAGTTTGTTTTGTTTTTGTTTTGTTTTGTTTTGTTTTGTTAGATTCCACATATGAGTGAAATCATATGGTATTTGTCTTTCTCTTTCTGACTTACTTCACTTAGGATTATTTTCTCAACATCCATCCATGTTTTCACTAGTAGCTTGCAAGAATTCAATGGGGAAAAGACAGTCTCTTCTGTTTTATGGCTGTGTAGTATTCTATTATATGTATGTATGTGTGTGTGTGTGTATATATATACATTCACCCATTGATGCACACTTAGGTTATTGTTCCCATATCTTGGCTAGTGTAAATAATGCTGCAGTAAACATAGGAGTGCCTATATCTTTTCAAATTAGTGTTTTTTTTTTCTTCAAATAAATACCCAGAAGTGGAATAGCTGGTTCATGTGGTAGTCCTATTCTTTTTTTTTTTTTTTTGGTAGTTCTATTCTTAACTTTTTGAGGAATCTCCAGTGTTTTCCACAGTGGCCGAAGCAATTTATAGTTCCACCAGCAGGGTACGAGGATTCCCTTTTCTCCACATCCTCTCCATTACTACTTTTTATTTCTTGTCTTTTTGATAATTGCCACTCTAACAGATGTGAGGTGATATCTCATTGTGGTTTTGACTTGCATTTCCCTAATAACTTGTGATATTGAACATCTTTTCATGTGCCTGTTGACCATCTTTACGTCTTCTGTGGAAAAAAATGTCTATGCAGATCCTCTGCCCATTTTTTGACTGGGTTATTTGTTTTGTTGTTGTGGAGTTTTATGAATTTTTAAATATAATTTGGATATTAACCCCCCATAGAATATATGATTTATGAATATCTCCTTCCATTCAGTAAGTTTGATGATGGTTTTTCTCACTGTGCAGAAGATTTTTAGTTTGATGTAGTCCCATTTGTTTTTTGCTTTTGTTTTCCTTGTGTTTGGAATCAGATCCACAAACACTGTTAGACCAAAAAACTGTTAGAACTAATAAATATATTAGTAAATCGCATGATATACAATCAATGAACAGAAACCTGTGGTTCTTCTATTCCCTAATAATAAACTATCAAAAAGAAAAATTAAGAAAACAATACCACTTACAATTGCATAAAAGAATAAAATATCCCAGAATAAATTTAACCAAGGAGGTGAAAAAACCTGTACACTGAAAACTATAGGACACTCATGAAAGAAATTGAAGAAGACACAAAAAACATGGAAATATATACCATACTCATGGACTGGAAGAATTAATATTGTTAAAATGTCAGTACTCCCCAAAAAAGTCTACAGATTCAGTACAATCCCTATTGAAATCAAAATTCCAATGGCATATTTCACAGAATTAGAACAAATAATTCTAAAATATGTGCGGGACTGCAAAAGATCTCAAATAGCCAAAACAATCTTGAGGAAGAAGAACAAAGCTGGAGGTTTCACACTCCCTGATTTCAAGCTATACTACAAAGCTATGGTAATCAAAACAGTATGGTGTTGGCACAAAAACAGACATATAGACAAATGGAACAGAATTGAGAGCCCAGAAATAAACCCACACATATGTGACAAAGGAGCCAAGAATATACAATGGAGAAAAGACAATCTCTTCAATTAATTGTGTTGGAAAAACTGGAGAGTCACAGGCAAAAGAATGAAACTGGACTGTGTGTTCTTTATCCTTCGCATTCCTCCAGCACCTCAATGATGCATCATTTGCCCCCCGTTTTCTGTATCTCCCTCTCTGCTGTCTTCCTACTCCTCTCTACTCCTTCTCAACAGCATTTAAAAGTGACCCAAACCTTTTTCATCTTAAAAAAGAAAATACAGTAACTTGGATATAGTGTTTAATGCAGTAAATGACTTGGGAGTGCTTACTTACTTGACTTCCCTGTAATGTTTGATGTTGTCGATCATTCATTCCCTCTTTTTTTGAAACCGACTCCTTTATTGTTTTAACTGACACACTCCTGTTTATCTTTGGAAATCTCTGGCTGTTCCTTCTTAATGTAGTTTACAAGGCCTCTTTCTTTATCCCCCACTTAAATGTTGACTTTTCTCAAGAGTTCATTTTTGGGCTTCTTCTCTTCTCCTTCCCTGTGTTCCAGTTGGTGATCTCACTCCCATGCATGGCTTCAGTTCTCCTCTTTACTCTGATGATGACCAACTACACATTCAGCCCAGACTTCTGAACAGAAACCCTAAGTGCAAGAATTAATGGAATATTATTTTCCAAGTGTTGAAAGAAAACAAATTAAGCTTAATATTTCAAATTACAGTGGTACCTTGGTTTTCAAATATCTCCGTTGGTGAACATTTTGGTTTATGAACACAGTAAACCCAGAAGTAAATGCTTCAGTTTTTGAACACGACTCAGAAGTCGAACATGACTCACTTGGCTTCCACTGAGTGCAGATCCTGAGGCCTAGCTGTCGGCTGTTTTTGAATGTTTCAGAACTCGTGGATTACGTTCGAAAACTGTATCACTTAAATGCTAGAGTGAATTAAAAATAATGTCAGAGATTCTAGGCCTCAGGCCACCTAATACACACTCTAACAACACTTTTAGAAGAGATTCTCCAGGAAGAAGCAAAATAAATAAAAAAAGAATCGATAAGATAGGCGAAATAAATGTTAATAAATAATTTAATATAATTTATTGCCTAAATAAGTAATGAATAATAATAAAAATTTATTAATTCACAATTTAAACTCTAGAAAATACCAACATGAGGGAGGATGGTGTTAGAGTCCAGAGAGAGACAAGAGCCTGCTAAGGCATTTCTGTTAGACGTGAAGAGCATAAGGGGAATATAGGTATTGATGTGTTTGAATTCTATTACTATAGAAAATAAATAAATGAATAATAAATATAAGGATGGGTCTTAATGAGTTGAGATAACTACCAGAAGATGAAAATCATAAGGTGTGATTTTCAAAACAGCAAAGTAAAACTCAGTCTATCCAATGGAAGTTAGAAATGGAGAGGAATAGAAGAAACAAAAGGAAATATTTGAAATAGAAAGTATGGGAAAAGATGGCAGAAATAATTTCTAACAAATCACTAAACCTATGTGAATTATTTAAACACTTTTGGTGAGACAGACTCTCAACTTAGATTTTGAAAAGATACAATCATATGTATGCTGTCAAAAAAGACACATTTAAAATGATAATACTATAACACTTCCTAAATTATCTATGTGTAAAAGAAAATATAAGAGAGGTGGGATACCTGTAACAGGTAATGAAAAAGAAAAAAAAATCAGTTGACCCTGAAAGACTTTATTTTACCTCATTATAACTTGGCACAATGGCTCACTAGCTCAAAGATTGTAATCCCTGTCCTTACAGAACTCAGGGTCTTTATCCTGATTCCTCCCAATACATTTTGCAGCACAGTCTTTGTAATTTTTTTTTTTTATGGTGCCAATTTTAAATAGTTTTATTTAAGACATCGCATTTTCCACTTCACAATACAGTGCATATAAAGTGCATCGTTATTTCCTTTCCCTGTGCATATATTCCATATTCAAGTATTAAGAATGCCCAGTTTGCATCACACTGCCTGACTTTAGCTTGTACTACAGGGCTACAATAATAAAAACAGCATGGTATTGGCAGAAAAACAGACACATAGACCAATAGAATAGAATTGAGAACCCAGAAATAAAACCACATAAATATGGACAGATAATTTTTGACAAAGAAGCTAAAAACATACAATGGAGGAAAGACAGCCTCTTCAATAAATGGTGCTGGAAGTAAAAGCTAAAATAAACAAATGGGACTATATGAAACTTAAAAGTTTCTGCACAGCAAAAGAAACCATCGACAAAATAAAGAGGCAACCGACTGAATGGGAGAAGATTTTTGCAAACAGTTCCTCCGAAAAGGGTCTAATATCCAAAATATACAAGGAACTCATGAAACTCAACAACAAAAAAACAAACAACCCAATTGAAAAATGGGCAGAGGACCTGAAGAGACATTTCTCCAAAGAGGACTTACAAATGGCAAATAGACATATGAAAAAATGCTCAACATCACTAATCATCAGAGAAATACAAATAAAAACCACAATGAGATATCACCTCACCCCAGTCAGAATGGCTATCATCAACAAGACAAATAGTAACAAGTGTTGGAGAGGCTGTGGAGAAAAAGGAACCCTCATACACTGTTGGTGGGAATGCAGACTGGTGCAGCCGTTACAGAAGGCAGTGTGGAGGTTCCTCAAGAAATTACAAATAGAATTACCATATGACCCAGTAATCCCTCTCCTGGCTATCTACCCAAAGAATTTGAAATCATTTATACATAAAGACACGTGTGCTCCAATGTTCATTGCAGCTTTGTTTACGGTGGCCAAGACATGGAAACAACCAAAATGTCCTTCGATAGACGAATGGATAAAGAAGTTGTGGTATATATACACAATGGAATACTATTCGGTGTTAAGGAAAGATGATATAGGAGCATTTGTGACAACATGGATAGATCTTGAGAGTATAATGCTAAGCAAAATAAGTCAGACAGAAAAAGCAGAGAACCCTATGATTTCACTGATATGTGGTATATAAACCAAAAACAAGACAAACAAATGAGAAACAAAAACTCATAGACACAGACAATAGTTTAGTGGTTACCAGAGGGTAAGGGGGGTGGGGGGAGGGAGGGAGATGAGGGTAAGGGGGATCAAATATATGGTGATGGAAGGAGAACCGACTATGGGTGGTGAACACACAATGGGATTTATAGATGATGTAATACAGAATTGTACACCTGAAATTATGTAATTTCATTAACAATTGTCACCCCAATAAATAAATTTATATATAAAAAAAAGAATGCCCAGTTTTTCTTACTATATAACAGCTCAACTTTAAAACTGTTGTGAATTTGCTACAAATTTGGGTCCTTCCATATTTTGTGTGGAACGATGCTAAATTTATGCTCAAGGTTGGCTTAATCAACCTCTTCAATGGTGGGTTCAGAAGAGGCACCACCAGAAGGAGGGGCTCCACCACCAGGGAAGCCTCCAGGTATCCCCCCTGGCATGCCTCCTGCACTCTGGTAAAGGTTGGTAATGATGGGATTCAGACTTTTTCCAGCTCTTTCTGCTGATGTTCAAATTCTTCCTTCTCTGCAGTGTGATTCTTATCAAGCTAGTTGATTTCATTGCACTTGTCAAGAATCTTCTGTTTGTCCTCATCATTGATCTTACCTTGGAGTTTTTCCTCTTCAACAGTTGCTTTCATGTTAAATGCATAGGATTCAAGTGAATTCTTGGAAGAATTATTTCCACTTTTCCATGTTGGAAGACACCCACACAGAGTAGGTGGTGCCCAGATCAATGCCAACTGCAGGACCCTTAGACATGGTTGCTTCAGTGTAAATGTGTCTTGCGAAGAAGACAGATCCCGACAACTATCCCCTCATTCAATGAGACCCAGTCTTTGTAAATTTTAACATGATCTTGTCTGGCTGCAGCTTTTTAGCTATCGTTACACCATCGTCTACAACATTAAGTCTAAAGTCTTTGGCATTTTATTCAAGGCCTTCCTCAATTTGTAGCTTAGCTACTTCCCCTTTGCCTCCTACTCTGCTTCCTGTCCTCTCCACTTCCTGCTTTAGACCTACAGAAACGTTCACACTTTTCCAAGTGGAACAGTCTATCTCTCATTTTTATGCCTTTGTCTATTTGGTCTTTCTGACTGGAATTACCTTCTTCCTTTTCTATTTGTTATTCAAGACTTAGATGAGGTGTCACCTCTTCCATGATGCTTTCTGCCTGTTCTCCTGTAGTTATATGATATCATATCACATGACATTAAATACCTTTGTCTATCTCTCTGACTAAACTACAAGTCACTGGAAGAGGAGGGACCATGTGGTCCCGGCCTCCAGCATGGAACCTGTCATACAGTACAAATTATGCTCAATGACGAAGTGAATCCAAATCAACAAATATTATATTCCAGGTACTAGATGATATTAAATGATACAGACCCATAGGTGAGAAACAGAAATTTAGAAAAACAGATTTTGTGTATAAAGTTTGCAGTGAATGGTCTCTCAGATCAAAAAAGAGAATTAAATAAAACAAGTTGTTTTCTGAAATATTAATATTATATTGTATGAGTGTTTTAGGCAGCATTCCGGTTGCTTGTGACAGAAAATCAACTCAAATAAGTTAGTTAAATATTTATTTGTTTGTTTGTTTATTTATTTTTGGAAGGATATTGGGCATATGCCACATAGCATTGCCAAAGTGAGGTTGCCCCTAGAGCTCAGGTTTATTGGGAACTGAGAAAACTGGAGATATAAATATAGTTAGGTTTTTACCCATTTGTTGGCCTGTTGTCCTCCTCATTTCATACCAGCTTTCCCCTTTTCAGTAGAAAAAAATTGACAGAGATTAGTCCTGAGCCTTAAAACATAGGTTTGCTGCCAGAGAGACATTAATCATCTTCCCCATTTCTGGTTCCAAAGTCTAGAAAAGAGTTCTGATAAGCTTGTTCTGAGCCAGGTGACCAACCTGAAGGAGTCATCTGTAGCCAGGAGAAGACTGATCACCTGAGTCAGTTACCTACCCTGAGTGAGTCAATGATAGCAAGGAGGGCAGGGTCAGAGAGCAAAGACACGAGGAGGGTGGGCACTCTCAGTTCTTGCCACTCTAAGTGAGGTCTTCCAGTATCATCTGAAGGTTGTTAGAAATCAACAATCTTGGGCCCCTGAACCTGCAGAAGCAAAATCTGCGTTGGAACTGGCCCCACAAGTAATTTAGGTGCACACTCAAGTTTGAGAAGCACATTAACCAGAACAACTGTTCTCTCCTTCTTCTGAGGGTGGGAACATTAGTACTGGTTTTAAGTTTAGCAGAAAATATTTCAAGGAAATGTTTGCAAGATCATCCTAAGTGTTTAAAACATAAAATGAAATATTTTGAAAAGTTTTGGAATTTTCTTTTTGAGCAAATTTTACAGAGAAATGCCACTCACTATTTTTCTCTGGGATAGTTTATCACATATACCAAGAAACAGACATTTCAACTTTCTTTACTGCCCCATCATTTTTATAACAAATTCATCTACTCTTATTTCACAACCTAAAGACTAATTACTGGTGTGGGGACAGAGCCCCAGAGAGCAGTTTCCAGGCTCTCGGCCTCATGTGGAAAGGTGCTGGCTCAGGTAGTAGATGGCCATCAGCAGTGACTAGTTGGCCATCAGCTGTAACCATTGAGCCATTGGCCACTAATATAACTGCCGCAGCTACGTTGGGGAGTTGAGAGGGGAGTGGAGGAGGGTCGAGGAGAGTCGGTCAGTTGGCAGCAAAGTGGACAGCAGGTCACACGTCGTGTGAACCCAGCCTCCAGTGAGACCATAATGGTCTGACTCCCCTACCTATGGCTCCGTGGGTGTTCCTTTTTGGCCTCACCACATCCTGCATTCTTATGTGGGGAGCGGGAGCAGAGACCCCGCAGGCCACCCCGCATGACAAATGGCGCAGCGAGCAGGGTACGGTGCTGGCCAAAGCTCTCCAAGGGATTGTGGAGCAGTTTATACATATAAAAGCTCAGTCTCATAAGCAGGGAATGGTGCGGGCCAAAACCTACCGAAGCATGGTGAAGCAGTTTTTGCGTGTGAGAGCCCAGCTTCGGGAGGCCCATGAGGAGTGACACCGGGAACGGGAGACACCGGGAAAGGGTCTACCTGAGAGACTCAAGCCTCCAACTGGCACACCACCTTCTTGGTCATGGACGGCGTTGCCTTCATTTTGGTGATCTGCTGCGGCCTTAGGCTCCGAGGGTTGCGGACATCTTACACCGAGACCACCACCTACTCAGACCCCTGGCATGGTGAGCAAGATTCCGATCAGTTAGGAATGGCGTCTGACTCCGGGCAGGAGGACGTGTGGCCCCCGCACAGTGTGTGGTGTCCGGTGGCCACTGTTCTCAGGAGTTGGACCCCCAAGGAGGGGTGGGAGGACATGGACGGCTCTCCGTACAGCATGGAGAGGGCCCTGCAGGCTCTGGCTGAGTGGTTGCCAGAGGAGGAGAAGGCTACAGGCGGCCGTGTGGACTAGATGTTCCTCAGGGCCTTGAATCTCAACACGGAAAGTGCGCTTAATGAAATGGCCCAGGTGCCGGACCAGGTGTCCCGGTTGGAGGCGCTGGAAGCCCGGGTCCGCCTGTTAGAAGAGGGGCCCCACAGTGGAGACAATGTAGCTTCCAACCCCCAAGCCCGGCCAATCTTGAAGCAAAGGGTAAAACGTGAGCAACCTTTGGGCCCCGGGGGCGTTGCTGCCGGCAACCCAGCTGTGACTGAGTTCACAACCTATACCCCTTACACTCCCACTGAGTTGCAGGAGTTGGGGAGGCGGTACAGACAGAGCCCCGGAGAGCCAGTCTCGGCTTGGCTACTATGTTTATGGGATGAGGGAGCAGACAACATTCTCTGCTCCCCAGGCGAGATGGAAAAGCTAGCCTTTGTGACAGTTCATCCATCCCTGCGACAGAGGTTACAGAACTGCCATAGGTTGGCCCCAAACCAGGGCAACCATTGTCTAATGGAGTGGCTCACTGCTGCGCTACGCACAGTATGGGGACAGGCTGGCGAGCTGCCAGACATTGTGAGTCAATGGCAGTCACATATGGAACTTACGCAAATCATCCGTGAAATGGGTATAAGACATGCTATTTTTAACCTTAACATGCAGGGGACAGATGACGAGATTTTTACAGCCAGCATGAGAGATCTGGTTTTGGATACTGCACCTGCGAGAGCTTTTGGATCCTTGGTTGCTATTCTTACACCTTAAGTAAGGCGATGGATCCATGAAGTTACAATTGTCATGGCCACCCTAGGGGTTGTTGAAAGCTGGAGGCAAAGGAAGTTAAGACAGGAGGTCTGTGCAGTTGAGACCTGGAAGCCCAAACCAAAGGTAAAAGGGCGAGTTCGCGGGCCTCAGAGAGTAACACGTGCACAGATGTGGCATGATCTCATGGCAGCAGGGGTCGATAGGGAGAAAATAGACCAACAACCCAATGCACTCCTGCTGGAAATTTGGAAACAGTTGCGTGCGGAACAACAATTCCGGAGAAGCCTAAAGGAGAAGTCTGGGAAAGCGCGACTTGTGTCCCTCCAGGACTTCATGCAGCCGCTTGAGGCCGACTCCTTCCAGCTTGATTAGGGGTGGGGCCAAGGTACTTAGTCAGAGGGGACGAACAGGGACCGGAGGACCCACGTGGAACTGTCCATACATTGGTCCCCTTCTAGTGTGCAGAGGGCTTTGGCCCTAGTTGACACTGGCGCAGATTGCAGTCTTGTTTATGGGAACCCAGAACTGTTCCCCAGACCAACAATCTGCATTGATGGCTATGGGGGAAAGACTGTGACTGTGAAAGCCGTTTCCTTGCCACTGGGTATAGGAAGGCTTCCCCCTCGTACCTACAAGGTTTATGTCTCCCCTGTTCCGGAGTATATTCTAGGGGTGGACGTGCTACATGGCCTCAGCTTACACACGTCGGTAGGAGAGTTCCGTCTCTGGATCTGGGTGGTGAAAGCGGTGACACGCAGGAATGCTCACCACCTTCCTCAACTGTTGCCACAGCCATGGTGCGTGGTTACAGTATGACAGTACCGCCTGCCAGGAGGGCAGGAGGAGATTGGTCGAACAATATTGGAATTGGAGAAGGCACATATTGTGAGGCCAACGCACAGTCCCTTTAACTCCCCAGTATGGCCTGTCAAGAAGCCAGATGGGACCTGGCGAATGACTGTGGACTATAGGGATTTAAATAAGGTGACACCACCTTGCACGCTGCACTGACTTCGATACATGATTTAATAGATCGTCTGACTGTCCGCCTGGGGACATGTCACTATGTAATAGATTTGGCCAATGCTTTTTTCTCCATTGACATTGCACCCGAGTGGCAAGAGCAGTTTGCTTTTACTTGGGAAGGGCGGCAGTGGACTTTTCAAGTCCTTCCGCAAGGATACTTGCTCAGCCCCACTATCTGCCACGGGCTCGTGGCCCAGGATTTGGCACAGTGGGACCGCCCATCCTCTGTGGCCTTGTTTCATTGTGTCAATGATATTCTATTAACATCAGATTCTCTTTCTGATTTAGAGCAAGCAGCTCCCTCTCTTCTACGCCACCTGAAGTCATGCGGCTGGGTGGTGAATGAGGAAAAGGTCCAAGGCCCTGGCTTATCTGTCAAGTTTTTGAGTGTTGTGTGGTCAGGTAAGACAAAGGTTATACCTGAAGCAATTATTGATAAGATATAAGCCTTTCCCTGGCGGACCAAGGTCTCCCAACTGCAGACGTATTTGGGACTGGTAGGATATTGGTGGGCATTTGTACCCCATTTAGCACAAATGGCAAGGCCCTTGTACAATATGATAAAAAAAGGGGGGCCTCATGGGATTGGACAGAGGCTATAGAGCAAGCCTTCGTTGCCACGAAATGGGCAGTGCAGCAGGCACAGGCTCTGCAAGTAGTGGACCCTGGCCACCCATTTGAACTTGATGTTCATGTAACCCAAGAGGGGTACGGATGGGGCCTCTGGCAATTGCAGGAGCGTCTCTGGCTACAGTGGGATTTTGGTCCCAATTATGGAAAGGAGCGGAGGTCCACTACTCTCTAATAGAGAAACAGCTGGCCGCTGTGTATGCAGCCCTAGTGGCCACAGAAGCCATCGCAGGAATGCTATGGGTGTTGGTTCGAACAACATATCCTGTCCATGGGTGGGTCCGTACGTGGACCCAGGGACGCAAAACAGGGGTGGCACAGACCACCACCATCACCAAATGGGGTGCCTACTTGGAGCAACGTAGCACCCTTAGTTCAAGCCCCTTGAGCACAGAGCTACAACAGGTCCTGGGGCCTGTGGAGCTTGTAGCCCAGGATGAGCCAAGTGCTCTGCCTAGAGGGGAGGACTTGGAGCCCTTGCCCTACAAAGAAGGACAGTCCCCAGTACTTGAGGATGCCTGGTTTACTGATGGTTCTAGCCGAGGGGTTGCAGCTGTTTGGACGGCTATTGGTGTATAGCCCAAAACAGACACCATTTGGTTTGATATTGGGACGGGCCAGAGTAGCCAGTGGGCTGAATTACGGGCTGTGTGGATGGTAATCAGCCACGAGCCTAGGCACCTAGTTATTTGTACTGACAGCTGGGTGGTGTTCCGGAGCCTAACGTTGTGGCTCCCTACATGGAAACACCAAAACTGGTTGGTAAGACACCATCCACTGTGGGGTCAAGCCATGTGGCAGGACCTCTGGGACCTAGGGCAGAGAAAGGAGGTCACCCTAATGCGTGTCACAGGTCACTCCCCCTTAGTGTCCCCAGGTAATGATGAAGCAGATGCCTTAGCACAGGTCCGATAGTTAGAACGGGCTCCTGCCACTGATGTGGCCCATTGGCTGCACAGGAAATGGCAGCACGCTGGAAGCCGAACCATGTGGCAGGTGAGCAGACGCTGGGGTCTGCCTTTGAAATGGCAGGAGATAGCAGATGCCTGCTATGACTGTGCCGTCTGTGCCCAGGACAGCCCCCAAAGGCGGAGGCTCCCCTGGGAAACACAGCAGATAATGCGAGGGAGGGTGCCCCTCACTTGCTGGCAAGTGGATTACATTGGACCCCTGCCTAAGGCCCGCAATGCGATATACGCATTCACAGCAGTGGACACTGCTACGGGGTTGATGTTTGCTTGGCCGTGTCCGGCTGCAGATCAGAGGCATACAGTGGTCGCTCTTACACGGCTGTGTGCCCTCTATGGGCGCCCCCAAGTCATTGAAAGTGACGGGTACACATTTTACGGGGCAAGAGGTGCAGCGCTGGGCTGCCAGGATGGACGTGCAATGGTTGTTTCATACCCCGTATAACCCACAAGCAGCTGGCATAATTGAACGCTATAATGGCCTTTTGAAGCAAGGTCTTTGGGTGTCAAAACACTCTCCCACGATGCATGACTGGGCCTCCCGTCTATGGGACGTCCTGAGAGTCCTGAATGAGAGACCACAGAAGGGAGGACCGGCACCAGTAGAAGCTCTGCTGCATCGAACGGCTGCTCCCATTCAATTACAAGTTACCACCAGTGAGACGGTGTTAAAGCCAGGCTACGGCAGGAATGGAAACATTTTGCTGCCAGCACCCACATGCTTGAAAGCAGGGGAACGACAGCAATGGACTTGACCCTGGCAGGTCAAAAGCCCCCACTGTCGATGGTTGGGCCTGATAGCCCCATTGGGGCCAGTTTGACTCATGATTTGCAAGTGATGCCAGGGTTGGTGGCTGAGTGGCCACCGCAAGTGACTGTAGTATATGGAGGTCCCAATACCGGGATGATTTTGCGGGGAACCTATGTCCTCTCACTATGGCCTATTATGGGGTCCCCTGTTCTGTTACATGTTGAAACTATGCAAGGGACCCCAAGCACTGCCATGAAGGTCTGGTACCACAAACCTGGAAAGGTGCCAGTGGCAGCGACCCTCCTTTCCCAGGACGAAAACCTAGTGTGTATCCTCCCAGATGGAAGGGATTTGCCATTGTTGGTTCCTAAGACTACCGTTTCTTTTCTTCTGTGGTGTCAATAGGCTAATATGGCACAGGGACCCTCGCGGAAGACGCTTGTCGCGTAGATTATGAGGCGAGATCCTGTAGGGGTGGAGTGTGGGGACAGAGCCCCAGAGAGCAGTATCCAGGCTCTCGGCCTCACGTGGAAAGGTGCTGGCTCGGGTAGTAGATGGCCATCAGCTGTGACTAGTTGGCCATCAGCTGTAACCATTGAGCCATTGGCCACTAATATAACTGCCACGGCTACGTTGGGGAGTTGAGAGGGGAGTGGAGGAGAGTCGAGGAGAGTCGGTTGGTTGGCAGCAAAGCGGACAGCAGGTCACACGTCGTGTGAACCCAGCCTCCAGTGAGACCATAGTGGTATGACTCCCCTACCTATGGCTCCGTGGGTGTTCCTTTTTTGGCCTCACCATGTCCTGCGTTCTTATGTGGGGAGCGGGAGCAGAGACCCTGCAGGCTGCCCCGCACGACAACTGGCTCCTAGAAATCCCCATTTCTGAACCACTGACATGTTTCCTCCTTGGGGACCACTCTCATGTGTTCCCCATATGGTCTCGATTAAACAATTAGACATAGACCATGATAACTCCTAAGATATGTTCCTGTGGTGCTATCAATACACTTTCTGGGATTGTTATTATATGACCTGCAATTTCATTGACCTGGATTATTCTGATGGCACAGTGATTTTAAGGAATATGGTTGTCATGTCTATGTTGAAGCATTTCCCTTTCATTTTCAAAACACAAGGTTGTGCTGTTTCCAAAGCAGCAACTATCCATTTGAACTGTAATCAAACTAAAGTAGCCAAGGGTGCTTTCCATTTGGTCCACAGATTTCCTGGAGGCAGCTGGATTGCTTCCCCTTCAGGAAGTAGGTCCCTGGGAAAACTAGGAAGCAGTCTGTTCAGACTAAGTCCAAGTTGTTCCAAGATCTGTGCCTGAAAAGTTGCAAGCCCAAAGAACACAGCAGGTGGGGAGTGCGGGGCATGGGTTCATTGAGACCTCCTGAGCCGGGAGAATCTCCCATGGCAGCTGGCGGGAGGGGTAGGGATCCACACACAGGCAGAGAAAACACAGGGTTCTACAGGTACAGCAAAACAAAGAGCATTTTGTGGGAGAAATCACCTGGCAGGCCCTGCTCACATGTGCACAGCGTCCCAAGAAGCAGGGAGACCTTGACTGCCAGCCAGCAAACAGAACTGGCTGTCTGACAAGCAGCGTCCCCAGGGAGTCGGGAGACCTTGACTGCCAGATCATCTGACTGTGGGCCAGGTCCCTCCCCAGTCCTACTACGAATCATCCAGGACCAATACAGAACAATTTTGTTGGCAACTTTTCCCACCTAGATCAGATTCTGAAACTATGTGGGGGATGATTCCTGACGTCTGAGATGGTCCCAGGTGAAAACACCTTGGTTGGCAGATGCATCCAGGCTGCTATTGCTCTGGGAGAACCAGTCTTAGCCAGTCTGGTCCTTGTTGTTATTTGTATTGGGTGTGTGGTAGCCTTGATGGTCCGGCATCGATCAGGAATAAATAATGTCATTAAACTTTCCAGATAACTTAAACCCAACTCATTGAGTTTGAAAACTTAATTTTAACTATTTTCCTGTGTATCTTTCTGAAAGAGAATATTGAGTAGGATCTATTGAAGATAACTTGGGTAATGTAATGGAACCCGAGGGAGTGAAGGTGGCAAGAGTCTTCACGAATACCATCCAGGAGGCATCGGAGTCATATATGTCAAATCTTTCTCCAAAGGGATGAACTTTTATTGATGCACACAAATATTTTCACAAAAGGGAAGTGCCACATTTAAAACTTTTTTAGTAATCAGTTCCAGCTAAATTCATATGGTGATCAGTTATGGGGAGAGGGAGTGGAGAAAGCTCAGTTACTTTCTATCTTCTCTGAGTGTTTCTTAAGCTTGCCGCTCCAGGGCCTCTTCTATTTAATGTTACAATTAGTGTAGCTGAAAACTCAGGATTATCGTTCTGTAAGTCAACTTTTGGGGTCTCTTCTGGCTCTGTAGAGGTGTGTGGCATCCCATGTGTCTTTAGTGTAGCACACTGGCCACTGAATGCACTGCTGGGATGTTGTCCTTATGCTGCAGAGGATATGTTCTCCATTTTCCTCATTTTTTGCTCTTTTCTGTTTCCCAGTGCTCATTTTTTTTGTTGCTATTTTGAATTTCTGGCAAAACGTTTCTGTTTTTGTTTCTCAACATGTTTTGACTTTTGTACTATGTAGAGTGTTTCCTTCTTATATAATATGTAAAAAAATTTGTTCTGATTATAAATAATACATGTTTACTATAAAGTTTTTATATATATATTTATATATATGTATTTATATATATATATATATATATATATTCTTGAATCATTAGACCATACTGTGTATTTATTTTTGTAAACGTTTAAAAACTGGATATATTATAAGCATTCTATCAAAAGACTGTAGAGGAACGAGGATAAAGATGACGAAGGCGGTCAGATGACTAATATTGACTTAGTGATTCCTCTGTTTCAGGTACTGAGCTAACCACCCTGTTTATACTTATTTAACCTTCATATCAATCCTATGATGCTTTTATCCTCTACTACAGATAAGGAAGCTGTAGTACAGCAAGATAAGTAACTTGTCCAATGTTCCATAACTAGTGAGTAGCTATATGTTTTTAAAGCATTTCCTTATTAAATAAATATTTCATAAATCCCATTTTAAATGACTGCATAGAATTTTATCACGTGAATACATCATTATTTGTTATTATTGTTGGGCATTGAGATTGTTTCCAACTTGGGTATCTGTCAGGTAATGCTGCTATGAACACCTTTGTTGGCAACTTTAGTTATTTCCTCATGATGGATATCTGGACATAAACTGATATGCCAAGGGGTGAAGATGGTTATGGCCCCTGACATTGCCAATTGCTTTCTAGAAAGACAGTGCCCATTTATAATCCATGGGATACTATATACTTTACAAGTATTAACATTTAATCATATCTTTGTTAATTTGAAAAGTAAAAATATTGTTCCATATATACATATTTTTCAGTTTAGTAACAAGGATTTTGTTGTTCTCATTGTTGTTACCAGGCAGTGGGATTGCTCACAGCACACAGAGAATTAGGAGTGGAATACACCCCATTCTCAGATGTAGAAGTTGAATGAGTCAGTCAATCCTAGTGCTTAAGATCTTCTGTTTGTATTCTCGGTACCTCCGTCACTGCTTAGTATTCAGGACCACTAATTCACTACCAGGTATGCATATTTGATCCATGCATTTCCACTAGACAACTAGGTTGTATTATATTAATAAATTTGATTCACTCGTTGTCCAGCATAAAAACTAGAAAACAAAACAAGCAAGCTACGTAATGAATGAACTCTGTTGCTAACTCCATTATTAGCAAATTTGACTGACATGCAATTCTAAAGTTAATAGCTTTGCTTAGAACCATTTTTTACTGTAACAGTTCGGTGAATTAGCAGGGTTTTCCCCTTATTTCCTGGTTCCTGGTGTACTAAAGGGAGGTACACAGGAAATTGAATTAAATATAAAATGTTTCCTGCATGTGGAACCTTGGCTACATGATAAAGAAAAAATTCGGTCTCTAATGGGAGTATTTGAAAATTCTTTTCTGAAAAGTAAAATGCAAGAAAAACTGGTGAATGTGAGATTTTAGTTATGTCAGATAAACTAAAATGCTATTGAAGTTCCCTGTACTATTATTTTAGAAATGTTTGCTGATCATCCTGTCTGATTCAGTTGGTTTAATTCCTTCCACCTATCTTCAAGTGGATGTCATTTATATAGGGAGGGATCTATGTTTAGACAGAGATGGTTCAAAGCAGCTGAACTGCCTGGGTTAAAAATGCTGACTTTGTCACTAATTAGCTGTGTGACCTTACTCAATTTGTTGGACTGCTCTTTGCCTCAGTTTCCTCATTTGTGAAATGTGGATAATATTACCAAACTCATGGAGTTTCTGTGAGGAAAAAATGAGATAATATAGCAGAAACCCAGAGCAGTACCTGGCACATAGTAAGTGCTAAGGAAAATTACCTATTCTTACTATTACTACTAAATAATAATAACTATTTTTGATATTATTATTCTATATATTCAAATTATTACTAGTAAGGAAAGCTCTTGTCTCTCTTTTCATCAAGCTAATGTTTTATGAATAGTATTAGTGTAACTGCAACTATGTATCTGGAATCAGCCTGCCAACAAATCAGCCTGGAAGTGCTTCTCGGTTGTGGTAAAAAGAACATCTGGAAATCTGAGGCTTGTATATTGTTGGTTGGCCCAGTCCATGCAACTGGGCTTTTGTTTCAAGAGGGAGTAAAGAGGTTGGTCTCCAGATCGCGAATAACTCTGGTTTAAATACTACTTAAATCACTTACCAGTTGAGATTGTAGGCACATTATTTCATTCTGAGCCTTAGTTGCCCATCTTTACAAACTTTTGACAGGGCAGCTCTTCCCTTTAGAGGGCTCTGATTTGGCTCATGGCTGGCTCTGCCTCTCCTGGACCTGGCTTCATGGGCGTGAGACACAAATGGCCCTTCACTCAGAAAGGTCCTATACTTGATTTAATGCTCTGCTGTAGTTGTCTTGAAATTCTTTTTTTTTTTTTTAAAGATTTTCATTTTGTTTATTCTGTTTGTAAGGTGTTATTAAAATTAACATATACTGTTTGTGTAATTAAAATTGAGAAAAAAGGAGATGAGCAAGGAAACAATGGAAATAAAGCTCCGTCTGAGGTTCATTCACTCAGCTGTGTGATCCCTAGATGGGGACATCTGGCCTCTTAGCAGTTTAAGTGAAGAATCCTTGAGGGCTCTAGATAGGACCACAAGTGCACTGTATGTTGCCATCAAAAGGCTGCTGCCTTCCTAGGCTGTGTTCGTGGGAATGTAGTATCTGCATCAAAGGAGATGGTTCGTGCTTCCTCCAGGCCCCATGTTCGACCAGATCAGGGCATTGGATGCTGGTGTCCACAAGCGATTGAAGGGTCTGAAGGTGCCTCTTCCTTTTGGGCCCCTTGCCTCACTGCTCCTTCCTGAGGTGTGCACCGCAGCAAGACTGGGCCTCGTCAGCGCCCCAGATACTCCACACGCTCTGTCACAGTCTGGATACTCTTCCTGTTCCCAAAACACGCCATCCCACCATGCTGCGTTTCCCAGTGAGCTAAATAAGCTCAGTGCACCAGGAAGACTCTCCCAGTTTTTCTTTCAAAACGTTGATATTTGAATATCATTGAAGTTTTTCACCCTTTGCCTGACCAGAGGGAGATCTCCCCAGGAAGTCTTCTCAGACCCCACTCTGGAAGAGGGCCTTGCCGCCTGCTCTGTGTCAGCCTGAATCTCTCCTATCTGGCCTTGTGCATGATTTATTGTTACTGCTGGTTTGGTTATGTTTATTTTTTGTTTTTAATTTTTTAAATAATTTTTAATTAACATTTAGCTATCATACAATATTATATTAGCTTCAGGTGTATACTGTAGTTATTCAACATTGATATGCCTAAAGAAGTGATCACTGGAAGTCCAGCAACCATCTGACACCGAACCACACTATCACAATATTACTGACTATATTCTATGCAATGCTGTACATTGCATCCCCATGACTTATATATTTGATGCCTAGATATTTGAACCTCTTACTCCCCTTCACCTTTTTCTCCCTTTAAAAAATTTTCAATTACAGTTGACAGTCAATATTATTTGATATTAATTTTAGGTGTACAGCATAGTGGTCAGACATTTATATAATTTAAGTGACCCCCCCGACTAGTCCAGTACCCACCCGGCACTATACATCGTTATTACCATATTATTGACTATATTCCCTGTGCTTTATATTCTCTTGACTATTTCATAACTATGAATTTGTATTTCTTAACCCCTTCACTTTTTTCACCCTCTCCTCCAACCCCTCTTCCCATCTATCACCCTGATAAATCTAATACCCATCTGACACCATACGTAGTTATTACAATGTTTTTGACTATAACCCTTATGCTGTACTCTGCATTCCCATAATTACTGTGTAACAACCAAATTGTACTTCTTAATCCTTTCCCCTTTTTCACTCACCTCCAACCCCCTCACATCTGGTAACCATCAATATGTTCTCTGTATCTATGAGTTTGTTTCTGTTTTGTTTATTTTGTTCTTTAGATTCCACTTACAAATGAAATCATATGACATTTGTCTTTCTGTCTTACTATACTCATCAAAATTTGCTCTAGGGTCCATCCATGTTGTGGCAGATAGCAAGATTTCATTTTTTTGTATGGCTGAGTAATATTGTATATATGTACCATCTCTTCTTTATCCATTCATTTACTCAGAGACACCCATGTTACCTTCATATCTTGGCTACTGTAAACAATGCTGCAATGAACATATGGATGCGCATGTCCCCTCGAAGCAGCGTTTTGGGTTTCTTTGGATAAATACCCAGAAGAGGGATTACTGGGTTCTTCTTTGTCTCTTTTTATAACCTTTGTTTTAAAGTCTGTTTTGTCTGATATAAGTATTACTACCCCAGCTTTTTGTTTTGCTTTCATTTTCATGAAATATCTTTTTCCATCCCTTTACTTTCAGTCTCTGTGTGTCTTTCGATCTGAAGTGAGTCTCTTGTAGGCAACATATGTAAGGGTTTTGTTTTCTTTTAATTCAACTACCCTATGTCTTTTAATTGGAGCATTTAATCCATTTATATTTAAAGTAGTTGTTGATCGATATGTAGTTATTGCCATTTTATTATTCATATTTTTTATCTTTTTTTCCATCTTGAAGAAGTCCCTCTAACATTCCTTGTAATACTGGTTTGGTGGTGTTGAACTCCTTTAGCTTTTTCTTTTCCTGGAAGCTCCTTATCTAGCCTTTGATTTTAAATGATACCTTTGCTGGGTGGAGTAATCTTGTTTGCAGGTTCTTGCTTTTCATGTCTTTCAATATTTTGTGCCAATCCCTTCTGGCCTGCAAATCTTCTGTTAAGAAATCTGCTGACAATCTTATGGGAACTCACTTCAGTGACATAAGTAACTAACTGATTTTCTCTTATTCCTTTAAAATTCTCTCTTTGTCTTTCATCTTTGCCATTTTAATTATGATGTGTCTGGGTGTGGGCCTCTTTGGGTTCATCTTGTTTGGGACTCTCTGTGCCTGGGCTTGAATATCCATTTCCTTCGCAAGGTTAGGGAAGTTTTATGTCATTATTTCTTCAAATAGGTTTTCAATTCCTTGCTCTCTTCTTCTGCTACACCTGTGGTGCAAATGTTGGTACACTGGATGTTGTTCTAGAGGGCCCTTAAACTGTCCTCATTTTTTAAAAGTCTTTTTGCTGTTCTGATTGGGTGTTTTCTGGTACTTCATCTTCTAAATTGCTGATTTGATCCTCTGCTCCTTCTAATCTGTTGATTCCCTCTCATGTATTATTCATTTCAATTATTGTATTCTTTATTTCTGAGTAGTTCTTTTTTATGTTTCCTATCTCCATTTTTATTTTTTTCTCTCTCTTTGAAGTTCTCCCTGAGATCACTCAGCATCCTTAGAACCAGTGTTTCGAACTCTGCCTCTGGTACATTGCTTGTGTCCATTTTGCTTAGTTCTTTTATTGGAGTTTTGTTCTATTCTTTTTTGGGGGGACTTTTTTCTTTGTCTCGCCATTTGACTGCCTTCCTGCATTTCTTTTTATGTGTTATTTAGGGCTGCTCTGCCTCCTGGTCTTAGTAGAGTGGCCTTATGTAGTAGGTGTCCTCTTGGGCCCAGTGGCTCAGTCTCCCTGATCACCTGAGCTGAGGGCTCCAGGTGTGTCCCTTGTGTGGGTTGTGTGTGCCCCTCTGTTGTAGTTGAGCCATAGTTTCTACATCAGTGGAAGGAATTGACCCTCAGGCTGATTGTTTGTGAGGATTGGCCGTGACTACAGTGGAGGAGCTGTCGTGCAGAGGCTGAGCCTACAAAGCAGGATTTGCTTTAGAAGGGCTCTGGTGCTTTCCCAGTCTTCTTTGTGTCATCCTTGGAGGCTGGATGATGCTCTGACTTGGTCCAAAGCTGGCCATCAGGCATGCCAGCCCTGGGGCTCTTGGGAGGGGCCCCGCTGCAGGCCAAGTTCAGCCACAGTCTGTGTCCTGCCTGGGGTCACCTGGCACGAGCCACAAAGCAATATGCCAATGGCCACCTCCCATGCTGGCCTTGGAGGTGCCTCCAGAGTCCAAGCTGCAAACCAAGGCCAGGGCTTAGGGCTGCTCAGCCAGTCGTACAGGACATGCCGAAGCCAGATGCTGCTTGTCTGGGTTTCACGTACCTTGGAGGGATTTTAGGAAAGTCTGCACAATACGCCAAGACAGGCCATTTATACAGAAAAGCCACTGGAAGTGGCTTGGGTATGCCCAAAAGTTGGTTGGGGCAGGGTCTCAGAATCACTAGAGTGGGGTGAACAAATGGGATTAGCCAAGTTGATGGAGACTCGGATTAGTGGCCACCTGTGTCTGCACGCTGGGAGCAGGGAGGGCTCAACAGAGAAACAGTGGCTTCCAGCAGCTCCTCCCCCTTGGAGAAAGCTGCCTTTCCAGCCCTCACTGTGAAGCCAGAC
The DNA here is from genome assembly GCF_964194185.1 of Rhinolophus hipposideros. Lineage (NCBI taxonomy): Eukaryota > Metazoa > Chordata > Mammalia > Chiroptera > Rhinolophidae > Rhinolophus > Rhinolophus hipposideros. The sequence continues at coordinate 30,914,216 of NC_138054.1, forward strand.
AACTCAGTTCCTCCCTGTGCTTCCCTGGACCTTTCAAGCTGCTGCCCCAGTACTAGATCTCAGAGCAAGTGAGTCTGTGAGCGAGGAAGTCCGTGTCTGGGTCCTTGAAGAGGAGCACCTGGGACTACAGCTGCCCTCCGTCTCACTCAGCCACAATCTCTGCTTATTTTCACAACCAGAAGTTATGGGGACTTCTCTTCCCGAGACTGAAAGCCTAGACTCGGAAGCCTGGCGTGGGGCTGGGACCCCTCGCTCCTCCAAGGAGGACCCCTGCAGCCAAGATACCCCTCCCGGTTTTTAATGATCACGCATAGGTGTGGGACCAGCCTGTTCCACACCTCTGTGCCTTTTAACAGTCTCCAGGTGACTTCTTTTGTATGTCTTTAGTTATACAGCTTTGGTTCAGCTAGACTTCAGCTAGATGGTTGTTCTGTAGTTTAGTTGTAATTTTGATGTGGTTGTGAGAGAACGTAAGCACAGCCTTTACCTACTCTGCCATCTTGACCGGATCTTTTTTGTCTTGAAATTCTTAATAATGTTGTCTTTGGACATAGGGTTTGTAAGTGAAGCCTGATGGGATAATGCATCATGCATATAAATAGAGGGATTACATACAATATGTGTGTCTACCATTGTTTGCTACCCCATTTGCATATAATATTTACAATGTCCCATGACTACAGAATTCAGGTGGACTCACAATGTATTAGAGTTCAGCAAGACCCAAAGTGAGTACAAGGTAAACACGTTCTGTCTGTGACTGAATAGGTGGTGCCTTGACAGCTGGAGAGGCTGTGATTTCAGTTTGATCAAGAACTGTGGATACAGAAAGAAGGCGATGACATTCTAAGAAACACAAATGACCTAGAAACTGTATTATTCATGTCATTTCCCTTTGTATCCAACTACTTATGTTGAAAATGATAACCTAGAAGGAAAGAGAAAAGTAGGGTAACCCAGTTTCTTTTCATTTCAGTCCATCCTTACCTATAGATGAGACTAAGGTAGATAGCATATAGCAAGATATGAAACAAAAAAAAAACCCACCACGAATCAGTTTTATGCAGTGTTTTCATTGTTTTGGCAAGAATGAAATACATATACCTGCACAAACTACAAAAATACAAATTGTGTTTTCCACATACAAATTCAATGCTCTTATATTGGCATTTAGAGTATAAAGATGAATGGTAAAAGTCATACGAATACTTTAAAATTGTAATTTTTCTTTATTTAGAACACCTTTAAATAACAAAGAAAAAACATCGTGACAAACCAGGAAAGATGAAAGAAAGGAAAACGCTTTATATTTTAATATCTTTAGTAACATTATTTTTTACTGCTGCTTGAACAAGGGGTCCTGCATTTTTATTTTGTACTGGGTCTCCGAGTTAATGAGCTGGTCTTTTCCTCTTTCTATGTGGTGAGGAATACACAGTTGCCAGGGGATGTGCTCATCCAGTGAGTAACCTCTCACCTCTTCTAAAACACACTACACAGGCCTGAAACCTGAAAAGACCTGATAAGTAACTGCTTCTCCTTTTGTGGCCTGCATGGCCCAGAACTGACGTGGGTGCCAGGACGGTTCTGCCTAGGGCAGATTGCATCAATTGCGTATGAAATTTCAGGCCAGAGAGACGGACAAAGGGCAACTGCTGATATGTTATGTCGGCTGAACGGGCCACACCTGTGTACATGAATTTCCTGAGGGTGGGGACTGGAATTGGGGAGGATAGAAAGAAAAGAGGGTGTTCCATGGTCCATCTGTTTCTCGGCTGCCATATTCCAGCATGTGAGGGGTTCAAGAATTTTAGGTTTGAACCTAGCCTTCTAAGTTATTATGAAGGTATTTTGGTCAAGATAGGAAATAACACATTTTAACAGCTTATTAGTCTGTTTTATAATATTTGCAAATTATATACATGGTGTGTGAATCTCCATTTGTTCTTTTGCCTCCGGGCCTCTCAAATATTAGGGGACGGTATGAATGTGAGTATATAGAGCACTTAGTGCCCAGCAGAACTTAGTAAAAACCCAGTAAATATTGGCTCTTATCAATATCAGATAATAGAACAAATAATGATGGTAATAATGTAACACCTGTCTCTTCTTGGCCAAAGCCCTGAAACCCTGCTCACCTTTCTTTCCCGGTACAGTTCTTCCTCACTCCCAGCTGGTGGGGTGATAGTGGTAGTGTTGGTATTCTGCTTTCCAACCCTCAGAAACCTTGCTCTAGGCTGGTTGCCTGGATCCTTAAGGTGCTTCCCTGGGTCCTACAGCTGACCCCTGTGGGTAGGATTAGCTGCTGTCTGTCCTGTGCCTGCCTGAATCATGCATGAGCCTGGAATGCCCTCTGCTGTTTGAATCATGCCGTCTGTTCTGCAGCCCCTCACATGCTTTCTGTGTTTTTCCTAATGGATTTGGAATTACTTTTGAAATTTAAGAAAAGGTTTATCTCTATGACAGGTAAAATAGGCTCAGAAGAACAATTTATCATGTTTCACTTTCCGCATTGGGTGCCAGACTTTTCTCAATTACAATAACAATGCATTGCTTAGGCTTTCTAGTGAATTTCCTGTCCTCATTGTGTAGTTCTTACCTCGATTGTCATATTTGACTCTTTCTGTGAAATTTTACTAGAAGCCTCCTTGAACATTTTTGTTGATTTAGCCTCTCTTTTTTTATTTTAATGAATCCCTCTAACAGCATGTTCTTTGAAAACATTTCAGCATTTCTTCAAAAGTCTGAAACCATGTAGAATTATTTGGGGGTAGGTAGAATCCATTGAGGCTATATGTCAGGTAGGTTTTTTTAAAGTATAATTTTAAAAAAAGAAAACATAGTGCTTAAAGTGTCTCTCTCTCTCTCTCTCTCTCTCTCTCTCTCTCTCTCTCTCTCTCTCTCTCTCACTCTCTCACTCTCACTCTCATTCTTTTGCTGGTGTTGACATCACCAGATTATTGTTGAGTGAATAAAATGAAATAATTAGATCCCTAGGATTACTCCAGTATGAATCTGGCAGTAGATTTTGCCCAACATGTAAGATACAGTAATATTTGGAGAAGTGAAGTTTTGATTAGGGTCATTTTGTTTCTTTTCTTTCACTTGGTTTTTCCCTCCTTATTTTATACTTAGAGCCAGACATCACGAAAGTGGAAGTATCACTTCCTCTGGCAGACAGCAGGTGTGAATTAGCTACAAAACCATGGATTCTTAAAATAGATACTTCCCCTAAAATAGTGCCTACCTACTGTGTGTTAACTGCTGGCTTGCCTGTTTATCGGTGGACTGGTTATAAAGTTCTTGAGAGCAGAAACCATACCTGGCTTGTTTACCCATTGTATCCTTGCATCTAACACACTATTTGGGACACAATGTGTACTTAAAAATATTTGCTAAATGGATAAATGAATGCCTCAAGTACACAGACGATATGCTTAATGCAAAGCTAGGGACTTTGGGGGCAGGTGTAATAAAAAGAAAAGTTGATGAGGGAGTTGAAGGGATTTGAAGGGACGCACCAAGATATGTAAGGGCTGTATAGGGAAGGAGATAATGGATAAGGTTAAAAAAAAGACAATCAAATGATAATTGGTCGTCGTGAAATAAGAAAGCCAGTTTAGTGGGGTAGTAACCGAACAACTCGGAGGAGGCTGTGGTCAGAGGAAGACACTGTATTTTAAGATTTTATTGGTAGAACTGCTGCAGGTCATTACAATGTCTAGATAGTGGCCTTGAAAGCATTAGGTCAAACCATGTGGAATTGCCAATATCATCCCATTTTCTACTTATGAAAAGGCACCTTTTCATGATCCAGTCCAGTAGTTTGCTAAAGCTGAGTGTAGATGGGTGAGGATCAGGAATTTTGAGGCTAAAATTTTGATAGACTTTTTCATGTAGTTTCTGACACCAGGCAGAGTGACTTCAGGAGGTAAGTGTGGACAGTGTTGTGACTCAGGTGCCTGTCTTGGGTGAGATTATAGATGACAGTAAGAGGGGATGAAGGATAGCATAGCTCAAGGGCATAGGATGGAAGCTTAAAAAGAACGATAACAAATAACGTGAGATCATAGGAGTAATGGCCTAATTTGAAAGTGGAGCTTAGAAAATACTTCTCCCCATCCCCAGTGCTTGGGTATTGGGAGAAGGAGCAGACTCTTCAAGAACAAAGGGCATTTTCCAATAAAAGTTCAGGCTCAGTTAAGTAAAGGAGGCAGAGAAGACATTCGCAGGCGCGGGATAAAGCTGTGGATTCAGAAGGGAAAGCCTAGGTAGGACAGAGGCTTTTACTTGAGAATCCTGTTACCAATGCCGAGGATATAGTCACTAGATTTACATACTTATTTAATCAATCTATCAGAAACTTAAAAAACTAAGGTCATTGTGGGATAATGACGGCAGAAAGCGAAATTTTGGTTTATTTTATCACATGTGACACTCAGGATCCATTTTGCAACAAGCTGTTCTATAACCCAGAGTACATAAGACTGTTTCCTTTGCTGTTCTCTACTTTCTGTCTTATTTGTATGTTGACATTTACCTCATTTCTCTGAAGTAACATCATACATTCCTGTGTAGTTCCTCACTGTATCCCAAGACACATTCCGTTGAGTTCACCCAAATAGGAAATTTAAAAATCTCAATTAGTGACTTAGAAATTGTCCAGGCTAAAACCATGGCAGTCCTGTTCTATGGGGCTGAGTTGGGGGCCTCAGACTCCTTTGTACACCTGGGGCAGGTGAGCGGCCCTCTAGTTAGGCATGTGCTTTCGTTTGGTTTCATAACTTTCAGAAGAAGGCTTCAATCTCACTCTCTGTCCATTGGGTTGGCAAAATACCTGATAAACAAGTGCCCTCAATAAACAAGACTGAATTTTAGGAGTCAGTGTCTTTTTAGCCTCAGAACTCTCTGCTTCTGGGCTATTGTAACAAACCTGTGCATAAGAAAAAGCTAGTCATAAAAAATGGCCCAAAGGACATGCAGTCCATTCACACCAGATCTTGTCTTTGGTGCAAACTCAAGAGCTGCTTGCTAGACTTGCATTGTTTGGGCCCCTGCATAATTGTCTTTCCTGAACAACACTGGGGTGTCACTCCATTGTGACACCATAGAAAGTGTGATTACAGTAAAGAATGTTGTGATCACCACTGTATTAAACTGTTGTGGTTATTATATGGATGTTGCTTAGGCTTACTAACCCAGTATCCTCATGTATTGAAGATCTGCAGATGAAACCTCACGTGGGTCTCAAGTAGGAAAAGCCATTCTCCTCCTGAGCCTCTGGTTTGTTTTCATGGTAGACTCTGTTCAACTTGTTACTCTTCTGTATCTCCTTTGTTCTGCTTGCTTGGAAGCTCAAGATAAAATGTGAGACCTGGCTGTTGCAGTTGTACAGAACGTTATATGAGGCATTGGATATACCGAACCTTCCTCTAGTTTTTATTATCTATTTGCTTCATTTCTTTATTTTCTTAATTTTTTGTTATGTTTATTGCATGTATCTCTAAGGTGCTTCAAATCCTATTTTGAACTAAGGAAGACCTATAAATAAAGAAGTAAATTTGGGGTCTATGTAGAAACAATCTCCCAGATATTTTGTTTTCAAGCACAGAGCCACCCCCATCTTGAACTCATTATGCTAACGAAACTGAGAGGTTGAAACACCGTTCACAAGAATACTTTCCCTCGGAGGCACTGGCATCTGTGACTAGTTCTTGATGGGGACTGCCATATTGCTAAGTCTGTTCGGCTCCTTTTCCCCTTTTTTTCCCTCCTTCCCCTTTCATCTGTCATGCACTTAGCCTCCCGCACCTTTATCCATGTGGTCCTCAAAGTCCCCTTTCTCTCTCAAGCATAGCTTTGATGATATCTGCTTCCTAATTAAAAAAAAAAAAAAGAATCCTTAAATGTTTTTTTGTTGCCTACAGGAAAAAGGCCAAATTTCACTTATCTTTTTCTACTCACGACTTGGCATAGGCTTGGAATATAGTAGGCGGCTCATACGTGTTGTTGAATGAACCGAATTGCATTACATAACATAAGGAAAGGCATCTAAGGCACTAGTAGAGAACACTGGTACAAAAATGTTTATTTCTCAATCACTTTCCCTTCACACTGGGCACTAACCTACCTTTCCCCCCTCATCTCCCACCACGGTGACTTTAATCATCACCAACGCATAATTTTATGCACAGAACATAGATTTCTATGCCTGTGGAGCCTTCATCATGCTGTTATTTCTACAATGCAATCACCTCGTTGAATGCATTATCCTTGCCTAAATCTAGAGAAAATAATGTACATCGCTGGTGATGTTCCTTCACATCTTCTCTGTAACAAGCCATGCTTTTTATCTAAATACTTTGACCTGGTTGGGCATTTCTGGCATCTATCATTTGCAATTACATGTTCCTTTTAACCACTAAAGCCCCTTAAATCGAATTAAAACATGCTTCCATTTACTGATGCAAGCACCCCTTCTTTCTAGTATTCAAAATCATTATAAATGCCTGAATGAGGATTAAACTTTTGGATTTGAATGGACAGTTTTTTATACATATGTATCCAGTTGTTTAGCATTTTATTTGATTAATTTGCCCCTTACAGGAAATCTAAAATACATTTTAGAAAGTTTTATATTCAAAAGAAGGATGGATGGTTTATTTATCTCATGAAAACTCAGCCCAAGGCTACGGACAGCTGCAATTCTCCGAGCCACTTCCACATAATTTTTAAAATGTGAATGCCAGGAACGGTGCTATTGACATTAATATCAGGGCAAGGAAGAGAAGGACTAGGTGTCTCTGGTGGAGTCTGGGGGGGAATAAACAAAGATGCTCGTGCAATGTTGGAGATTTCTGACATCAGGTTGACCTTATCAACAGCCTTAACAGCAATGAAGAGGTCCGTGCCATTTTCAAAAGTGATGCCTTCTGGTTTAAACACAAAGACTTCCTCAGCACTGGCCTCCTTGGGAATGAGATCGGTAGTGTTCACTTGAACCGATTCATTGAACTTGTCTCTGAGATCAAGAATATTGGTGCTTATTCCGATGATGTACTTGTATGCTGAAAAAAAAAAAAAAGGAAGTAACATAATTCTCTAGTCTTAGAGAAGTTTTAAAAGGCTGTTAGAAACACCCTCCCATAAAGTGCTAATGAATAAGTAACTGATGGTCCATTTTTACAACCCTTAGTATCGTTTCACATTCTTGTTTGTGTATCTTGACAGAGTGATAAATGTAAAATGGAATCAGGCTCGGTCAGTATTTCTGGGTCTAGCTAGCACTTGGCTAAGAGAGGGGGTGGTTTAATTACTGCTTATTATTCAATGATTTATAGAGGAGTTTTCAGATTCTGCCACCAGGCAGAGTGATTTTAGGAAGTAAGAGGGGAGAGTATTGTGACTCAGGTGCCTGTCTTGGGTGAGACTGTAGATGACAGTGAAGAGAGGGGATGAAGGATAGCATAGCTCAAGGGCATAAGATAGACTCTTAAAAAGAACAACAACAAAAAAACATGAGACCATAGGAGTAATGGCCTAATTTGGAAAGGGGAACTTAGATGATATTTCTCCCCATTTGTGGTACTTGGGTATTGGGAGAAAGAGCAGACTCTTAGAGAACAAAGGACATTTTCCAATAAAAGTTCAGGCTCAGTTAAGTAAAGGAGGCAGAGAAGACATTCGCAGGAGTGGGATAAAGCTGTGGATTCAGAAGAGAAAGCCTAGGTAGGACAGAGGCTTTTACTTGAGAATCCTGTTACCAATGCCAAGGATATTTTCACTAGATTTACCTACTTACTTAATCAACCTATCAGAAACTGTTAGTATGAGTGCTTCTCAAACTTTAATGTTCATATGAATCACCCAGAGATCTTAAAATGCCGATTCTGCCTCAGTAGGTCTGGGATGGGGCCCGAAGTTCCATGGTCGCTACGCAGCATTCCCGTGATGCCATTGCTGCAGTTCACAGACCATAGCTGGACAGGTTTCTTCCAAAGGACAGCTCTTCTCCACAGATATCTGTGCTCTATTCCCAATCCGCTCCAGGACTCATTACTAAAAATAAGCTTTGTTGAGGGACACTTTGGCAAGGAAAAAAACTGAGGATTGCCTTTTCCTGGTTGGAACCTCTTATACCTAAAGTAGGCCAGTTTTTCAGATTCTCTACTTCTCATTTTAAAATCTTTTTGTTTTTATAACTAATTTTTTATTGAGGTAGCATTGGTTAATAACACTATATAAGTTGCAGGTGTACAACATTATAATTCAATATTTGTATGCTGTACAGCGTACTTCCCACCAAAAGTCTAGTTTCCATCCATTACCATATATCCGACCCCTTTACCCATTTCACCCTCCTTCAGCCCCTTTTCTTTCAGGGGACATTCAAGATCCTCCTGCCTCTGGCCTCCACATGCAGCACAAAACACCTGCCTGCCTCACACCTCACATCTCTGCTTAGTGGTTCAACTCCTCTGCAGGTTCCACACGACATCGAACTTACCTCTCCCATGGTCATAATCATCCCCAGGAGCCGTCCATGTCAGACTAATAAGACTTTCCCCTTGTATTTTTGCCTTCAGGTCGGTGATTTGACAAGGTGGGAAGAGATCAGGTATGGGAACCTTAGGAACATTGGAGGCCACAAACGAACCTCCCGAGGCTGTTCTGCTGAAACGCACTTTCTCGCCTTGAAGACCATCCTCATTAACTTCAGGTCTCGGTGGGTTCCATTTTACTTCACCTACATGAAAACTTTCTTGAGTACAGGGGAAGCAGCACTACAAAATGGGTACACTTCTCTCTGTTTTGTTATTGGATTGCCATCTTCCCATTCCTCCCTTCTCCTTTATCCCTCCCACTCACAAAATTCATTTTACTGTTGGGTGTAAAGGTCTCATATCCGTTTGCACCAGAGGGAAAAAGGGAAAGAGAGAACCACAATTCTTTATTTCACAGACATTTCCTGGATATTTAGTGGATTAACTTTCATAATTTATTTTCATGACATTTGTCCTGGAATTGCTTCTTTCCCCATCTTTTAGTCTATCCCGATCTTACCCGTCCACAAGGTCGGTTCAAATACTATCTCCGTTTTAAACCTCAGACTGCCTCAAGAAGTCTCTTCCCCTAAATAATATTGTGGATCTCATTATCTTTTCTATTTACTTGGTAATTAATCATCTGGACATTTAAGCATTGCCTTACTTATTAATCCTGTACATTTTTTCTCTTTCTCTATGTTTGTATTATATGTTTCTTATTAGATTATAGTTTCCTATAAAATGTTTTGTGTTAGGGATTCTCAGATTTTATGCTTTCCAAGACTTCTGATTTTTCTCAGTGAATGCATGGAAACCTAGTTCTTGTAGCAAATTTATTTTCTCATAAACTCTACTTCTTTAGCCCTTAAAAGTTTTGCCTCTAGAGACAGATTGGTCTTCATACCCATTAATCTGGTCTTGGGCAAAGATGAAGTGGGTATGTTAGCAGGTTCAGTAGGGGTCGTATTAGACTCACCAATAGAGACCGTCTCTCTTGGTGTGAAGGATCATCAAGGTATGGAGGGAAGAACATAGCTTCCCAAAGCCAAGCCAGGGGCTACCACTATTAGTTATAGACCAATATCTTATCTAGCCTCTGTTTTCCCATCTTTAAAATGGGATAATTAGGAAAATGGAATGGACTAACATAAGTAAAAGACTAAGCATAGGATCGATAGAGCCATTAAACCAGACCCCTCCTACCTTCTTCCCCTAACTCAAAAAGAAGGACAAATGGGAATAAAATAAGCTGAAGTATTTGAAAGAGCTTTGTAAGCAATGGTGTCTTTTAAAGCATTTTTTTCCTATGATACTTTTACATGAGGAGATACCACATGTCTTAGAATCCTCACTTTATGGAGCATACACCCAAGTAAAGAGCTCAGTGGGAAGCTTATGGAGGAGCTGTTCTTACTATACAGCAATGCTAGGAAAAAACCTTGCCCAAGACAGAGTGGAGATTGATGGGAAACAGGTCCCAGAAGCCATCAGAACTCAGTTTTGATCCCAATTTCAGCTTTAGTCTGGAGAAAGTGTTTATAACTAAGAGTCGTGTAGGACTGTTTCTTAGAGAGTAATTTCCCCACATGCTGGCATGCGCTCAATGTGCCAGCTGGTATTAGATTCATCTACTGTTGTCCCTGGTCTAAGCAGGAAGAGAAAGGAAGAAATGGAGACAGGAGCCTTATGGTTATGTTGATGTAGATAAGCCCTAAATTGTTTTTTTGGTTTTTTTTTTTTTTTGATTCTATGGAAATGCCTATATCAGTGGAAAGAGTTTCATTACAAAATGTTCATTAAAGATAATAATAAATGTTTATTCAACGCTTGCTGTTTACCAGCAACAAGCTTACTACCGGTAGGTGTATTTCCTTGTTTATTCCTCATAACCATCCTACAAAGTAGTAGCCATTATTATCCCTATTTAACAACTGAGAAAAGTGAAGCACAAAGAGATTACCTAAAATAATTTATTTGACAAGGACTAGAATTTGAACTGAGTTCAGTAAAAAGTTACGTTCAATCTAATGGTCATCATCTGGGGGCTTTTTTGTCCCCTAGAGGACAGTGGATGATTTTAGAGGACCATGGAGAGATTTGTGATTGTCATGACTGCGAGGGCTGCTTTTGATATGTAGTGAGTAGGGCCAGGAATGCTGTGACACATCCTAATGCACAGACAGCCTCCATAACAAATAATTATGTGGCCCAAATCGTCAGTAGTGCCAAAGTTGAGAAACCCTGATTTAATCCTGCAGATTCTCCCCATAGGCTTAATGGTTTCTTCTCAATCCCAAACCTTTTACTTAAATCAGGGATGTCATTACAGATTACTTACCATTCTCAATCCAGCCAGGTATGTACCTGGCTCCGTTCTGCTGGGGCATTCCCCTCCGTCTGGCTGTGTGCACTCCTCCCAGAGCACGCACTTTTACACTGTATCTACCATTCGTATCATAAGCTGTAAAATACCTTGAATATATACCATCATCCTTAGTAGCATCAGCACCTTGACAAGGAAATGAAGGCATTAATGAATATTCTAAAAGTAACTGGGCATTTGTATATTTCCAACTCATGTGTGGGTTGAAAATTTTCAAAGCAAAAAGAATCCAGCATTATTTGCAAAAGAGTTTAGGATTTGACTGTATTAGGATGAGGTCTATTTCTTTTACAAGTGTGTGTGCGTGTGTGTGTGTGTGTGTGTGTGTGTGTGTGTGTGTGTGGTGTGTTTATATAGTATTATATGTGTACATCCTATCTTCCTGAATTATTGTCTTTCTTTTTGAAATCAGAGATCTTGTCATGTGTCTCTGTTACATCCAACATAGCAGAAGGTAACTACTCAATATGTATCTGTTGAACTGAATAGAACTGCTGAATGTTACGGGAAAGAAAAAAAATGTTATATGATTAGTTTTCAAAAATTCATGACTTCTCCCCAGGGTAGATTTAGGTAGGAAATTCCTTTACAGAATTTGTTCTGATATTATTTGCATTACCATAAGTAGTCAAATTCTTCTTAAAATGAAATGTAGAATTATTTCTCTTTCTCCCTGTTAGATTTCTTAATTACAAAAATCATTGGCAGGATTTTCACTTTGGGGACAAGATAATATAGACTCTGCATATATATGGGAGTTACATATAATTGTACTTGAATCCGTCTGCTGCTTTCTAAATGTGAAAGCCTCAGTTTCTTCATTTGTTGTGTAGGGATAATAATATCTCAAAAGTATGTGATGAAGATAAAAATGAAGACACACACACACACACACACACACACACACAGGGTGCCCCAAAATGTATACACATTTTAAGAAAGGAAAAAACTGTATTAAAATTATAATACTCAATATACACCAAAAACAAAAGATGAATACAAGTCATATTTGACTTCTGCAATTACAAGAGTGCTCAAAGTGGTTCCCACCAGCGTCCAGATACTTCTGATTATGGCGAACTACTGCTTGAGCGACATTAGCCAAAGTGTCCACTTGTATTGTTGCACGTGCCATTTCAATTTCTTCACACATAGTACCATGTGTGTCAAACTTATCACAAATGCGTGCAATTGTTAGGCATGTTGGAAGTTTTATTGCATCCTCACGCCTCCTTTGTCACTGTACCTCCAAAACATTCTTGAATTTTAAATACCACTTCAAAATGATCTTGTGGTCCTCGAATGACAACGGTGCTTCTGCCATTTTCTTTGACTGTCCTGCCTGTCGCATGGTGAGACACTAACGTTCATTTGATTAACACCATCTTTTGAGTGAACATCATACTACAGATTGCTACCGTAATTCAATTCAACTTCAAAAAGTAATACATAGATAACATCTCTTAAAATGTGTATACATTTTTTTGGCACCCCGGCATATATATTATATGACTATAATATTTTTTAAAGTTAAAGATTCACTGTTTTTTTATCACATATACATATATATATGTATTCTTCATATAAAACACAAGATAGTTATTAATTTTCCTCTTTCCCTTTTTGAGGAGTGTGGAATACGCTGTGACAACTCCCTAGAGTCAATGAGCCTATTGAGCTTGAGCCACTAATTTATTTGGGCTTTGCAGAAACTAAATGTGAGCACCTATTCATGTTTCTCCACATTTTGAAAAACAGGAATTATGGGGAAGCGGAGAACTCTCTCAATCAGACCCCAGTGCTGGACTTCCTACTTCTAAGTGTCTTCACTAGACCATGTCCTCCTGCTGTTCCCTGGTTGCTTTTTGGAAAGAAAGATGTGTTTTCCAATTTCTTGGGTGGTTACCTGCTCCATTGTCCAATAATTCCAAGGTAACTGTATTTCCATTCACTGATTCGATCAGGGCTGTGACATTGGCCCTGACAATCGGCAAGGATCCTTGGTGAATCTTTGCATAAACTACCATAGGGCTAGGGAATTTTCCTGTGTCTTTGTTCATTTTTGAGGTCACTGTAACTGGAGGCAAGGTAGCACTTGATGCGCGGGAGGTGACAGTAAAAGTCAGGGTTTGCGAGCTTGCTTGCAGGCTGTAATTCCAAACGCCAACCTGACCAAAACAAACAGAGACATGTCCAGTTAGTAACTAGGGGACAGAGACCTGACTTCAGTGCCACCTATAGGAAGAGCCTATATGACACAGGCATGTTATACACATATCTAAGATGATCTTTGATACTCTCAGCCAATGGAAACTTTGATATGTTTGAACTAACTACACAGTTCCTATTGTCAAGAAAATCCTAGTTGTGGAAAATGAAATCTGAAAGCCATGTCCTTATCTTTGCCTTGGTTTATCAAGGGCAGGTTCAAATTGATGGTTTCCCGAGGTAGAGGAAATAGTTTTCATCATCCTGAAGCTTCAAGGATCAGGTTGCATCTTGACTGCTGTGTAATTTGAAGGTTCGCCTTTTCGTTAAACCCAGAGAAAATATCACCAATTTCCTTGATCTTGATTTGTTGTCATCCTGAACGATTTCCACTGGATGGAGATTTTCCCTGGTTTTCTCTCTTGTGTCATACGGACTCTCCTTTTAGCAATCAACCCCCATTTTAAAAGCCATGGTTATTCTATAAAAACCTTATTTTACCTTGACAAATTGCGAGAAGGAAAATAGGTAAGTTCATACCTTAGCAGTGCCTGGGATTTGGAGGTAGGCCATTTTGGCGTGTGTGTCCACTAAAAAGTCATTGTGTAGCTTCCCGCTGGGGTCCCAGAGAAGGATTTGGGGAGGCTGTACTGTCCAGGTGATGAGGAACAAAGTGTCATTTCCCACAGTGCTGTCCACCGTCACTGTGCCATTCATCCACTGCCTGTTCTGGAGGGTCAAGCCCCTACTCTCAAGCTGTTAAGAAAAACAACTCTTTATTTTCTGGAGGATACAGCACCTATCACATAGTCTCTGCTGTTATTCTCCCAACTCTCAGTCTCCTCATTAAAAACCCTTAAGTGATGCCCGAGTCCTTGGTATTTAGGACCTATTATGATCTAATTCTAAATTACCTTTCGAACTTTAGTTTCCACAATGTTGATTCCTAGGCCCAAACCAGACCACTTCCCCAAATGAGCTTCCTGATTCGTTGACTCTGTGACTTTATCTCACTCTCTGCTTTTCCTAGAAGTCTGTGTGGCCATCTCCATTTGTCTAAGCCTCTCTCCTATCCTTCAAACTTTAGTTCGAATGTCACTTTCTCCGTGAAGCTTTCTCTGATGTCCATCTCACTTAACAGCTGAGAATAATCTCTCCCTCCTGTGAGCCCCCCTGGAATCTTGTTTCTATCAGTCCTTAAACATTCTCACATTGTATTTTTGCTTTATATCCACTGGACTCATTTACTAGACTCATCTCATTTACTAGACTACAAACCTTTAAGGGGACTGACTAGGACTTATTTTCACCCACATATGGATTGTTTGAATTGCAAATACTAGTTGTTAGGTTGACTATTATTGCAGTTTCTGTGAGGAGAAAGAAATAAGTCAATAGCCAAGGCTGACTTGTTGTTTGGAGTAGAACGAAGGCATTGAGGAACAGAGATAGAGGTGGGGAAGTGCTAATAAGACTTTTGTAGAAAGTGTGATTTTGAGAATTATTGCCTGGATAATTATTTACTGTCCTTAAGTTGATATCTATTAGAAGATAGGGTGGCCTGATCATAGAGCCAGACTGTCTAGTTCCATAGATAGATTATGATCTTGGATATGGAGAAAGCAAAGGGCTCTTAGATCTGATTCTTCTGGCAGGTGGGTGTATGACTCACACTCATTCTCTATCTTTCTCCCTGTTGGGTTTCTTAAATACAAAAATAATGGGCAGAAACTGCCTGACTGAACTCGTCCTTTCATCAGTTTAATTACTTTCCTAAGATACATTCCTCCCATTTCCAAACTGGGCTCTTTAGTTTAGTTTTTTAAATCTGAACTAGGATAACCCAAGTAAGTACAATTGTTTTCTTCTTTGACTGAATAAATACTAATTCTTGGACCTATTACTTCAGTAGACCAGAAAGCCTGTTGCTTTGAAATATATCATTATTTGGCTTTGACATCTCATATTCCTTTAATTTTATCCAAACTTCCACAATAGAAATTATAATTCACATAGATATGAGTGCTGATTGTTTACTCTCTCTAGTTTAAAAATTCATGTGAGTAATTTTTGCAACTATTAGAAAAGAGCATTTAAAAAAAAATACTACCAAGACTTTTGAAAGAAAATTTGGTTTTCTTGAAATTTTAGAACCAGAAGGGCTTGTGGAAGGTTTCTGGTTCGTATCTTACTGAGAAACTGAGGCCCCAAGGGATAAAGTTTTTGTACACAGTGACAGAGTGAGTGACAGACCCAGCACCAGGATCTAGGACTGACACCATCGGCTTTTCACAGTACAAAGCACTTTCCATTCATTATATGAAAATCTTGGCCAATATCAGGAATTTGAGGTAATGGAAAAATAGAGCAAGTAATCCCTGAACACTTGTCCCAGAAAACTTGTGTTGAGATAATGTACTCTGAAGAAAATTCTGAGCCAATTATATTGCTATGGGTGTTTAACAGATGTTAAAAAAAGAATTCTTGGACCTATTATATTTTATGTTGCTGGTTTTTATGAGGAAATCACTCAGTATTGTTTCCAAACAAGTAAAGACTAACTGCCTTGTTTAAATGAGTAGTGTTGCATTTTA
Source organism: Rhinolophus hipposideros (assembly GCF_964194185.1). Lineage (NCBI taxonomy): Eukaryota > Metazoa > Chordata > Mammalia > Chiroptera > Rhinolophidae > Rhinolophus > Rhinolophus hipposideros. The sequence goes on from NC_138054.1 coordinate 30,929,947, forward strand.
GGAATAAGGTCTACTATCAGGCTGAAACTTCTATTTTAATTTTATTTCACTACTGGAAGAACTGAAAACTTTTAACCATTAAATTCTCTTTCTTGGCTACAATTATTTACAAACATGAAAAGCCAAAGAGGAAGAACTCTTACCTGGATGGAGCGCTGGGAAACAGCTCCATTTCCTGAGGAAAGGGCTCCAAAAGCATCAATAAGGCCGTTGTTCTGAGCCTGATCTGAAGCATATGTCTGTAAACCTCCTAAAATTCAATTATATCATCAGAAGTTATTTTCTTAGAAAGCAAGTATTTGCAACATTTTAGCTATTGTTAAGTTAGCAGAATACAAACAAAAAAATATTCTATTGTGTTATTATAGTATTAAAAGATCAACATCAAATAGGTGTCCAGATTACCTCAGAAGTTCATACTAATTTTTAATCCTACTAAATATTAGCTGTAGCAACATCTCGGTTGTATGACTACTTCAACTATCTGCAAAGCAGCCATGAACCTCTGACAGGCCAAAACTAATATCACAAAATTCAAGTTTTAGAGGTCATGGACTTTTATATGAGAGAATCCGTTAAGCCTCACTCTAAACCTATTGATTTATTCTTATTTTAGGCATAATCTTAATAAGCTTGACTTTTCTCCTAAATCAAAAAAGATGTGTATGTGCAAACATCAGGAAATAACACCTGATGAGGGATAGTTATAGAAAAGTACAATATGCTGTAAAAATTAGATACACCAGGTCTCACAGGCTTGGCCTATTTAGAACAGGTGTAACTAATGGTTGATGTGGAAGCACTTTAAACTACCATGTTTTCCTGAAAATAAGACCTAACCAGAAAATCAGCCCTAGCATGGTTTTGCAGGAGGACATCCCCTGAACATAAGCCTTAATGCGTCTTTTGGAGCAAAACTTAATATGAGACCTTAATATGATTCCCTGAATACCATGTTTTCAGGGAAACATGGTATTAACGCCATCCAGAGTCTAAGGAAAGTATTTTGTTAATACTATTGGTCCTCTACCTAGATCCTCTTATCCAGGTGAGTGCATCTCTCCCCAGCTGCTCTGTTAGCTGCTAATGGCATTTAGCTGGCTTCTTTTCCAAAAAAACTTGCTTTACCAAAAGGGGTCGCCCAAGCTAGAGAAATAGCATGCCCCCTCGCTTCTGCTCTGCCCTGACAATCCACAGCCACTGACTAATGGACACAGGGGTACAAAAGGCCAGCCCTCTTGCCTCAAGATTGGACCAAGTCTGTGATGCAGTTTTGGATCCAGAGACCCCCTGTGGGGTCAGGCTTCAGCTAGACTCCAAGTCCACTGGGCATCTGTGCCGAGCCTTCTTCCCCGGCCCTATCCTACTTCCCTCCCTCCCTTTCTCCTGAGAGCTCTCCCTCACTCACATGCAACCCAAATCCCTGTCTCAAGCTCTGCTTCTAGGAAATCCAGCTTAAGACAGCTAGTATTAGGAGTAAAGAGTCCTATCATGCTAAGCCCCAGAAGGCAAGTCAACATGATAATTGATATCCATAATGCTGACCCTAACTGAAAAATATACATAAAAATAAATTGTGTCCACCTGTCCTGCTAAAGAAGCCAGGGTCAAATGGGATCTGGTTTAACCATATGTCCTATGATCTATTTTAACAACAGTATGGGAGTTAGAAGCAGAATATGTTCATGTTCTACAAAGAAAGAGCTTTGTATTCTACATTTTCAGTGACCTTACAAGAGCTTCAGCAGGCCCTTTGCCCTCTCAGTGCTTCTTTTTGTTGAAAGTCCCAACTCAGATGTCCTTTTTGTGGATCTTCTTCCCAGATAGAGTTAAAGAATCCCTTCTTTGTGCCTCATTGTACTTTCTACTGCTACTAGAGCACCAGTATCAAGGTATTATGTAGTTGGAGGGCTGTCATCTGTCTCTCTTGGGTCTCTTGACCAGCTGCCAACTGGAAGAGGGTGGTTCCTTGCTAACCTGTTAGATTTCTTCTAGTCCTTATAAAGTTCCTGGGAAGAGAGTCCCAAGTCCTCATTAGGGTGCCGTGCTAGTCCCATTTTATCCAACTGCTCTAATCCTAGAATCAAAACCTTAAAATAAAGTGGGGCAGGGGGAGTAGGTTATAATAGTTATTTGAGGGTAAGGGCAGCCAGGTGGCCAATAAGATTACCCCTATCTCTCCCTATCTTACCCTTCCCCTACTCCCAGGTTTATTGCAGCTCACAGTCCAGGGGAAGAGACAACACAGTGGGACTTAGCAGATTGGCCCTCACCTGTCATTTTAGACAGCTCCTCTAGTTCTTTCGCTGCAGAGGGCCCCAGGGCAACTGTGTGGATGATGGCTCCGCTCTGTTTCACTTTATTAAAGCACGCACTTATATTCTTGTCCTCCCCATCCGTCAGTAGCACGATTTCAGCTCCATCTGTTGGGTATTTCTTCTTAATCACCTAAGGACATAATTCAGAGTATGAGTTATCAGACTCAGGGTAGCCACAATATTTGTGAAAACTGCATTTATAGAGAACAAGAAGAGTAATTCCAGAGGGAATAAACAAAAGTGTCTGGGAACGGTCAAATAGCTCTGTGTTTTGAAATGATAGAATTTTAATCCGAAACACTCATGGGACTTGACATGGTTTTTTTCTCTCAGCTAACCTGCTGCAGAAAAGGCTCTCTATAGTGGAATGTAGGGAGGTTCCAGCGATGGGCAACACGGGGGAAGCAGCAAAGAATGTTTTTTGAGATTCCTTCACATGATCTCTCCTTGACAGACTTTCAGAGGTTCCCAGATGTCATTAGAATCCACCCTCATTGAAGGGGATAATATTTGGGGAATATTAGACCCAAGGCAGATGTTTAGCTTATATGATATTGACCACTCTGACTATATCAACTGTTTATGGCTGGCATTGGTTCCGATTGGTCAGTACCCAGCTCACATAAGTTGTTGAAATTTTTAATATTCCCTCTGATTAAAGCAAAACATTTTGTTCCTATTAATCCCAGTTCCTAGTTGTCCTATGAGACCTATGTCTCAACTATTCCTGCTAGACACACTATAGTTTTATGTAATATATAGAGGACACTACTGCCAGTGTTGGATAAGATTATGATTGAAGGAAAATTAGATAAAATAAAATCCACTTAAGAAGATGAAGGCAAGAATCTGCTCTTTTCCTAAAAAGAGTGGAAGACCCAGAAGTAGGAGACATAAGCAACCAAGCCTAAGTAACCTCCCCTCTCTGGATCACACTCTGAGAAAGGGAAGGTGTCTTAAGTAGGTGTAAAGGAAAGCTGAGAGAAGCAGAGACTTCCACCTGCTCTATTTGAATTCTGAGAGGGGGCTGTCACACACGGGAAGAGAGTGGAACTGTGGCTGCTGCTGTGGGAAGGAGCCCAGAGCCCAAGAGCCTATCAGCTGTGGCCATGGTCTTGCTCTGACCTAGCTGCAGGGCCTTAAGAAGTTAGAGAAGAGGCTTAATTTGGATTTCTTTTTCCCACTCCCCATCACTGCTACATGTCACGGAAAACATGCAGAAGTTCCCATACATCCCACTGGGGAGACAGAGGCAGCTGACCTGAGAGTTGGCAGGCAAGAGGACGGGTCATCTTGCCATAAAGACTGAGGGGTATATAGCCTTCCTTGGGAGTTGGATGGAGGATGTAGGTGTACTCAGGGCTCTGCTCCAACAGTGAGAGCTGGGGTGAGGCTGGGAGGACCACCGGGCCATGATCAAGCCAAGAGAGCAAGTGAAGTACAGTGGCCACACCTCAGCAGACGCCACTGCCACGAGCCCAGACAGACCTGACGAGGGGCCTACAGCAGGGACCAGTGGGCATCTCGAGGACAGTGTAGGATCGAAGGCCCTTTACCTCATCACCACAAGCTCCTCCCACACCACACCCAACTCCACTGGGCAGGAGGAGCGTCTAAATTTTATTTGTGTCCCTCACACTCTCTCACCCATCTGAGTAGGAAACGCAGAACCCCCAAATGCAGAAGAGAAGGTCTCTTCACCACCATATCATCTGGCATTAGTCATCTCCCCTAGGGTTTGGCATGGCAGGAATTCAGTTTACAAGTCAGTGACTTCACTGTCAGTTTCCTTACCTCATTTGCTTTCTTAATCAAAGCTTGCAGGAGTGGCAGAGGCAAGAGAACCCAGACTCACATAAGCATTTGGCAAAGGGTTTTGCAGCTGACTGTGTGCGCAATAGAAGCCACATATGGGGAACTGGCCTTCAAGGTGGAATAAAAGGGTCAGAGGACAGACTGCATTTGAGTCTGTTGCCCACATGCAACAGTATGAGCTGGAAACTAAAGATTCCTGCTGTTGCTTGGGGATATGGAACAGCCCCATAGATATGTTGTACCCATAGAGGGCAGAGGGCAGACATTCTGAGACCTTAGGCCTGCCAGCCTCTTTCAGCCTCCTGTTCTTTGTTTCATGGAGCTAAATAGCCTCTAAGTAAATATAGAATTTGTATTCTGTACCTAGAGCAATTCAGCATCCGGTGCAATCAAATAACTCAATTCAGTTTCATTTATTGAGAACCTCCTGTAAAAAAGATATTGAGCCCACAGCCTGGGAGGCAAAAAGGTAAGCCATATTCCTAAAGAAGTTTTGCTGGAGTGAAAGGCATGATTAGAAAATACGAGAGAAGAGCCTAGAAGTCATAAGAGATATTTCTTTTAAAAAAAAATAAAGTCCTGGATTCAGAAAGAGAGAGTCTATGCAGTTGAAAGGATCAGGAAAGATGTGAAGAAGTAGGTGGTGTCTGTGATGGATCTTTGAAGAATGAGTGTGATTTGAGGTACACAGGTGGGAGGAGAAAGTTCTCTAATTGGAGAGCTGGACTGGCAAAGGTGTGGAAGCTCCGCAGGACAGGGGTTCGAGTTTGCTTAGACAGAGCATACCTGGAAGAGAGTCCCACGTACTTAAGCCTGGAAAGGTAGGTATGGGTTATGCAATGAAAGACTTAAATGTTAGAGAAATTTTTACTTAATCTTGTTGAAAATGGCAAGACATTACTATCTACCATGTTTTCCCCAAAATAAGACCTACCCCGAAAATAAGCCTGTTAAGATTGTCAGCCAGGCGGATGCATTTAGTACATTATAACGATGTTCCAGAAGAAGATGACATGACTGTATTTGAATAAATGTAGATTGTTGTACATGAAAAAATAAGACATCCCCTGAAAATACACCCTAATGTGTCTTTTGGAGTAAAAATTAATATAAGACCCAGTCTTATTTTTGGGGGAAACACGATAAGTAGAGGGATGATGTGACTGGATGGTCAGATGGGATCTTTGGATATACACCCAATACAATTATAGTTACAGTTGCTAAAGCCTCCTGCTTCAATAAACGAACCATTTGCTTGCCCAAAAGGAGACCCTCTATATCCATATGTTTGGAGTGTTAAGCTACTTCAAAGTCTAACCATAACTCAGAGCTCATTTTTTTTTTCTCATAGGAGATACACTCATATCCCTGTGTACCTTTCTTCATTGCACTCATTACAGTTTATGAACAAAGTACACTTATTTATGTGACTCTGTGGTTAATGCATCTCTCCAATAAAATTATAAGCTCTGTGGCAGACGGTGTGGTGTCTGTTTGGCCCTTATGTTTTTTTAATGCTTAGCACACACAGTGCCTGGCATGTAGAAGGCACATGGGGAATATTTTGAATGCAGGCATGCCTGCAGAAAAGCATGACTGCACAGATGCAGAAAAGCACAAAAGCATGAGTGAATTAGTCAACAATAGCTTTGGGGTCCTGTGTCTGCCTCCTTTGAACCATTGCTCTGCCCTTGGTTGCCTGATTCAACTAGACCCTGAGCATATATGGAAACATTGCTCAGGAAACATAAATTATAAGCATTGGCAAACTACAACAGGGGAACTTGTCTCACAGTAAATGCTGATCGAAGCCCAGTGCAGATGGACGTTTTTCCTGCAGCCGCAGTGGGTAACCTTTTGGTGAGCGCCTTCCTTTCAGTGCCACTGTTGATCTGTATGAGTTCACTTTGTACTTGGGCAACACTGTCAAATGTCACCATCCCGACCCAGGACCCTTGCTCAACCGTTTGCAGCAGGAAAAGTTTGCCGGCTTGATTCAGTCGGTTAAGGCGGTCACCAACCTGAGAAGAAGAAAAACAGGAAGGTTGAGTTTAGATGTGCAGACTAATAATAGAACAGGCCTGAGGGAATTTGGAAGTGGCTGCCTCAGTCTAGAGACAATGGCAACACGCTTACTCATGGCACGTCCTTCTGGTGGAAATTTTCTCCTTTATATTTAGTAGCATTTTGGGTTAGAATTTTAGGGCCATTGTAAAAATAGCCCTAAAAGGTAAAGCCAGATTAGGCTTTAGTTCAATCATTAGTTCAACGCTTTAGTAATAATTCTATAGGCCTTTCTATTGTCAGTGAAAACATAAATGTTAAGGCTAATGTAATTTATCAGATCTTTGCTCAGAAATTGAAAGCTAATTTAATTTGGCAAATGAGATTCGATGCTGAATATTTGTTGAATAAAGTGGCGGTGAATATTTCTGAAAGCAACGTTAGTATTGTAACATCTGTCTGGGTTGTGTTTAATCCCAGGAGTTCCAAATTGTGGTCCAGATCGTATTGTACACAGCGTGAGACCAGCGTTCAGAAAACGGTAAGGCTCATTGCACATACCTTCATGCTTCCAGACTTATCAAGGAGTAAACACACAACTCTTTGTGGGATCTGCAGCAATGAGAAGGTGGGTTTGGGTGGCTGTGTCGTCATCGGTATGGTTGTCTGAAAGTCCTCAGAATCTCGAATCACTTCCCATGTGCTTCGGAGATTGCATCTTTGGTTTTGCTGGTTTGGGGCTTCTATGTTGTGGTTTTTTTCTGTACAGAATGTGACCACCTGAAATTGTCAATAAAATGACATAGATAATGGTAAACTACTTGTTAAAAATCTTTAATAATTTGATTAATTTAAAATATTTTAATCCCTTGCCCTCCTCCCCAGTCTGCCTTGCTAATCTATAATCTTGGCTCAATCCCATAATCACTGCAGAGCCCTGCTGGAAAAAATCATAGCCAGAATTCAGAACTCCTATTTCAAACGAGGTTTTCAATTTTGTTAGAACTTCAGGGCTCCTCAGCAATCATTCACCTGCTTTTGGCTTCCTTCTTGATTCTCAGATTTGCCATTTTGAGCCATCACCAATACCTGTAAGACACCCACATCTGGTACTATCTCCTGGTACCATCTTATCTCTCTATCCTTTCACTTCCCACTCACTTCTTTACTTCCCACTCACTCACTAACACCTTGCGTCCCAACTGTCAACACTCAATATCCCAGCTGTATCCAAAATCCAGTGGGATATTCCACAGGCTCCTCCAACTTCACATATTTATAATTGAACTTATCACCTTGCTTCTATCTTTTCTCCACCTCCTCATGTATTTCTTAAATGGATGTCACCACCATGCACCCAGTCACTTAATTCAGGAAACTGAGAGTTTTCCTACCTTCTTCCCTTTACAAAATAACCAAGATCAATGCATTTCACTGTCTCTCCTTCTCCAATGGAATTTCCATCATTCAAGCCCCACAATCCCTCCCTCTGACTATTGCAGTCTCCTATCTGATTTTGTCATCTTGTTTCCCCTCCAGTTGGTCCATTCCACAGCTACCAGAGGCGTCTTGCTTCTTACACCTGTATTTAAGACCTTTTGGTGGCTGTTCATTGCTCACATGCTACAATCCATACTATTTCATGTAACAAACAACAATTGCCATGATTTGGATTTTTGCTTCACTCTCCATCGTCACTCTGACTGTGCAGTCCAAGTCTTTGATTTCCCCACTGTAGTCTTGCCAGACTGTTTTATATCTCCATGACTTTGCTCATAAATCCCATTTTGTCAAGGATTTCCTCTTCCTCTGTCTTCGGCATTGTGAAATTTACCTTCATGTTTCATCCAAAAGGTCATTTCCAGAATATTTTCTCAGTTCCTACCCTTCCCCCAAAGAGTTTCCATTCAACCCTTTGGCCTCCTAGTACGCTATAGAAGTTCAGGCCCCTTTAACATTGTAGTGCACTTATTGGGCTGTCAGTCTATCTGTGCCAGAAACCTGTCTCATTAAATTTTGCTTCCTTAAAACTGAGTTCACACATAATAAAAGCTCAATGTGATGTGGTGTTTTTTGATTAACCCTAATCAATCTGCACATCATTTCTTTTTTTATTGACAAAATGGCAATAGTTACTATATAAGAATTACATATGAACATACACAATATGGTCAATACTCACACAGCCAATAAAGGACAGTTTTTTGCCCTTTCTTAAGATTTATATCTTTAGCATTTGGGGGATTGAAAAGTGAGGCACAGTATATAACGGAGATATAACCTAGTTCCTCCTGTGACCTTACAGTATTATCATTCAATTGAAATCTTAAATATCGGAGATTCTAGTAATTTAGAAAATAATTATTAGCTGTGAAAAATGTTTCTCTTTGAATTTTTCAGATTGGTTTGGTAGTGTCTCCATATTATCATTATGGCTACTTTTCAGCAACGGAATCTGAAAAAACTTTTGTGTAAACCCCAGGCAGATGTTCCCAGACTTTACTGTGCATCAAATTTAACTCTGCTACTAATTTAAAACATGTAATCTGGGCACCCTCTGAAAGTTTCTGAAAATGTTTGGAAATGGACTGCAAAGCCAGACTGAAGGATGGGCCTGGTGCATCACATTTTTAAAACGTACACCACACTGTCGTTGACAGACTCTTGAAAGTTACGTCACCTCTACTCCAAAAGGAAAACACAGTTTTATGTAGAATGGAAGAGAAGATGGACTCCCCACTCAAGTCAGCTGACTGATGCATTTAATCTTAGTTTGTTCAAATTTGCTGATGTATATATTTAGCATTAATAACGATGATTTGTTAAGTTTATCTTATGGACAGTTGGTCATTAAAAATGTTTTAAATATTTCAAAGCTATGTAAAGTTGTTAAAGCAACATGCAAACTTCCTCAGGGAACCAACACTCTTAAACAATTAGAAAATTTCACTTAACCACCAAAAACAAATATACAGGCTGAAAAGAGGTATCTAAAAGTGAAATTAAAGGCTACTGATCATGTCCTTATTGACTAATTAAAAGAAGTGCTTGACTCCCCCTCCTCCCCCACCCCGGTATGTTTCTTATTTAACTAAGAAATGTGCTTCTCTGTCTTTAAGGATGTTTGAAGTACTTCTAATACTTAAACTAATAGCTAGTAGTAGGGGGGACGATGGAGAAGCAAGAATGAACCTAAGAATGGGGGAAGGGGAAGATAGGACTTTATCTCTGATTTGGACTCCCAGCTTGTCTCACACACAATCAGCTGCTCACTGATGATTTCCTAAAATTTGATCCTCTCTTGTAGGATCTGGGGATAAAAAAACCTCACTACATTCATTAGTGCCAAGTACAAACAAACAAACAAACAAACAAACAAACAAACAAGGAACTTACAGAATCAATGCTTTGTGCAAACATTATGGAAGCCTTCTCCATTTGCCTGTCAGCAGGTATGAACTCACATCCTTCTTCGTACAGCCCTGTGACTCTGTCAATTTTGCATCGTCTGGTGACACAGCTGCCTCCCTGACACATATTTACCACATTTTTACCAGTAATAGTTGCCGAACATCTGCAAATATATGAAGGTTAGATGTTGGGGTGATGTGATCATTTCAAAGGGCTAGACTCTGGGGTCAGGTTCTACATTTGGCCTTGTCTGATTTCCTCTCTTCCCCTTAAATAGCAAAATTATTAAATTCTCATCAGAATCATTTCTGTTTGCCAGAAAGTACCTGAGGGGTTCCCAAAACAGTATCAGAATTTGTTTTTATGCAACAGAAAAGCTAAGTCTGGCTTCTGGCTACTGTTAGAAGGAATAAAGAACAAAGTCTTGAAGCACCTCCTAAGCTAGTCCCCTCATTCCTGGGAAATCAGGAGCCTTTTCTTTTGTTTCTCTCAAAAGGTTTGCTGACATTTCCTGTTTTGTTCTTTTTTTTCTCATTAGTTTATGTCTTACAGTTTCTGCATGATTCTTGTATGTTCATAGGTAATTTAGAATTTTCTTTATATTTTATGCTTATGAGTTTTGTTGCTGTTATAAATGGAATGCTTTTTCCCCACATCTTATTTTTTGGTGTACAAACAATATATTAACACTACAGAAAATTTGAAAAATTGCAAAAAAGTATAAAGAAGAAAAGAAACAATCATATCCCAACATTAGAAATAAGCTACTGTTGAATAGAGGTTACCAGGGAGTGGGTGTGGTAAGAGAAGAATAGGAAGTTGTTTAATGGATACGCATTTGCTGTTGGGGATAATAAAGAACATTCTAGCAATAGATAGTGGTGATGGTTGCACTACAGTACCAACGTATAATACGTCACTGAATTGATTAAAATAAGAATGGTTAAAATGGTAAAATTGTGTTATGTATTTTACCACAATAAAAAAAGAAAAAACAGGAAAAAAAAAGAAATAAGCTACTGTTAACATGTTCCTTCTCTATGTATCAGCATAACATGGCATATATATGTTTGCCTCATGCTTTTAAAAAACTTAGTATGTTAGTATAGTTAAAAATTTTAATATGTTATTATAATTCATAATATTCTTTCAAAATATGATTTTTAATAATTTCATGTTTTGATACTATGATATAACTTTAGCCTAATTTATTTCATTTGATTTACCCTCAACTTGTCAGTAATAAAAACTAAAACTTTAATGAACAAATGAAATTTCACATAAAATTTTGACTCAATTTCAAGTTTGCTACGTGATTGATTCCCAGACTAAATGATCAGATCCAAAAGTTTGAATATTTTCAAGACTGTTGATACTGCTGCTTATTCTATCATTTCTCTTAAAATGGATTTTTAAACATGAAATTACTGGATCAAGAAATAGGAAATGTTTTAGAGATCTGATATGTGTCACCAAAATGCTTTCCAGAAACGTTGTGCCAATTTATGCTTCCAGCAACCATCTGTGGGAACTCTCATCCCACTGACAGTAACTTACTAGGCGATAAATGATTTTCATCTTTGTCAAATTTGCACCTCTTTGACTACTAGTGTCTGAACACTTTTTAATATGTTTACTGGCTATTTTTATTTCTTCTTTTCTGAATTATTTATTCTTCTCCTGTGCTTATTCCTCTATTACGATTTTATTATTTTTCTACTGGTTTTCAAAAGTTCTTCATGTGTTACAATACTAAGCTTTTAAAAAGCCTATTTTTTAAATGTTTGCAAATATCTTTTTTTGTTTTCTATCTTTTTATTTAGTTTATGTTTGATTTGTGTGCAGCTTTTTATTAAAACTTTTAATTAATATGTATCCAAATTTATTGTTCTTTTAGTTGCATCTTTTTCCAGTTCTTGAATGCATAGAAATGCAATACCTATTAATATTCTTCTGGTTGTTGTTATGGTTTTGATTTTTATATTTAATGACTATCCATTTGGAAGAGGATCTGTTAATATTTTCCCCCACACAACTAAAAATTATCTCGATATCTTAAGAAATCCTTCTTTTCCTCATAGATCTGTAATTCTAGCTATATTAAAGAGTAAATTATTATTATTGTGTCTGTCAGTTCACATTGTTTTAATTAACAAGGTTTTATTGTGTGCTTAAAATTCAATAAGTGAAAGTCTCCTTTATTACTATTTTTTTCAAAAATGTTCTTAGCTACTATCTACTGAATAAATTCTGGGATTTTAAAAATGAGGTAAAAATTAATGTACTTTTGACTAGATAGAGTTTCATAAAACCTATATATTAATTTGGATTGAATTTACATCTTCCATGAATTGCAAATCTCTCAATTTATCTTGATTTTCTTTTAAATCCTTTGGAAGGATTTTATAGTTTTTTCAAATATGACTTCCATATTTTTTAGAGTTTTGTACTTCATTATATCTTTAATGGAGTATTCTTTGTACTTCATTATATCTTTAATGGAGTATTCTTGCCATTATATTTTTGAACTGGTTATTTTTAATACATGGGAAGGCAATTTGAATATTCATTTTGTATCTGGTCACCTTATATTGACTTCCCTTGTCAATTTTAATTTCTATTTCTTTCCTCAGGTTTTTTTTAAGTGGACCATATATCATCTGCATAAAAGCAATTTTCTCTCTTCCTTTCTAGTAGCCCTTTTTGTTTGTTTGTTTTACCTCCCCAGTTTCATGTGTTACCATATTGGCTACAAATTTCTAGACAAGGTTAGGTGAGTGTTCTAAGAGTGGCCATCTTTATGTTATTCCTGATAATGTCTCTAGTATTTCCCTATTAAATATGATGTGGGCTGTGGCTTTCAATTAATGTTCTGTATCATATTAAGGAAGTAAACTTCTATTGTGGGCAGCACTGTCATTTTTGTGATTGCTCCTAGGCCTTAAAAATAATTTTAAAAATTGGAAGATAAGCAAAAAATGTTATTAATATGTTATAATAAAATTGCCTTTTAAGAGGACATGGTAGTTATGGCAGCTCTTTGCCAATGTTATCTGTGGAAGAAAGAACATGCTGTATACTTAGATATTTCTAGAATATCTCTAGAAAGGAATATTTGTTAACCAGCTTTTCTCTTGAAGGAATGTACAGTGTCTAACTGTATGGAAGCTTAGAAAAGAGATGTAGGAAAGGTAAATGTCAGGTTTGGAATGGCATCCACTGGCTGAGATTTGAGAGGTCAAGCCAACATAAGATCACATCAGGGAGGTGACTCTGGGGTGTGGTTTATGTAGTTCAGAGGGAACAAGCTAAAGAAATCTGGTACTCTATGCATGGCTCTAGGAGGCACTTAGTGTCTATTTATTCCTGAAGTGATATAACAATGAGGGAAAATATAGTGGATGAATACCAAGTTGATAGAGTTTGAATGTAATGAGGAAAGGGAAAAGTGGAGAGCAGTAATGTCCCTGTGGAAAATGGGAAGCTAAGGCTGAGCTCTGAGCCCAGTGCAGATCCCTTTGGAAATAAGTACCAAATAAAGATGGTAATGGCCCTCAGGCAAGCAGAACTGGAAGCAAAAGTGGAGAGGGGTGTTGTACTAACTTCCAGTTTTTAAAAAGAGGTTATTGTTTTTTAATTCAGAAGTGCATGTACAAGGTTATCAATTTCCTTTTGAGAATCTATTGGAATAATCATTTATTTTTCCTTCTTTACTCAATATAATATATTAATTACAGTATTTTTGGATTTCTGGAAGACATCCTACTTAGCTTAGTGTTTTTCATTCTCTTAATCCTGCCAGATATAACTTACTGTTATTTTACTTAAAATCTTTTTAGAAAGCTGTATCTACAGAATTTTTCTTCATGCCATCTGTCAGGTTTTAGTGTCTGAATTGTGGTAGCTCTTTCACATAAATTGGGAAGTTCCCTATATTTTATGTTTGTACTAAAGCAGTTTATACTCACTGAAACTGTTGGTTGCAAGAACTCGCCCATAAAAATCATGGCGGCCAAGAGTACTTTCCAAGTGTTCAGTTTGCTTTCTACTGATACCACACAGGGTTTAATTCAAATTGGGAGAAGTTTTCTGTTTTGTTTTAGTATTTGGATTGTCATTCAGCTAAGTTCCACACTCCCTCCCAGGCACATGCATACTGACAAAGTCCACACAGGTATCTTTCTGTCCTCAAGGCATTGAGGAACCCTGTTAGCTTTGTTTATGTCACTGATTCTGATACAGGAAGATGGAGTCACTGAACATAGCGCCTGTGGATTTCTTATAGTTGTGTACACACACACACACACACACACACAGCAAAGCAAATGATTTGTAGTGGCAGAGTAGAGAATTCAACTAATTGCAGTACTTGTAAACTGAACAAAAGTAGTAGTTCTGTGAAAATTTGAAGTAAGAAGGACTAAGTAAGAATCAAAGATAGAAAATAAGACAGAAGACTGACATTTGACAATTAATCAAGAAAAAATGGGTTGTGATTTAAAATAGTTTGGAAAAAGTTAAGTCAAAATGTCCATACCTTACTGCTTCTCTTTTCCCATTTGATAAGTAGAATTTCTGGTCATTATTGTATTCATTAGATACTCCCCATCGTAGATGAGCCCATTGATGGACAAATACCCTTTCTGTAAGAAAATATTTTCAACACCTGATTACAGTAAGAATGCTAAAATTACCTTCTCACACTGGGGGAAAGCAATTCTTCTGAACTTTCATTATGCTTTGCTATGTTAATTTTTTAAATGAAAGTTTTGTTTTCCTTAGAAAGAAAAATCTAATATGACAACTGTACATTTCTGAAAAATGTAAGTACTTATTTTGGCTCACCAAATACTAATTAGGCACCTAGTGAGTGCCAGGAACTTATTCATACAAAGATGAAACAGCTGTCCTGTCTTCACACAGCTCCTGGTCTAGTGGATGTCATGCACAATCAGATAACTAAAATCATTATTGGTGCAGGTGTAATTAATGATGGAGATCACTGCACACTTATATGAGAGCCAGAGGCATTGATGGGGAGGCCAGGGCAGGGCCCCCAATAAGTCCTTCTCTCTCATGGCTCCTTTCTGATCAAGCCTCAAGGCCTGCCTACTCCACATCCGCTTTTTTTTTTTTGCCCTGATCTAGTCTCCTATTTCCAGTCTCATTGCCACTTACTCCTGAATTACTGCAATAGCCAGCCAACTGCCTTCTATGTCTCCAGTTTTCACTAGCTCCCCTGGGTTGTTCAGGGTTATCTAGCTCCTTAACTTGGTATATGAGATAACTGGTGCGCCAGACCCTGCTCCTCTCTGCAGCCATATATCTTGCTGTTCTCCACGTAGTTCCAAAACGCTATAATCACAATGAATTCTCGAACTCCTTTTACTTTCGAGAACCACACCATGCTCTTACTCATCCCTGGTCCTTTTCACATAGTGTTCCTTGGATTGGAATACTTTCTCCCTGTCTCTACCTGGATAATTGCTACTCTTCTTTGAAAATCAAGCTCAAATCCACCTAGTAGCCTTCTATGACATCCTCAGACCAGGCCAGGCACCCCTCATTTACAATGTCATTATTTTCCATTATGGCATTTCTCACGTTATATTATCATTGCTGCTTACTTGCCAGTCTCTCATGCTAAACACTTGTCTCCATGAGGACAGTCACTGTGACTTTTTTATTGTCATGACTGGGTACATATTGTCCAGAACTAAGTAGACACTCAGTGAGTGTTTGTTAAATTTGGATGAATT
This sequence comes from Rhinolophus hipposideros, assembly GCF_964194185.1. Taxonomy (NCBI): domain Eukaryota; kingdom Metazoa; phylum Chordata; class Mammalia; order Chiroptera; family Rhinolophidae; genus Rhinolophus; species Rhinolophus hipposideros. The sequence continues at coordinate 30,945,254 of NC_138054.1, forward strand.
AGTGACTAATGTAGAGCTTAGTTTTTCTGGAATGTAAATTCTTAGGTAGGCTGAATTGGGAGGGTTAGGTGAGGGGTTGCATACTGAGGAAACTCTGGTATCTCACACTGAGGATTTAAGCTTTATTCAGTAGGTTCCAGGGAGCAACAGATGGCCTCAGAACGGCAGAGGAAGACTGTGAGGGAGCAGGAGTGCAGTCCCTGCACAGAAAGGAGAGATTATAAAGGAACGACATTGTATATAGTGACTGTGATGGCTCGAGTGGGTCTGGAGTGGGCCCGGGCATTTAGGTAAATCAGTTCAACTCCATACTTTGGGAATTTTCTGTTCCTGTTTTGGAGGTGAAATGGAGTATTGTAGAAGAACAAAGAGGTATGTTTGACACTTCTTTCTGATAAGGTCTGTAAGTGCTCTGGTGTATTTGGGGATGGGGAATAGAGGCACCAGGGTTCTTTTGTTTGCTTGTTTGTTTCTTCTGCTTTGCCTATTTAAATTGAGAAAATCTGGCTGGTTCTAATCTTTTGGACTTAGTAAAGAAACCTAATACTAATTAGTTAAACTAACTCATTAGTTAATACTAATTACTTTTGATTATACTTGGAAAGTACATGTTATATATACTCCATTGCTTGTTTCTTTTAATATTTTCTACAAAGATTGTTCTATATAGCTTATATGGAAATGACAGTTTATTTTGTGGAGGGAAGTCAGGTTTTTGAGAGCTGAACAGCAAGGATATTCTGTCTGCTACTCAAAGTGTGGTTCATGGTGGAGCAGTATCAACATCACCTGGGAGCTTGTTAAAAATGCGGATTCTTGAGTCCCATCCACACCTACTGAATCATAATCTGCATTTTAACAATCTCCTTTACTATTGGAATGGGCCTGAAAATCTGAGAGCACTGTGAGTCTCCGCCATCTGGTGGCTACTAGGTGTATTGCAGGCAGGAGGTTTAATTCGCTTGGGTTTCTCCCCACAGACCCATAGAAACCTAATAGTACTACAATAAATTATTTACAGTTATTTTATGATACTAATATTTTTTAAATTAAAAACACTATATTGCCACATGTATGCAGAATCTAAAGAAATTAAGTTTCTAACTGAGAAATGCATTATTCTGAGTCTCTGTTTTAAGTGAAAACATGCTATAATGGTTTATTTGGCTTATATGTGCTTACTCAGAAAGCTAATGCTATTTTGGACTACTTTTAATATAAATTTATTAAATTATGAGAAACACAACAGAATTGTTCATCTCTACCCATACCTTGTGGTCCATATTGGCGCAATTTTTTTCCTGCTATGAAGTCAGGAGTGAAATAAATCCTTTCGCCCTTTTCTCCACACTTTCCAATCTGTTCTGTATAGGGTTCATCGTTACCTGGGGGATTAGGTTCAGCAACTAAAACATCAGCCTGAAATTTAGTAAAAAATGTTATCATTACAAAATTTCAGTAAATATATTGACCTTATTAACACTGAAGTAGTTTGAAACAATTTTATTTGCTTCTAGAATATTTTGATGTTCAAAAAATCTGAATCACAGAAGAAAATTAAACTTGAAAAAAGAACTTGATATGCTCACATTTTTGTAGGTCTCAAGTTTTGGTCTCACGTACTCAGGTTTTGTCTTCCATTTTTCAGGAATCAAAATGGCAACATTTTTAAAATAGAATCTTTTTTCTGTAGCTTCAAACAGATATGGGGATGCCTGAGTCACCATGTCCTGAGAAAAAAGAAAACATACATCGCACGCACAATTATGACTGAATCTGAACAAAATTACCAATCATTCACATTTATATCTACATGTAACGTTAGAAAAAAACTAATTATAAAAACTAGCTATTTCTCAAGATCAGAAGGGGAGATGTGGAAATAATGTACTGATGATAAAAGCTAACCTCTCTTGAGGACGAACCACAAGCTGTGTGTCATAGTGTAATTGTTGACAATGCAGATTCCAGAGGCTGACACTAATCCTGGCTCCATCACTTCCTGTGGGACATCAGGCAATTTCCTTGAGCCCTTTTGTGCCTTAGTTACACCATTTATAAATGGAAAATATTACAGTGGCTACTTCATAAGATTGTTATGAGAATCAAATGAAGGCAAGAAAGCACTTGGAACCATGTTTATTTAGCACAAATATTTATGAAATGTTTGCTATTAGTTTCATCTCATTTGATCCTTTGAGGATCATAAACCTTTAAGAAAGAAACGAGAATCAGAGTGTAAGCCTCAAGGTCTCACACCAAGTAGTACTGGGAGAGAAACTCAAATTAAAATGAGTATGATTTCAACACCCACTGGCTTCGGTAATAATTTGGGGGCTAACTACATATTGTGATAGTATTTATTTTTAGTATGGTACTAAGTGTCAGATATAAGGAAGTCACATAATTATATAATTTCTTTTCAAGTTACACTTAACTTTATTTTTCTAAAATGAAAGAGCTGTAGTGTTAAATTATAAATGCCTCTGCAGATTCCCTGTACATTATGACAAGATAGTAGAGAGGATATACAAGAGATTTATTATTGAAATGGCATCGGGTCTACTAGGACTGCAAACCACTGGCCTCTAAAGCAAGTGTAAACAGAGGAAAGAAGAGGGCTGGAGACTGAGCCCAGGGAGTCACCAGCATTTAGAGGTAGGAAGAGAAGGAGCCAGCAAAGGAGACACAGAAGGTGCAGCTGGTGCAGGGGAAGGAAATCAGAAGGCATGTGATGAGGGTGTTTCAGGAAGGAGAGAGTGATTACTGGTATCAGATACTGCTGAGCAATCAAGTAAGGTGAAGACTAAGAACTGACCAAAGGAAATGGCAACTTGGGCGAGCCATTTTAGCGGAATGGAGCTGACAATGCCATATGAGTGAACTCAAGAGAGTGGCAGGTGAGGAAGTGGACTCAGTGAATGAAGACAACAACAACGCAAGTTTTCCTTTAAATTAAAGGGGGATGGAGAAACGAAGCTGTAGCTGAAGGTGGGCTTCAGAGCAAGGAACTTTTGTTCTGCGTGGTTTTTAAAAAAACTGGGGACAATTACAGCATATGTATATGCTAATGGGGGGGGGGGAATCCTGAAGGACTTACTGCAGAAGGAAAGTCCTTCTGGGAGCAAACCAGTATGCTTAGACTCCAGTGCCCAGTGGGGTTGTCCTGAGCGGAGAACCAGTTCGTCATCAAATGGGGAAGCAGTACTTGGGTATTGATGCTGGGGTGAATCCCTCTTTGCCACTTCCTAATGGGATACACTTGGGGAATTTATTTTTCTGAGCCTCAATTTCCCTCCTTTCAAATAATAATAATAATGGTTGTCTTGCTAGTTTTTAAAAAGTTCTTGTAATGATTGCATTTCCTTTTCCCCAAAAAGTCAGGTTTTTATAAACCACTAGGAGATTTCCCATTTTATCATTTAAAAAAATAAAAACACCAAGTCAAGATCACCAACAAGTTGAAAAGTAGGCATAAGACTTCCGATGTAAGCAGCTGGTAACCACAAGATGGGCTCAGGGTTTTTTTGAAAATTAATTTGGGGAAGGTATTCAATAATGTTGTAAAGATTTTGTTGGGTATCCAATGGACATGCGTCCTATTTGGGAGACCACCTCAGGGATACTGTGGATACCTGATCATGGCATTGTACATCAGAAGCTAAACATTAATGAATGCCAACTATAATTTTATATATATATAATGTGATGGTTCAGTGTGAGGTCAGAGGGATAGTGGATGGGGGGAGGGGGGTTCACAGTGTGAGGGATATAAATGATGAACGTCTAAGTATTACCTTGTCTTGTACACCTGAAACTAATAAATAAATTAAAAAAAAAAAGACTTCCGATGTTAGAGTACTATATTACAATTTGACTTGTGAAATGTGTTTCCTTGTCTCCCAGGAAGATTAAGAAGCATGAAATGCTCTGGTCTTCCATGATTTAATAGAAACATTGGTAGGGGATCTTTGCTTTGGCATCTCTTTCCAATTTTAAGAAGGTAACCTTGTATGCAAATAGACATTTAAATTTTTGAGGTTTGGAGAGCTTGAGGATGGGTTTATAGGATTCGCTGGAAATTCCTTAACAACGGGGATGGTATATTGTTCACCATTGGATTCCTGTTACCTGATATAATGTAGATGCTATGTAAATATTTGTTGGATGAATAAACAAATGAATGAATGAATTAATTAATTAATTAAGTGGTTGTGATGAGTGGCAATCTGGCCAGGAGTGCCAAGACAGGAAGTTCCCATGCACTGAGGAAACGCCCAAGATACAGTACTCCAGAGAGAGAGAGAGAGAGAGAGAGAGAGAGAGAGGGAGAGGGAGAGGGGGAGGGGGAGGGGGAGGGGGAGGGGGAGGGGGAGGGGGAGGGGGAGGGGGAGGGGGAGGGGGAGGGGGAGGGGGAGGGGGAGAGGGAGAGAGAGAGGGAGAGAGAGAGAGAGAGAGAGAGAGAGAGAGAGAGAGAGAGGAGAGAGAGAGATCCCAACTCTCACTCCCTCGTTTCAGGAAGTGTGCTCTTATTGCTATTAATACAACTAATGCTATTGCTGCAGCGCCATCTGCCGGTCTTGTAGATGGAGAAACGTAGAGGACTGTCTTGCAGGAGCAAGAATTTAAAAGCTGATTTAGAGGCCTCTATTCCCCAAAAAGGCACCAGAAGGAGATTCTCCCTTCAAACAGTGGAGAGTGAGGGATGGCCAGGAAAGTCAGAAAAGCCCACAGTAAAATCCTTCAACTCCGCAGATCTAGAACATCAATAGAAAGGAGCTCATTTTTATCAATTACTCAATTAGGGGCTCTGAGCACACTGCTTCCTTTAACTCTAACTTATCTCACACCCAACTCATTTAGGACTCACACCAGAAAGCCAATTTAATAATTGTATTGAGAAGTACATTTCGCAGGAGGAAAACCCCACCAAGAGTGAGGTGAAAGCACTCTGAAAGTTCTAAAGACACATACGTAAATATAAATTACCATTGCTATTAGAGATAAGGACTGTATGTTCCTCAGCCCCACTGACTGTCTAGCCAGAGACAGAAACATGTGGCCATATTTTTCTCCTGCACTTTCTTTGTCTGTTGTTCCTCATTTTTGCTAATGTCATTTTTAAGATTAGAGAAAATCAAAAACTCACTCGAGGTTTCTGATTGTTTAGAGATTTCAAAAGGTGTGACTTTCCCTTTAACCAATGACAGTAATATCTGATAGTCTTCCGGAGTTAGACGGAAAAATAGGTAAGTTTCCCCTCCCCCCTCAACTGAAATTCTCCAGCCTCAAATGCCTTTAGGTGGTAGACATGGTTCTCTCTCCAGACTTCATCTTTCTGGCTTTGTTTCTGCGCAGAGGAAGGACCATTTGGTGGCAATCCTTGGGGCCCTCGCACTGTTAGCTTTTGAGCTCACACTCAGGAACTTTGCCCAGAAACAAGCCTCAGTCCCTTTGGGTTGATTAAGAAGGATGAAGAATTTCCATCTAGAAGGATTAAAAAGGGGACTGGTGACTGATGGCTATGGTTACCATTTATTGAGCTCTTACTATGTACCAGGCACAGGCATGCACTTTTTAATGTAAAAAAAAAATCAAGATATTTTAGACTTACAAAAGACATGCAAAAATTGTACAGCGTCCCCATGTACCTTTCACGAAGCTTCCCTTATGTGCATGGATTGTTAAATTGAATCCTCACAAAAATCTATGAGGAAGGTACTTATTATTACCCACATTTTGCAGATGAGTACTTTTCCTCATTACACAATACTGTCTCTAGAATACTGTACTACAGCGAGATTCTACGGTGATAATTTTTAAAGCATTTGCCTCCTATCCTTAGTTGTTTGTTGTTGCACATGACCTCTCTAATCCCTCCACCTTACAACAGTTAGACACCTCTGCTCAGAAAAGGGAATGTCTTCTTTCGTCGTTTTTATTTCCCTCACAGAAGAAGTAAAAAGTGAGGTGAGGCCACTCAGCCACCTGAAAGGATCCCTTGCATTGGGGCTGGTAAAATGTAGGGATTCCTTCCATTTGAAGGGTGAGGGTTGTTCTCAAGTCAGAGCTTTGCATCTTGGGCTCCTCTATTAGGATCACAGAAAAGCGGGTTTACAATTAGAATAAAAGGAGAATCTGATGTGAGCCAATGATAAAATCAGGCAAAGGAATTACCCTTTGTGCATTTCACAATATCTGTCAAATGCAGCTGGCTCGGCCTTAGTGCAGAACTGAATATTTTTTAATGAAATCATCTACCGTCAATAAATGTATTAAGCACCAACAATATATGAAACTCTTAGTTATGTGCATTGCATTTATTATCTCATTTCTCAGAAGAATCCTAATGGTTACCTGTTATTATTTCCATTTTATAGCTGAAGAAACTGAGACTCAGACATAAAAATGAACTTGCCAGTATCATGCAGTTGGAGTTAGAGAACTAGTGTTCACTCTATCACATTAGCTTAATTTAGTTTAAGAAGCATGGATAATTGCCATTTCAAACTTACCTTTATTTGTTGAATGAGTGTTTCATCTTCTGGCACATTAGGGTCAATTGCAATGACAATGCCTTCATAGCCATTCTTATTCAGCTGAATGAGTGAATTGCTCAGGGCCCCTTCCAGAAGGTGAAGGACCAAGATGAAAACAGAACTCTTAAATGACCCCATTGCTGCACATCTCCCTTTGATTATTCTTTCTGAAAAATGTTGGTTTTGGAGGCATCTTTCTTTGCCCCTATTTATATGAATACATAGACACATGTTTTTCTAAGTTATCAGAGATGGTTTATCACAGGACTTTAACTCCTGACCCCAAATTGTTTCACTATTGCATTTGTCTCCAATATGAGGAATGATAACTTTACCTTAGTCTTGAATTCTGTGTACTTTTAAATATTTTATTTGAAAGGATCATTACCTTGCCTTCACCTGTGCCAGATGCTAGAAAAGAGGGTGGGGAGCTCACATCCGGTTCCCTGCAAGGACTCACAGGTGATAAGTAGCTTGGCCATTGAAAGATGTTTACTTCTTACGAATGTTTGCCCAGCCAGGCATACCAGCCCACCCATGCCACCCTCCAACCCCTGCCTGCCCAGTGGAGGCCTGGCTGTTCTGTGTATTCAGTAAATATTCATTAAGTGCAAACCATATATCCAGTTATCCCTTAGGGTGGTCGTTGTTTTTATTCTCATTGATCTTGACTTAATCTTAGCACCTCAGCACAGTTCCCTTAGACAATCCACTCACACCAAAAGCATTAGCAAGCAACATAGATATTATTGAATATTTTAAACTGGAGAGAAAAGATAATTTATATCTCATTGTGCAAAACAAACTCCTTCAATTTTCCTCATTAGACCTCTATTTCTCTTTTCCATAGCTCTTACTGTTCAATAAAATTCAAATTAACAACATTACATTATTTTACTGAAATTAAATATCTCTCAGAACATGAATTATGAACTGCCAGCTACTGAATAGATTCTTTTAAATAGGTTCTTTTCATCTGCAAAATCTCCAATGAAAACTCAAATTGGTCCACCACTTTCCTATATTCAAGTTACTTAGCATATCTCTTCATCCTGTGGTGGTAAGCATCAGTTTCCTCTTGTTTCTTCCTTTTCTTTGACATTGGCTCATAAAAATTAAATTAATACTTGCTGCTAATAATTAGTTCTTATTGCTTAAGTATATAATGTTTAAACAACCAAAAGTGAAGCATTGAAATAGAGTGGAAGTACTGTGTCATCCAGCACCTTCAACAGCTCTTAGAAAGAGAGATCCCATGCCCCGTGGTATAGGAGGAGCCAAGGATTTCAAGTGGCGCCTGGTTAACCTTTGGCAGTAGAGCCACTCAGGCCTACAAGGGGTGTGTGGTGACCAAGGGTCCAATAGATTAGATGGAGCCAAGAAATGTAGGGAGGTTCAACAAGATGAGTCCAAAACAACCACTGCTTGAACTGCTCAGATCCACTCATGTCCTTTCATCATATCTAGCGCCAATACTGTAACGCAGAGTTTACATTTTTTTGGTAAGCACTAACTGTCTCACTTTTTTCCTGAAAGTACAGATCCAATCATTCATAGAATCTCCTTCAACATAAGTCGTGGCCGGTTGCAATCTTCTGGAATATCTAAAGCAAAAGGATTATTGAAATAAATTGCAGTGCCTGCTGCCGCAACTGGTCTCAAGGCCATTATAGATATTTATTATCTCTTTCCTTCATCACCAATTTCCCTCCCTGTAGCTGGCATTTTTGCTAATCTGTGTGGTTTTTTTGCCTGTTGCTATAAACCAACCCTTTATACCCTGAGGGCTCTGAACCCTTGTAGGGTTATGGCTTCTGCAGTTGCCTATGGCAGGGGTCACCTGCCATAGCGAATCCAGTTTAGGTGACTCCGCAGCTTTGCTTGGCCTGCCTGGGTCTTGGCTGCTTGCTCAGTGGAGAATCCTTGCTGCTGCCACTGTTGCTTCATCTCTTAACACCACTGACTCCTTCCTCTCTGCTTCCCGGAGAGAGGTCCTAGTTTGGCATGGGCACGCTGTGGAGGCAGCGCCACTCTCTCTGGTGCCCACGTCCAGCCTAAACAGATTCACAGAGGCTTTGGCTCACATAAAGCATTGCATGATGGTTCCTGGGTTCTGGCTTTGTCAGAGGCAGCCCAGATGAGCCAGCTGACACAAACTTGAAGTGCAGGAGTTAATACCCTGAGAAACAAACTTTCACTGAAGCCTTAGACTATTTTCAACATCCCAGAAGTCTCTTTTGTGTTCCCTTCTAGTCAACCTCCACCCCCCCAAGTGGTAATCACTGTTCTGACCTGCATTGCCACATAAATTAATTTCACCTGTTTTTGTACTTCCTATAAACAGAAATATATGGCATGACCTTTTGTGTCTGGCTATTTTCACATAACATTTTCCACATGAAATTCAGCCATGTTGTTTCATGTAGCAGCAATGTGTTCTTTTTCCATTGTATTTCATTGTAAAAATACACCACACTTTACTTATCAACTGCTACTGATGAACATTTGTCTTATTGCCTGTTTGGGGGCTATTGTACATAAAACTGCCATGAATATAAGCATTGATTTCAGTTGGGTATAAATCCAGGTTGAATTGTTAGGTCATAGTATATATATATATAATTTTTATAATTTTAGCCACTCTGGTGGGAGTGTAATCATATTATACTGTGGTTTTAATGTGCCTTTTCCCTGATGATTAATGTTATTAAATATCTTTTCATATTGGTCATTTGGATAGCCTCTGTTGTGAAGTGCCTGTTCAAGTCTTTTTGCCCAGTTTTTAGTCAGGTTGTCTTTTTTCTTACTGATTTATAGGAGTTCTTTATATGTTCTGGGTATTGAGTCCTGTATTGGGTATATGTTTTGCAAATACCTTTTTCAACTTTGTGGCTTTCCAACTTTGTTTTCCTCTATGGATAGCAATAGGCCCACCTAATTTTTTGAAAATATCACACTTTTCCTCCACTGAATTGCAGTTATGCTTTTGTTGTGAATGAAGTGACTGCAAATGTTCAGGTCTGTTTCTGTTCTCTCTACTCTGTTCTATTGGTCTATGTGACAATCCTTACCTTAGTATCATACTGTCTTAATTACTGCTACTTTGTTAAGTCTTGATATCTGCTAAACACTCCAGATTTGCTTTTCTTCAGGATAATTTTGGCTCTTTTAGATCCTCATTTCAATATAAAATTTAGTATCAGTAAATTCCACCAAAAAAAACCCACAAAAAACAACCTGCTGGGTTGGATAGGATTTCACTGAATCAGTTTGGGGAGAATTGACATCTTTATAATACTGAGTCTTTCAATCTATGGACAAGGCATATCTTTTCATTTTAAGTTTTATTTAATTGATCTCAACCGTGTTCTATAGTTTTCAGAGTAGAGGTCTTGTACATCTTTCATTAGATTTATTTCTGGGTGTTTTTTTTTGTGTGTGTGCTTTTGTAAATGGTATTTTTTAAAAATTTTATTTTCTAATTGTTTATTGCTGGTATATAGAAATATAATAGATTTTTATTTATTGACCTTATATTTAGTGAGTGTGCCAAATTCACTTATTTCTAGTACATACTTTGTAGATTCTTTTGGATTTTACGTTTATAATAATGTCATTTGTGAGTAATAACATGCTTACTTCTTCCTTTCCAATCTTATGACTTCTATTTTGTTTCCGTTCTTTGTCACACTAGCTCTTACCTCCTGAAAATGTTGAATACATGTGGAGAAACTGATATCTCTTTTTGTTTTCAATACCAGGTGGAAAAACATTCTGTATTTCACTATTAAATATGTTATTATCTAGAGATATTTTGTAGATACCTTTATCAGATTAAGAAAGTCTTTTTCTATTTCTAGTTTTCTAAGAGCTTCCTTCTTTTTAAATCATGAATAGTGTTGAATTTTATCAAATGCTTTTCGTGCATCCATTGAGATTATCATGTGGTTTTTCTTCTTTATTCTGGTATGTGGTGACTTACTTTACTAAATCAAGCTTTCACTCCTAGAATAAATTCTACCTCATCACGGTGTAATATCTTTTTCAATTGGATAATATTTTGTTTAGAATTTTTGTACCTATGTTCATGAGAGAGATTGGTCTTACTTTTCTTTTCTTGTAATGTCCTTGCCAGGTATTATTATCAGATTATCTGGCCTCATAAAATAAGTTGGGAAGTGTTTCCTCTTTTTGTATTTTCTGCAACAGTTTGTTTAAAACTGATATTTTTTCTTCCTTTAATTCTGACTATTGCTTTAACTTCATCATATAAGTTTTAATATGCCATATTTTAATTGTCATTTAGTTCCACATATTTTCTGACTCGATTTTGAGTTCTTTTTTTAACATATGGACTATGAAGAGTGTGTTGCTTAATTTCCAAACATTTGGGGATTCTCTAGTTAATCTATTATTGATTTCTAGTTTAATTCCACTGTGGTCAGAAAACATACTCTGATATTTAAATATTTTGGAATTCATTGAGATTTACTTTTTGCCTCAGCTTATGGTCTGTTTTGGAAAAATGTTCCACGTGCTTATGAAAAAAATGTGTATTCTGTATTTGTTGGGTACAAGTTCATTAATTATGTGATTCAAATCTCTATTCTTCCCATTTCTTGTCTGCTTCTTCTTTCATTTACTGAGGTGTGTTAAAATCGCTACTTATGATTGTGAATTTGTCTATTTCTTTTTCTTTTTTTAGTTCTATCGAATTTTGCTTTATATATTTTGAAGCTATGTTTTTGGTACATGCAAATTTAAGATTGTTATATAATTATCATTACAAAATGTCTTTTCTATCTCTAACAAGACCACTTGTATCAAATCGACTTTTTAGGATATTAACTATGGTATACTGGTATTTTGAAGATTGAGAAATTAAAACAAAACAAATACAGCACAGCTAACAATGCCTGGTACACAGAATTCATTCGGTAAACAAAATCTCTTTACATTTTTCCCTCCCTGCCACTTACCCAAAACTTAGCCTTGGAGGGAGAGATAGGAGAGGAGCCAACAAGATGGAGAAAGCTGGGGATTTACATTAGATGGCATCAAGTAAGAATGACCAAGATGTATGTCAAGGACATTGATGTTTAAAAGTCAATTTTAAGCCATTTGCCATACAGCATCTCAATAAGACTCCTGCTTCTACCGCCAGTTCACTACCTCCTTTAGTAACGGTAATGTGGCCGTGAGGAAACAAGTATTCACACATTATTGATGATAGAAAAATTGGTACAAATGTTTTGGAGGGAAATATTCATCTAAGTTTAAGGGTGTATATCTTTTGACATATACAATTCCACTTCAGGAATATACCCTACAGATACACTCCCACAGGTGCACTAGATTACATATACACGGGACAAACTCACACAGGTACATATAATTATATATACAAGGGTAATACAATTGGCCCCTCAAAGTCTACTTTATAATAGCAAGAAACTGAATTACCCAAATGTCTACTAATAAAGGAATAAATAAATAAGCTTATTCATTTAGTATCTATTTTGTCACATCTTACTTCAACATCTGTAGTTTTTATAATAGCATTATTACTTTTGTAACTGAAGTAAATTTATACACAAAAGTAAAAATATTGGACTAAAGACCATCATTTTGAAATCCTAACATATTAACATAAGAGTGGTAGTCCTGCCTTTTCTTTTAATTTCTAATCTTTTTTGTCTTTTCCATTTCAGTCGCTCCTTCTTTTTTTTATTAAATTAGTTTCAGTTGTACAAAACAATGCAATAGTTAGACATTTCACCCCTCACAAAGTGATACTCCCCCCTCCTCTCAATTTTCACTCTCTTCCTTTTATCTGCTTCAGGCTCTTGCTTCCTTTCCTGTATTGGTATGAAGTAAGATTGTGCTGATTTTAAGAAATGTTTCATTTGGATGTTTGTTCGTTTATATTGCATCTGTTCTACATAGCCCGGGAGGTGGGAAACAATTGCCCACTGGACTGGATAGCTTCCTCCTTCTTGTGCCATTGAAGCCATTTGTCCTCAGAAAGCAGCTTTTTGATAAGACTCAACAGCCTGTAGCTGAGAGGAGTGGAGAATGAAATTGGCCACCCTCTGGGCCACTCCTCACCCATCCCTAGAATCCTCTTGCTGATAAAAGACAGGCATCCTAAGTGCAGGAGGGTTTATGGAGGGAATCATTCCTTTTGACCTTTAGGGACAAACTGTAATTATCTCCATGGATATGAGCATCTGTTTCTGTGTCCTTCAGTGCTTCTTATTCCACCTTCATGTTCTCTATAATCTGTATCCCTTTCATATCTTATTCTTTATTTCTCTTTGTGCCTTATCTGTGCTTTTTCTACTTCCTATGATACATGCACAATAAATCACATTCACATTGCTTCAGAGACCACGACTCATCAGACTTCCCCTGTGCTTCTATTCCCTGTTTCCCTGTATTTTACACTCACAGATTGTAACACAGATCTTAATACATAATGCAGCACCCACCCAACTTTATTTCCATTCCCTTTCTTTATTTTTTCATCAGTTGGGATTTCTACCAGCCTTGTGAATTCAGTTCTCTAATATGGATCATCTTCATTTCATTTAAAATAATTTTTTTCTTCTTTCTTGTCTTCATTTAAATCAGGCTCACTTTTGTGCCCCCCTTTTCCCCTCACGAAGGCCACTTTTTCTTATACTCAAGTATCCGATATGAATGACCCCTTTTTCTTCCTCCCTATAAAGCAAGGTTTCTCAGTCTTGGTACTATTGACATTTTGGGCTGAGTAATTCTTTGTTGGGGCTGTCCTGTGTATTGTAGGATGTTTATCAGCATCTTTAGCCTCTACCCACTAGATAACCACCCCTAGCTGTGATAATCAAAAATATCTGCAGACATTGCCAAATGTCCCCTTAGGAGGTAGTCACTCCTGGCTGAGAATCATTGCTATAAAACTTGTTAACGGGTAAGGATACAATAAATTTGTTCATATAAAGTTTCTCCTGGGATGAAATTTATATACAATAAAATGTACACAGATAAATTAATTTTGACAAATGTATCACCCATGTAACCACCATCCCAATCAATCCATAGAACATTTTCATTGTTTCTTTGTGCCCTTCCAGTCAATGTTCACATTTTTGCCTTGAGATAACCATTGTTATGATTTTTATGTCCAGAGATTAGTAGTGTTCTTGAACTTCTTATAAATGGAGTCGTACAGTATGTGCTCTTTTGAGTCTGACTTCTTTAACTTAACATAATGCTTTTGAGATTCATGTATGTTGTTGCATATATCAGTTGTTTGTTCCTTTTTGTTACTGAGTGGTATTCCATTGTGAATTCATCTAAACAGCAACATTTATTTTATCCATTCTATAAATAAAAACATGGTTGTTTCCAGTTTAGGACTATTATGAATAAAGTAGCCATAAAAATTCCTAAGCAAGGCTTTTGGTGGACATATCTTTTCATCTCTGTTAAGTGGAATGCTGGGTCAAGGGTTAGACATATGCATAACTTTTAAGAAATTGCCAAGCAGTATTCCAAAGTGGTTGCACGCTCACCAGTGTAGCACAGTTCCAGATGTTCCAGATTCTTGCTCTCATTTCTTACTGTGGCTTCATAATTTAGCTGTTCTTGTGGGAATAAAGCAACATTTCATAATAGTTATCATTTTCCGTTTGTTGACAACTGATGGTGTTGCTAGCCTTCATATATGTTTATTGACCATTTGTATCAAGTGTCTGTTCAAGTCTTTTGCCCATTTTTATTGGGTTTTTTGTTTTTTTATTACTGATTTATAATGTTTTTATATATTCTAGATATGACTTCTTTGTCAGATATATGTGTTGTGAATATTTTCTTCCACTCTGTAGCTTGCCTTTTTTTGTTATTAATGGTGGCCTTTGATGAGCACAAATATTTAGTTTTAATGCAATCCAACTTAGTTTTTTCTTTTATGTTCCTTTATGTTTCTTTGATGTTTCCTCTGTTCTAAGAAATGTTTCTACACTGTAGCTGTGAAGATATTATCTTATATTTTTTAGAAATTTATATCTTAATGTACATAGGAGGTGTCAAAAATGTATTATATACACATTTTAAGAAAGGAAGAAACTAGTAAAATTGTAATAATCTATACCGATAACAAAAGATGAATACAAGTCACGTTTGACTTCTGCAATTACAAGAGGTACTCAAAGTGGTTACCATCAGCGTCCAGACACTTCTGATTACGGCAAACTACTGCTTGAGCAACGTTGACCAAAGTGTCCACTTGTATACATTTTTTGGCACCTCTGGTATTTGTATGTATGATCCATCATGAAATCATATTTTATTAAGGTAGCAGTAAAATTGTTTTTCCAAATATGTCTAGTTGTTCCAATATCATTTATTGAAAAGAACCCCTTTGCCCATTGAATTGCCTTCCCCCATTGACTTGCACATGGCTTTGTAGAAAATCGTTTGACCATATGTGTGTAGATCTATTTCTGGGTTCCATATTCTGGCCTAGCACATGATATATTTTGGTAAATGTTACCTAAGTACTTAAAAAGAATGTATATTCTGCAGTAGTTGATTGTAGTATTTTATAATGTCAAGGTGAAATTGGTTAATACTGTTAAAATAGTCTCCGTTCTTCAATACTGGAGGTATCACACTCCCTGATTTTTCCTTGTACTACAGGGCTACAATAATCAAAACAGCTTGGTATTGGCGGAAAAACAGACACATAGACCAATGGAATAGAATTGAGAACCCAGAAATAAAACCACATAAATATGGACAGATAATTTTTGACAAAGAAGCTAAAAACATTCAATGGACGAAAGACAGCCTCTTCAATAAATGGTGCTGGCAGAATTGGATAGCTACGTGCAAAAGAATGAAACTGGACTGCTATCTGTCACCATGTACCAAAATTAATTCAAAATGGATCAAAGACTTAAGCATAAGACCTGACACAATAAACTGCATTGAAGAAAACATAGGTACTAAACTTATGGACCTTGGGTTCAAAGAGCATTTTATGAATTTGACTCCAAAGGCAATGGAAGTAAAAACTAAAATAAACAAATGGGATTATATGAAACTGAAAAGCTTCTGCACAGCAAAAGAAACTATTGACAAAATAATGAGGCAACCAACTGAATGGGAGAAGATTTTCGCAAACAGTTCCTCTGATAAGGGGCTAATATCCAAAATATACAAGGAACTCATGAAACTCAACAACAAAAAAACAAACAACCCAATTGAAAAATGGACAGAGGACCTGAAGAGACATTTCTCCAAAGAGGATATACAAATGGCAAATAGACATATGAAAAAATGCTCAACATCGCTAATCATCAGAGAAATGCAAATGAAAACCACAATGAGATATCACCTCACCCCAGTCAGAATGGCTTTCATCAACAAAACAAATAGTAACAAGTGTTGGAGAGGCTGTGGAGAAAAAGGAACTCTCATACACTGTTGGTGGGAATGCAGACTGGTGCAGCCGCTATGGAAGGCAGTGTGGAGGTTCCTCAAGAAATTACGAATAGAATTACCATATGACCCAGCAATCGCTCTCCTGGGTATCTACCCCAAAAATATAAAAGCATTTCTCTATAGAGACACGTGTACTCCAATGTTCATTGCAGCTTTGTTTACGGTGGCCAAGACATGGAAACAACCAAAATGTCCTTCGATAGATGAATGGATAAAGAAGTTGTGGTATATATACACAATGGGATACTATTCGGCATTAAGGAAAGATGATATAGGAACATTTGTGACAACATGGATGGATCTCGAGAGAATAATGCTAAGTGAAACAAGTCAGACAGAAAAAGCAGAGAACCCTATGATTTCACTGATATGTGGTATATAGACCAAAAAGAACAAGACAAACAAATGAGAAACAAAAACTCATAGACACAGACAATAATTTAGTGGTTACCAGAGGGTAAGGGGGTGGGGGGTGGGTGATGAGGGTAAAGGGGATCAAATATATGGTGATGGAAGGAGAACTGACTCTGGGTGGTGAACACACAATGGGATTTATAGACGATGTAATACAGAATTGTACACCTGAAATCTATGTAAATTTACTAACAATTGTCACCCCAATAAAATTAATTAAAAAAAAAATAGTCTCCGTTCTTACTGAGTTTTTCTGTCTAGATGTTCTACAGTTATTTACAGTGGGAGATTTAAATCTCTAAGTTTGATTGTTGATTTGTCAATTTCTGGCATTTTTTAAAATTTCTGTTATTTTGAAGCTCTATTAATAGGTACATGCACACTTAGGATTGTTGTATCCTGTTATTTTTTTATCATTAAGGAATGACCCTCTTTTTCTCTCCTGTCTCAGGTCTATTTTGTCTTATCGTAATGTACTAACACCAACATCCTTATGCTTAGTGTTTGCATGGTTTACCATTTCCCTTTTTCCACTTTTAACTTCTATGTGTTTATATTTAAAATGTATCTGTTGTAAATTCCATATAGCTGAGTGTTGCTTTGGATGGAGATCCATGGATGGAGATCCATCCATGTTGTCACAAATGTTCCTATATCATCTTTCCTTAATGCCGAATAGTATTCCATTGTGTATATATACCACAATTTCTTTATCCATTCATCTATCGAAGAACATTTTAGTTGTTTCCATGTCTTGGCCATTGTAAATAAAACTGCAATGCTGCAATGGAAGGTAGTGTGGAGATTCCTCAAAAAATTACGAATAGAATTACCATATGACCCAGCAATCCCTTTCCTGAGTATCTACCCAAAAAATCTGAGAACATTTATCTATAAAGACATGAATGTTTCTTTTTTACCAAGTCTGAATATCTCCACTTTTTAGTTGAAGTGTTTAGTCCATTTATATTTAACATAATTATTAGCTAGCTTTAATCTATTATCTTGCTATTTGATTTCTGTTATTCCCCTCTATTCTTTGTTCCTTTATTCTTTATTGCTCTTTACCTGTCTCTTTTGTGTTAATTAGGTAGTTTGGGGGTAGATAAATGTTTATCACATTTATTAGCTTCTCAGATATGCTTCTTTATTATTGAATGCCAAAAGGGTCACAATACAGACCTTTAATTTCTCTTAGTCTACCTTGAATTAATATTATAGCACTTTATATATAATGTAAGTAACTTTCAACAGTATAATTCCATTTGTCACATTTCTCTCCATTCTGTTTTTATTGCCATATCTTCTTTATGTTATTAATACCATAATATATTGTTTTTATTTTTGCTTTAAATAATTAATTGTCTTTTAAGAGAACTGAGTAAAGAAAACCAACAATTTATTATATTTACCTACCTATTTACCATTTCCAATGATCTTCCTTCCATACTGTAGATCTGTATTTCCACCAGACATCATTTCTTTCAGCTTAAAGAAATTCCTTTGTTATTTCTTGCTAATGAAAATTATTTCAGATATTATTTATCTGCCTTCATTTTAGAAGATATTTTTGCTCAATATAGAATTCTGTGTTGACATAATTTTCTTTTAGTACTCTAAGATGTGATTTTTGTTGTTTTCTGGTCTCAATTGTTTTTGATGAGTAGTCAGTCATCATTCCTATGATATACGTAGGTGTTATTTTCTTTATATGGATCCTATTTTAGGTTAACTGAGTATTTTAGACCTGTAGGTTGATCATTTAAATCAGTTTTCATCCAGTAACTTTTGAATATTTTTATGCCCAATTCTTTATTCTTCTACTTCTGGGATTCACTTACATGTACACTAGACAGCTTGATAATGTCCCACGGGTGATTTTGGCTTTTCCATTTTTTAAAAATGAAATGCTTCAGTTTGGATGCTTTCTATTTTCCTGTCTTCAAGTTAGCTGATCTTTTCTTCTATAGTACCAGTCTGTTGTGACTCCATTACAAGTTTTTTTCATATATTGTATTTTTGAATTTTAATATTTTCATTTGCTTCTTTTTAAAGAATTTTCACATCTTTCCTTAATTTCCTCTTCTATTCATCACTTATACTTATCGTTTTCTATAATATCTTTATCATATTTATAATAGTATTATAAACTCATTGTCTGCTAATTTCAAATCTGGATAATTTTTGGATCTTCTATTGAGAAATTTTTATTCTTATTAATTATAGGACACATTTCCTGCTTGTTGGCATGTCTATTAATTTTTTATTATATAGTGGATGATATGTTATAGAGACTGTTATTATGTTATATTCCTCTAAGTTACATTACAGCAGTAGTTAAATTACTGGTGAATCATCTTGATTCTGTGGAACTGTGGTTTTAGGCTTTGTTAGAGCAGATGTATTTCAGTTTTGCCCTTGGTTTTAGCATGTAACTCGGTCTGGGGACATGGTCCTTACCCCTAATGTGGCCCTCCTGGAGTTTTAATGGAAACATAAGGTGCTTACAAGCTCTCTAACTTGGATCGGTTGAAACCTTAAACTTTTTCTCCTCAGAACTGGGCAGTTGCTGAAATCTCAATTCAGCAATTTTAGCCTCCAATCTATTGTTTTCCATTAGATTTCTTTGCGATTTAGGGCTTACCCAAGGATTGAGAGGATACAGATTGAGAAGATACAGTTTCCCTCTTGGCAGTTGCTTCCTTTCTGGGATTTCCTCCCTCAATTTCCAAGTGCTTTGGCACCCCAGAACTCTTGTCAATGCAGTAAGACTGCTGTATTCTGTTTTGAGCTCTAACCAGATGCTCTAAGCAAACTGGGAATGCCTTTAGGGGGGAAACTGATTAAATTTGGATCTCCCTTTTTTTCAAAAGTCATATCTCCTCCAGTTTCTTGTACCTGCTTTTGTTGTTCAGTGCCTTCAAAGAGTGTGTTTTACATTTTTTCCAAGAATTATAACTGTTATCAGCAAAAGGATTAGTTTGATTTATGAGTAAGTCTGCCATTAGTGCAATTGGATTTGTCACATTAAGTTTTAAATGAATGATATATTCAGGAATCAACTCTTCTAAGAAAAATTACATTATAGCAGAAAGCAAAGTCAAAAGCAAATAAAATAATTTTTTGGTAGACTTTCTGGTACTAACATGCAGGTGGAAATGTACTTTTGGAGCGTCAACAGGGCATATATAAACAGCAGTCTGCTCAGTGTATAGACTATATCAACTTACCCCCTAAAAATCTCCTATCTTCCTCCCATTGAAATTAACCTTCTTTTTCTCTAAACCAATATCTTCCCACATTTACCATATAATTCTTCTGCTGTCTGATGCTTCACTTCCTCACAACTAAATATTGTTTACCCAATGCATTTGATGAGATCACCCTTTCTACTGTTCTTTGATATATTTCAATTTGTCATGTTAGTGTTCTCTATCTTAGTTTGCCTCATCCAGTTCACTAATTCTTAGACATAAGTCCATTTTGTCAATCCTGCACTGACAAGATGGTGGGGGAAACCCAGTTCCTTAAAGCTAGTTCTATTCTCCTGCTAATTGATCTTGAAAGAGTTAAATAGTTCTAGAAATATTTCTAGGCATAATCCCTGGCATCTTCCTGCACCTTCTTAGGCAGACGTGAAGGAGCAGTATGAGAACCTGGCTGTACTCCTATGTAGTAGCTCTGTCATTAACCAACACAGTTCTTTGGACTCAGGACTCCATTTCCTATTTGTACAATGAGGAGAACATTTGAGAACTTAAAACCTACAAAACCCCATTTCACTAATTTACAAGCCTATTGAAACTACAAGAAGAAAACCCCAGGTTAGCAGGTGTAATGGCTTTAGAGGGAGGAGCGACTGCTTGGCAAGTGGGTATTTGAAACCCCCATCTATGAAAATTTAGGCACTATAGGACTTGGAAGGTAATAAGCCATACCTGAGCTGTAGTATGAACTGCAAGGAGGCAGCCTTGGTAGAGAGATTTCCTGGTTGTTTTTCTCGGCAGTATTTCTCTGAGTCTAGTACTCAAGGCTTCACACTGTCTCTCTTTTTCTTATTGTCCCAATTCCTCACAACTGCCTCCTCACCTCCCAAAAACTTAATCTAATTTTCACTCTTAATCAATTCTGATTGTAAAGTGGATCTATTCCACATTATTGTTTGTATTTACCCAATAAAGTTTTAAGTTCATCAGTATACAAAGCAAATGATTCTATTGCTCAATAACCTTTTTTTTTAAGTAAGAGAAAAAGATTAGATGAAAGATGATTTTTATTTCCTTGTGACCTATGCTTACCCACCCCTGTAGATAAATAATCCTTGATTGAGAAAGGATTCCTAGAGTTTTATTTAAACAAAACCAGAATCAATTAATCATTTCCCAAAGTCAGTCTCTACCCCATGACCTCTTCTTTGGTTGAAATTGAATGAAACTATATAGCCTATATATGTATGATTAATAAAATAAGTTTAGAGCTATGTCTCTCATTCTTACGGACTTATGAGAGCTATAATCATTTTTACTGAATAACACCCAAGACAATAACTTGGAAAACTGCTTTGATGAAAGTAGAAACTTATAAACAATAAATTCAATAGACCTCTGTTACAAAACTCGTGTGAGGGAACAAGGATAATACTTGCGTTTTAAGGTTAACTTTTACAGTGAACAAAGATCTCTGAGTATTAGCAATGGGCTTTGATCTGTAGTATCCTTAACAAAACAGCTAAAGAATTTTAAATAGGGGCTTCATATATAAAATGCAGCTTGATCTTTAGTCATAAACAAGTGTTCTGTTCTGAACAGACAAGGAGAATGAAAACTTAATCAAAGTAACTGAACAATTGTTTCATATGGACAGTTATACTATCGTGTTTTCCTAAAAATAAGACCTAGCTGAACAATCAGTTCTAATGTATCTTTTGGAGCAAAAATTAATATAAGACCCTGTCTTATTTTACTGTAATACAAGACCGGGTGTTATATAACATACATAACATAACATAACATAACATAACATAACATAACATAACATAACATAACATAACATAACACCAGGTCTTATATAACATAATATGATATAAGACCGGGTCTTATATTAATTTTTGCTCCACAAGGCACATTAGAGCTGAATGTCCGGCTAGGTCTTATTTTGGGGGACACACGGTATATCATTGAGACATAACCTCCTTTTCTCCCCTTGGGACTATTTTTGCCCTGCATTAAACAAACTTTTCTTGACTCTTTGATTCAACTTTGACCTCATTTTTTTTGCCTTTAAAGACATTACTCTGGAGAATAATTTTTATTATTTTGTCCATAGCCTGAGCTTAAAGGTTTCCTACTTTCCCCCCAAAATGAGTGTTACAAAAGAATTTTTGTCTTTTTACCATGTAAAAATCTGATTTGTATTATGCAAAAATTCAAAGCATTTTTAACAGTTTTGATGTTAATTTGTGTTTATTGGTATGTTTTTGTAAAGTGCAAAGGGTGTGGGTATTGTATCTAAGGAGCAAGGTACTCTCTGCATTTATTCATAGTAATTTTGTTCCATTCTGTTTTTTGTCTTCTCTTTTTCCTGTTTAAAATACAGTGTGTCACAACTATAATGAGGGAAATGATTCCCATCAAACCCATTGCTGTTAAAACTCCTTTCAATATAACATAATCTCTGGCAAATACAGGAGCAGAATTATGGGGAATCAACAGCGATGCCTGGGCAATGTTAGATACTGCAGACTTTAAGGAGTTCTTATCCATGGCTCGTATTGCCACGTAAATTCTATGGCTTTCTTGTGTCTCTCCATCAGGTTGATGTTCATGTCCATTTATGAAAAGCTTTGGTGAGAATGTAAATGTCTCCTTGGTGCCAGCTTGTTGAGGATTTAGCTTTGATGTATTCACTAAAATGGCATTGTTAAAGTCATTTTGAATATTCTGTAGACTTTTACTTATTCTGATTTCATAGCTGTTAGCTGAAATTAAAAAAATATATATAAATGGGAAGGTTAAGTCACTTTGAGTAAGTTTTCTAATTTATTATAAATGACTAATAAGAATAGCAACAAAAAATGTCTAGGAATAAACCTAACAAGAAATATGCACATGAACAAAACTTTAATAACACTGTGTAAGAACTCATATTAAAACCTAAGCAAAAAAGAAAGACTTTATGTTTTTTTGAAGAATAAAATTCAGCATAATAAAGCTATCTCCCACTTATTTTGTTAATTTTATATGATTCTATTAAAAGTACCTCTAATTTCTATTTTAACAAGCTTATTGTAAAGTTTAAATGGTAAATAAATAATTAATATTGGCCATATAAAATCTACAAGATAGCATTGTAGACAAACTCTATTAGATATAAAAACACTCTAATGCTTTAATAACTAAAAACCAGTAGTACTAGTACATGAATAGACATGTCAAAAATAGGCAAAAATTGATTTAGGAATTTAGTATGTAATAGAGATAGAATTCAAATTAATGGAGGAAAACACAAATTTCTTGATAATGGTGTTTTAACATTTAGGTTAAAATGTTGTGGGGGATCAAATATATGGTGATGGAAGGAGAACTGACTCTGGGTGGTGAACACACAATGGGATTTATTGATGATGTAATACGGAATTGTACACCTGAAATTATGTAATTTCATTAACAATTGTCACCTCAATAAATAAATTTAAAAAAAAATGTTGTGAAAAAATAGGATCCATACTACAAAATTACTTTTTCAGGATAAACTCCGAAGTGGTCGAAAAGTTTAATGTAAAAAATAAAAATATTAAGTATTTAGTAGGAGACAATGAATAAATTCCAGTATAATCTCAAAATGGGAAAGGTTCTTCTAATTAAGACTCAAAATTCAGAAGCCATAACATAAAATTGATAAATTTATAAAACTTCTACATGGGAACAAAACCTTGTCAGCAAAATATAAACATAAATGTTAAGTGGCAAAAATATTTGTAACTTGTATCAAAGCAAAGTTTAGTTCTGGTAATAACTGAGTGACTTCTATTGAACTAACTTTCCAGCAGATAACATGTATAAACTCTGAAGAAAGAAAGAACGAAGGAAGGAAGTAAAGAAGGAAGGAAGGAAGGGAGGGAGGGAAGGAGGAGGGAGGGAGGGAGGGAAGGAGGGAGGGAGGGAGGGAGGGAGGGAGGGAGGAAAGAAAGAAAGAAAGAAAGAAAGAAAGAAAGAAAGAAAGAAAGAAAGAAAGAAAGAAAGAAAGAAAGAAAGAAAGACAAAACAAAACAAAAAAACTATTGAAGTACTGGACTCAAATAAAAAATAGACAGAAACCAGAGGAGATACAACACTTACAAGAAGGGAACCAGACTGGGAACCAGATATTTATATAGCTTTTCTTCTGAGGTCACGTACCACTCCAGTACACATAGCTGGCACTGATACAAAAACCTACTATCTTATTGATCTGAAAAATAAGAGAACTTCTGATTTCTGT
This sequence comes from Rhinolophus hipposideros, assembly GCF_964194185.1. Lineage (NCBI taxonomy): Eukaryota > Metazoa > Chordata > Mammalia > Chiroptera > Rhinolophidae > Rhinolophus > Rhinolophus hipposideros. The sequence goes on from NC_138054.1 coordinate 30,969,175, forward strand.
GGGTTTCCCAGAGTGGTTGAAAATGGAAGGAGCCACTGAGAGACAGGCCCAAAATATGTGTATTAACTTCTCTCAAATCATTTGAAGACCTCTGAGTTATGCATGTTTGGGTGAAACATTGGGCTCAAGGGAAAAACAACAGCTACATGGATAAAAACTGAACAGTTTTATGCTAATGCCCTCCACAAGGGAGAGATAGATTTTGGAGTATGAATCTTGCCGAGAGGAGGTTGATAAATACCTTAAGATGTCCATTGAAACACTAGAAAATCCACATCTTAGGAAAAAAGATTGTGTCCCAAAATTAAGGGAGATTCCCTAGAATTAAGAGCAAAACTGAAATAGACAAACCCTAGCCAAAAGTAAAATCCAGCCTCCTCAAATTCAAGGTGATCTAAGGTATCTATTAGAAAAATTTTAAAACTCTTCAAGGAACTATAATAGATTCTATAATTTGCTACCATATGTCCAATATGTAATAGAAAAAATCACTAGCCATGTAAAGAAACAGAAAGTGTGATGTATGGTCATGAAAAATATCAACAAATATAACAGTCACAAATGACTGAGATTTTTAATTAAAAGACAAGGACTTTAAACAACCATGATGGATGTGTTATAGGTCTACAGGAAAAGTTGAATATAGTGAATGAAGAGATGGAACATTTGAGGAGAGGTGTGGAAACTTTTAAAAAGAAGAAATGGAAATCCTAGAATTGAAAAAAAAAAAGAAACTATAATGAAAAATTAATTTGAGAGGATTAAGAGCAGATTGGATACAACAGAAGAAAGACTCAGTAAACTTTATGACAGTTTTATGAAAATCATCTAAACTGAGGCACTCAGAAAAAAATAAAAATAATCTCAATGATTTTTGAGATCCACTGACATATCCATTTAATGTGTGTATAATATAATATAATATGATATATGATGTAATATTCACGAAGGAAACACATTTCAAGGATGATATTTGGAACTATGGCCGTGTACGAACACTATGGAGATGTCAGAGGAAGCAGTGCAAAAGTGAGGCTGTTACTCAGGTCGGGAAGATCGCCAGAGCAGGGAAGAAGGCCTAAGAGTGGTGCTTTTTGTGGCCTGGTCCCATTCCCAAGGCTCTGCCCCCACCCTGTCCTCTCTTCTGCCCCCACCCACACTGGCCTCTATATCCTTTGAATACCTGTGGCTCCCAAAGACTGAATCATAAAACTGATACTGTGTTCTATGTAAAATGGCTTTTTGACCATGTTGTGCCTTTTTTCTCACAATACAGGATTGTGTGTTCTTGGAGTGCAATGACCATCTTAAATTACATTTGTGTAATGTTTAGTACTGTGCTGGGCACATCGTTGACGAGTAAATACTATATTTTCACTTTAGTTTCTGGAGAAAACACAAAGGAAATTCACTTTATAGCAGACATACAGATCAAGCTTGGTACTCAGTTTTAGCAATTATTTTACCCCAGACTTTTAATGAAAGCCCAAGGAAGTCATCCGTTTACATAATGCCTAGTCTATGTACATGTGACTCTTGAAGGATGCGGGGCTTGGGGGCACTGACCCGGCATAGGAGAAAATCCACGCATCACTGGTGATTCCCTCCAAACTTAACTATAGTTGGCCCTTCACAGCCACGGTTTCAACCAACCACAGATGGAAAACAACATTTGCAATCAGCAGTTGGGAATCTGAAGTTGGGACACCTCGAATAGGAATGTGAAAATACTGTTTTTGATCTATGGTTGGTTGAATCTGGGATGCAGAATGCGGATATGAAGGGCCAACTATGTTTATTGAAAAAAATCTGTGTGTAAGTGGATCACACAGTTCAAACCTGTCTTGCTCAAGGGTTAACTTTATGTTCCCAAACATCACGGTGATCTGGTAATGTTTCCTTTATCCCATGTAATTGCTCATCTTTTCTAGGATATTGTATGTGGTGAAGAGTTAGTACCTGAATGTATACTGATATGTGTATGCATGGGTGCAATGTTCATTTATTGCTAACAAGGATTTTATGAATATTTTTAATAATTGTAAATGTAGAGACATGCCCCCATTGTTTTTAACTCTGGCCATTGAGGTGAAGATAACACCTTCCTAGACAACAATTTGTGGGGGGGAAAGAGGCCATGAAAGCACACGTTTATGAGTTAAACAGGTACCTTCTTGTTAGTTGGTCTACTCATGGCTAGCTGGCCAATTTTACCATTGCTGAGCCATCAAATCAGTTATGGGTGAGTAATCTCAGCAAATTAAAACACATCCACCATTCCCCCCATTTTTCTTTTGTGGTCTGAGGTTTTAACATTATAACAAGCTTGATCTGCTTCAATCATCCTGCTCATCAGGTCTCTCTGTTACAGGGAAGGTCTCTCTATTCCTTTCTAATGTCTTTTATGATATCAGTTCTGTACTAAACCTGTTTGGTTATATTTATTCTTTTCGAGCCATTAAAAACCACTAATTCCACATGTTTGCTTTGTTTCTACTAGTTGTAGTAGAAACTATTCTGTAGTTGAAACTATATGTTCGTGTAGTTGAAACTATTGGGACTCTTGAAAAAAATGCTTTCTGGTAGTAATGGGAGTCTGAGCTTCTGTTTGTCTCTTTAATACACTGCTATGCTTCTGAGGCAGTGAGGAAAAAGGGAAAGTACTAGATTTCAGGCACAACCCTTACCTTCAAATAGAGATGGGAGTGTTTGTGGCTCCTTACTCCAAACAGGAAGCTAGAAAAGTCTCTGGAGATGCAAACCAGTAGCTCAGAAACTTACTAGGGACACTTTCTCTTCCCTTTCTGATTTTATATGTGTCATCTTATTTCTTCTACACAGGATCTTATGAAGTACATGGTTTTTGTCCTGTTTTTCATGTAGGAAAACTGAGGCCAGTGGAATTTAAGCAATCTGCCAAAGATCAAACAGCTGAACTTAAAGCTAGAGTGGGAATGATTATTTTCCTGATGTTTAAGTCACAGCTGTTTCCATTATACAAAGGACATATCCATCCCAGTTTTAATTGTTTCACGTCTACAACCTTTAAATTAGGAGAATTCTTAATTTGGAATGTAAAGTATTTCACTTCTCTGGCAAGAAGAGAGATTTTGATAAAGGAATTGGAGGACAAAGCTTCAAAATTGAGTATTTCTTGGCAGCACAGAACTGTTTGTAACGGAGATCCCTTCCAACAATATAGAGAACAAAGAGAGAATTGTGAGCCAAAGAAAGATGCCCCATGTTGGAAAGAAGCAAGACTGGTAAAGGCCCAACCTGGTCTCTATATTGATGGATATTGAAAAAAATCAACTCTCGATAGAGAAGGTTGTTTCCTATAGGATTCTCAATCAGAGGCATCAGGAAATAAAACGTTTAATATGTAATCAATGATAACCATGTGTTGGTGATGGCAAAGATGTCGGAAAGGTTGTTGTTTGAGAAGAGTTATTCTATTGAATAGATATGGGGATCAAGATAGAAGGTAGAGGGAAGCCTGAAGCTGGAAGGTTAGGGAGAAACTTCATCAATGTTCACCCAAGCAAGGGTAAGAAAGCCCCGAATAAGGAAACTGGTCCCTGCCTCCCTGACAAAAATGATGGCCAGAAATGGGAGAGGAAAATGAGCCAAGTTTTACATGACTTATGAAAATTATTTCCTTAAACTTGAATTATAAATATGAATAAATAAATATTCACTATCCAATCTTCAGAAAACGAATCACCTCCAATATTTGGAAGTCCATGCTCTGTAATGCAGAGTTCATTTCTATTGGTAAGATCACCATTACATGTGGTATTTATGTTGCCAATCAAGATTTCTGTTTGACTAATGCTGGTCAGTTTACCAGGGCCTCTTCAACGCTGGGGGAGCTGAGATGCTCTCATTCATAGACTCCATGATATAAAGTCTTATCAGCAACTCAAAGCTTTTCATGACAACCTTGTGAAGCTTTGTTAGCTCTAAATTGCAAAGCTATTTTTATTCAATGAACCCCTTGGATAGTTATTAGAAATGCTACCTTGTAGAAAAATAGGTAATGAAACCAAGAAACCTACCCCGGCCCTGGTCAAAGTCTTCTCCAGGTGCTGTCCAAGATAAAGTCAGCTCCTCTTCCACTTTTACAGCTTCCAGGTCAATAATTTTGGATGGTGGAAACACATCAGGATGGGGGCCAGCTGGAACTCCCAGCACGGAAAAAGAACCTCCTGAGATTATTCGGCTAAAGCCCCACTTTTGCTCCTCCTCATTCCTGCCCATTGACTTTCTGGGAGCATTCATCTGAATGTTACCTGGGACACCAAAGAAAAGAATAGCCAAAACAACAAATTACAATTTCCTGAATAGCTTGTTTTTTAACAGATTATTGAGAGATATATTAAAACCTATTTTTCTTTACTACATCTTAAGAATAACAGTTTATTGATTCAACAATTCATTCATTCATCCATCCATTCATTCATTCAATAAGTATTTTGGAGGCATGTGCTGTGCCAGTAATCACGGACAAAGCAGTACACCTCATAGAATTTACAAGTTGTGATAAACATAAGGAAAAAAGGCAGGAAGCTATGAAAGAAAATAACATAGGTACATAATTTAGGGTGTTATCATGGAGGTTATATTTAACAGGTTCCTAAACTTTGAGTAGGAATCAGCTCGGTAAAGAGTAGTGGTAAGATTATCCCAGGCAGAGGGAAGAGGTTGTATGAAAACACTGAGGTGCAGAAGAGCTTTGCAAGTTAGTAAAACTTAATTAGAGCAAGGAGAGTAGTTTGAGATAAGACAGGAGAAAAGTTCATGCAGGACCTCGTGGGCCATTGTAGTGGTATCAGAATTTAATCTTCCATTCTTTGGGGAAGGAGGGCAGTGATGTGATCACATTTGCTCTCTAACAGGCCACTCTGGCTGCTCTCAGTGGAGAATGGATTCAAACCTCAAGACGAGGCCACTGAGACAGCCGTTGCAACTCTCCAGTTGAGAAAAGATGGGAGCTTGGGCTGGGTGATAGCGGTTGGAGAGGAGGCAAGAATTAGGCAGTTTGAGATGTATTTTGGAGATTAAATCAGCAAATGCTGGTGGTGGATTTGAATATGGACTAGCACAGGAGAGAAAATTGATGAACAACAACAACAACAAAATAGCTCCCAGCTTTTTAAAATAAGCAACTTGGGAGGAGAAGCAGACTAAAGTGGAAGATACTAAAAACATAAGTTACGAGGTTTGTGATTTGTATAAAACATCTACTTGAAGATATCAAGGAGATAGTTAGGTATTGATTTAATCTCAAAAGTGGGTTTTACCTGGATTTAATAATTTCAAAGTTATACATTTGAAAGTGATAGACATACAGATATATTAAGGTCATAGATTAATGAGATTGCCTAATGAGAATTTCAACTATAATGATAAATTACATTTATTGATTGCCTGGCTCACTATGTGCCAGGCACTTTTCTAAATATCTTATGTGTATTAGCTGTTTAATTTTCCCAGCAGTGCTTTGAACAAGGTACAATTATTACCCCTATTCTTACAGATGAGGAAACTGAAGTACCCAAGAAACTAAGTAACTTTCTCAAAATCACACAGCTGGTAAATGGAGGAACTAGATTTCCCATCCAGGCAGTGTGGCTCCAAATAGTAGAGTGAGAAGGTTAGGAATAAAGTCTGAGAATTGGCAACAACAGATAAAGAGGAGCTGGAAAAAGAAACTGACAACAAAGTTTCAGAGCATCAGAGGTAATCAGGAGAGTGTGATATGGAAACCAGGAAATTACAAAGGACAAATCAATCTGCTGTGTCAGATACTGCTAAGGTAAAATGAGGACTGAAATGTGTCCTTTGGCTTTTATCTCAGGGAGGTCACTGGTGACTACGGCCAAGGCTATTCCGTGGAGTGATTTGGATGGAAGTCAGATTGGATGATTTGGATGAAAGAGTGATTCGGATGGAAGTGAGGTTGCAGTAAGTAAGAAAATACAGTGAGCAGGTTTGGATAAATTTCAAGGAACCAGATGACAGGGACTAGAAAGGTGGACAGTAGATGACGGGGACCAACAAAAAATATTTTAATATGGAAAGTAATAAATCATGCTTGAATGCTGCCCAGAGGGGTCAGTAGAACAGAACATATAAGGCAGAGCCCTCAAGACCCTTGGATGAGCAGGCTGGATGGTATCCAGAGCAAATCCAATGGAGACACTGGCCTTTGAGGAGGAGAGGAAAAGAGTATATAATGCTGTGTCTGGAAATTTGATGTTTTGGAAATAGGCAGCTCCCATTTTCCAATGAAATGTGTGCTCAAGGCCGTCACCTGAGCTGATAAAGTAAATGTTATGTATAGTAGGCATACATAGGGAAATCTGACTTTTCCTTTCTGTGCTATTAAGGGCCTGTATGAAGTATGCAGATTACTTTTCTAACCTCAGTGTACGCTAGATGCTGATATTTTCATCCTTTAAATTCCCAGGTTTTGAAAAGACGCTTAGACCAATCAGTAGGCTGCAAGCTCTTCCCGTGGCATCGAATCTTATTCTGCCTGGTATCCCAAGTTCCTAGAACTAAGCCTGACACCTAGTAGGCTTTCAAAAAGGTTTGATGCATAAATGAAAGAGGGATTATCTATTTAGGCACGAAGTATTATATCTAGATACAAAATCACTAGTTGTAGGTACTAACATACATGAAAAGTATTTATAAAGATTCGGCAGTTTTGCAAATAAGAATGCTTAGAAATGTTTTTAAAAGCTATAAGATGATTTAAAATACTGTAGCATTATTTCTGCTTGTCTGTTATACTTTAACCACTGCTTCCCATCTGGAACTATAATAATGGTGTTTAAAAGATGTGTCTTCTATTTATTTGGCACTTTTATCTTGAAAGAAGACAGAACATCTTCAGGAAGCACTCAGTCCTCTGTAATATCCAAACTCATATTTTTTTAGGAACTCATTTCCTGTGTGGATTGTTTGGGCTATTTGCTTCCTTCTTTTAACTGCTAACCACTATTTCCCTCTTTCTCTTGCCTAAACCTCTGTAGAGGAAATGCAGGAGCTGGAACTGGAAAAATTCAATAAAGCTCTTTATCTGTTAGTAATTCTGATAGAATAGTCACAAGAAAGAGGTCAAAATAATTACTGAAATGAAGGTAGGAGAAATCTGTAGGAATTACCTATAGCCTTTCTGTTATCTGCAACCATGAACTTTTAAGGACTGAAGAGATAGTCAACAAATTATGCATTGACTTGAGTAGAAAGAAGTTTGAAATTCCATCTCTTTCACTTCTCTCTTCCTCTCTCTCTCAAACACACACACACACACACACACACACACACACACACACTCATCAGTGATATATACATTAAATGATGTTATTCAGATAACAGTGCTAATGATTCTTACCATTTGCTATGTAACCTGGTATGTACATAGCATGACTCCCTGGGATAGAGTGGGCTAAGGCGCTTATGCTGGGAGAATGATTGACATGTACTTTCAAGCTATATCTACCATTTACAGCAAAGGAGAAAAAATACCTCGAGTAAATTCCGTCATTTTTTATAACATCAGCACCTGTATATATATATAAAAAAAACTTAATGTCAACACTTATCACAGTTGATTACTAATATTTAATTAAACCGTTAAAAAACACGATTCATTCCCTTTATTCTTCCCATTTTAGCATATGCTGTCATGGTCATCACAATTTTTGATATTATCAGGTGATTAAAAATGCAATGGCTCCATAATTTCTCCCTATGGCTCCTTAACCTATGAAAAATTATTTATTAATGGTGAATGAGTTGTACCTACTTCAGTGCTAAGAAAGCATTTAATAGTCACCTTTAGAGCTCTCCTTCCTGTCACTGAAAATAATACTAGTTTCTCACAGAAACCAAGAACATTCTTAAGCTTGTTTATAGTCATAGATCTTTTTAAGATAAAAGCTATTCTGTCCCTAGGAAATAAATATATGTGCATATATACATATTTTCACATAATTTCCAGGGGTGTATGAGTAGCCAGAAGCCCTGATTCAAAACCAAAAAACTCCTGATTGGAAAAAAAAAAAATCTTTGGTAGTTGATAAGATAGTGTGAAGTATGAAATCATTCAATTTCCTCAAAGGGTCCATGGAACCGTTATTCTAGATTAGAAGGGGCTCAGTGACTTGGAGGTGGACAGCCTTTGGTTCCATCCACCGTGCCTTGTTTCAGAAGGCATGGTTAAAGCTTGGCCACTGCTAGACTTCTTTCCTTTTGTATTGAACCTTAGAGAGCAGTTCAGTTCCAAACCAAGTCCGTGCCTGAATGGCAGGAAGGCCTAGACTCCTAGGCCTCAGGGAGGCACAGCTTAGCCCAAGTGCAGATCACATGCACTGTTGCAGTGCAGATGGCCACATGGGGCAAGCAGCTTGTCCTGGTCTAGAATCCACTCCGTTCACAGACCGCTCGCCCAGCCCTGTTCTCTGGCATTGTATTGTCACTAAAGTAAATGCTCTGGAGTCCCCACTGCAGAGGCAGGGCTGCTCCTTAACGTGAGAAAAGGGACTAGATTTAATTAAAATAAAAAGCGCTAAGGAACTTATGATCATAGTAGATTTAGAAATGGTTTTTATGTACTGGAAAGAAATCAAGTCTTGGTTTTTAGTGGCTTAATGACTCATAAGGCCTACCTCTAATTGAGGTATGATAAAGACAAATCTCCGTATGCCACAGTTACCACTGCCACCTCTTTTAATCACTGAATTGGAAAGACATGAGAAAGAACCCTGGCTTGGGGGTCAGGGGATCTGCCACTCAGTAGCTGTAAAACGATCTCTCTGAGCCCAAGTTGTCTCGTCTATAAAACGGGAATAACACCTCACAGGTTTGTTGTGATGATTATTTGCAAATGTGTATGAGAAAGTGTATTTTAAATTATAAAGCATTTTACAGGTATACATTTTATTATTGTTCCTTAGTTTTATTTAGCAGGTAAGTATTTCTTCCAATATAAAAATAAGTGTTAGACAATACATGCGTGCTAAGTATTGGGGGGAAAAATCTAAACTTACACTTTGATGCCTAAACAATCTTTTGATTGTTTTTTTTTTTTCATTAGGGTATAAATTTAGACATCAACTAAATAAAATCATTCCAGGGAATAAATATAAAAGCCTATTGAGCCTATTCAAGTGATCTTTCGTAAGATAATTGTACCTGCTCCCCTGTAGGCCAGCCCACAGGCTGGGGTGAAGGAAGAACATTCTGCAAAGTGCATTTCTGGATTATATACAAAAAAATGAAAGGTGTGGCCATGGAGAAGCAATCAGAATATGAGAAGTTCATTTGGATCCATCCCAATAGACAAAACAAGGGGCCTTCTCTGGTATCCTGCTGAGGTACTGGAACTAAAATCTTTTAAATAAACCTTTGTTTCATAAATGCCATACAAGATTGCCATGGCAAGATAGTCATAGGTTGCCAAACCTAAGACTCTTGAAAAAATTTATCTTTGAAACAACAGAGGGAAGGAATATGATTTTATTAGTAGATCAAACACATGGGGCTGCTAACGCAGGGATTGAGGTCCATTGTCATTCTGAGAATTTAGTGTAGAAAAAAAAAACACAGCAGGAAAGATAAAACAACTAAGGAGTTTGTTTATAAAAGTCAAAAAGGTTGGTCAGAAAGAGCCCAGGTGCTGTTCTTTGCCAAGCTTGATTCTGTGCTCTCTGTGACGTATGATTAGGAGGCTCTGAGCTCTCTATGTGCAAAATGAGTACTTTGAAGTAGGGTTTTGTTTTATTTGGTTTTATTTTCCCAGTGGTAGGAAACTCTCTGTCCCGATTCCACTACTCTTGATGATTTGATCTTCTTGTGACCAAATCACATATGTGAAAGGCACTGGCTATGCCCTCTGATCAACACAGTTACTTGGCTAAAGAATAGTCTACAGTCAATTCATAGGTCACAAGTTCAATTTCCGATTTTCACAGTTGGGTTCAAGGAGAAAAAATGCATTTCCTGTCATTGCATCCCCCCTTTTTGGGTCTTCATTTGCTATTTTAATTGTTCAATCTAATTATTTTAGTGAATAGTAAAGCTGGTAAATCTTCATGGAATATGGGCATGTCACAAAGACCTGTTCCTGTGTGACCTTACTGAGTGAGTGTGGCCAGTGTCACTGGACAAGTGTCACTGGCTTGAAGCCAAGACCTATGTGTCAAACAACTTCCTCTCACTATTTTGCTCTGAGGAGCCTCATGGAGACTCTTTTCCCTAGTTCATATTTTCTTCCCTTGTGCAGATGCAACCTATAACTACTTAGCATATCTGTGATTCTATGAGAATTTGAGAATCTCATAAGATTGGATGAGGAAAAAAACTTGTTTTGAAAGAATTTAAAAGATAAGCTTAATATCTATCGATACTGCCACATCACAACAGCTCTTGAGAACATGAAAAATGACATGACATTCTTCGTTACCTGCTCCATCATCAAAAAGTTTCAGCGTAACAGGATCTTCTGTCTCTGGCTCAATCGTAGCAGTTACAGTGGCATTGAGAATGGGATAGAACCCCTTTCTCACATTTGCAAAGATCATCATGGGATGGGGAAAACGGGTGCTGCCTCCTTGCACAAAGGCTTCCACAGTAGCAGGAGGCATGTCTGAGCGGGAGGCACACGAGATCACTGTCACTTTCAGGGCTTGCAGAGAATGGTGGGTATTGTTCAGTGTGTAAGTCCAGAGCCCGGGCTGCAAAACAGAGGCTTTTTGTTCTGTCAAGTGTGAAGAAAAAGGTCAACACTTCATTGTAAAGCATAAATCTAAGCTCGTAGGATTTTTTGTTCTTGTTCTGTTGATGTTGCATTTTCTAAAATACTACAAAAGAATGTCAGGAATAGCAATAATTGGTTAAGTGATTACTAAATTCATAGCACGGCCTACTTATATTGTTAGGTACCTCTCTAGGGAATTATACTTGGAATTTATCTGTGGGGAAAGACATATCTTGAGTCTCATTTTAGACGATAATGAAAACAGTGTTTCAGAACTTCAAAGTACTTTGCAAATATTAATCTAAGCCCGTTCACCGAAAAGGAGGTACAACATTTATATTCCTTTTATATAACGAAGAAATTTATAGCAAATTCAGTGGACGATTATGATTTATGTGGATAAGCTGGACTAAAAGGCAATAGTATTTTTCCTTCCCTCCATCCCACCGCCACCAATGCCCAGAAATATCAAGCAACAAAGCACACATACAGTATTAGGGGCCAAGAAAAGGAACACTATTTTTTTAATAGGTCAGGATTCTACCATGTCTATGTTGAGTGCTTTATAGAGACATTGTGAAGTACCATTCATTTTTGCCTATCTAGGCTACTTGGGGGAAATCTGCAAAAGCATATCTGAAAGAAAAAAAAGCTTAAACGACAATATAGTAGAAATTTGTTCTTTTGATTAAACTGTACATAAATACTCCTTTTTTCCTTATTCTTGCTGCTGTTCCTTCTAAAATCTTGGAAGTAACAGGAGGAACACAATCGAATAAGAGGAAGAAGGGAGAAAACAAAGGGTTAAGGTGGGATTCAGTGTGGAAAGTTAAGATACCACCACACCTTACCCTGCCTTCTGAGTTGGGGTTCATATGCTTTACCATTTTCCAGTGAAGTCACAGTTCAAGCATCAAGATTATTTTAATTAATTAATTAATTATTGTAATCATAACCTTAGTAATAGATACATGGCAGGAACCCACATAAAAACCTTGTCTTTGGGTATATAATAAGTGTTTTGATACAGGGCATCTAATTCAGGCTAAGGGGCTGGGCAAAGGCAGCAAGAAATAGATAAAGTGTTCCTGGCTCTTGTGCACATGTGTGAAAAGAACACAATGACTTTGGAGAAAAGTTAAGTAGGTTAAGCATGGGGTATTTGGGAGAAGGGTTAAAAATAAGCGTGGGCAGAAGCGAGAACATGAAGGGTTTGGTATATAAGAGTCACCACATGAGTTTTATCCTGAGACCACCAAAGAATTTTGAATGGGAGACAGGTTTGCTCCATTTGTGCTTCAGAAGGATTACCTGACAGAGGGGAGCAGTGGATGGGAAGGACGCTGGCGCAGTCAGGGAGGCCGAGCAGAGGGTGTCAGCAATGCTCTGGGGAGGGAGGACCACTGGTGCTGAGGAGGGACTGCGCTCCTTCGGGCAGCGCAAGAGCTTATGGGCTCAATTCCCCTCCCTGCTCAGAACCATTGGTGGTTCCCTTACCTCTAGTGTGCAGACTCCAATTCCCTTTTCTGCCATTCAGAGCCCTTGCTGACTTGGCTCCTGTTTATCTGTCCAGCATCATCACCCCTCCACTTTCCTTCCCCTAAATCTCCACTTTACATGCTGCTCACTAGTTCACCTGTATTGAACTACTTGTAGTTCAATGAAGAACCATATTCTTTTTCTCCGAGCCTTTCTTTCTATTGCTGTTCACTCTGCCCAGAATGTCATTCACACCTATGTGCCCTTTATCCTCCATATTTCCATTTTAATGTTTTCACTTCCAGGTAGCTTTCTCCTTCCCACCTCCCAATTCCCCCATTTGCACATCCTTCCTTTATGCTCTGAGTACCCTGTTCTTATACTTATCGTGGCATTTTATTATAAGGCCACTAAAAGAAGACCCAGCATAGTAAATGCTCAAAAACATATGTGTTGCATATATTCATATTATAAATTCTAAGTAGAAGATTTTTTTTCTAAGCGGATAGATAAGTGTGTCTATATGGATTTTGTAAAGAAGGAAGTAAGCAGAATGAAATTATGTTTACTCCAAAATACTAATTTCCATGTGAGAAGCCTTTCGTATTCATTAAAGTTTTGAACATACCTTAGTTGTTCCCCTTAAATTTTTAACATTCACAAAATCCCTCATAAATTGAAAGTAAATTGATATATCAGAATAGGATTTCCTTTACACAATGTATTTAATTATGTGACTCAACTGAAAGTCACCTATGTGACTAAATGTTGTCATTTTGAACAAACTCACAACACCTACCTTAGCAGTTCCTGGAATCCAGAGGCGAGCTGTCCGCAAAGCTTTATTGATGATGAAATTATTTGTGTTGTATTTTCTTCCATTAGGATCAAATAGTGCAATCTCAGGGGGACTACTGGTCTGCCATGTGACTAGAAAGGCAGTGTCATTGCCCACACTGTTATCCACAGTCACCGTGTTTTTCAGTTGATGGTGAGGTTTAACATTCTCACCCATGCTTTCCAGCTGTTCAAGAGAATATATGTGTGAAATTTTCTAGAGTATACATAATCATTCTATCTGTTTCTTTACTCTTTGGAACAAAAATTAATATAAGACCTTGTCTTATTTTACTATAATGTAGGACCGGGTCTTATATAATATAATGTATGATATGATATGATATGATACCAGGTCTTATATTAATTTTTGCTCCAAAAGATGCATTAGAGCTGATGGTCCGGCTAGGTCTTATTTTGGGGAAAACACGGTACTATACCACATTCTGTGTTGGGCTCTGAGCTGTTGTAGGGGATTAGATGTAATTTCTGTCCACAGTCTAGTGGGGCTAAAGAACAAGTTTGAGAACATAAGGCTAATTTGAGCCATATGAATAATAATTTGTTAATTTTTTTCTTTTACTTTTTAAAACATTTGTTTTTATTTCATATTATTAAAGAGGAAATCACAGGGTGGAAAGATTATTCAGAAAAGCCATTGTAGTCTAATCTGTAATATGTGTTGTCATTTATAATTCACCTTTTTTCATATCTAATAATGGAATTGTGGTTGTTGGTTTTACTGTGTACATGTAATGTACGTGTTAAATATTTTCTAAGAATAACACGTGTTCATTGTCCACATGAAGCCATAAACTTGGCAGGTTCACTTACCATCTGTGAGGAAATAGCAGATGAAACTTGGTTATGTTCAAAATATTTTTACAGTACTTAGAAATAAAAATCTGGCCCCTTTAAAAAATGGCTTGATTAGAGAAAGCTTTTGTAAGCAAATTTAAGTAAATTGTGGTAGAGATATTTAGGAGTTTTTAGAATCCAATACAATAGCTGATACTTTTTATATGAGAAAGAAGCTTCAGAGAAAGTTTTGAAGAAGCAGAAGTAAAATGGATTCTGATTGATGGAAAGTTATTATGGGATTAAAACTAAATACACAGTTTCTCATTTTTCTTCTGGGCCCTACCCCCAGTGCACTGCCACTCCACCCCATGTTGAGCCACCAGGAAGGAGAAAGCTCTGCTTATAGACCTTGAAACGCTGAAGTAGCAATTACAGAAAATGACTTCTATGGCTGAGAAGTATAAACATCAAGTAAAAATAAAGCCTGGCTCTGATGATGCCCAGAAGCTCAATATATATTCAAATAAGATGAAGGAGGCAGTGAACACAATTTACGTATTTTCCTTGCTTCCTTTCCCCTCCCTACCCCGACTGTAAGTATAACACTGAGAAAATTCTGACCTGAATATGCTCCCGAAAAATATCTCCGGTTCCAGAGGAAATTCTACTGAAAGCATCAATCATGCTGTTGGAGTTTGATTTATCTGGAACAAAGAACTTTAAGCCCCCTGAAATACATGAGTGGGATGTTAGCTATTAAAATGTATAAAACAAAACAAAAAATAAAATTTAGGCTTTTCCAACAACCTTTCTTTGCATAAGAGGGTAGTTTGGGGGGAGTAGGAGCTGTGCTTGACTTGCTTTGCTTGACACCCTATGCAACCACGTGGTGAGCAGCATGAAGGGGGTGGTTTTATCTGTTCTATTCACAGCTGTAATGTGAGAACCTAGAACTCTACTCTATCCATGGTAGAAACGCAATAGATACCGGGGGTGCCAAAAACATGTATACACATGACTGTATTCATCTGTGTTATTGGGATATATTGAGTATTAACAATTTTAATACAGTTTTTTCCTTTCCTAAAATGTGTATATATTTGTTTTGGCACCCTCTGTATTTATTGGCTAGTTTTGTAATGAAGTTAATTCCTAGATAATCTAGGTTAATTGCCATCTCCATTGCTACATAGTTACATTTACATTCTGAAAATACAATTTTCAAAAAATACTAAAACCTGACTTTCCGTTTCAAGTCAGCATACCCATTTTTATTGACTATAAAGAATATAAGATAAAATTATCATACCTCATTTAGAACAAAAAATATATGTATTTTACAATATTGTAAGTGCTCTTATCATAGAAGTTAGTGCATTTAATATTAAACATATTTTTTTAGCTCCATGATTATACATGCTCAGGCTGGTTTAACAAACAAATTATAAAAATAATATTTTCATTGGATGTATATAATTGGCACCTTCTAAATAAAATGTAAAAACGTCAGCAAAATTTAGGTTAATTTTAGCAATGATTTTTGTGGGGTTTTTTCTTAGGAAAATGGCTTCTATTTTTTTTTTTTTTCCAATTTAGCCATGTATTCTGCTGACATAATCTGGCTTTCATGGTTATGCTTTGAATATTCAACTAGACAGGAAATGCTCCAAAATATACATTTTAAAAAATGTGTTTACCTGTAAGATGTGATAATTCCTCCAGGTTTTGGGCTGCAGATGAACCCAGAGCAATTGTATGAATGGTTGCACCACTGCTAAGCACAGTGAGTAAGCAGTTGCTGATATGCCCATCATTTCCACTGGTCACTAATATCATCACAGAGCCATAGGCTTTTCTATGCAGTTTTTCAACCACCTGAACACAGAGGATTAGTCATTCGGAAGGACATGTACTTCAAGTCGTCTTATTGAGCAGAAAAATCCACTCTCATTCCAAATCCCCCACCAGTGGGACATATGCCTCTTTGAGGTCCTCTGCAGCTCCCTGAGATCCAGGCCATCCGCATGGGGTCCACACCTCATCTCATCACAGCACCTGTCATCTTATATACCATTGCCGGTTTGCTTGTGGACAGGGATGCTTTCTGTTCCAATCACCATGATATGCCCCTAGTTTAGAATAGTGTCCATCATGGATAAGGTGAAAGAACATTATTGTGTGGGATCTGGCCTCTGGGATCCAGTGAGTGACTAATAAGGGGCCCTAGAAAAGTGGTTCTCTACTGTGGCTACACATTAGAATCAGATGAGGAGCTTTAAAAATTTTAGTGGCCAGGCCACATCCCAGATCAACTAAATCAGACTCTCTGGGGTTGAGACTGAGGCATCCAGGTTTTTTAATCACCTGAAAGTTCCCAGGTAGCCCAGGTTGAGAAACACTTGCCCATAGGCAGCAACAATTGCAATTGATGTGTTTTGCTTGCTACCAGATGTTTGCGTCATGGCTGCATCCCAGATGTTAAGTCCAAACTTATGCTAATTTAGAAGACTTTTGTCATTCCCGAGACATACCTCTAACCTTAATTAAGTCTCCTATGCTTGAGGTCTAGTATAATTATAGGCAGGAGCCAGACATGCTGATTTTGACTGGAAAATCCAAGGGTAAAAATGGCCATGTGTGGGATAGTCTCAGCACTGCAGAAACAGGGTCAGAAAGTGCCCAGGTGATGCTGAAGTCCCCCAATCTGGGCCATTGTTTTCATGCATTTATGCATTCCTTCAACAAGCAGTCATTACGCAACGGTTACATGTCAGGTACTTTTTAGGCACATCGTTCCTGACCTTGCAGATAACCCATCATTACTCTCCTCCAGTTGAAGCTGCTATGACCACACTGTACCAGATGGCTCCCAATCAGAAGCAACTAGATACAAAATGAGGGAAAGGAAAGTGATGGTGATTTGAGGCTTGGGGTGCTCTACTGTACCTCAAATCCCTTCTTCAGCCCGGAGCAGATGCTGGTTTCTGCTTCAGCTGACACAGTGGCAGGCAAATATGAAACCAGCAACTTTCGGTCATCATCACTGTTCACTCGATGTAGCTGGGCTCTGATCACTCCTTTGCTGTTAAAACTGGCAATTCCCACAAAGGTATGAAGTTCAACAATCTGCATCAAGTAAAATTCCGCTGCTTGTTGCAGTCGAAGGAGTCTGCCAGCCTATGTCCCGAAGAGGAAAAAAGAAAGGTAACAACATTTGATTGGCAGACAACAGTACCCTAATAAGCAAATATTTCTGCTAATTCTTTAGAGGTTGAATTATAACCTTTTTTAGCTGTGGAGCGTGTCACAGTGCTAGAAGATTGTTCAATGAACTGCAGGCTCAAAAAAATGAATACTTTTCTGGGAGGAGGGAGTGGTTTGGAACTCTGTCCCCAACAAGTTCTTCATTATTACCACTCTCTAAGAACACATACTCGTATCCCCACTATTTCTCTCCTACTCAGAATTCAAATGTTTATAGAACCAATTGAGACTAGATTTGTCTTCAGTCTGGGCAAGAGGAAACATTGCAAAGAGAACTTATGGTAAAGAGTAGCAGTTATTGTATAATGGTCATCTTAGGCTGGGTACTTTATCTGTGAAGGGATACTAATATCTTTCTTATTAAAACGGAATTGTTGTGAGGATCAACTGAGATATGTGTATGACAGTACAGTTATACCTTGAAGTACTAACCACGCATAAAGTAATATTAGTGACCCGGTTTGATGCTGCGGCTGAACTCACTACAACGAGTTGTTTTAAAGGCTGTGGAGCACGAGCTGGGCTTCAGTGACTGCCTGTTCCGTCATAACTTTGGTCTCTATCTACAACCCAGGCATCTCCCTTAACATCTGGACCTGCATGTCACATTGCTAGGAAATTCACCAATTTAATGTCCCACAGGTATCCCAACCTCTACACACTTTGAATTCATTGCCTTCCTTTCCAACTATTATTTTTGTCTTACAATATTGAGAGGTAAATTAGTAGAGGGAATAAAACAAGGACTTTGAATCTTGCCTTCAACATTTGCTAATTATGTGACTAGAGAGAAATTACTTATATGTTTTTAGCTTCAGTTTTCTATCTGCAAAATGGTTACATAGTAAACACTTAGTGAATATCATGTTTCCCCGAAAATAAGACCTAGCTGGACAATCAGCTCTAATGCATCTTTTGGAACAAAAATTAATATAAGACCTGGTCTTATTTTACTATAATATGAGACCGGGTATAATATAATAATGTATTATATTATATTATAATAATATAATATACAGCAGGTCTTATATTAATTTTTACTCCAAAAGACACATTAGAGCTCATTGTCTGGCGAGGTCTTATTTCTGGGGAAACACGGTAGTAGCTGTTACTAACACCACAGTCATCAAGTCTCTGTCCTCAATCATAGCCTCTACTCCCAATTAGTTAAGCCAGAAACCTGCAACTCTCATTATCCCTGTGTTACCAGCCCCCATGTCCTCGAAAAGGTCCTTTCAACTCAATGTCTTCAGTTTCTCTTAAATTCATACCATCTCTCCATCTTTGCCATTTTTTTAAAGCCACCCAATACTAGTTATAACCACACCAGTTGATGCACTTTCCCTGAATGAATCTTTCTAATTTTTGCCTCTCAGTCACTGCACATACTCTTCCCTACCCTGGAAAGTCCTTCCTTCACACCCCTTACCTCACCTAACCTTCTCATCCTTCAAGATTCAACTCCAAGTTCACTCACTTCTACAACACTAGATGGTGCCTCACATCTCTGTGGAGCGTTGTCACACAGTATTGTATTTATTCACACATGTGTCACATGTTTGTCATGTCTCCCTCATTAGATTATGAGCGTTTCAAACAGAGACCCTAGTTGTCATTTCTGTATCCCCCAAGCCAGCACAGTATTGACACCTGATAAGTAAATGAATGGTCATGATGAGTCAGTGACAGTATTATCAAGAAAAAGGAGGGAAGTTGGCTTTGCCATGAGTTTGTTATGTTAGGCTGATTTTTCTTCTGCTTCTCTCAGGTCTTCACTCAAATACAGCTATGTTTCCTTTCATTCAATTGTTCTTACTCAACAGAGGCAGCTAGCCAACATAAGTTACCCTGAGACCATATCTGAGAAGATCATTCCCTAATCAACTGTAGGTAGGCAGCATTACAAAATTACCTGGAAGCTGAGTGTATTAGTGGCATTACTAATACTTCAGAAATAAGCCAAAAAAGGCAAATATCCCAGGACTACTGATCCAGAGAATGCAAGAGGCTAAACTCTCCCTCAGGACAAATACTATAATAAAATAATAGCCACCACTTAGAAACCAAAAACGTCATATTCATTCTCTCATTTTCCCCCTCAACAACCCTATGAAGTAGATAGTGGTGTGCTGGTAAATGTTTAAAAACTGCATTTCTGGTGTGTGTGTGTGTGTGTGTGTGTGTGTGTGTGTGTGTGAGAGAGAGAGAGAGAGAGAGAGAGAGAGAGAGAGAGAGAGAGAGAGAGAGAGAGAGAGAAGCTTGATTTGTTGCAGCTGGCAATTTCTATGAAGCAAATACTCTCACTGAGGCTGATTTCAACTTGTCAGTGTAGTCAGGAAGAGCAGCGCTGGGAAGAGATACAGACCCATATAGATACAATGGACAGAAAATAACCTCAAGAGTGTAGATCAGGGATCAGCAGACATTTTCTGTAAAGGGCCAGAGAGTAAATATCTTGGGCTTGGTGAGCCATGTGTTCTCTGTTGCAACTACCCAACTCTGCTATTACCACTAAAGTGGCCATAGATAATATGTAAGCAAGTGAGTGTTGCTGTCTTTTAATACAACTTTATTGAAATTGTATTAAATTTGAATTTCATATAACTTTCACATCATAAAATGTTATTATTCTCTTTATTTTCTCCTTAACCATTTAAAAAGTAAATCCATTTTTAGATTGTGTGCTATGCAAAAACAGGTAGGGGTCCAAACTTGGCCCATGAGCTGTAATTTATTGACTTCCAGGCATAGATAATAAAAAGTAGTAGGAAAATAAAGAGGAAGTAATGAGTTTTGAGAATTGTTTATGTTTTCCTTAACATATTTTATTTAATTTTAAGTCTATACAGTTCAAAAATGGCTGTTTAACAACTGGTTTGCAAATTTCCTAAAGCTTGAACAACTGACTCTCCTGAGCCCGTACAAGTTGGTTCTGTCACAGCACTGAAAGTAGGTATCATTGTCTGTACTTTACAGATGAGAAATCTGAGCTTCAGAGAGGTGATTTTACCCTTGATTACATAGACAGTAAGTGAAGGAACAAGGATTTAAAGCATATCTGCTTGACTCCATGGACAAAGCCTTTAACCATCATCTGAGCGTTCTGGAGCTTTTGAGAGTGGGTTTCTGGAAGGCTGCTCGATTGCCAGATGACTGAGACCTCATATTCTGTCTACAATGACATGGAAAATATACACATCATGGACATGCACACTTGCTATAAATTCATAGTTTCTTGCCCCCACCAGAGATCTTTACCATTGAGTGGAATGGGGCCAGATAGGAGCCTTTTGTTACATGTCAGAATTTTGGAAACAGGTCGTGGATGGAAAATATTACAATTAGTAACAAAAAAGAAGGTTAGGAATTTTCTGTGGGTTTCATTTTTCTGCATTATCTTAATTTCTGGAGGACATTCTGTATTTTTTCGTCTTGTCCCCAAGAAAAGATGATGACTGTTCAAACCTCTGGCCTTCCCCTTTTTTGCCCTCACCTTCTGAAAATAAAAAGAATTAAAAACTGATAGGAAAAAAATAAAAAGGATAAGTGTTTTACAACAATTTTGATTCAAAATGCTACCTCTGCCATCGTGCTGGACACATCCAAGACTAAACAGACCACTTTTTCGCCAGCCTGTACGAGGGAGAATGTGGGAGGAGGCGGGAGCTCAGTCCCATTCATGGCAACGCTGTGATTAAAGTCAGCAGACTCTGAGATTACATCCCATGTACTTCTGAGGCTGCACATTTGGTTCTGTAGGTTTGGAGCTTCTTGGTTGTGGGTACTTGCATTACAGAATTCAACCACCTGGAAAAAGAACAAAGCCTATCAGATAATAAAGGCTCTCCTGCCATTCTAGACATATTTCTCATTCACAAGCAACTCAAGGTAAAAGGAGAGGCGAGCTGAGACTTGGGAAATTAGAAGAACCATAGCAATGTTCTTCTTTACTTCAAGAATGACATCAAATTTAACTTAATCTTTGGCACCCTTCGCTTTAAACCTTTGGCACCCTTGTGATACTGCGGTCAAGTGCTATTAAAGTCTATTTGCACATGGATAACAGAGAGCAGACCATGTATATATATCTTAGTTTACAAACAAAACAAAACAATCTCCCACCTTCCTTAGCATGATACTGTGTTAAAAAAACCCCAGGAAATGTTATCTTGATGTCTTTTTGTTGAAATCATATTTAATGACCACTACACCTTTATTGATCAGTGACCACATAATGATCTAGTTCAAATATTGATCTCTGTAAGAACAGGATAAGGAAAACACCAACTTAAATTTACTTCTTGATCTTTCTCCCCATTTGGAAATATAGATATAATTCATTTAATACCAACCCTATGTCAACACCCCTTATAAAGGTATGGTTTGCATTGCAAAGTAGAGTCACCATCTATTCCCAGTGCCTGTGTTCCTACAAAGAATAGACACTTCCTTCTAATAGAGCCATGGGCGCTTAGAGCTAGAAGATTCCCTCAGTCCCATTTCTAATTTCATCGAAGAGGAAACTGAAACTTCAAAATGTTAATAATTTCTTAGTAGTATGGGGAGACAGAGGTGAAACCTATTTTTGTTGTTGTTATTATTTGTTTTTAATTCCTTTCTCTATGTTGCATGACTATTGTTGAAGGATTGTAAAGCTTATCTGACTGGATATTAATGTGTAGGTCTCTCAAAGGATCACAAAGACAGTACCTTGTCAAAAACAATGTGGATGAAATACATGGAATTAGGTTGACGACTTAAGACATTAAGCAATAAATTCAAAACATAATGGACTGGACAGGAAATATGAAAAATCACTTCGAAGTTCAAAAAGGACTGCTAGCCTTGACTAAAACCAGACTGAAGAAAAATGTTACATCTACAAAGAACATGCTGATCCAAGGGGCATTGGTCAGCCATGGAAACAGAAAACTTCACAGAGGCATGTGCCCTCAGTGCTCCATTCTCCGTGGAGAAGAGATGACCCATAGACTTGACCTTCAGGGTTTTGTGAAGATGGAGAGATATAGGCTGATGCCACTAAACCTCTGTGTTACCTAACTCCCTCCTTTCTGATTCCATGCTCTCAGAACAGGGATCTGGTGAGAATTCATCTGTTCCATGTGCTGCTTCCATGCTGGCCTGAAGAGGCAAGTGTTAGATCCTCATGACAGAGTACTCTTTTAAAATAATAATTCTTAAAATGATGTTATGGACTTATACACTAGTCTCTTGTTAATTAGTGTGGAATGTTGACAAGGTTGAGTTTCTGAACATGCAAATCTAAGTAGGTTAGTTGACTTCCCTTGGTAGCACCTGACTTTTCTTTTCAAGTTCTAGACTATGCAAAACAAGGGAAAGAGAATTAGAAAGTAAAATTAAGAATGAGTTACTACCTCAAAGAACAGAAACATAATCATGTGTTATATCAGTCTCATTAACCCAGGACTTTCCTGTGAAAGGATACAGGAACACCACCTTCTCAGCACTTTATTTTGAGATCTATAGGGCTCCCCTTGTTAAATGGCCTTCCCCGGAAAGCAAATAATCACTTTTCTAAAGGGATCTATTTTTGGTGATCATCTTTGGGGCCTCAGTTTTGCTTTTAATCTGTAAAATAAAAACTGATTGAACTCCAAGGTCCCCCAAGCTCTAAAACACAGTGAATCTTGTCTTTTTGTTTAAAGACTTAAAACATATGCGTCGTGGGAAGAGATGGAATCTTGTAGGAGTTTATCATTCCAAGGCCATACTTACAGATGACAAACTTTGCATGAACATTATTGATGCAGTGGCATTTTGGGTGCTATTATATATAAACATGCATCCTTCTTGGAAAAGCTTCCTAATAATACAGTTTTCTTGAGGGCAAGGGCCTTTTTCACACACAAACATGCCTGTGATTTCAGATGAACACCTAAAAATAGAAAGAAAAATATAGTCTATTTTAGAAATACTTGTGTGTTTTTCTGTACTAGCTCGTATACTAATTAATTGCAAAGATTGTAGCTTGCTAGGTACACATGAAACATTTAAAAAACTCTATTGAGAAAGTTTAGAAATCAATTTAGAAATGTACTCCATTTTACTTTAAAGAATTGATGAGAGGTTCTGTATTGCCAAGGGCTTTACCAACTAAACTGGGTCGAAGCAAAAGTTACCAGGAAATCCACATGAACTTTTGGATGTCCAAGGAAAAACATGAGTGACAGTGACCTGAGCCAGGGCTCCTTTGAGCTTGTTGTCATTGGACATTAGAGGAAGAAGAGAATGAACACCTAATGATGGTATTAGGTTGGTGTAGAAGTAATTGCGGGTTTTGCGATTATTTTTAACCTTTTAAACCGCAATTACTTTTGTACCAACCTAATATTTAAAATGATTCTTTCCTAAATAAGTAATCTCAAATGCTGTCAATGAGAGTGAAAAACAGTGCAAACTTTAGGTGAGGAATCAGTTAATATCTACCAAAATTGCAGCTGAGAGTACCATCTGACCCAGTAATTTTTGGAAGCTATTCAATAGATATACAGATCTGCCTGCATACATAAGAAATGACATAGAGATAGCGTTATGACCTATTAGTATTATTGGTAGTAAAAAGATTGGGAACAACCCACTTGTTCAACAATAAGAGAATGATTGAAAAATATGTTACATCCACACAATGAAATACTATGCAATTATAAAAAAAAGAACGAGGAAAAAAATATATATGTATATTCATATTTCTTTGAATTTTTCTAAAGAAATACTGAAAAAATAAACAAGAAACTAATAAAAATGGATATCTAGAGGGAATGAGAGGCTGCAGGGTGAAGACAGTGATAGGAGTGAGATATCTAACAATATAACTTTTTATATTGTCTTGATATTTGAACCACATAAATATTTTAAAAATGCAATAACATTTAAAAACTGGAAATTTGAATTAAGTTTAGCTGCCATTATAAACAACTTTAGAGTAGAAAATAAACAATGAATTTTAAACATGAGAAAAATTACTAACCTTGTTGCTTTAATTTGATTTTGCCCATTTATGTAGACAGGTTTCTCATTATTATATTCATCAAACACACCCCAACGGAGATGGGCCCATTCATGGACAAACACTCTGCCTGTGGAAGACAGAGCATTTGTTTTGAATTTCTTTTTTCTTTTCAAATTTCTAAAATGTCAGGGATGGACCTTGCTCATCAGTGAAGATGTAACGTTACTTGAGTACACATACTCATTCTAACTGTTGAAGTACGATTCTCTCTTCCACTTTCCTCTTCCCCACCCTGTTCCCATCACCTTTTACTTTACACACTACCATTATAAAAGAAGCAATGTGAAAATATATTTAGTCCTGTAAATGCAAACCAGTGATTTACTTGT
This sequence comes from Rhinolophus hipposideros, assembly GCF_964194185.1. Lineage (NCBI taxonomy): Eukaryota > Metazoa > Chordata > Mammalia > Chiroptera > Rhinolophidae > Rhinolophus > Rhinolophus hipposideros. The sequence goes on from NC_138054.1 coordinate 30,993,707, forward strand.
CGCACATTTATTTGAATCTAATGAGGAGTCCCACATCCTCTCATTTCCCCAATGAAGCTGCCTAGCAGGCTTCTATTTAGCTTCATATAGACCTACAATTTCAGGATTTTGGGAAAAGGAAAGAAGCATATTTAAGTGCAATGGACTGAATGGTTATGTCCCCTCAAAATTCATATGTTGAAACCCTAACCCCCAATGTGATGGCATTGAGGGGGTGGGGCTTTGGGAGGTGATTAGGTCATGAGGGTGGTGGAGTCCTCATAATGTGATTAGTGACCTTATAGAAGAGACCTCAAGAGTTCTTTTCCTCTTTCTGCCAGGTGAGAACATAGTGACAAGATGGCTGTTTATGGACCAAGAAGCGGGTCCTCACCAGACACTGAATCTGCTGGTGCCTTGATCTTGGACTTCCAGCCTCCAGAACTGTGAGAAATAAATTTCTACTGTTTATAAGCCACCCAGTCTTTAGGCTGTTATAGCAGCCTGAACGGACTAAGGCACAAAATCAAATAAAGCTTTCCTGTTCTTCAGTCTGTGTTATCCAAGCATCTTGCTCTTTTCTTGTAGGTAATTCTATTATCCAGAGCAATGACTGAAACCTGGGGCCAGGGAGGGAGGAAGAAGCAGAATTATCATAGAACTTCCTCTCCAGCTTGATGGTCCTTTCTTTTTTATTTTATCCTTGGTTCTTCATGTTTATGTTTATCTCCAACTCTTGGCTCATGGAAACCCTCATCCTCATCATCAAACTTTTATAATTTTTCCTCTACCTCTCTAATTCATGCATTTTTTTTAATGTTCAGATCAAAACTGACTTCTCCCTCCTTGAAGCTTTCCAGATTAACTGCCCTTTCAAAGTGCACTTTTCTTTTGTCTGAATTTTTAAATTCTGGGAACCCAGGAAGTGTTTGCTGCGTTGACTCAGGCGGCAGCATATTGTGCAATTTGGGGATGTTGGGACAAAGGAAGGGAGGGGACCAGTCTAAGTTGAAAGTGTTAAGGACAAGTTTGTGCCTACTCATGGAATTTAGAAGGGCTGATGAAGTTATATGTTTACGCAGAGATTATCAGCACCTCATAGTTACCAGAAAAAATACTCTTATAAAGTTCTTAGTGTTTTATAAAGTGTGTTTTATAGTGTGTGTTGCTGAACTCCCTACTAGCTATATAGAAGAGAACAGAATCGATTTAGATGTAAATGGGGGTAAAAATGAAATCACCATTTGAAAGGCACGACTGTATGTTAAAATCAAAAACAAAAAATTAAGAATGGGATGGTTAGTCCTTGAGCTGCTGAGCTTTTCTCACTACAGCTTCTCCCTGAGATCTCAGTCAGTCTCCAAACCGATGACCTTGACTCCCAAACTCCAACCATCCACATCCCACTGCAGGCTGTGCTTTTCCACCAGGGTAGTCCAGTGCTCCTCACAATCGCCTGGCCTCAACAAGACTTGTGCCTTCCCCCTTTAATCTGGGCAGAAATTCTATATGTGTACTTAATGCCACCCACACATCCCCCTTGTTTTTCACTCCGTAGCAGTTCAGACCTCTAGTTCTTGTTTTCCCTTCTGGAATATCTCTCATTACTTAGAGTTGTTAGGATTAAACAAGATAACGTTTGAAAAGCAAACAGCACAGCACCTGGCACATAGAAAATTCTCATTGCTCTTATTACTATCTTTCCTGTCCTTCTCACCTCACTGCTTCCATAGTCAAATCTCATGGCCTCATACCTAGACTTCTCTTAGCTATTCTCCTGATGCCCAGTTTCTCTGTCATTGATCTGAGGAAGCCAGATTATACACACAGACCAATTCATCACCCTAAAATACTGTTTCGATGGTGGCAGTCCTGTGCTCATAAGCCTTCAGTAATGACTCACTCATTTGAGCTTTTGAAGCTCCCCATTACTTACCCCCATGTTTGTTTCAGCATTTTCTCTCACTACGTCACTTCCTACAGTCACTCTGCCCCACTGAAAGAGTCGACAGCTCCCATCTCTCAAATATGCTCTGGACTCTTCTGCCACAGATTTATTCATACTCTTTTCACTGTTCTCTCCCTTCCTTCTTTTTATCAAAATGATATTCAACATTGAAGTTTCTCTGCTTCATGAGGCCATTTCTGACCATCCTTAGCTCAAAATATTCTCTCTTTTCACTACATTCTTCTAATACTCCTTCTCTGGACCACTAATCTTGTGCTTAACTTTTTCTGGCTCATTTTGTTACTCATTTTTTAATGGGCATGTGGTCTCTCTCCCCATCCATATGGTAAGTCTTTGGAAGGTTTCAGGTTCTCTGACTCCCTTTTGGTACTAAGCACAGAATATGGTAAACAGTATGGTCTAATGTCTAGTTCTTGATTGGTCACACTTACCTCGTGATCCATAGCCAGCTATTAAGTCATCATTTAGTAGAAAGTCAGGTGTGAAAGAAATGTATTTTCCCTCTTTTCCACACCCTCTGTATTGTAGGGTATATGGATCACCTCCATGTGCCCCATACCAGTTAGTCACTATGACATTTGCCTAAATTAAAAGAAATACATTGTAATACTCTATATCTCAACTGTGATGTTGGTGATATAAACATATACATATTAAAATACCTTGAGCTGTACACTTAAGATCTGTGCATTTTGTTGTATGAATTATATCCCAATTTAAAAGCAGATTTTAAACAATGCCTCAGATGGAGTTTAAAATGCATTCACAGTTAAATATTAACAGAATTATTTGGCACTTTAAAAAACATGCATATTTCAAAAGCTTAGCACATTTCCACAGAGCTTTATTACTTCCATTTGACCCCTCCCATTTTCCAGATTAAAATTTTCTTAAATTACACTAAGCTATGCCATCTTCAAAAGGGGGTCCAACATGGTGGCAGAGAAAGATGCTGAACTCACCTCCTTCCATGGACATACTTAATCTACAGCTACACATGGATCATTTCCCTCTGAAATGATCTGAAAGTGGGATAAACTGCTCCCCCATGAAAAAGATAAAAGGACCACATTGAGATGGGTAGGAAAGGCAGAGACAGCGCTCACCAAAAAAACAAAACAAAAAAAAAACAACCCAAAAAACAAAAAACAAACAAACAAACAAAAAAAACGCATGCCAAATGTGGCAACACACAATAGGGAGGAATGTCATCAATTTGGCTCTACTCCTTTGGGAGAAGAGCCCCACATCAAGCACCCCAACCCTTGGGATCCGCCTCCAACATGTCTGGCCTAGAAAACCAATGAGGCTGATTCCAAGGGGCCCCAAGACTATAGGTAACTGAGATTCTCCTTTTAAAGGGCTCGCGTGAGGTTTCAATTTCCCCAGGACTCAACTGAAAAGCATAAATTTGAAAAGCACCTAGACTCTCTGTGAAGGAGATTTATTTACTACTCTTAAAACATCTGCTAAAGAGTCAGAGTATAGTTCAAACTCTCTCCAGAGATGGAGGCACTGTCAGATTCCATTTTTTCACTCTTCGCCTGCCCTGCTAGCACTGGCGAGAGCAAGCTCTGATGCTGCACTCTCCTGCTGCATTGCTAGAACATGGAGGGGTGACAAGTTGCTACAGTGTCCCCCTGCCTTCCTGAAACTGGAGAGCAGGGTTGCAGCACTCAACCACTCCCTGGCTGTGGCAGGCAAGGAGAAAGTCATCAACATTCTCCTGCTCCCTTGCTAAACTCCGAGAGCACAGGTGGTTGCAACATTTGCTGACTCCCTGGCTGGGGCCTGCAAGCACTAATGATCACAGTATTCTCCTGCTCCCTCCCTAAAGGCAGTTAATGTGTACACACAGACAAGACATTCTCCTGTTGCATTACTGAAGCCCCCAGGCATGGCAGTCAAGGGTTTCTTGCTGTCTTGCTGAAGACAGCAAGCATGCCCCAATGCCTATACTCTCTAGCTGCCTCACTAAAGTCAGCAGGCATGTGCAACACAAACAGACGGTGCCCCTTGATCACCTGGCCTTGATGGCCAAGGGAGCTGATGCTCTTGGGCTCCATTGGACTGTAACAATTGGAAAGACAGTTATTGGAAGGCTACCACCTTCAGTGCATGGCACAAACAGCAGGCTGAAACCACTCCCAGCCTTCATGTGGAAAAGACCTATTTGCTCATTTGAGCCTGAGGGACAGACTTCATGTTTCCCCCACATATAGAGGCTAAGGAGGTGCTCCCAGGGAATGCAGACATCCTTATGCATCCACTTGGACTCACTACAGCTCAATGATACCTCTGGAAAGGTGCTTACACACTTGTCTGGAACCTCAATTTTTGCAACTGTCACCTAAGAAATACCTCCAAATCTCCTGATCTGGAGACCAGCAGGGCTTATGATTGTGTTCCCATGAGATTGTATATATCTGCATACTTTAAAAGCTGCTGCCTGAAGATCTGGCTTCCAGTCAGCCTGAAATTAGGTGCTAAATGAGACTTCTACCCTTGAGACACTGATAGGTCTTGGCACTCCTTTAACAATGGGTACCTATTAAGTGTAAATCAGGATGTTTAGACAATCACAACAGTTCAAGGGACAACCAAGAGCGAGGGCAAGGTTGAATGATAAGCTTCATCATCTACACAAGGCACTTATTCAAAACTGAGCAAAACAGCTGCCTCACCTAATACATAGAAACAAAAACAGAGTCAAGCATAATGAGGGAAAAAAGAAATATGTTCTAAATGACAGGACAAGACAAAACCTCAGAAAAAAGACTTTAATAATACTGTAATCTACTAGATAAAAAATTCAAAGTAATGGTCATAAAGCTGTTCCCTGCACTCTAGAGAAGAATGGATGAACAAAGTGAGAACGCCAACAAAGAAATAGAAAATAGAAGAAAGTACCAAATATAAGCCACAGTGCTAAAGAATACAATAATTAAACTGAAAAATACACTAGAGGGATTTAAGAACAAATTGGATGAAGCAGAAGAACCAGTTAGTGAACTGGAAGACACACCATTGGCATTCACACAAACAGCAGCACAAAAGGAAAAAAAATTTTAAAAAGTGAATATGGCTTAAAAGACCTATGGAAAAACATTAAGAGGAATAACATTCACATTATAGTGGTCCCAGAAGGTGAAGAGAGAGAGAAAAGGGAAACAAAAATTACTTGAAGAAATATGGTTGAAAACTTCCCTAACCCAATGGAGCAAATAGACATCCAGGTCCAGGAATCCAGAGAGTTCCAAATAAGCTGAACCCAAAGAGATCCACACCAAGATACATTATAATTAAAATGTCAGAAGTTAAAGATAAAGAGAGACTCTTAAAAGCAGCAAGAGAAAAACAACTTGTTACATACAAGGGAAACCCCATAAAGCTATCAGAAGATATTTCAGCAGAAACTTTTCAGGCCAGAAGGGAGTGGAATGACATATTTAATGTGCTGAGAGGATTAAACTCCCAACCAAGAATATTCTATCCAGCAAGGTTATCATTCAGAATTCAAGGAGAGATACAATTCTCTAGAAAAGCAAAAGCCAAAGAAGTTTGTCACCACTATCTCAGCCTTACAAGAAATGTTAAAGGGACTTCTTTAAGTTAAAAAGAAATGGCACTAATAACAAGAAAACATATGACAGTAAAAATCTCACTATATCTCACATACAGTTGAAGCAATGGATCAATCACTTATAAAGCTATTATAAAATTGAAAGAAGTAGTAAAAATAACTAAAACTACATAAAATAAAAAGATGTAAAATGTGACATCAAAAACATAAAATATGGCAAAGTGAGTAAAATGTAGAGTTTTAGAATGTATTCAAACTTAACTTGTTATCAATTTAAAATAGACCATTTTATAGATATAGGCTGTTCTATGTGAGCCTGATGGTAACCACAAAACAAAAACCTATAGTAGATACACAAAAGATAATGAGAAAAGAATGAAAGCATAATACCAAATAAAGTCATCAAACCACAGGGAAGAAAGCTAGAGAAGAAAAAAAGAACACTGAGAAACAAAACAACCAGTAAAAAATTAACAAAATACCAGTAAGTACATATCTATCAATAATTATTTAAATGTAAATAAACTAAATCTCCAATCAAAAGACAGAGTGGGTGAATGTATAAATAAACAAGACTTTTCTATAAACTGCCTATAAGAGATTCACTTCAGACGTAAGGAGACACACAGACTGAAATTGAAAGGATGGCAAAGATGTTTCATGCAAATGGAAACCAAAAGAAAGCTAGGGTAGGTATACTAATATTAGACAAAAATACTTTACAGCAAATACTAACATACCTTGTAAAGATTTTGTTGGGTATCCGATGGACATGCGTCCTATTTGGGAGACCACCTCAGAGATGCTGTGGATGCCTGATCATGGCATTGTACACCAGAAGCTAAACATTAATGAATGCCAACTATAATTTTATATATATAATGTGATAGCTCGGTGTTAGGTCGGAGGGATAGTGGATGGGGGGAGGGGGGTTCACAGTGTGAGGGATATAAATGATGAACGTCTAAGTATTACCTTGTCTTGTACACCTGAAACTAACAAATTAAAAAAAAATACTAACATACCTAAAGAGAGAAATTGACACCATACATTAATAGTAGAAACTTTAACATCCTATTTACATCAATGGATAAGTCACCCAGACAGAAAGTCAATAGGAAACATCAGTCTTAAAGGGCACATCAGATCAGATAGACTTAATAGATATACACAGAACATTTCATCCAAAAGAAGCATCACACACATTCTCAAGTCCACATGAGGCATTCTTCAGGATAGATCATGTTAGGCCATAAAATAAGTCTCAATAAATTCAAGAATATTGAAATCATAGCAGGCATCTTTTCAGAATGCAATGATAGAAATCTAGGAATTAATTAATTAAAGAAGAAAACTGGAAAAATCACAACTATGTGGAGATTAAACAACATGCTACTGAAGAACCACTGGGTTATTGAAGAACTCAAAGGATAAATGAAAAAATACCTAGAGAAAAATGAAAACAGAAATACAACATACCTTAATCTATGGGATACAGCAAAAGTGTTTTTAAGAGGCAAGTTCACAGCAATACAAGACTACTTCAACATACAATAAAAACCTCATATAAGCATTCTAACCTTACATCTAAAAGAACAACAAAAAGAAGAAGAACAAACAAAGCCCCAAGTTAGCAGAAGGAAAAAAAAAACAACATTAAAAATCAGATGGAAATAAATAAAAACTAATAAAATAATAGAAAATGTCAATGAAACTAGTAAGTGTGGATTCTTTGAAAAGATAAACAAAATAAACCTTTGGCTAGACCCAGAAGCAGTGGGGCTCAAGTAAATAAAATCAGAAATGTAAAAGAAGTTACAAATGATACTACAGAAATACAAAGGATCATGAGACTACTATGAACAATTATATTCCAACAAATCAGACAACCTAGAAGAAATGGATAAATTCCTAGAAACATAAAATCAATCACTTTTTATGTTTAATATTTGTCTAATATTTTTGTCTAATATTAGTATACCTAGAAACATAAAATCAATCACTTCTCGGCCTTTTGGCTAAGATCAAGTCTAGAAACATACAATCTTCCAAGACCGAACCATGAAGAAATAGAAAATCTGAGTAGAACAATTACTAGTAGGAGAACGAATCAGTAAGTAAAACCCTCCTAACAAAGAAAAAATCCAGCACCATACAGTTTAACTGGTCAATCCAACCAAAATTCAAATAAAATTTAGTACCTATCCTTTTTAAACTCTTTCAAAAAAAACTGAAAAGGAGGGAATGCTTTCAAACTCATTTTACGAGGCTAACATTACACTGATAACGAAACCAGACAAGGACACCACACACACAAAAAGGATATTACAGGCCTATATCCCTGATGAACACAGATGCAAAAGTCCTCAACAAAATATTAGCAAATCAAATTTAACAATATATTAAAAGGACCATACACCATGATCAAGTGGGATTTATTCCAGCTATGCAAAGATGATCCAACATCCACAAATCAATCAATGTAATACACCACAATAACAAAATGAAAGATAAAAATTATATGATCATCTCAATAAATGCAAAAAAACAGCATTTGAGAAATTCAACTTCCAATTATGATAAAAACTCTCAATAAAGTGGATATAGAGGAAGCATCCCTTAACATAATAAAGGCCATATACAAGTTCACACAGCTAATATTATACTCAATGGTGAAAGTTTAAAAGCTTTTTCTCTAAGATCAAGAACTCATATAGCTCTATAACAAAAAAACAAAAACAAAAACAATCTAATATAAAAAATGTGCAGAAGATCTGAATAAACATTTTTCCAAAGGCATACAGATGGCCAACAGGCACATGAAACGATGCTCCACATCACTAATAATCAGAGAAACGCAAATCAAAACCACAATGAGAAGTCCTCTCACACTTGTCAGAATGGTTATTATCAGAAACTTAAGAAATATAAAGTGTTTGTGAGGAGGCAGAGAAATGGGAACCTTTGTACACTGTTGGTGGGACTGTAAATTGGTGCAATCACTATGGAAAACAGTATGAAGCTTCCTTGTAAAATTAGAAATAAAGTGAGCATATGATCCAGCAAATCCAATTCTGGGTATTTATCCAAAGAAAATGAAAACACTAATTTGAAAAGATATATGCATCCTATGTTCATTGAAGTATTATTTACAATAGCCAAAATATGGAAATAACCTAAATGTCCATCAGTTGATGAATGGATAAAGAGGCACACATGGAATAACAATGAATGTAATTTTGCCATTGCAACAACATGGATGGGCCTGGAGGGTATTATGCTAAGTGAAATAAGTCAGACAGAGAAAGACAAATACTGTATGGTTTCATTTATATGTGGATTCTAAAAAAAAAAGAAAAAGGATACAGAGAACAGATTGCCAGAGGGGAGGAGGGTTGGGGTGGGTGGGCAAAATGGGTGAAGGAGATCAAAGGTACAAACTTCCAGATTATCTATGTATGTCATAAGGATAAAATGTATAGTATGAGGAATATAATCAACAATAGTGTATTAACTTTGTATGGTGACAGATGGTAATTTCACAATGTATACTGATGCTGAATCACTATGTTGTACTGATATAAGATTGTATTTCAATTATACTTCAATAAAAAACTTTATATAGTAAAATTTAATCAGAATGAAAATTTTTTTCTGAAGTCAACAATGTAAAATTCTGACATTATAAAACAGTATAAAACATAATAAAATATCTAAAGAAATTTTAAGAGCAATTACACATCATTCAGAACTGTATTGTAAAATGTTACAGCCTTTTGTGAACAACTTTCTGAGGGTTATTTCATCAGTGCAAGACAAAAAGATGTGTTTGTTTTAAGCCTTGTCCTTTTATTCCCATAACCAATAGATTAGCAAAACAATCATTCTATGGAAGTTATATTTCACCTTGCACCCTGACCATTTCAATTAGTATTACTAAAACAATATTTTAAGTTCAAAACTAAAGTAAATATTTATTCAAATAACCATCTATAGAATACAATTTTATATACAACATTGTTTCTTTTGTTTTTAGAAAGAAAGATATGTTGTTTGGGACTTGCCCTTAGAAGTATTATTTTTTTTTTAAAGCTGATTCTGAAAAAATAGACCTAATATGATTACACACACACACACACACACACACATATATTTATATATATATAATTATCACTGTACTATATAGGTAATGGTGTGTGTGTGTGTGTGTGTGTGTGTGCACCCCACTGAGGACTAGAGGAAGGTAATATTTTTATTTTATTTCCCATAATTCTGCATTCTTTGATTTTTATTGCAATGAGCATGAGCACGAATTACTTTTATAATAACTAACATTTATTTTTAGAAAGATAGGAATTCAAGCCAAGGTATTTGCAAGTAACACCTACGAAAAGAGCTACAGATGTCATGCCCTTGCCTAGTCTTCATTTGAACAAATTCATTTGAACAAATTCATTCATTTGAACTCATTCCTATTTCTGCAAATTTGTCCTGAAGCAAAAGGGAAGTGCTCTGCATGGGATGGAATACTTGGGCCGTTGGGGGTTACATCCTACCTTATAGGCCATAGTAATGCAGTTTTTACCTACTTGTCCTAACCCTTTGTCCCCTCGTCTGCTTCCTACTGACTGTGGCTTCACAGGGACAGGAATACCCAACTTGTCTTTCAGTGCTCTGCCGTGCCTACTGTGGCTGGACGTAATAATCATTCACCAAGGGCTTGCTTAATCGACATCCTGAGGTGGAAGAAATTGGTATCCAACAGCTGTATGGACAGCCTTCAGTAACCTTTCTTTCCTTTAATCTTCCTGTTCAGTCAGAGTCTCATTTTTGCTTTAGTTCTTTATTTCTTCATTAGGAGCACTATGTGGTTTGGGGGTTGGTTATCTCCAATACTTCTGTCTTCCACAGATGGCCAAATTAGTTCATGAACTCTATATAGAAAGCTAGAAACAACATAGCTGAGTGCAGAGAACATGGGTGTATGAATCCAGTAGACATGGATTCAAACTGTGGCTCTGTAATTTACTAGCTGTTGGACTGGGGACAAAATTCTTACTTTATTTGAGCTTCAATTTCTCAATTTGTGATAACAGCAACTAAGTTTAGGGTGTGAAGGACTTAAACAATATATGGAGAATGCCTGGCACTTAGTTGAAGCTTAAAAAACAGTAGCTCTCTTCCAAGTTTATCCCAGTTCCTCCCTCTCTCCTATCTCCATGCCCGAGCACTGTCAAATGCTCTCATCTGGTCATAAATCAAACGCTTTCAAGAGCCTCTGCAATACTAGGGTCCCTATCTAGAGTACCATACCATCTAATTACCGAGAGAATAACTTCAAAGGAGAGCTAAGAATTAAAACAGCCTGAGGAAATTTCACACCAATGACAAGAAAAAGAGAAACTGTACCACATGTTCCAGTCCTTCTGTTTGAGCTGTAGTTACAGATTTAGAACCCACTCTGTTACTGAAGCCCTGAGTGAACCTTCTCAATGCCTCTGCTTCTGCCCCTACTGGTAGCTTCTAGGGCTCTTGTTCACAGTAAGTTCAAACAGTCATTTGCCAGAGTTATTTAGCATTTATTTATAGCATGCATACTAGTATGTGCTAGACATTATCAGGGATGTTTAACTATTAGGCTGGTGCAAAACTAATGGCGGTTTTCGCAGTTATTTTTAACCTTTTACACCCTCATTACTTTTGCACCAACCCAATATGATCTACAGCTTATGAGAATCCCTTGAAGGTTAAGTTACTGTTTGGGTTGGATGAGAAAAGGTAGCCTCTCCATCCCTCCCCACTCTCTGCCTTCCTTCTTATCAACATACTCCTCAAAAACAGTGTCCTGCGCTTGGGCTAATGTGAAATTTTGCTAATTTACACTCTGGCAGGAGAAGACAGTCGTATTTTTATATGTGTGGGTGGCTTATGTTTCTGTCTGGATATACAAGTTTACTGCCCCTGACAGGGTGGGAAATGAAGATAGTCTTACTTGGAATTGTTTCCGTTAAAACTCATAGTCAGTAGATAAAACCAGTTTTTGGTCCTTAACCAAAAATTTCAGGAAAGACCCTGTAAGTTACAAAGTAGACAGTTCTTCTGAGAGGCTACCTGGGCAATGGCATTCTGCTAATTTTACTGCATAATTTATACTCATTTATTATATTTCCATATGTTTTGTGGATAACAATCTTCCTAATAATATTATTTGTGTATTAATATCAATGATTTGTTTTTGTTTAAGTTCTCACTTTTAAAGTTTGAACACGGTGTATGTTGGTGGCTATTTTTCCTTGATTTAAGCTCCTTTAATGAAATTCTGAATTCTTACCTTTTCATATGATTCTTGTTTCACTTTGCTGTAATTATTAGCTTTCCATGTGGCAGGAATTAAAATCTTTATGTTTCTGAAAAACAGTCTTCTCTTAGTAGCATTAAATAGGTAAAAAGAAGCTTCAGTGATCATTTCCTATAACCAAATAAAAGAAAAGCTTATTTTATCCCTTATAAATCCTTTATGTTTGAGTTTTCTGGTTATAGTTGAGTAAAGTAGTAATAAAAATAATGAAAATATTTTGAAGGAACCCATTTCTTTTAGAGACAGCATTAGACTTTGAGAAAACTTAGGAGCAAAATGAATAAACCTCACATGGTTTTCTAGAAGAGATTTTAGGATACTAATTATGTGTCTGGGCTTGCCTACATAATTTTCCAATTCTGTGAAAAGCTTTTAAGCTTTTACTAAACAAATCCTTTTCATGTCACATCCGTGGGCATATTCAAGACCACACCTTATGATGATACTAATTTCACTAAAACACTAGCAAAAAGTGGCTTTTCAGTAATGGAGCTATAATCCTCCCTTACGATAAACTGAAAATAGTCAATTACTTTACAGAACATTTAGGTGAAAAGAAAGAATTTTGCTTTTTGGCATTCCATCCAAACTCTCCCTCTTTCTATCTGAGATTTATCACCCTCAGGCTGGGATGAAGAACATGATTTTAATAAGCACAGTCATGCTTATTCCTCAAACATCTGGTCTTTGTTGCCACAATGCATTATTTTTAAAGCTGCTACCCCCAAAACAGTAATGTAGGAAAACAAAGAGAAAAAAAAACACACTAAAATTAGCAGTAACTAACAACAACAAATCAAAAAGGACTAGATCAACATTCTGTGAACTGGGACTACACAGACTTAGGTAAACAAACTGGCTTGGGCATAGTTATAATTTGGGGTGCGATCTTTAAGAAACACTGCTCTCTTTACTGCTCAAATTACAAACCGGGCGGTGTTGTTAGCTCCTTCAAGAAGGCTATAGGTCTGTTCTAATGGGACAATGCCTTTGACTTCATACTTGCCACTCACCTTAATATTTGGGATGAGGTTCTGATCCTCGGATATCTGAGGATTGATTGCAAGGAGTAATCCATCATACCCGTTGTTTTGAAGCTGCACTCCGGCTCCCAGGAATAGGAGTACTGGACTTAGAGCCACCAGGAGAGTCACAAACTTCAGGCTGCAAACAGGACTTGCATTGTCCCTGAGGGTCATGTTGTAGAGAAGCCTCCAGTTTACTCACACCGGTCCTGCTGGGTACATTGTGCCAGGTTGTCAGCGGTGAAGTAGAGTTTCTTCCTGAATGTGGAAGGTCCTAGAATTTGTGATGAAGGAGGTGCCTTCTTTGCAAAATCTGGGGTGGATCTATCTGAGACCTGTCTCTACAAGTCCTCTAGGCAATGCCACACTTGCCTGTTCTGTGGCTGAGCTTTCTCCTGAAATATGGTTGGGAAAGAATCTTCCACCTCTTACTCATTTTATGATTCTCAGAAGGAAGAGGAAAATAAGACAAAAGGAGCTTGAAAGAGGGAGGCCTGGCTGGCTGGACTGGAAATCAGAGAATCTGGATTGTTCAACTCACTTTCAGTAATCAGTAAAAACACAGAAATCTGTAGTGATTTTTCTCTCTTTATCCTTGGCAGCCTTCTCCATCAGTCAGCAAAACAACTTCCCTACTGTGCTCAAGCCATTTTTTGTTTGTTATAAGATTCTCTTGTCTGCTTATTTTGAAGATATGGAAATCCATCCTGTAGCCCTGTCCCTGGGGCCCTTGGGTCACATAGTCTGGGCAAGCTCTCAGCTGATGGCTGGGGGTAAGGTATCAGATATCCCCCAGGGAGAGCCAAGTGCCAGGAACTTGGGATCCTGTGCAGGCCCCAGAGACCTTTCCCTCTGCCCTTGCTGCCTTTTTCTCTGGGCCAGGAAAAAGAAGGAATTTCTCTTTTAGCAACTCTCTCGTGAGGGCAAGGCTCTGCTTCGTTCAACCTTCCATTTCTCTAGTATGTATTACAGGATCTGGTTTATAGTAGGCCTCACAAATACTTCATGAGTGATTGATTAATAATACCTGATAATTTCATAGTGTTTTAGAGTTTACAAATGAACCCATTTAAATGTTAATTCCCTGATGCAGGTATAATTGTTACTTCTGTTTTTCAGTGAGACACTGAGTCTTAGAAAGATTATGAAAATTAGCCAATGGGGGCAGGAACTAACATTTATTGTGTGATGTGTTTTATCATACCTATTTTATGGATGATAAAACTAAGGCTTAGAAAATCTAACGTGTTCAAGGTTGTGTGGGTATTGTCATATTGTTAGAATGAGACCAAGGGACTCCAAATTCCATTGTTTGTTACTACATCATATTGTATCATGTTCTCAAGAAACTAGAAATAAAGTGTTAGGAGCTGCAACATTAAGGGGTATTGAAGGGAATTTTTCTCTTGCTATCCCTCTGCTTGGAACCTCTTCTCTCATGGCTTCTCACCTGCTCTTCCTTCAAATTCCAGTTGTGGCCTGTAAGCCTGAGCTAAGCTCCCTAAATATGTCAAATCCCCTCTTTCATGCTTTCACAGTATCAGATCCCTCTCCTCTGAAGCATGATTATGGTTACAATGTCACATTCATATTGTGTAAGTGGTTGTCTGCTTCCCGCTGAAGGGCATGTGAGACAGGAGACCCTATCTGTTTTGCTCATTACCTCCTCAGCACCTAGCTCAGTTAATTCAATAAATATTTGTTGAATGAATAAATGACTGAATGAATGGAGTCAGAAAAAGTAAATAAAAGCCAGATTGTGAAGGAGCCATGAATCATAGTGTGACAATACACTCCCCTCCATCCCCACTTTGAAAGTTCTCCCCTTCTAGGAGGTATCTCTTCTGTTCTAGAGCAGATTCCCTCTTGCTCCTTCTTGACAGAAGCATGTAAGTATTGGTGCTACCCATGGGTGTGGAGAAGAATGGAAGGTCACTGGTCATCATGTGGCCAAATTAGCTCACTCTTCTGCTCAGAGGTCAGCTTAGCTGTTTTGTCTTGGGGGGCTAATTACCGGCCGTGAATTTTTCCCACTCACTCCCAGTGTGTCCACAGAGAAGAAGTGCAGAGGTGTGGCAATTCTTCAGTCTTTACCTGTAACTATGACTCACTGACTGGAACAATGCACTTTATTTTCAACTTTCCTTGGCAGTTTATTTTCCTATGCCAATTTCTTGTGATTTTAAGAAAAACATTATTCCCTTCAGCAAAGAAACATGCTTAAAAATTAAACTCATAAGCCACATTTTGTCGAGAATCAGAGAGGAATTTCTTCTTGCCACCATGCACACTTGTGTAAATTGTTCACTGGCTGAGGGTCCACTGAGGGCTGACATCCCGCTCTCTCTCCCCTTTTCTTATTGGCCATTACAATGGCTCCTTAGAATGTGGGAGGGGAAATTGCTGGCTACAGAGTGCACCCAGCTTTATAAAGAAAAGCCAGACGTGAACAATCCTGTTTAACCTCACCTGGGTTAAAAACTGAACAAGCTACTCAGGCTTTGCTCACCCTGGGCTGAGAGTCCAGGCGTGACATCCATTCCCGTCTATCTGCTTTTTGCTTCTTTGGTTCTGGAACTCAATCCCCAAGTCTGGCCACTTGACTGGACTCGACTGGCATCATCTGTCCCTTACAAGATTCCCAGTCACTGACCCATTCTCTGATCATGTCTTGGGAGCCACATTCACTTCTGAAAGCCTGTTCCCACCACCTTTGTTCTGACCTACCCTCAGAAACCTTTGTGCTCTCAGCAACCACATCTGGGGCCAGGCCAACTGAAGAGCTCTTCTTACTGCCTTATCCTCTGGCCAGCTGACCAGAGAGACAAAACTGAAAGCTGGAGAAAACGAACTTGACTAAATGACGTAGTCATTTCTGAACAGTATCCACTCCTGATAGAGTGTGACTTTGAGAACAAAAACAATTTTTCCTTTCATTCAAAAAATATTCCCTGCTCGTGTCTATAAATTTCATGATATCTAAGAAATGAAATATACCTGAAGTGAAGAGAAATGAGAATACGACATTCAATCATTGATTTCAGTGTTGTCTAAACTATAGGAATCTGCTTTGCTTTTAAGAAAATAAGATTATTCAGTTTCAGTAATTGAAGAATCTGAGCACGTCTTTGTTCACTGTCTGACTGTGCAGTTCAGCTCGGCCCCACAAGGCCTCTCTGTCTGTTTCCTTTCATGAAGTCTGCTGGTGAAGACCCACAAAGTGAGTAAAACATGCGACTGGTGTCAGAGGAGTCAGGAGATTTGACATCTTGAGGAGTCCAAAAAAGCTGTGGATTAGTACCTCTCAGGCTTTTGTTTCAACTCTTGCAGCAATCTCACTCAGAAGAGGAAAGGAGGGGCCGAATGTGGAGCTGGGCTGTAAGACTTATGGGTCACTGTAGTTTTGAAATGTTTATGAACTAAATCAAAGTAGAAGTGAGACAGATTGGAAAGACTAAGAATTTAAATAAAAGACGTAGTTTGCCGGGGACTCAGATGGCAACATTTCATACCTCCCTTACCCATGTCTTCAAACTTATACAGTAGTCCCCCCCTTATCCAGAGTTTTGCTTTCTGCAGTTTCAGTTACCTGCAGTCAACCTCAGTCTGAAAATATTAAATGTAAAATTGTAGAAATAAATAATGCATGCATTTTAAATTGCATGCCATTCTGAATCGCGTGATGAAATCTCGCACTGTTCCGCTCCAACCTGCCGTGGCTGTGAATCATCCCTTTGTCCAGATCCACCCACGATGTATTCACTACCCACCCATCAGTCACTTAGAAGCCATTTCGGTTATCAGATTGACTGTCACAGTATCACAGTGCTTGTGTTCAACTCACATTTATTTTACTTAATAATGGCCCCCGAATGGCAAGAGTAGTGATGCTGGTAATTTGGATATGCCAAAGAGAAGCTTCCTTTAAATGGAAAGGTGAATATGGTACAATAGATATTCAGATAGAAAGAGAGAGAGAGAGACCACATTCCTATAACTTTTATTATAGTATAGTGTTACAATTGTTCTATTGGATTATTAGTCATTATTAATCTCTTACTAACTTACAAATTAAACTTTATCATAAGTATGTATGTATAGGACAAAAATTGTGTATTTAGTTTTGGTACCATCCATGGTTTCAGGCACCCATTGGGGGTCTTGGAATGTATCCCCTGCAAGTAAGGGGGAGGGGACTACTGTACTCATTTTCAAAGCAAAAGAGTAAAGTGGATGGTCCAGATAG
Organism: Rhinolophus hipposideros; assembly: GCF_964194185.1. Taxonomy (NCBI): domain Eukaryota; kingdom Metazoa; phylum Chordata; class Mammalia; order Chiroptera; family Rhinolophidae; genus Rhinolophus; species Rhinolophus hipposideros. Next base: position 31,010,867 of record NC_138054.1, read on the forward strand.
GGTCTGGAAAGTCATTTGTGTTTGTCATGCCACCAAAATGCCAAAACCTGGAGCTCTTACACTTCATTTCTAGTTTCTTGAATCCTCCCCATGCAGTCTTTCACCGCTGGACTTTTGCTATTAAGCCTCCTCCACACTCACTGAGGCAATAATTTTGCAGATCATTTTGTGCATGAGGAAAAATCTCTCCAAAATTTGCCAAAATAAATGGAAAACAAGACCTACTTTTAATGACAACCCAATGAAGAAAATAGGAGATAGGATATGAAATATTACTCATTTACAAAATGGGCATAAAATTGCCTTCCATAAAATATTATTGTCTCTCTTACGTACCAGATAGTATAGAGCGTCACGTGGATGTAAAATATTATCATTATTATTATCATTGTTTTCCAGAGAAGAAAAGAAACAGAAAGCAGAAATGTAGGGGAAATGTTTTAAAGAGATGAAAAATAACCACGAAGACTGGAGAACAATAAACGGAAGTAGAAGGCACCAAATTTTGACTCTGCTTTATCTTAGTCTCCCCTTCTGTTTTCTTCCTGCTCTTGTTCTGCGAGGTTCCCCTGCTGCCACCATCCCACAGGCGGTGAGGAGTGCAGTTTCCAGGCTCTCGGCCTCATGTGGAAAGGTGCTGGCTCAGGTAGTAAATGGCCATCAACTGTGATTGCATGGCCATCAGCTGTGGGTAGTTGGCCGTCAGCTGTAACCAGTGAGCCATTGGCCACTAATATAACTGCTGTGGCTACACTAGCAGAAAAATGGGGGCTAGCAAGAAGATGGTGGCTGAGCTGGCAAGCATGGATTGCAGTTAGGATGGCGGGTTGCGGACAGTGTGGATCCAGCCTCCAGTGAGACTATAGTGCTGCCAGCGAAAATATAGCAGTATGACTCCCCCATCTATGGCTCCGTGGGTGTTCCTTTTTGGCCTCACCATATCCTGTGTTCTTATGTGGGGAGCGGGACTAGAGACCCTGTCTGACACCCTGCATGACACCACCCCAAGGGGCAACAGGTCTTTTGGTTTTCCTTCCTCTCCTCTGCTACTTCTAATGCTCCATTTAACCCTGCTAGTCCTGTGAAAAACAGAAAGCCACTGCAGCTGGTGGAAAGATCCGGCTATTGGGGCATTAGGACTCCCCCTTCTGTTCTTGGGATGCAGGTACCTGGGGCTCTGAATCTTCAGACAGAACTCCAGACAAAATCGACCTGCAGGACCTCCCTGCCAGAGTGTACCAACAAGCTAGTTAGAGGAGTGCTTCTCAAATTGGAATGTGCCTAAGAATCACCTGTTCAAATGCAGATTCAGAGTCTAAGTCAAGGTGAGGCAAATATTTTGCACACTTACCACGCTCCCAGGGGCTGCAGGGGCTGCTGGTCTTTGAGCCACCCAGGTGTATTCTCTATCAGAAGTGCTCCCAGGGAATATCCAGGGATTTGCTTGGTGATTATACCTTACACAGGAAAAGCCAGTCTTTGTAGTCTTTAAATGTATTTTTACCTTCTTATGAGAAAAGCCTGCGTTTTCTTCAGAACTCAGGGGGAAAAAAAAGCATACATTTTTGTGGTGATACTATTATTTAAGCATTCTTTGTAAAGAAACAAGTACAAAGTACTTGTGCGTTAAAACACACACACACACACACACACATTCTTGAAAGTCACACTTGCTATTGTTAAAGCCCCTACCCCAAATTCAATCTGTTTTCTCATTGATCATATGTGAGCCATAATAAGATTGCTTTAATGAACTCCAGTATGTAGCCTCAAGCAAGTAATTTCCAAGAAGGTACATTATTCAAACAGGGGACTACTTCCTTAACTTTTATTTCTCTTTTTTAAAAACTCATTTATTCATTTATTCAAAAATAAAATCATTTCAAATATACCTAAAGAAAGCTCTTAAACATGTAACGCCATGTGTCTGCTTGATGCCAGACACTGTTCTAAGTGTTGGCTATTATAGTGAATGAAATGGGCCAAGTCCCTGTCTTGATGGAGTGTATATCCTAGAGAAGGGAGAGAGACGACAAACAAATAGAATGAGCTATCTAGTGACAGTGTTATGGAGAATAGGAAATCAGGTAACGGGGAGGAAGCATGAGAGAGTGGAAGCAGGGGTTGGCTATTTTGTATCAGGGGATTGGGAAAGGCCTCACAGATGAGATTATCAGGAGCCAGGGAAAGATCCAGCCTCCAGTGAGACTATAGTGCTGCCAGAGAGAGCCATAGATGGGGGAGTCATACTGCTATATTCTCTCACAAATATGTGAGAAATAGTGCAGGCAGAGGAAAGGCCAAATGGGAAGGCCCTGAAGCCAGAGGGTACCTGGAGAGGAGTGAGCACAGGAGAGAGCCTGAGAGCGGCAGTGGAGACCTCGGCCCTAAGGCTGGAGGGTCTGGCTCCCAGTGGAGTGCCTTGATCTGACTGTCAGACTTCCTTTTTTGTGAGGAGGCCAAGGGTGGAAGAGGGCCCAGCAAGGAGCTTATTGCAGAATGCAGGCAAGACAGCGGAGATGGACAGAGCTCAAGGAAGAGTTTGGTTGTCTTTGTTTAGCCTTTCTTCAGCTTTCTAGAAGTTTCTTTTCTCCTCGCCACTAAATAATTCTGTTGTGGAGGTGAACTAAAAGCTCTTTAGGTCGTAAGCTTAGTAAGCGAGGAATCGAGGAATACTTCTTTGCCTGCCCAGAAGTGCTGGCATAATGCCGACTGACAAAAGAGAGATAAAACGAGAAACAATGATATGAAATAATCTGAGATCTGTAGTTATTTGTAGTCAAATGACAAAAAATATAGTCCGAGTGTATAACATAAGGCTATGAGTTTTAGTGCCTCATCCGTAAATGCTCCATGAATGGTAGCTATAGTTACTATTATCAATACAATTATCAGTTGCTGTCAGCTGGGGTCCCCTTGCTCCTCAGAGACCTACGTACAATTGGATTTTATCCATATCAACTCCATGGCTGATGGCAGACCAAGACCCCCACCCCCAGATTTCTGCATCTACCTGGACACCTGACTTCTTAAAACTCCTGTTTCCCAGATCCACACATGCTGTTTCTGTGCTTCACATTGTTTCAAAGGTCGTGTTTTGAGTTTTCCAAAGAAACATGTATACATTGTGTTTGTCAGCAATTTAGACTTTATTGGAGAGTTCATAGGGGAAGCTAAATAGTTATTTGCCACAGGAAAAAACAAAACAAAACTTTGACATCACTGAAGGTATCAGCATGCTTTAAATAATTTTCTACAGCTATGGATCTCTTTTGGCCCCCAGGTTGCCTCAGCCTCTTTCTATCTTAAGGGATCTTCATCTCTCCTCCTTTCTCTCTTTTCCCTACTTTCAAGAGAAAAACCAATCAGCTAATCACCACCAACAAAATCCCTGCTTGGCCTCATACAGAGCCAGTGACCTGCTCCTCTCAATCCTGGGCACCACTCAAAAGCCAGGGAGGGTGGGAGGATTACAGGGACCCCTCTTCAACCTCAAACATTTATAAAGCGAGCTCCCCCAGAAGGATGCTGGCCCATAAGAGTTTTTAAGGACTATTGTGGCTCAGGCACTTATCTTCCTGGATGGCTTCCAAAGCCGCTCCAGCTTATCTCTGTTTCTTTTCCTTTAAATTTAAAGTGGAGCTATTTACTCTTCTACCATTTTTATTTCTTGTGATATGTCATTTCTATTCCCCAAAGATACTATTTTCCCTTTAATTAGCTGGGCACAGCTAAGGTTTCAGAGTTTTCCCCATATCCTACCACTCCTAGCACTTTCCCTTGATCCCAGTTTACTTGAATAACCTTCTATTGTGATTATTTCAAGGGTTTTGGCTGTGGCTTGAAAATTCCATGAAGACCCTGCTGAACCTGACACCATCTTTAATCTCCTTTCTTTATTCCTATTACTCACCAATTCTTTTTGTCTCCTGTATGAGTACTTTCTCCTCTGCTTTTTTATATTTTCCTCTAAAAAAGGTTAGGGAGCAACTGTTAAAAAATATTATTGGAATGTATCTTTTACTACTTAGCCGTTTTTATTTTTTCTCTATTAGAAAGTAATGGGATGTTTTTTGAATAGGGAATTTTTAAGGTCACATAGCTAGGAAAAACAAAAACAAAAATCAGTCCTTTAATGTAATGTTAGAATTGGTTAACGATACAATCATTTTAAAGATTAAAAAATGTACAATGGATGATATATTTAGCCAAGATCAAATGTTCGTGTTCTAAAAATATTAAGAGTATTTTAAAAAACCAATAATTATGAGAAACTGACAAACTTTTTAAAATAAACTTTTCAAAGAGCATTTGGTGTTTTTCAGCCAAGAATAAAAGAATGAATTTTTTTCTAGTGTCATAATTTATCCTAAATGCCATTATATCATATACATGTTATATCTCCATGTGGATGAGTTGTCATATTATGTATATTGCTATATATTATAGCAATGAGTTGTAGATTACTTTCTAAGCAGGGGATAAAGCCAAAAAATTAAAATGCCAGAGTCTAAGAAATTATTAAAATTTTCTGCCACTTCTGTTTTGAATTGTATATATTTTTATTGGCATTCACCTATAATCCTGTACTACAACAATCTTATGGAAGCAGTGTTTAAATGGTTAAGTTATTAGGCTTTGAAGTTATACTGCCTGGATTGAAATTCCAGCTCTGCTTTTTACTGGTTGCATGTCCTTAGGTAAGTTATTAAATATCTCCATGCCCAGTTTCTCCATCTTTAAAATTGGTTTAAAGTTTAAACAGTACATGTAGTGATTAAAAGAGTGCCTAGGTCAGAGTAAGAGTTTAATAAACATTAATCCACATTAATTAATAAACATTAATCCACATTAATTATGGCCTTTCTCTGGTCTGTGTGGCACCTGCTTGGGCACTGTTAGTTTCCTACTCAATAATCAGCCTCTTTCTCTTTCTTGCTGGCAGAACCCATCTTCCATGACAGAGGTCAAAAATGTCTGATGCTCATTTTTCCAAGCCTCCCTCGTATGGGGGCATGACTATGTAACCCTGACTCCAGCCAATAATCTAAGGAGTAGTCTGCTTACAAAAGGCAGGTGGAGAAGAAGGAAGTGGTGCTGTTGGGATCGTTTATAGAAAAGATTTTCCTCCATGAAATAAAGGGAACTGTCTAGAAAAATCCCATCCTTCTTTCCTATAATGGTGCCGGAAGCTGAGGGAGCCTCTGTGGCAGAGATGGAAGGTGAGGAGGGCAGCTAAAGAGTGAAAGTAGTAAGTGTGTGAAGCCTTTGTCCCTTAATACACTGTGACAGTTGAGCCAACTAGGGAAGACTAACTCCAGACTTCTCACTGCATGAAGTAATGAAAGCTCGGATTCTTCAAGACATCATTAGTCAGGTATCCTGTATTTCCCGCCAAAACTGTTACACAATTGGTAAAGCACTGGAGAAAATAGCATTGACATTTATAAAAAATGCCAATCAATGTTTGGAAACATGTACATGAAGTTGTTTAACATGTAAATGATATGATACTTTAATGAATAAATTAATCTTATTTTCATCTTCTGGGTAAAATTTTGACCGAGTGATTTTCTCTTTCATACAAAGGGACCATGCTTAGCTTCAGTAAACTAGGGAGTAAAATGCCCATGCAAAGTAGGCAAGCCTGACATAAAATAATAAAAAAGTAAACAATAAAGCTAATCTGTTAGGTTTTTTTAGTTTTTCTTAAAATGTGTACTAGACTGTAAAATAACTATGTCAATTTTATATTTGTATCCTTGCATTATTAATTTTCTGTCTCCAAAGGACCACATTCTACTTGTGGATATTTTTCTTCATATTTGACACCAGGGACTCCATCATTTTCTGAGTGCTCTTTAAATGGTTAACAAACTCTCAAATTAATTTCTAGTTATATTAGTAGATTTTCAAGCAATACAAGAATAAAATAGTGTCTATACTCTCTATGACGAGACAGCATCTTTATGTCATGAGATTTAAATTGCTTACATTTATTCTTAAAGCCTTTAATAACTCATCAGAGCCAAATGATAATATATTTTAAAAATGAAATTTCAAACCCACACGTCATTTTTCCTTGGTCAGCCAAAGAAATGCTAATGTCCATAGGATAAAATATCAATCTTAAAATAAGATAAGCAGTGTTATTTTCTGCATGGTATTAAAATAAGCTTCTGATTTTCAAATTGGCTACATATTATATTTTTATATTATATATTAAACATGCAATATATAGTATGTTAAATAATATAATATATTAAATGTTCCATACATGAACTAATTTTCTTGAGTGTAAATACTGAACATATGCTACAACTTGGTTTACATTTGACAGTGTTTATTTAACTGGTCATTCTGGATTTTTGCAGGTTATGGTAAATACTGGAACCATTTATAGTTTAGAGTGACAAGTAGATTCACGTATGCTATTTCTTTTTTTTTTTAAGCTCATTTTTGAACACTCCAACTTCTGTGGGAAATATCTGGATTAAAAGAGATAATCAGATCTAGCATTTCCACTCCTTGGTATTTACCCAAAGGAGTTGAAAACTTACGCCCATATAAAAACATGTACCTAGATGTTTATAGCAACTTTACTCATAACTGCCAAAACTTGCAATCAACTGAAATGGGTGAATGGATAAATAAACTATGGTACATCCAGACAATGGAATATTATTCAATGCTAAAAAGAAATGAGCTATGAAGCCAGCCATGGAAAATCATGGAGGAAATTAAATGCCTATTTCCAAATGAAAGAAACCAACCTCAAAAGGCCACATACTGCATGATCCCAACTATATACCAATGCAAAATTATGGAGACAGTAAGATTAGTGGTTGCTAGGGTTTGGGGGAGGGAGACATAAATAGGTGGAGCACTGGGGATTTTTAGGGCAGTGAAAATACTCTCTATGGTACTATAATGGTGAATACATGTCATTATGCATTTGTCCAAACCCACAGAATACACAACAACAAGAGTGAACTGTAAATGTAAACTATGGACTGTGGGTGATAATGACGTATCAATCTAGCGTCATCAATTGTAATAAATGTTCCATCTGGTGAAAGATCCTGATAATGGGGGAGCCTATACGTAGTGGGGGCAGGGAGTATATGGTATATCTCTGTACTTTCCTCATAATTTTGCTTTGAACCTAAAACTACTCTAAAATTTTTTTAAATAAAAGAGATAGTCATACTTGATTTTATATCATGTGCTTTGTACCTTAAAACAATCATTGTTTATTAATACCTACCACTTAAGGGGCACTTACAATTTTGAAGTCAGGGCTATGTGTTACAAATATGACCTCAATAATCATAACAATTCTATCAGATAGGTAGAATTATTCTTTAATATTTTTAAAGAAAAACATAGTTTAGAGAAGTAAAGTAACTTCACCAAGACTTGTAGATAGAAAACATGAATAAATGTTGCTATGGCTCTAAAACCCTTGTTACTAACCACTATGTTCTTGTGACAACCCGTTTCAACCTCATCCTGTGCTTATGCTGAGCCTGACCTCCAATGGTTTAATTAGTGCAGACCTGGGGTAGTTACCTTTCTGGGTGGTTTCTGGTAAAGACTTCCTTTCAACAACAGGTAACATGTTGACCACTGCTACAGACTAAATATGTGTGTTCTCCCAAAATTCATAGTTTAAAACCATGATCCCCAATGTGATGGTATTTGGAGGTGGGGCCTTTGGGAGGTAATTAGGTCATGAGGGTGGAGCCCTCATTATGGGATTAGTGTCCTTATAAGAAGGGACATGGGAGAGCTTGTTGCTTCTCTTTCTCTTCTATGTGAGGACACAGCACAAAGGTATCACTCTGCAAACCAGGAAGAGGATTTTCACCAGGAATCGAATCAGCTGGCATCTTGATCTTGGACTTCTCAGCTTCCAGAACTGTGAGCAGTAACTTTCTGTTGTTTATACCACCATGTTTATGGTAATTTTGTTATAGCTGCTTGAACTGACTAAGACACCCACTAATTATCTAGTGAAAGTGATGCCTGTCTGTTCCTCAAGAGTTTGTTCAGTCCTTATTTAACTTACCTTGTGGACAACCACCCTTGTAGTAAATGGAGTCTACCTAATTTTAGAACTTATGTAAAATGACATTGATCAAGAGAACGTGATGTTGGCATATGTTTAGATTATTTATTATTAGAATAGAATGGAATATAGCATTTTTTTACAAAGTGAAAGATATGTATATCCCATGGCCCAGCAATTCCACTCCTAGGTAAAAAAAATGAAAACAAGTTTATAAAATGCCTTCACAAGAATGTTTACAGCAGCCTTATTCATAATAACAAAAAAACTGCAAATTACCTAAATATCTAGCAAGAGAATCAATAAACAAAATGTGATATATTCATATAACTGAATACTACTCAACAATAAAAATGAACAAACTACTAAAATGTACAACAGCATGACTAATCTAAAAAATTATATATACTAAGTGAAATGAACTAGACACAAGAGTATTTATTGTATGATTGCATTTATATGAAGATCAAGAATGGGCAAAATTAACCTCTAGTGACAGAAATTAGAAAGCGGTTGTCTTGGTGTATGCACGTGTGTGAGGGGGCTGAAGGTAATTTTGGTTAATGGACTGGAAAGGAATACAAATAGACTTTCTGGGTTGATGTAAATGTTCTAGATCTAGGTAGTAGCTTTATGGGTGTATGTAATTGTCAAAACTCATGTTCTGAACATTTAATATCTGTGCACTTTATTGAACGTAAATTATACCTCAATTTAAAAGTGGCTTGTAGTCATCAAGAATTAAGTTATTGAGGTAAGACTTTGATGGGAATGGCAGATATGAAGAATACAAAGATTGTGGGGTGAGTTTGCTCTTTGAAACTATATTAAGATGCTTAAAGAAAAATGTGATTAGCTCAGAAGTCAGGAGAGCTTTTATGATTGCCTTAAAAACTTATCCCTGTGGGTTGCTGGGATCGCATATCCAAATCAAGTATTAATGGTGTGAAGAGCTGAATTACAAGGTAAGCTTAATACCTTGTATTAAGTTGACTCACTGGGTGAAAAATTAAGGCATTGATTGAGAAGGACTTGGATTTTGAAAACTATAATGGAGCTGTTTGAGGGGACTTGAATAATTCTATTATCTTGATAGACCCTACTGAGCTTTTTTGCTTTCTGAAGAACTCCTTCCCTGTCTTAAAAGGCTGGTCTGATCTTCTCTGAATATTCCAAAATAATTTCATCTGAGGAATTTACCTTGTGAGCAGTTGTTGATTCTTCTCATAACTCACTGTTATCACTGCTTTATACCCCTTGACCAGCACCTTCCAATAGAAATATAATGCGAGCCACATATGTGGTTTTAATTTTCTAGTATTTACATTAAAAATAGTAAAATGAAATAGCTAAAATTAAAGTTTGATGATTTCTGTTATGTAACTCAATATCTTAAAATATTAGTTCAACATATAGTTAATGTAAAACTTGTTAAGATATTGTATGTTCTTTTTCATATGCAAAATCAGTGTGTATTTTTCACTTACAGCATATTTCAATTCAGACTAGCAACGTTTTTCATGTTCAATATCCACTGGTGGCTAGTGGCCTCTGTATCCTCCATATCTGACCAGGGTTTCTTAACGTCAGCACTGTTGACATTTTAGATTGAATAATTTTTTTTATTATTATGGGGTCTGTCCTGTGCATTGTAGGGTGTTTAGCAGCTTCCCTGTCCTCTACACACTACATGCCAGTGATGATCCCCCACCCCAGCAAAAGAAAACCAAAACATGGTAGAAAGAACACATGCAATTTAGAGAGTGGGGCATAGCCCCATGAACATGTAGTGGTCTGCTACCTCAGTGAATTTTCTTGGATCTAGTGGTCTGGGACATATTAGTTTATCCCCTCAAAATGAAAGTGGTTTCACCTTTTGTCCCCTGGGATCATGGTGTTGCCTAGGGTCACTCATACAGCTGCATCCAGTGGGAACATGACTGGGTCTTGAAAGGCAATGGCTCACATGTCTGGCACCTCGGGTGAGTGACTGAAACATCTGGAATCTGGCTGGGTTTCACTCTACGGCACGGTAATTGGAATTTTTCTATGGTACTGGCTTCCAAGAGAGGAAAGCAGAACTTGCTAGGTCTCTCATGGTCTAAGTTTACTACTGGCCCAGGCTCACTTTTACAACATTCTGTTATTCAAATTCAAGGGGGGAAATAGAGTTCTCTTGTGATAGGTGTACAGGGATGAGAATAATTGTATAGAGGCCATCTTTGAAACAGTTTACTACACCACTAAACCATTTTTTAATTGCTGTTATATTTTGCTAAATATTATTTGTGTTCATCAAGTATTGTTAATCCATTATTTCATTTTTGCTATTTTTACATTATAGTATATATTTGTTGCTGTGAGATAGAAAAACACAATTCCCATCCAACACTGTATTGTTGCATCCTACAAATAAATGTACCACTAATTAGTTTAATTTTTATTAGGCACTTGATGTTTTAAATGCTTTATGTGAGAGGACTGCATACTATGTCCTGTGGGCCAAATGTATGCTGTTACGTATTTTTGTAAATAAAGTTTTGTTGAAGCACAGCCAAGACATAATATATTGATGTATCCTCCTTGATATGTTTTATGCAACAATGGCAGAGGTACATATGACAGAGACTTTATACCTCACAAAACCTAACATACTTACTACGTAGCCCTTTACGAAAAAGTATGCTGGTCTCTTCTTGAAATTATGCCAAAATCCTTGGTGGACTGTTTCATAAGTGGTCAAGTGTTTAATGATATTTGAAGAAATTGATTGGGGTTTTTGGATGGGCTAGAAGGAATTTTTTCCATTTAAATAATAATGGAATAAGGGATCTTTCTAAAAATTCACTATCCAACTGGATTTTTAGGAACAGATTAGATTTAGAGGATGAAGGATGCTATGTTTACTTTATCTGGACAATTCAGTTGAAATAGTCAGTTTGAGAATCTAGAGTAATCATTTTGAGATTTTGTGAATGTTTCCTCTTGAATGTCTTATAAAGGTGGTTGTATCTACTACTGGTGATTAAAATAAGTACTCTTCATAAGAGGAGCCTAACTTCTCAGTACAATTATTTTCTAATTACTACAAGTTATCACAGTTAGCTAGAATCCTAGGTTAACCCTGGAAAGGTTCTTGAAATTATGTGTCTTGCCCCAACTCCACCTGTTCCCCACTTCCCACCCCCCTTTTGTGTGAGAAGACTGGCCCAGAGAAGTTAGTTGACTTGCCAGAGGTCATGATCCATTAGTGAAAGAGTAGATACTTAAATCTTCAGTCCCTAGTGTTTTTCAGCACTTGCATATATGAAACAGTTGTGTTTATTATGAATGAACTTTTAATTCTCATGAAATTTTGGCTGGACAATCACAGTGCTGGGGGAAAAAGCACTAGTCAAATCATCAATGGGAAACATGCTTTAGTAAAATCAGTAATGAGGTATGCCATGATTAAACTGCTCAGTTGATAGTTGCTCTAATTGTGAACTTAATATGATGGTGCACAATCCTTAACATGAAAGTTGAGGTGCTGGATAAAGTTTTATACTTTTCCAAATAAAATTTGGTCTTGTTTATTCAACAGTTTATAAATCATACCAGCTGGCTGTAGCAAAGATACCAAGTATTTGAGACCTGAAAGGTATCTTGGAGATCACCATTTGGCTCCCCCATTTAACAGGATAAAACAGAGGCCCAAGGAAGGATCTTAGCTAAACAATAACATACATTAAAATGATGTTTCTTCCAGCTATAGTTGCGTTGGCTTTTTAAAAATCTCCCCTTTAAAAAGCAAAAGCATCTCTACATATCGCTGACTAGTATTCCATTGTATGTATGTACCACATCTTTATCCAGTTATCTATGGAAGGGCATTTTGGTTGTTTCCATGTCCTGGCTACTGTGAATAATGCTGCAATTAACATAGGGGTACATACATCTTTACAAATACGTTTTTAAATTTTTGGTTAGATACCCAGAAGAGGGATTGCAGGGTCACATGGTAACTCAATATTCTTAAGTTTTTGAGGAAACTTCATGTTGGTTTCCATAGTGGCTGTACCAATTTACATGATGCCATTTGTGACAACATGGGTGGATCTTGAGACTGTCCATGTTAAGTGAAATAGATCAGAAAGAAAAATGTCAAGAACCATGATGTCACTCACATGTGGGATACAAAACTGAAAGCAACAGATGAACAAACAAGACAAAACAAACAAAAACTCAGACAGACAGTGATAGTTACCAGAGGAAAAAGGGGGTGGGGGTAGGTGGAAGAGGGTGAAGAGGTTCAAATATATGGAGCCAGAAGGAGCCTTGACTTTGGGTGATGACCAGACAGTGCAATATACAGATGATGTATTATACACTTGTACTCTTGAAATCTATATAATTTTATTAACCAGTGTCATCCCAATACATTTAATAAAATTAAAAAAAAGAATAAAGCACAATGCAACTTTGTAAGGGAAGGGGGGGGGCACTTCCAGACCACGTATCAGAAAATTCGGAATCGATCTGCCTTATCCGGAATCTATCTGCCGGAATCAACCTTTTCTGGTTGAGTTCATTTAAGAGTTCTGGTAACTACACACAAGCTCTGCGTCTTCGTAAGACAAAAGGTTTGTGGGGAAAAGTTTAACCGAAGAAGCAACTGAGACAAAGCGCCTCTCCCGGCCCCGCCCCTCACCCCCACCAATAGCAACAGGCGCCTGCCCGCGGTCGTTTTCCCCAGCCAATTGGCTGCGCAGCCACGGGCCCGGCGTCCGTTGCCCGAGAAACCCCGGGCCGGTTACTAGCTCCGCTTTTGTCCTCCTTGCACCTCAGCGGGCACGCTTCCACGCAAGCAGTTGTAGGAATCGGCCTGCTTTCGCCTCGGGTCCTCTGCCTGCCTTCCCAGCTCTGACACACTGCCTGTGCGCTGCTTTGCTCGCTCCCGCCTAGCCCACGCAGGGCTGGACAGCACAGGTATGCTTGCTGGGGTTGCCAGTAACCGTCGCGCCGCAGCATCCCGACCCCTTTCACCGCGGAGCGCGGCGGGTGACGTCACGGCGACGTCCTGGCGCAACGGTGGGGGCGGAGGCGCGCTTTGGGGACGGGGAAGCTTGCGTGTGGGTGCTGGGTGGGCGGTTGCCGGGGCCGGCCTTCGGGGGTCTGGGGCGGGGCGGTGGTAGGTCCCAGGAGTGAAAGACCCTGGCGTCCACCAAGGGCTGGACATCAGCCCCGTTGTGCCCACACCCTCCTCTCCCTCGGGACTGGCGGCCTGGGCTGGGAGGAAGAAAGCGAGGCTCGTACTAGGAAGGGTGTGACCCCTGGGACTGCAGGGCGGATCTCAGCCAGGGGGCTGCAGAAGGAAGCCGTGGCCCGGCTGGCCTCGGGCTTGGCGCGGTTTCTGTACGAAATAGTGCTCTTTCTTACGCCTTCGGCTGGCTGTGAGGCCTCCGCCGTATAATACAGCAGACCGTGGTAGGCCTCCTAAGCCTCCGTAAGTGAAGGATGCTTAAGGAAGCCTCTGAAACTAATGCCTTTTCCAGGGTCCTGGGTTCCAGCCTCTGTAGGAAACCCCTTCAAGTGTGTGGGCTTAGGCGTGTCATTGAACGTTCCCATCTGTAAAATGGGGACAGTTAATACTCACGTTGGAGTGGTGGTAATGAAAGAGATTAAGTAAACCAGTGCCAGGTTTTGAGGATAGGTGGTTAATTGGTGTTTCTTGTTACTGAGAAACCCAGTCGCCAAACTGGCTGGTGTTGGGGCTCGAGTCTATTGCGGAGACAAAAGTTTCCCTATAACCTCAGGCATAATAAGGTTTCAGGTATTTTTAAATGAAAGAGGTACTTGGAGTAGTTTTCGGCACCACTTGGTTAGTTATGGTTAAAGGAACAAAGCGCAGAAGACTGCTTTTAAAATTAGTTTGATTCCTTTCTGCGTGCAATAAAAATGTCATGTACGTGTTTGTAATTCTTTAATAATGATATACAGGTATCTTTAGCAGGCTGTCCATTTGTTGCTTCTCTTTTTCCTCTGATTTCACAGCTGGTGTGTATTAATAGCACCATTTTTGTATCCCAAATACCCAAAGGTATGAGAAAATGGCTTTGCTTATGTTACTGTTAATCGTTGTGCTTGGTCTGTACAAATGAATGAGCCCCAAGGAGCTGGCTGTAACAGTGAGGTTGACATAACATCTACCCCTGGGCACAATTCTGTTGGAAGTCAATTGTTTTTCCCTGGTCTCTGGTTTAGTAGTATGCAGTCAGTTTATGAGCACATTGAAGATGATTGGTAATAATTCTGCAAAGAATAGATGTTGAAACAATTGTTTTGAAGATAAGAGTTGGTTCTATACAGCTAACTCAGGCCTGCAAATAATTTCAGGAATAGTGATTGAGGATGATTATTCTTTTTTTTAAAGATGAAAAATTTTAAAGAGAAAACCTGGTGGGAAATCAGCCCCATTAGAGTGAGCCAAAACAAACAAACAAACACAAACAAACAACAACCACCCCACCTGTAAGTGCTTCTACTTCATTCTGTTCAAACCTCACCACAACTTTGGTTGGCAAAGGTTATTCTCGTTTTGTAGGAGAGAACCAGGGCCCATTGTGGCTGAGGGTTGTCCACTCAGGTGGCACAAAAGGACTAAGAACTGATGAGTCTGGCCTAGTATTCTTTCATTTTAATATGCTGCCTCTAGGTCATCAAGGAATGTTTAAATTATGTTCAGTGTACCTGTACTCTGAGAAAGAAACAGTAATGCTTTTAAAAGATTTTCTTCAATCTGGTCTAAATTAGTTTTGGTACTTAAAGGGATAAGCTATCATTTCCTGGAACTTATATGTGGAGTCAATCCCTTAAGATTGATCATGAGCAAATGAGGTGTTATATTTGGTCACTTCTTTCTGTACTTCTTTCTTGCTATTCTGGCATTCTAATTCCTTCATTGTTTTTCATGTTTTTTTTATCACCAGTGGAAACAACTTTTGATTTCTTCAACATTTTTTATAGGAAAAGAATGTTGGAATTCATCTCTCTGGGACCCTAATAACCAGATTGGCTGCCACTTCTCTCCTCCCCTCCATATGCCTAATCCATTCTCCAAAACACCACTGGATTTATCTTTTAAAGATGCACTTCTGATCTGTCATTCCCTTGCTTAAAAGTATTTAGTGGTCTGTCCTAACCTTTAGGAAAAAATCCAAGCTCTTGAGTTTGGCTTACAGTTACTACTTTCACTGTGTCCAGCCTCATCTTGTGCCATTTGCCCTTGTAAGGCATGTTCCCTATGATTCCTTGCTCCTGCCAGTCCTTTATCTTCTAACCTGGAATGCCTTCTGCTCTTCCCTTTTGCCAAGCTCAGACTTGTTCTGCAGGACTCGACAGAGTCTCCACCTCCTCTGGGACGCTTCCAGGATCCTGCCAGGTGGTGGTAGGTGTTCTCCTATAACTCCCATGGTGCCCCATTAGTTCCCTATCAGCCATTAGCACACTGGATTTTAGCGTTCTGCTCACTGTCCCCACTGTCTTTAGATTGTAGTCTCTGCCTTTCAGGAGCTCAATCTTATTCATCCTTCATTTCCTTGTACAGAAGACTTTTCATTTTTTAATACAAACAATTTATAAGAATTTATAAGAGTTATTAAAACCTGATTAGATTGAGGCAAGTTTGTGTGTCACTTTCTGCTGTGTGCATTCTTACATTTATTTATATTTCCGCATCTGATGTATTTTGGTTCAAAACGAAGTTCCACCACTTGCTTACTTGTAACCTTGGGCAAGCTATTTAACTTTTCTAAAACTTATTTTCCTCATCTGTAGCTTTTGGATATTGAATAGCAACTTTGTAAGGATTTTTGTCAGATGATATTTATGAGGTCAGTCTATGCTCTGTTAATAAATGGCAGCAATTGTCCTCATGTTGAAGGGAAGGAAAATGCTTTATGTTTATCTGGTAAAGGATGCTGACTTTACTTGAGATTAGACAATATTCTGAACAGCTTTGGTTCAGTCTCCTGGATAATTGGATTCTATATCGGGGCCTTCTTTATTTAAAAATGTCCCAGTTTGAATAATAAATTATTTGATCACCCTAACTTATATATATTAGGACCTAACCTATGCCCTTCACTGTAGTAGGTATTTTTTGAGGGCAGTGGGTGATGGGTATGATATTTGCTCCTACAGATTTAGTAGCAAGTTTAAAAGAAAACTAAAATATGAGCATTTATGGAACAATTAAATTCTAAACTGTATGATTCTGAAAATACTATTAGATGTTTAGGATTCTTGGTGGGCTGGAGCAGCCGGGAATGATTTGGAAAGGAGGGGTGACTGGGCCTTGAAGTACGAATCCCATATTTACAAATCAGTTACTATTGCTGTCACTTCCCCCCCTCACCCCCTCTGCATATTATCCAATCTGCAACATTTTTATATTTAAATTCCTTTATTCACTGGACAGCGGCTTCAGTTAATTATTCACAGTCATGCACTACATAATGTCATTTGGTCAGTATCGAACTGCATATACAATGGTGGTCCCATAAAATTACAACGAAACTGAAAAATTTCTATTGCGTAGTGACGTCATGGTCATCCTAACGTCGTAGCGCATTACTCACGTGTTTGTGGTGACGCTGATGAAACAAACCTGCACTGCCAGTCGTCTAAAAGTAGAGCACGTACAATTATGTACAGTACATAATATTTGAAAATGATAACCAACTTTGTTACTGGGTTATGTATTTATTTATTGCTATTTTAGAGTGTACTACTTATATAAAAAAGCTGTAAGAAGTATGTCGTGTTATGCCAGCTGCAGCCTCATACATCTCCTGTTTAATGTGTCTCTTGATTGCATCATTTTTTCTTGTGCCTGATTTAATCATGTTTTATACAGTAACAAGCTGTGCAGACTTATAGTCTAGGAGCAGTGGGCTGTACCATGTAGCCTTGATGTGTGATAAGCTATACCATCTAGGTTTGTGTGAGAGTACCCTGTTTGCACAAGGATGAAATCGCCTAATGATGCATTTCTCAGAATGTATCCCTGTCATTAAGCGGTGCATGACTGTATCTAAGTTAACCTCTCTATATCAGAAAATGTTTTGGCCAATTTTGGTAGCTTTTACTCGTAAGATCCATTTTCTACCTGTAGTTATTTTTACCGTTTGCCTATTTCCAAATTTCCTATACTTTTTTTTTCATTATGGAGTCTAAAAAGACACACAATTACTTCTCTAGTTAATTATTTTTTTTATTTTTTTATTTTATTATTTTATTTTATTTTTTTATTGTTTTTTAATTTATTAGTTTCAGGTGTACAAGAGAAGTTAATACTTAGACGATCATCATTTATATCCCTCACACTGTGAACCCCCCTCCCCCCATCTACTATCCCTCCAACCTCACACTGAGCCATCTCTAGTTAATTCTTGACTAATGTCTGGAATAGTGAGAGCAACAAGCAGCTGTCCTATATGTAGTCTGTGTTCCTTGCTGAATATTTCATGGTGAATTTTTCAGTAGAAGCTGTGTGCTTTTGTTTGAAGCCAATGGGAGCTAATTTTCCAAGAATTAACGTTTGGCAAAACAAATTGAAATCTTCAAGATTCCTATGCTTCTCTCTTCAGAGAGATTAGTTTTAAATACATATTGGACTGCAGCTGATTAGTTTGCTTAGAACAATCTAGATGCTAAGGAAGGTCATGGACTGTGATCTTTCTTTTCTCTGACCATGGCCAGCATCATGGTCCCTGAACAACCATTTCTCAAATGCTTGTTGGCCAAAATGTTTAGTGAGTGTAGCTGGATCAGCATACACCCATGACCACGCCTGGAAAAAGCTTTAAGTACATGCCTTTTTGGTAGGGGACTGGTAAAGTCATCTCTAGGTAGGAAATTTAATTCTTTAAACATGAAAAATATTTAAAAATTGCTAATCTTTAGAGATTTGATCATTAAACATGTGTGCAGAACATGTGTCTTTTTTTCCACCACTAACAAGTTGTACAAAAATATAATGTGTTTGTCAATTGGCAGTGTTATTCTACATAATGGAAAACATTGTCTTATGAAGCGTCTGCTTTTCATACAAGAATACATTTGATCCACTAAAATGATAGCATTTTTTATGAAGGTAGGACTATATACAAAAAAAAAAGTTACTACATTGTTCTTTAGCACACCTGTTTTTGGTTATAGTACTGTCACAACACAAAAATTGTAGAGTGCCTTGGAACCTCTGAACAGCTTTTATCTTGGAAAATATTTCTAGATTGTAAGAATATGATTGTTGATAATTTCTATAGAAATACTTGAGACTTGATTTATATAGTTGTCTGCTTTGTGTTTTGAGGAATCAGGAATAAAGATAACCTTGTAGAATGTTGAACTAAAAGTCATTCTAAAATCCCTATTTTTATAATGTTTACCTTTAAGACAAAGCTACTTTTATAGGTCATGAAGCAGAAAAATGTTGTATAATTTTATCTTGTGATAAAACTTTTAGAACAAAATGTTTAAGTAGCTCCCAGTGGCCCACAGTGCTAAGTAAGAACTCATTTAAAATATTGATACCAAACTGAATCTATCTCATAAAATATTTTCTACAAATTGAAGATCCCTATCCCCTTACATTTATTTTTGAAATTTTATTCCAAATAATGGAACCATTTTTCTTTTAATGATCCCAGAAAAGATGAATCAAGCAACACATTGTTGCTGTGAAAAGCAACAATCTTTATTTATCGTAGTCATTAACTGCTCTAAGCCTTGAGTCTTCTACTTCAGTTATTGCTTTTACAAGGCTCATAGGTGCAGAAGATTCAAATATAAATAAGGCATCTTTTCTTGAGATTCCAGTGTACAGATAAACAAATATTTAAACAGTTGAATAGTTAAAGGATTCC
Organism: Rhinolophus hipposideros; assembly: GCF_964194185.1. Lineage (NCBI taxonomy): Eukaryota > Metazoa > Chordata > Mammalia > Chiroptera > Rhinolophidae > Rhinolophus > Rhinolophus hipposideros. The sequence continues at coordinate 31,029,845 of NC_138054.1, forward strand.
TCTCTGAGCGGGGTAGCTACTGTGTTTCCCCCAAAATAGGACAGAGTCTTATGTTAATTTTTGCTCCAAAAGGCACATTAGGGCTTATGTTCAGGGGAAGTCATCTTGAAAAATTATGCTAGGGCTTATTTCCTGGTTAGGTCTTGTTTTGGAGGAAACACGGTATTACACAAATCAGTAGATGACAGTTCTCTTGATTGCAATGACTTATCCAGGGCTTATTCTTCACCCTTCACCCTAGGTTTGGTTTATCATTTGGTTTATGATTTTGTGTATCCGTATATTTTTAATTCTTTTTGACTACAGATAGCTCAAATGTTGTTTCCTGATGACAGCTGTTGGATGTTTGCAGCATTCAAGTAGGTCATCTTAGACTATCTGTAGGTTATGCAGCAGTTTCATTTGGACTTGAGTTGCTGATATTTCAAAAGTATAACCATGCTTTTCATTGGCCCATATCCTATATATTGGCCTCTGTGGTGTATAGAATCTTCATGCAAAAATAGATACATTTTTACAGACACTTTGGGAGGTTTCTGACTTGCTAACTAAATATTGTGAATAATTTTCAGCCTATAATTTTACATCTACCTAAAGTATTGAAATTTCTTTAACATAATGTATTTTATAACACACACACACACACACATATGTATATATGTATATATATATATATACATATATATATATATATATGTATATATATATATATACATATATATATATATATATATAAATTACAAAGAGGTAAATATCTGGAAAAAATGCAGAAAACCTAAAATATAACATTTGATATTATGTAAACGTAAAATGAAGCCAGGAAGACACATTACCATGTATTAGAGTTGTGAAAACATAACCTTAATGATTACAGAAGCACTAATTCATTAAACTGGAACAATTTTAAAGAAATTCATAAATATTCACATTTTAAAAATGACATCTCCAAGTTTGAGTAAAAACAATTAGATTATTTAGTAAAACTTAGAAGTAATGCCATCTATCTATTCATTATCACCAAAGAGTGTCCTAGATTGAGCTGGGAAATAGGAATGAATGAATTTAATTTTGAAAGGTCTATTTTCAAAAGAATCATTTATCTTCTTTATAGTTATTATCAAATACTTTCAAAAGTATGTTAAATTTCTACTATTCTAGGCATAAATTTCTTATTGGATGAATCTAATGAAACAGCACCATAAACTCATGGTTTTTATATCCATTTTCTAGTCTGATTGTATTAGATCTAAAACTGCAAGAAATAGACTAATAAAAATTTCTATATTATGATTATGTAGAAAATAGTAGGCTTTTTGAAAACTATACAGAAACAGGCAATTGTTGAATGGTTGTGCTATGTAATTTTGATACTATTTTGAATTAGTATCACAGTGAGTAGCAGTAATAAGGTCCAGTTTGTGAAGTATTATTATGCTTTACACATCTTCAGGATTTTAATCTTACTGGATAATGACAGAAAAAAAGAATGTAATGAAATGATGTTTAATAATTAAAATATTTCCTAGTTTTCAGCTTATGTGGAGAAGTTGTTGTGGAAGCCACATATAAATCCATTTACTGAATTTATGGAGAAGCCTGCAAACAATGGAAGTCCTTCTGAAGAACTATTTTCCCATTTTAAAAGTAGACCAGAGAACGAATGTTTACCACAGCGTGCCAATGAAAGTCACCTCAACTGGTATTCTCAACAATAGTGGATATCTAATTTTCTGATTTCAGAGTTTCATGTTTTGTCCATATTGTAAATTATTTTAATCAAATAGTGCATTTTTTCCAGAATATCTTTTTCAAATCTCGTAATGAACATATTTATTTAATCTGATTATAAATGTACTCATTTAGCAGAATTTGGTCAGTTTTTTTGGAATCTTAAAGCAGTTTGAAAACCTTATCTATTAAGAATTTATAAAGTATAAAGTTTTTTAACTAAGGTAAATGAAAATATAAATACTATGAAATATTGTAAATATAGTTAATGAATACTAATTTACTGACACTTGGTATATTACCCTATAACAAATACATGTCATATTTTGCTTCTTTAAAATGGGGAATAAACTCGATATTAGTCATTGCTCCCCAAAATGACAATCTTAAAATACCATTATTGGTATTTTATACCATTATTGGTATCACTATGGATGGTATAGTGCAGCTTCTAGTTTAGCTTATTATAAATGAAAATATTTGGTCATATATAATCATTCTTGACTTTCTGCCTATGTTTTTTCATAGTGGACAATTGTCATTCATAGCTAGTATCTTCTTGGACCCATCACTTTAAGACAATGGTACTTAGAACACAATCTACTATTTGACATCAATTGTTGATGAGCCATTATATTATGTTCCATAAAGAAAAAAAGGCTGCCAATTAAAGAAAAACTCAGTGTTTTATTTATAAATATTGAATAAGCTCCTTTAAACTTAATATGTAGATTTTTATTACAAAGAACTTGCTATATAAAAATACAATGTAAGTGAAATAAATGAGGTAAGGTATTTTCAAAACTCTATACACAAGTCCAACTCTTCTGAGTCTCTTTTTAAGCTTATCGGTGATATGACATTCCTTAGGAGCACCTTCAAGTGAAATAAAATTTATTGCTGGTGGGTTCTTAATTACAGTATACGAGTTTACCTTGGACTCTTGCTTCTGGAGTATTGCTAAACATTCCTACTTCACCAACTCCTTCAACCCCTTTCTATGACCCTTGGTTCTTAGGGGTTAAAAAAGTGTTGTACCCATCCCATCTCTGGATATTCGGCAAAGCATTAGACACATGTTCTATATGTTTTGTGTATGTGCTAGATAGACGGTTCAGGAGTGCCTCCTGATGGACAAAGATTATCAGAAGCATCCTGATTTTAGGATGTGAAAATGTGCCCTCTCCCCTGCCCCAAACGTATCTTATAATTATTACACAGTAGTATATAGGTAAAACATAATCGAGAAGGCAAATATCAGTTTTTGTTCTGAATGATAATTATTATAAAGCCAAATGTGAAGGATTTTTAGATACCTGGAGAGCTTTAGTTTTTTGTGTTCCATTGTTTAGATTATTCATTCTCTTGGAGGAATTGTTTTGTGAGGAACAATAACTTTCAAGAAAGGGTTTGTCAATAAAGTCTAGAAAGACAAATCTTTTTGGTTTGGAATAAGGGAGAAGGAAGGGAAGAAAAAAGACAAACATTCACACAAATCATTTTACAAACTAGAGAAGGGATGTTGAATCATTATCAAATAGCACAGTAAAACATTGCTGTTGGTGATCTTTGTGTTTTACGTATCCTAACATTTTAACATGTCTTTCCGTTTATAATAAAGGTAGAAGAAATATAGAAGTATAGAAATTTTCAGTGACTATTTGCTGTTACATTTTGCAGAGCAATTTATGGAACTGTAATATTTAGTTAGGCTATGTTAGAGTTGAATAAAAATATGCCTAGTTTATGTGACAGATTTAACTTAAATTTTGTTTGTGCACATCTAATTAGTCTAAAGCAGGACATCCTAAATGAAAAGACTGAACTGGAGGCGACATTTAAGCAAGCTGAGTTGGCAACCTGTTCTGTAGAATTACTTTTGCCATTATTTAAGAATACCATTGAAGAAATTAGTTTTGAAAATGTGAGTACTTGACTTGTGAACATCTAATAAAATGAAAAGCTAGCATAATACTCAGATTGCACTAACTGAGATCTCAAAGTAGTTATGCTTGCATAGTGGTATTTGATATTTAAAAAGTGCAGGTTTATCAGTGTTCTTTAATCCTATGTCAGTAACTAATTCTTGTACTCAGAGATAATCCCAGGCATGCACTCAATAAGAGGCTAAGCTGGAAACTGTATACCGTGGTGCTTGACTTCCCTGGAGCTGAATTAAAGTCAACTTTTCTCAAAAGTGAATTTAAAACCAGTATATTCTGAGATATAAAATATATCTGTTTTCTATAATGTTATGTGGAATAGAAACCTCTATTCTAAAATTTCAGTATACTAAAATTTGAGTTAGGGATAAAAAATAAATTGTGTTCTATTTAAATAAATGCCTGAAATACTTTACGGTATAAGCACTTATTTTGATTTCATTTTACTTTAACATAGTATATAACAGATCCTATTGCCATTAATAAACTTGGCAAAATTTACTGTGTACAAAATAATGATTTTGTTACTAGGAAAAAGTATTCTTTGATAATAGTAACATATGTTAGAGTGTCTTATTTCTATGTCATAAAATATGTATGTGTTTCTTGTATTTTGTCAGGCTAATCTTTCTGCATCCAATTTGAAGAAGATTTTTGAACAGAAGGAAATATTGACAAAAGAATTAGACACCTTTAAACGTGTAAAACAAGCTTTAGAACATCTTCTTAGAAAGACAGAGTACCAACAAGTAAGGAACATTAACCACTAATTTAATAGTGATGTTTTTCATTCAAAGAGTATATTATTTTTCAAAACTGTAAAAATTAAAATATTTGGTATATTTGAAATGGAAATGATTCTTGAGATTTTGTTTGAAATGGTAATCATTAAACTAACCCCTACTTTTAATGTTTCATGAATAGTTCTACATGAAAGCAGCATATGAGGGTAAACGGGATCAAATATATGGTAATGAAAGGAGAACTGACTCTGGGTGGTGAACAAACAATGCGATATACAGATGATGTATTCCAGAATTGTACATTTGAAAGCCATGTAACTTTACTAACCAATGTCACCCTTACAAACTTTAATTTAAACATATTTTCATAGAATCAAAAACTTATTTGTTATAATCTAATTCATTTCAGCTGATTACAGTAAAATACTCTCAGAATTTAAGCTCTTGTGTACATTATATTTTTACACTCATGTGTTCTTTTTTTGGTAACAGTTTTTTTGGTAATATAATTCACATACCATACGATTCACCTGTTTAAAGTGTACAGTTCAGTGATTTTTAGTATATTCACAGACCTGTGTAGCCATCATCACATTCAATTTTAGCGCACGTTTATCACCTCAGAAAGAAACCCGTGCCCTTTAGATGTTCACCTCCCATCTCCACCCATTCCTCCTTAGACTATTACCTACTTTATGTCCCTATGGATTTGCTAATTCTGGACATTTCATGTAAATGGAATCACTTAATATGTGTTTGTTCATGACTGCCTTCTTTCATATAACGTAATGTTTTCAAGGTTCATCCATGTTATAGCACTTATCAGTGCTTCACTCCTCTTTATTGCTGAATAATATTTTGTTGTATGAGTATACCTCTTTTATTTATCCATTCCTCAGTTGATGGACATTTGGGTTGCTTCTACTTTTTGGCTGTTAGGAATGCAGCTGCTGTGAACATTCATTTATTTGTATATACCCAAATAAATGAAAATCCATGTGTGTGCTAAGCAATTCCACTGTGTGCCCTTGCAGAGTATAAGGATGGGCTTTATCATGTCCATGGACCCTCTGAAATTGCGCATACGAGTAGTTTTGCATTACATGCACATGCATAGGTTCTTCTGGGTGAAAGGAATTTATAACTTTTTCACATTCTCATGCAGGAGTATAACACTCAAAATGAATAAACATTCTTCTGAGATCAAATGTCTACATAGAATTCTGTTTCAAATGTCTACATAGAATTCTGTTACTGATTTGCTGTAATTTAAAAAAATTTTTTAATGTCTACATAAAATTTCAAATGTCTACATAGAATTTTGTTACTGATTTGCTATAATTAAAAAAAAATTTTTTGATAGAATTAAGTTGTTTATAATTTTTACCTATTTATTGACAGGACTGTGGGCTTCCTCTGTTTACAAGATTTTTGTGATTTTTTTATGTCATTGGCTTGTACTTTGTGAGGTATTAATTCAGTAAATTAACTAATTTCATGAATTGTGGACAAAACATGATCTGGAACACTTAGGCAAAACTCCTTCTGAACTGTGCCTAGTAGTTGTTCATATTAATTACTTAATTGATGCTTATTCCACTTTTTTATGTAGAGAAATATGGTTTGTGAACAATGATTTATAGCATCTTTTTTATTCACAGATAGGCGACGGTTTATGCAACATGTTAGAAAAGCTAACTGATAATGAAAGTGAAAATACTGTAAGTCTTTTTACACTTTGTGTCTGTTCTGACATTATTTGTATGCTGTTTGGTTTTATAAAATTAGCCAACATTATTTAAGTTATATTTCTAATTCTTACATTTTATTTGCTGAAGAATCTTAAGAAGAAGATACTTGAAAAGGCGACCTATATCCAAGAACTTTCTCAGTTGTTCCAGAATGAAAAGGTAAACATATATTTAGCTTAATTCATTTATTTTCTTAAAATTGAATCCTTTCTCGACTTTCCATCCTGGCCCCCATGTCCTCAAAAAGAGACACAAAAAGGTTTTTAGAATATTTGGGTATTTTACAAGTTTTATGTAAAAAATATAACATCTTACTTATTTAAAGTTTGGGTTTTTGTTTTTGTTTTTTAAAAAAAGATTTTTATGGTGTTTTTATCAGGATACTTGGCACAATTCATTGTTAGAAGTATGTGTGAATTTGCATCGTATTTCAGTTTTAGTATAAAGTAAGAAATTTGGGTGTTTGTAGGAGCATTTTAGCCATACTCATACTTAGGAAGATGGGAATTTTAAAAAAGATATCAGGAGCCATTAAACAAATGGAGGGAGGAGAAAACGTTCTAAATAGCTACATGAAATACATTTCGTAATGGGGCGGGGGTCACAGTTTATATAAAGTGTTACTTTGCTTTTCATCAACATTTTAGATCATGTCTAAATATGGGTATAAAGTTAAAGATTGTGGAGAAATATATCAAATAACACATTTTTTTATTTGTTTTCTTTTCTCTATTTTAGGCAAACACTTTGAAAGCAAACCGTTTTTCACAATCAGTTAAAGTAGTACATGAACGACTACAGCTCCAAATTCATAAAAAGGAAGCAGAGAATGATAAATTAAAAGACTACATAAAGGTTATAAATATTCATATTTATAGTTTGTGGTAAAATTACTCATCTACTATAAAGACTCTCCTTAATTCTGGAATTTGGTGGTTTTGAAAGAATTCAACTTAAGTGTTGCCTTGGGAAACACATATTTGAGGCCAATCTTAGTCTTAAGATTTCTGGGCTGTCTGAAGATTTGCCTACAAATCCCAACATAAAAATTGTATCTCTTTTTAGTACCAATCCAGGAAGGATTTGTAGAGTTTGAATTACTCAAAAAACCTTTCTCATTATATAGTTAATTTATTTTTGTTGTGGATAGTTTGTAAAATACAACAGAGAATTAAAATAACTCAAAAATACCAAAACCATTGTTTACATTTTGGTATATAGTATTCCAGTTTTTTTTTCCTACATCTATACATACATACATACATACATACATACGTACATACTCTCACACATATTTAGTAAGCAGTTAATAAATGTTTATTATTTTTTGTGTTTGTGGCTAATGGTAATAACTTTAAAATCAGTTAACCTAGGTTTGGTGTTTAGATAACCAAGTAACCTCCTTCATGCATATTTTTAGCAATGTAAATAAGGAGAATTTTTTAGTTTAAATTGAGTGGTTTAAATATTCTTTAGGAAGCCTCACAGTCACTTTTTCCATAAGAATTTGAGGTTGCTATGATACGACACAAGCTAACTGAATCTGTGGTCAATATTTTTGCCAAAGGGAAAAAAGAAGTGTTCCCACTTTTAGAAGAGAAGTGTACAAAGATAATTCCTATTGAGTGAAGACTTCTGTGTTAAATTTGTTTGCTTTCACACTCTTGAAACAGCAGATGTCTGCAATCTGTGGCACAGTGTTTCATGAATGCATTTTGGGGGTCTGTTTTTCTCAATGACAAAAAGCTTTTGCCCACCAGGGATATGGGGGATGCAATATTTGTCCTCAGTCCCCCTACAAGACCTTTTAAGCACTTTTACTCATAGAGTTCCTGAGTTTTTTGTATCAGTGTCCTGGGGCACTGCAGATGAACTCGAGTTGCTATTGCATTGCTCGTCATGGTAACTACAAGAGAATACGTGTGATTTAACATCTCAGATAATCATCTACTCCAATGTATCTTACTTACACGGTTTTTAATTATATCCTCAAATAGCAGTTGGGGAAGTTTTTGAAATTATTTTCTTTAATTTAAAAATGAAATACTGAGTGATTTTTAAAAAGTTAAGTTACTTTATATATCCATGCTTATTTGAGGAAAGAATATAAGGCGAAAATCCTAAGATTTTGCCATGAATGTCTCTTGTCTAATACTTTGAGTTCATATTTTAAAAAATTGAACTGTTTAGAAATGATTAAAAGAAGTTGCATTAGGTTACTGATTTTTCTACATTCCTTCTTAGATGCATACTTTTGGAATTTAAGTCATTTAAGTAGTTGGGAATCAGAATTCAGTTCTTTGATTTAGGTTTAACAAGTTATTCTTTAGAGTACAAACATAATGAATTTCATTTGGCAAAATAAATCTCAATTTTTTAGTATTGTTGATTCAATTCATTATATTGGGTCTTTAAAAAATATAAGTTGCATTATAATTATCTGAGAACTTCCCCAAAGATACTTTGAACCCATTTTTCTTTCTAGATTTTTATAATACAGCAATTAGAGTTAGAATGTTTTCATATTTTAGAGAGACAGGGAATAATTATCTTTGTGATATGCAGCATGTATAGCTCTTTGGAAATATGACAAGGCAAATAGGTTGACTATAAATATGTCTATTCATTGGGCAAATGACTGTAAGGGGTTATTTATTCTGAAACTATGAAGATAATTTTATAGTTTCAGTACACTCCCTAATAGTGCTTAAGTGTGGAATTTGATAAATATAGTGAGAAAGTCTTGGCTGAATCATGTTCAAAAAAATTTACTTCATTTTTGATGTTTAAATTAGGTTTTTAAAGTGTAGCGATTATTCATGGTGTGATGATGACACCCTGTGGTTTTATAGAGGAATAACAGCTGTATTTCCTGTGGGGTCTTTGTTTCTCTTAAGTAGCTTAACTGTACTGCCTTTATTTGTTTTTCCTCAACTATTCATTAAAACATCTCCCTGGACTTTTTAGGTTAAAAAATATTTTTAAAGATAATTTTAGAATATTTTGCTTCTTCTATTCTGTCTAGTCACTCTTCAAAGAGATCAAGTCTATAGTGTTAAGTCTTGAAATTCTGATACGTAATACTCATATACTTTAAAGTCTTAAAATAATTTGAAAAAGAACCACATGAGAGTAGTCACACTAAATCACATCCATCATCCACCCGACCAATATTCTGTCTCTCGTTATGTCATCAAGAAAATATTCGTGCCATTTAACACCATCACACTCATTGGATAGGAAAATACCATCAGACATCTCTTTACCCTTATTAATTCTTAAGGATTTGGTAGTCATTCATTTATCTAAACTTGTTTAGTTTTGGAATAATAACTTCCACAAAGTTACTACTCGTTGGGTAAAACAATAGTTTTATTGTACTTAACGTACTCTTAAGTGTCAAGGCATGCCCCTTAATTTTAGTAAAATAAAATTTGGTAAAATTATGTCTATGTTTATCTCATCCATACCCTTCATGATCTATATATTTTGATCATATATCCTTTAAGCCTTTGTCATTTGAACTAGAGTCCTAATATTTTTGGTGAGCTACCGATACCTTTGAGTTTTGTGCACCTATTGTCTCCAGCTCAATTATTGTTTTTTTGTGTTGCAATAACTAGTACTATGTGTAGATGTGAAGTTCTAGTTAATCACAACATTTTTAAGGAAGTTAGTGTTTGTACCATAATCACCAATATCGGCATCTAAAATAATAGTACCATTTTATGTATACTTATGTATTTTAAATTTGCATTCTATAACTGGTTACAAACAAACATTGATGAAATCACCTTTCTTCACCATTTTGCTTTTTATTAATCATATGGTGAATCCTTTTTAATAAACTATGTAGAAGATTATGTACATATTTTTGCAATGTTTACATAAACATTGGAGTTGTAAAATAATTTAATTGCCGCTAATGTTTTTTTTAGAGCTTGGAGACCAAGATAGTCCAGTGGAACTTGCAATTGAGAAAGAATAAGCATGAGACTGTAGCAATGAAAGAATGGAGCAGGAAAAAGGCGGTAGCCTTAAAAAAGGCATCTAAAGTTTACAAACAAAGGCTTGAACACTTTACCAGGGACATTGAAAACCTTACTTCCCAAATTAGAGATCAGGTAAGTATATAATGTCATGATGTTTGATGTAATAATTTTATTCTTAATGTTACTGACACTAGAAAAACTTTACTCATAGTGTTTTGCTTTAGTCTTTATTTTGAAAGATTACATGAAATGTCAAATTACATATTGAATAATATCAGCATTAACTTAAGAACTTTCCTTAAAGGATATATTAAGTGTGTCCCAAAGCTTTTATGGTCAACTAACTAAGGGTAGCATTTCATACATTATTCCCTCTCGGAGTTTACCGTGCACGTTAGCATGGTAGAGGCCCTGGCAAGGCTTCAGTGAAAGTAAAGCCCTGTAATGGAGGGTATTGAACTCAGAGTTTCCCACCATTTACTTAACCACAGAACTCTCCTTTGACCCGCAAAGCAACTCTTGGAACTGGTTCTAAGGAACACCAGTTTGGGAAATGCTGATTTATGTTATTAGACCATATGACTTTATTCAGTAATTCACTTCACGTAAACTCTGTGATGCATTTAAACCCATTCACTGACGTAAGCACACCATGTGAAAGTTATATGTTCGTGTAGTACAAAGTTGAAAAGTGGGCTTGGTGCTTTGTTGTTTTTAATGAGTATTTTATTCAATTACCAATTAATAAAATATTTACTTCTTTTAATGTCTCACTGGTATCCCACTTCTTAAGACGTCCTGTTAAGACAGGATTATTAGAGGTTTTTAGAAATGAAAACAGACTTGCATAAATGCTTATATAAAGAAAACAATAGTTTATAAGTTCAAGTGTTAACATTTTAAGATTACTATTTAACCTACCTCCATTCAGAAGAATTTAACTAGATAAAAGGAGGACTAGGTTCAAAATCTGAAAGTTTGTAGACCTAGTTAAATGCCTGAAAATATTCTTGAGCGATAAAAGCCAATCAAGTCATTGACATTTTTGGAATTTTCCTAAATAGTGTCATATCACCCATGCCCCAGATCATAGTATGGGAAGGCTTCTCTGCTTGTTAACCTGATGACTGGGGTAAGGTACCTAACCTACCTAAGCTTCACTTTTCCTGTGTATAAAATAGGGGGTAATAATGCCACCTATCTCAGGTGATTGTAGGGAGGAGTGAGAAAATGTATGTCAGAACTACTACTTTCATCCCTTTGCTGACAATAACAGTGCCTGGCCATACTAGATTTTTGCCATATTGTCTTCTTTTCTGTTCCTCTAATGCATGGAGTTTGTTTGTTTCATTATTTTGTTGCTGTTGCCTTTGTCTGTAATGTTCTTCTCTGGCTCATGGTAGCTGGTGTTTTTTTTTTTTTTTAATCATTTTTAATTGACAACTCTTCGGAGGATCCTTCCTTGATCACTCATTTTGAAGTAGTCCCACAACAATTAATCATATGAACGTCTTAAATTTTTTTCATAGCATTTATTTTATAGGTAAAGTTTCTAAATATCTTAATGTATATTATAATTGTTCAACTTATACTTCATAGTGCATATCAAAGTTCATTTTACATAAAATATGAATACAGAATACTAACCTTTCTTCAATATAGCAAAAATATTACTGAAAAATTGTAAACAAAAAATGTTTTGCACATGCTAGATGCTCAGTAAATACTTGTTCAGCAAATGGATGAATGATGGCAGGAAAGAAGGAAGCGCCCGATAAATGTTAACTGTTATCATTGCTACAGTAGACCCTCTTATCCATGGTTTTGTTTTCTGCGGTTTTAGTTACCCACTGTCAATCATGGTCCAAAAACATGAAATGGAAAATCCCAGAAATGAACAATTAATAAGCTTTAAAGTGCACACCATTATGTGTAGTGTGATGAAATCTTGTGCCGTCCCACTTTTTCCCACCTGGACATAATCATCCCTTTGTCTAGCATATCCACTCTGTATAGCTACCGGCCTGTTAGTCACTCAGTAGCTGACTTGGTAATCAGATCAGTGGTCACAGTATCACAGTGATTGTGTTCAAGTAACCCTTAATTTGCTTAATAATGGCCCCAATGTGAAGCAAGAGTAGTGATGCTGGCAATTCACATATGCCAAAGAGAAACCGTACAGTGCCTTCTTGAAGTGAAAAGGTGAAAGTTCTTGACTTAAGTCATTTTATTATCTCACATCATCACAAGAAGGGTGAGTATAGTACAATAAGATATTGAGAGAGAGAGAGAGAGAGACACACACAGACCACATTCACATAACTTTTATTATAGTACATTGTTATAATTGTTCTATTTAATCTCTTACTGTGCCTAATTTGTAAATTAAACTTTATCATAGGTATGTATGTATATATAGGAAAAAAAGTTACATATGTAGGGTTTGGTACTACCAGCATTTGGCACTGTTGTCATTCCAGTGAGTTTGTTTTCTGTACAGTGTAGACAGGGTGTACAATGGCTCTGTAGCTCACTACGTGGATTTGTAAAGAGCCGATTCATTTGACATTTATTAAAGTCCTCTGTATGCCAGGTACTGTTCAAGGGCCTAGCAATGAACAAAACAGACAAAAATCTCTACTTCTGCAAGCTCACATTCAAGGTGGATAAGCCACCACTACCTCTGTCATCTCTGCTGACAGTGACATTGTTAGAAGACCAAAGGGGTGACCTCCACAAAGCAGCCTGGCATCATTATAATAGATACATAAGACTGCATTTGTAATACTACGGAATTATGGAATTGCAGGTAGTTTCTATGTATCCCAGAGGGCTTTTTTCTCTGATGCTTATGTGGTTGTTAGTATTTTCTATATAGAGAATACAACATGAAAAGTTTAGTAAATAGAAAGGGAATTATCGTCATTAATTATAAAACATTGTTTGAAAATACTTACAGCAACATCCTTAAAATGTTAAGTTGGAACTGCTACTATATACACATAAAATAATAGTAACATAAAGATATTTAAGTTTACTTTAAAACTTTCCCATATTCAGAGTTGTACATTGAATTTTTTTATAACAGAAGTTCCATACTTTATGGGGTGTTTCCTTGTTTATAATGTATTTGTGTTTAGGGCCATGAAAAAAAAAACCAAAGTGTTATTAAATTACAAGATGAGTACTTTATGTATTTTTTAGGAAGCCAAGTTGTCTGAAGCAATTTCAGCTTCCAATGCCTGGAAAAGTCATTATGAGAAAATTTTAATAGAAAAAACTGAATTGGAAGTTCAGATAGAAACAATGAAAAAGTAAGAAAAAAAATAGTGAATAATCAGTGTTTTCAGTTCTTTCCTCTGAGTGGTTTGTATTTTGGTTCTTCTGGATTGCATGCATTAAAGGTGTTGTCTATATGATTTGATATTTTTCTATTTATAATTCTGTGAACTTTTCTTACTCTCTAAAAATACAGTAAAAATGATTACCCATTAAATATGCATTGGTGTTCATATTTTGAAATTTTGAACTTGTTAGTATTTGGTATTTGAGTATGTGTTATCTATTATTTGCAGTAAATGTTAAAACTAATTTAGTCTTAAAATGGAAGTGATATTTCTCTACTTATCAAGAATATATAAGTAAGAATATATAGCAGAGTTTATAATAAAAGCGTAAATGCTTTTGAAATCCTAAAAATTATTGTTACTTAAAGTACTTTAAATATATAACAAAGAAAATTGATAAAAATACATACATTTTGTGCTTTGAAATTTATTATTAATAAGCTAACAATGAATCCTGAATATTCGCTTTTAAATACATTTTCTATTAGGTTGGTGCAAAAGTAATTGTGCTTGAAAAGGCTAAAAATAATTGCAAAAACTGCAATTACTTTTGCACTAACCTAATATATATTCTCTTCAGTGTTATTATTGAAAACTAGCATATATAATTTGCTTCTAAAGATTAATTATTGCCTCACTTGATCCTTTTACTTAACCTTGTCCTGAAATTTTGTGTGTGTGCATGTGTATGAATGAGAGAGACAGACAGACATACCTATATGGGTGATAGTTTAGATGTTTTATTGAATAGCAAAGAGAATGTTGTGTAATTTTTTATTGGCATCATCAATGTGTAGTTATTTCTAATTAAGGTTACTTAGGTAGTAACTTTATATAGATAATTGCTTCCTATTTTCCTTGTTCTATAAGTTCTATTAATTTTCGAAACAGTTCACCCTACCAAAATAATTTCAGAAACATACTTAAAATGTATTGTTTAAATGAAAATTTCTATGGCTTTTACAAAGTATTTATTTTACAAAGGCAAATCATTAATCTTTTGGAAGACCTGAAGAAAATGGAAGACCATGGAAAAACTTCATGTGAAGAAATTCTTAGAAAACTTCACTCAATTGAAAATGAAAATGAAACTCTGAATCTTGAGAATACAAAATTAAAGGTACTATTTGTGTGCCTATGTGTGTATGTATTGTATAATGACAACTTAGTCTACTTAGTAAAAGTAGCTTGAAATAACAGCATGTTTAGAATATGCTCTTATATAATTTTGTTCTTACGTTTCTCAGAGTATTAAAGTATCATTGTAAGAGGAAACGTATACACACACACACACACACACACACACATTTGTGTATAGATTTTAAATGTTTATGGTTGTATGCACAGATGTGTGTTAAAATTATTTTCAGCAATATTAAGTAAGATTTATGAAGTTGAATAACTCTGTCTCAACTGAAAAAAAGTTTATTTACTCTCCAATTTTAGCAGTTAAGTGAATCATCCAAAATTACATTAACTTTAATGCATAAAATTGTTTTTAGGTGTCATGGCTACAATATGATAGAACTTCAGGCCTGGTCTGTTTGAAACCAGCAAGTATGTTCTTGGCTGCTTCATAACCAAAAAGAATTTTCCAACTTAATCAAATTCAAAGGGTAATTGGTTTGTATGTGTTCCAGAGAAAAGATGGGAAAGAAGTTTTTATATTTTCTGAGAAAAAAGATATTTGAGTTCTCAATCAGAGGTGCATGTAACCAGATGAAACTTGACCAAAAACTGTGGCATCACTTGCAGTTCCATAATATTATTTTTGGAGGACAGTGAATAGAAGACAGAAAAGAATCTTTTTATGTGAGAGAAGGCCAGAGTTGGCAGTTCAGGGCTGATATGGTATCAGGTAACCTAGCCTCTTTTTAGCTTTCGACTCTGCCATTCCTGGGTTGTGATGCTCGTCCTCATAATTTAAAATGGCAGCTGGAGCTCCAGCCATTGTAGCCAAGTTTGAATCAACTAGATGGAGGGGGGAGAAAGTTAGATTATCTTCCTTTTTTTCCCCATCTCCTCCCGTTTAGGGAGACTTCTGAAAGTTCCATACCACTCTTCTACTTCTTTCGGTATATGGCTCCACATAGCTGCAAGGGAGACTAGGGAATGGAGTCTACTAGTTACCCTGAGCTCTAGCCAAATAGGAATACTCATTATTTCTTGCCATTTGTTCATGTTTTCCTATATTTGTTCCTGTAGTTTGACTACTCTTACAGTTTGGAATGTGATTTTTCTCAATATTTAAACCCTACCTTTCCTTTAAAGTTCAGTTCTAATGTTATTCCCCCCACCCCCCTCACCCCCCAAACTTCTCACTTAGGATAAAATTCTCCTTATAAACTCCCATCTTTGTATGCACAGGATACCCAGGGAAGGTGTGACATATACTTAGTTCTCAGTGAATTTTTATTGAATGAATACTTAAAATGTTTTATCTAGGAAGAGGAAGCGATTTTATTTATTATGTTTATTTTCTTAATTTTTTTGATATCCTTCAGAGAGAAAGGATTAGAAGCATATTTCATTAATTATAAATCTAACTTTTAATCACATGGTAATAGAATTAATTTTAAATAACATTGGTATAAACTCATTGAGTTAATGTTTGCATCTTATATTCTATTATAATAACGCAGAAGCATATACTTTAAATATATTATTCTCTGGATTTTGTTTAAGGAAAAAAATCTAGGTATGTTTGGCAAATGTTATTTACCATGTAAAATTGCATAGATGTTATATTTTGTGGCTTTTAATTTCTTTAGAGTAATTTCAGATTTTATAATTTCAAATGAAAAAGAAGCTAGCTGATATTGCTTTCAAAGTCCAGTGGCCTCTATTGAAAACAGCAAAAGTTTATTTGGAGGGTTATAAAGTTCTATTTATTTACTAAAGAAAGTTGGAAAACCAAAAAGGCACAAAAGGAAAAATGAAAAAAATCACCTGTAACCTCACAACAAAGATAAAGTTACTATTTTAGCACATATATTTTTGGGGGGACTTTGGACTATTTCCAGAGTTTTGCTATTATAAATAAAAATGTGGGTGGCTTCTTTGAGTCTCTTTGCATATCTATTTTCTTAGGATAAAGTTCTAGAAGTGGAATTATATGCTCAAAAGGAGGCCGATTTTTGATGTTAGTGTTAATTCATTTCCAAATTACCCACTATACATGGGCAATTTTAAAACCAGTCTCTCCAGATTTGATCGATGACCTCATCTAGTGTTGGGCCTTTAACTTATTATCTATATCCTGGAGGCTTTCAAATTTATATCTCTAGCCTAGACTTTGGTCCTGAATTCCACATATATTTATATATATTTATATATTTATATTTATATATTTATATTTATATATATTTATATATTTATATTTATATATTTATATTTATATATATTTATATATTTATATTTATATATTTATATATAATATATAATAATACATTATATATTATATATACTATGTAATAATTATATAATATATAAATATATAATATATAATTATATAATATAAAAATATATATTTATGTATATTTCTATATATAATTATTTATATATTTATATATATTTATATATATATTCTTTCCTCTTAAATCTTTTCAGGGGGCTATCACATTTTGGAGATATATATATATATATATATATATATATATATACCAGGGGTGACAAAAAATGTATACACATTTTAAGAAAGGAAAACTGTATTAAAATTTTAATACTCAATATATGCTAATAACAAAAGATGAATGTAAGTCATGTTTGACATCTGCAATTACAAGAAGTGCTAAAGTGTGTGTGTGTGTATATATGTATATATGTATACACTATATATACGTGTGTGTATTATGTATATATATGTATATATACACACTATATATACGTGTGTGTATATATATGTATGTATGTATATGTGTGTGTGTGTGTATATATATATATATATATATATATATATATATGAATGATACACATTATGGCTTCTGTTGGGAGTCTCTCACATTTCTGCATATCTTGCAAGCAGAAGCACTGACTGTCTGTAGATCTAGACCATCTTTTCGAGGATTGTTGTTTAGAGAAAGATAGGAAGATAGCAAAGCTTGCTTCCAAATGCTTGGAAGATAGCAATGTTTTCTTCTACCAAAGGGTAGGCATGCTTAGCTTGTTATAAAAGATTTGATTGAGTTCGCTCAACTCAGCATTGCTCCTCTGTAATGCATCCCATTACCTGTATAGGTGTCATCTGGTCCTCTTTATGTTGCCCTTTGGGAACTGGGGCTTAGGAAGCGAATACAAATGCTGTTATCTGGCTACTGCTATTGCTGGGAGTAATGAAGTCCTGTGTCTCTCAACTCTGAGTCTCGTTTCTTCTGCTAGTATCCATGAAACTATACTAGACTAATTTGTAAACTTGTAGGGTAAAATCTCAGTTCCTTACAGTCCTTGATGCTTGGTAGCGTTGTTGTTATACTACAATCAAATAAGATTTTCTGGGGAAATTTTTGTAATTTTTTTATTTTTATTTTTAATAAATATAAAAAATAGTATTGAATGGTGGCAGATAATCTCTTTTTTTCTCATAAACAATTGTCTTATTACCATTGTTTAGTGAGCCATATTTTCTCCATTGATTTAAAAATCTGAGCTTTGTCACTTACTGAATATAATTTTAGTGCATTTTTCTCTTTCTGTTCCATCAACCTGTGTATTCTTATATTAGTATTTTAGTTTGAGCTCTTTATACATTTTAATAGCTAATAAGCACTGAGATTCTCCACTTAGTGTTCTTTAAAATTTTTATTAGACCTATTTTTTTCCATATGAATTTTAAATAATTTTGTTATATTCCCCCTTCCCCAACTGTTATACTTTTGGTTAAAGTTGCATTAAAGTTTTATCGATTTTGAAAACACTGAAATATCAGTAGCGTTGAGTCTTCCCATATAAGAACATGGTCTATTTTCCAGGTTTTCTTTTTTTTTTAGTCAGTAAAATTTGAAAGGTTTAAAAATATGTCTTCCATAATTCTTTTAAGGTTGTTTATAAGTATTACTAACTTTTTGAAATTCCTAAATTTTTAGATGGTATTATATGCATTCAAAAATAGTTATTAACTTTGTTGATAAATGAATTATGTTTTCATAATTCTGTAGCTCTGGAATATCAATTAATTTTATGATTTATAATATTTATATATTTCTTGCTAGACTACACTTGGTGCTTTGAAGGAGGAGGTGGTTTCTGTTGAAAATGAACTCTTAGAATTGGAAGAAGTCGAAAAAGAACAGAGAACCCTTATTGAAGTGTATAAATCTCAGGTGACCACTGCATTTATTTTAATGTTTGCTACATTTGGTAAACAATTTAAAACATTGCACTTGTTTATGATCTACATAAGCAGGATTAAAGAAAGGTGGAGCTATTATTTTGTGAGAGAATATGACATGTTCCAACTATTTCTTAAGGTCCCAAATACTTTTATAAATAAGTGATTCTGCTGATTCCTGACTCAAACATTGCCTGCGTTATGTGTTGGATATTCCTAAAAGTAGATCTAAAATTAATTTCATAGATGTAATATAAGCCTTGAAGTATTACCTAGTTAATTTTGATTATATTTGTTGGTCAGCTTGTATATGGTATTAATTTAGAATAATGACTTCCAGAGTCATTAAAGCCCAATACTCCATTTTTCTAAATAAATGAAGAAAGTATAATTCAGACTTCCTCCCATGAAAGGCCTGGAAAAGAACATGTGACAATATATATGGAATAGAGCATGTGTTCAGTAGTAATTTATAGAAAAGCTTATGTTTTGGAAATGTAGTATTCAAGAAAAACTTCATGAGATGGGTTTGGATTTATGCAGGTCCATGAATGATGTGTAATAAATTGGGCAATAAAGGGTTTGATTTTACTGGTCCATGAATGATGTGTAATAAATTGGGCAATAAAGGGTTTGATTTTACTGGAAGAGAGTCTTTGAATTAAAGAATAATGAAATAAAGGTAAAACCTTAAGGGCAGCACAGTGTAAGTAAGTAGGAAGAGGCTACATCTGGATAGTTTGGATTGGAAAATGGAGTTGAGATGTCTAGTATCATACTGCAGTCACCCAGGCTAGAGGTGAGAGTGGAACCTGTGTTGTACTATATGGCACTACATATTGAGAGTGTCATCTGAGTCTCCCAGGTGGCTGTTTGGGTTTAATCCCTTAGTAAGAATATTTTGGGTGAGTTACCATATTCTAGGCTCTGGGCCTTGTATAAAATGCTCAGTTATTATTTGGGCAGATTTTGATTTGGAGGGTAAAATAATTGGTATGGGACCTAGTTTGAACCAGAAGTTTATTCTTTAATGTGACATTGACCTGCAAATGAAGATCTCTCAATATTCAGAGTCAAGTGAAGAGTCTAGAAGTGTTGTTGCGTAAAGACAGGTAAATCCTAAAAGGACTGTGGATTAGAGGATAGCCTTAAGTGATTCCCATATTTAAAGAAAGAACAAGATAAGATAAACATAGTGAGGGTATTGATAGGGAAATAATGATTTGTTTAAAATTGAAAATTTAAATATTTAGCTTTTTATTACATATTACGGTCCTAAAAATAAAATAACGCATGTTACTCTAATAATATATGTTATTTTCAGATACAAACATTGCAAGAAGCAGCTGAAATCGTAAAAAGCAGATGTGACAATTTGCTAAGTGAAAATAACTTGATAACAACAAACAAAAATAAGGAATTAGAGAAGGTAAGTTTGACATTTTAAATAATAAAAAAATTAATTTACATTTTATACTTTGTGAATATTACATAAATTCTTTCATTGTGGTCATTTTCTCTAGTTTAGACCTAGCAGTTATCTGTTCTCAATTCCTGTAGGAGTTTGTTTTCTGAGGAAATAATGTTTCTTTCAGGCTTGAAATGGTGCTTGTGTGATTGTTTCTTCACTTTTTACTTAATATTTGGAAAATAGCATAAATGTTTAATTTTTCTTATTCAAGAGCAGACTTAAATGGCTCAAAAAAATGATTGTCACTCAGCTTTATCAGCCATAAGTATGAAAACTTGAATACCTCTCATTTTTAATCCCACCTTATTTTTCTGGTCTAAAAAAGCAAAGTAAATATTCTCTGCTAATATTTTGTTGGAAGAAAAATAATAAAACCATCATTAACCAAAAATAAAAAAAACATCATTTCCTTTTTTTCACCCTATTGCAACAGAATGAGGGGAAGGCCAGTATTGGCAAGTTACGATGTTTTTGTGAATATTTTTAAGTTTTTAAATGAAACCGCATCCCTTTTTTGGGTCTTTTCATGTTGTTTGGTAAGAAAGCAGTGAAAGTCGTAGGATGATAACTCTTGGCTGGAGGAGTCATGGGATGTTACTGTTCAGTTTCAGCTGAGAGTAATAAGGTGACTGTCTCTGGGTTTTCTCCACATCTTGGCCTGAGAAGTTCAAGTGAGGTACAATGTGAAGAAGAGGTCAGCCACTGCAGGCAATCTGCTGGTTATGCAGAGATAAAGATAACCCATTAAAAGTGCAACTTATTACTTTTTTAGAAGTATTGTTCACCTATTTTTAGCAGATCAGAGAAAAAATCTTTCTCTTGGTCTCTGTCTCATGAGACATACCCATGCAGACGTCTCCTCTTTTACTAGGCAGCGCTGTAAATAAAGGCCTACTTAAAAAACCTGTTCAAAAGACAGATGGGCAGCAGCCTGTGTTTTTCAGATACTATAAGATCACTTACAGTTTTCTTACTGGTATTAAATCGGAAAAGTCATTTTCTTTTTTAAATGAAATTCTTCCTTTTAGTTTTCAATTGTTTTAAATCTCCTCGTTTTCTCATGGGCTCTTCTATGTTTGGGGTCTCAGAAGTATGCTTTGTTCTAGTTTTATCTTTCTGTATTAAGAATGCCAGATGTTATGTAGTAGCTCTAGATGTTTCCTGTGTCAGGGAAAGAGGCGAGCTCTTGTTTTCCATCCCTATGAACATCCTAAATGCCATGTCTGGGTGTTTTTTCTTAATTAATATGACAAGCACATCTTAGGATTGCTTCTTATCACATCCCCAAAAAGTGCTATAAATGAGGAACTGTAACAGCCGAATTGATTAATATAGGTACAATTAGAGAGATTTGCTTCATAATAACATTAATGATCAAATAGTCAACTGAGGACTGCTGCTATTAGCTATCTTGAAATAATGTATAGTAAACCCCACCAATTTGGACTAAGATGAGCGCAGCAAGGCTTTTCTAATTGAAATATCTGAGTTATAAGATTGAATGACAAAAAGTGACAATTACTTTAGGCTGATGGCTGGGTACCATATCAGCTTTATTAGTAACATCTATGCTTGAATATAAATGACAGGATTCAAAAAGTTTGCTTCCAAAGTACCATGTTTCCCCGAAAATAAGACCTAGCCAGACCATCAGCTTTAATGTGTCTTTTGGAGCAAGACACATTATATAAGACACATTAATATAAGACTCAGTCTTATGTTACATAAAACCTGGTATTATATTATATTATACCCGGTCTTATATTATATAAAACTCGGTCTTATATTAAAATAAAACCAGGTCTTATATTAATTTTTGCTCCAAAAGACACATTAGAGCTGATGGTCCAGGTAGGTCTTATTTTCGGGGAAACACCGCAGGTTAAACATTCTCCTTGCAAGCTAATATTACTATATTCATTTACTCAAAAAACTTGTTGAAAACTAGTAAAGTCCAGCCTACTTTTGAGTTATGTGCAGAGTCTAACATTGCTTATTCATATTTATTTGTTGGAATCATTTTATTTAAAACTATTAGACCTAAAATATGTATTATATTATAGGAGTATCTAGTATTTGAGATAGTAAAAACATTAATGCTAAATGTGTGATCTTGCACTTATTTCCCTAATGCTACAACTCAGGTGAGAGGTCAGATGGAGTCTCATCTGAAGGAGTTAAAGCGCGTCCGCGATTCCTTGACGGCGGCCGAACAGAGGCTTCAGGAGTGTCAGGAGAGTCTTCAGCACTACAAGGGCAAATGTGCAGACCACACGCGCACCGTTAGGGAGCTTCAGGGCCAGGTGTCCCGCCGTCATTCTGATTTTTGCTAGATGTGTTAAAGTAACGCTTTGGAATGATTTCACCAGCTGAGAGCACTTATGTCAGGGCTTGAATTTTCTTTTCTCACTCCCATCTAAATCAGTTGACAAAAATGTCAGTTTTTTGCAGATACTGTAATATTATTTTGCAAGCTATTCTTTTAGCATTTTATAGTAAAAATTGGTAACCAAAATTGCTGATTTAGTTTATTCATACGAATCTATATTTAGACATATGAAGACATGGTAATAGCATGAGAGAAGGAGCAATGCTATGTTTATTATATTGTAAACATCTTCAATTTGTAATTTATCTTACAAAAATTAGAATTTATTTTAATTAGAATTGCAGTTATTTGGATTATTCGCAGTTGTTTTCTTCGGCATACACTTTTTTCTCCATCAGAGCAGGGATCATGGGTGCCAGGTTTATGGCCATCTTCTAATTCAATGCCTAGCATGTAGTAAACACTTAACACATATTTTTAAATTATGTATTCTGTTTTTCACAGAAGTATATCCAAGGATGGTAGCAAGTTTTTTCTTTATTTGCAAAACGATTATAGTAATAGTTTCCTATCTCTCTTCCAAAAGTAGCCTGGATTTTAATTTTGAAATGCATCCTGTTTTTAAAAACATACAAACAAACCTTTGCTGAATTTAAATTCCCAAGAAGAGCTTTTTCTAGGAAAATGTCAAATTATGTAGATAACGTAAGTTACTAATTGAAATTATGAGAATTTATTTTTATTTGAAGGCTTCTAAAACTATTCAAACATAGCTTTTGAAGCAATGGGAAGAACATTCTATCTTGGCATGGACAAGTGTGTCTTTCGTTGGTTTCCTTGTTAATGAATTTGCTTTGCACAAATATGGTTCTTACAGTTACAACTTCACAGATATTCAATTATCAGTTACTATATAAGTGAAGCAAAATATAAGAGCAACCTTAAATATTCTACAATAGGAGATTAATACTGTTTAAAATCTTCACAGTTATTTAATAAAATAAATGTTCTTTTTCGATTTTTTTTTCAGATTGTCTTAATTGTCATTTTTCAGAATAATATGTAGTAGATGATTTGCCACGAGGCAGCCTAGATTTTTTTTTTTTTTTAATTTAACCAGGATTTAAGAACTTGTGTTTTGACAATGTGATTTCTTGGTGTCTCTCTGTGTATGAGTAATAATGATATTTATACTTTCTTGTTTTTTATGATTGTTCTAACAGTAAAGTATATAGATTTCTTTGGAAATTGATTATAAAGAAAATAACAAAGACAATTTTTTTTTCTCTTTAAAGGTTGATGACAATCACAATCTTCTGACAAAGCTTTCTCTGGAAGAGGAAAATTATCTTATTCAGTTGAAGTGTGAAAACCTAAAACAGTAAGTATCAAATTGACTTAAAATTGGTGTTACATTTTTCTCTACACACAATAATTTTAAAATATATGTTTATTGTAAAAAGAAAATTAGAACAGATGGATGCAGAAAATAAAGAGCTTGAAAAGAAGCTGGAAAACCAAGAAGAATGTCTTAAGCACAGCAATCTTAAATTTAAAGAGAAGTCTGCAGAATATACAGCATTGGCCAGACAGCTGGAAGCTGCTTTAGAAGAAGGAAGAGAAAAGGTACAGATGGCCTTTATTTAGAAACTTTTTAATTAGTTTACCAAAGAGTCCTCTTTTTAAACAGACAATATCTCATCTTGCCAAACCTACAGTTATTGTTTTCATCCTGATGACAGGGTGAAGGGAGCAATTACATTTTTGTTTTTTTACCTACGTTAGCCCTTTGGAGCTAAACAGATATATTACTGGTCCAGAGTTACTTTACTTGATAATGTGATGTGGCAGGGTTAAGGGCAGAGATGGAAAACACTTTGAGGGAGTGCCCCCCCCACCCTTTTTTAATAAAACCACAGCAAATATGGAAATTATTGAACATTTTGGTTTTGGTCAGAATTCAGTGAGCTGTAAAACTCAACTCCCTTTTGGCAAGTATTGTTGTATCAGTAAATACATGCAAGAATTAAATTTCAGTTAAATCTACTGGGTTAGCAATTAATAGATGTCTCTACTAGTCCTTGAGATGCAAAGGTGAGTAAGACCTGTCCTCAGCTCTCAGGATACTCATAGTCCAGCAGGAGATAACGTGAACAAACACATGCCATCCAGCATGTAAGTGCTACAGCAGAAGGAGGGTGCAGGTGATTCAAGCTGGGGTTGA
This sequence comes from Rhinolophus hipposideros, assembly GCF_964194185.1. Taxonomy (NCBI): domain Eukaryota; kingdom Metazoa; phylum Chordata; class Mammalia; order Chiroptera; family Rhinolophidae; genus Rhinolophus; species Rhinolophus hipposideros. Next base: position 31,054,699 of record NC_138054.1, read on the forward strand.
GGAGAAATGATTCAGGAAGATCTCAAAGAGGAGGTAAATTTATCAAATGATTTGACAATGTAATCTTGAAAAGACACGAGGTGGGCTTTGGAGTCCAGCAGGAATTGGATTTGAATTCTGTCTCTGGCACATCATACCCTGACCCAGGAGAAGTAACTTCTCTAAACTTTTGTTGCTTAATTGGTAAAACGGGGATCATGAGTTTCCTCATAAGAATGAATGATGCTAAAAAGAGATCGTCTATACCCTGACGATTCTCAGATATATATCTCCACTCCAGTCTTCTTTCTCCCCTGAAATCTAGACTCATATATTCTACTTATTTGACATATCCGCTTGACAGAGGCATCTCAAACTTAACATGTCCAACACCAAATTTTGAATCTTTCCCTCTAAACTCTCTCTACCCATGGTCTTTCTCAAGCTCGTGAATGGCAATTCTACAAGAGTCAGAAGAAATCTGATATCCTCGAAATGTACCTCTCTATCACCAGTGTCATATATATAAATATATGTGTGTGTGTGTGTGTGTGTGTGTGTGTGTGTGTGTATATTTTTAATTTGTTTAAACTCTGGGAAATCAATCTAAATTGACACTGAAGGACACATCATCGGATAAAGGCTAAGTAGTAAAATGTACTGCCAGTGGTAGAAATGTAATCCAGATTTCTCAGCGCCGCCAACCTTTGGGAGGAAAATAAGTGACTTTCATCTTGAGTTCAGCCTAAGTGGACTTTGGAAATACTAAGTGCTCTCAGATTCCTGTTCAGAACTGTGTAGAGTCCCCAGAGATGTGTCTGCCCTCTGTTTCCTCTCCTGCTGCAGTAGAATGTGGGACTGTCTCTAGTTCCTGCCCCATGAGGTGAGCTGTCACTGCACTGTCATAGTGTCATACTGAGGGATGAGGAAGGCCGGGGATATTTGTTCCGAGGGCTTTTTCTCTCACAGCTTCAGGTTCTGCCAGCATCCTTCCTTCACAATCGCCCTTAGAATTTGCACACAGACATGTTTGTAAATCACTTTATAAAAACTGAGAACTGGGTCCATAGGAGTTACATTAGAAGACAGTCCTTCCCATTATCTCTTTGCTCCTTAACTAGTCCCTGCCTCCACTCTCATGCTTGTGGCTAAACTCAACATTCTTGGAAATAGGCTCCCATATATCTGAATCCTTTGATGAACATAGCTAAGTTAGACTTTCTACGAAAATAAGCAATCAGAACTACGAAAACTCGAATTCAGACCACTCTAGAAGTGAATGAATGAAAAATCAGTCCCTGGTGTGTGTGTGTGTGTGTGTGTGTGTGTGTGTGTGTGAGGTGTATATAATCACCTGCCCTGCCCCCAATCCTTTCCATCCAAGTCTGTAATCAATCAGCATTTAATGACAACTCTCTATGTTCCACCACCACTCTAGACACCATGGTGAATATAAATACTGTAAAACATGGTAATTGGTCTCAGTAGGTTATAAAAATATAATATTGAGGAAAACATCTGCCTATAATCACACAGCACTAGAAATGCATACACCTCTTTCATCTCAAGCTAATTTTGCAGATACTTATACTACAAAGAAAAGTATATACACTTATACTATGTACTTCCTTAACATAGAACGTCTAAACATTTTTTAATTAAATTGTCTAGCATCTGATTAATATCTAGTTGGAAAAAAGATATACAGTATAACTATGTCAAGGCTTTAAATCATACTTGAAAGGAAGTGCATGTAGTTACTTTACTCTTAATGAAAATTACAGGTTTCTGAAGAAATAGAGAAAATGTCATCTAGAGAGAGAGCTTTACAAATTAAAATATTAGATTTGGAAGCTGAGCTTCGAAAGAGAAATGAAGAACAAAATCAACTTGTTTGCAAAATAAACAGTGTAAGTATTAGTGTGCCTTAATGTATTTTCATAAAAAAATTAGCATTTAACATTCTTACCGTTTTTTTTTACTTAAACAAAGTGAAGGGAATCAGGACTATTGCTTTACTGATAATAATTAAAAATAACCGATTTTATAAGTCACAAAACTTAAAACTTTCAGGATTATGCCAAAGAATTATTATCCTCATCTAGCTTCTGTTACATTTCCCCCAAAGTCTCATCAGGCCCTTTTTCTACATATTACTTTTGCATGACAGCTCTTAATGAAAGTTACAGATATAATCTACTTATTTTCTTTCTGGTATGAACTTCTCATTTTTTAAGATAAACATAATTTAAACTATTGTTATGAGTTAGATCTTCATATCTGTCTTGACTAATGAATATTATATTTTAGAAAGTTGGCATTAAGTTAATATTCAGTATTGTTATATTTGCATATGAAGTGGATGCTTTGGTCTACTCAGCCATAAAATGAGAAAACCAAATTGGCTGTGTTTAATTAGTTTTCTAATGTTTTTTCCTAAATATTCACAAATTAGCCAATTGGCACATTATGAAAGCTAGCACTAGTCGTGACTAAATTACTTGAAAACTCTCTACTTAACAGTGACATAGAAAATAATGATACTTTATTTTTTCCGGGAGCCAGAGACTCCATGAAAACTCATTTTTCATTCCCATGTGTCTAAAAGTTGAAAATCTGAAAGGTTCAAAAGTTAAATGATTTTTGGCATGCAATATTAGTTTAATTTTATCACCATCAAAAGTTCCATGGCAATTTAATCAGAACAAAATATTTTTCACTTTTAATTTAACACAGGCTTTCCCTTTATTTCTAAACTTTTTTTACTCACCATCAGAGATGCTAATATTGTAAATATGTGTGATGTTCTTTGTGTAATTAAACCTTCTGAAAAAAATAACATAAATACACCAAGATGAGATGGGTTTTGCTATAATGCTCCTAGTACTTGGCTAAAACTGCCAAAACAAATAGGTTTAAAATTTGATGTTTAATTAAACCTGACCATTTTTACAGTAGTAAAAATCTAGCATTCTAAGCATAGATTTAGACTGCTGACAAATGAGTTTATGTATTCTGTCCCTTCCAGGGGACAGTTCAGTGGGCAGTTCAGTGTTTTATATACATGCCTGAGCACCCTGAGAGCAGTCTAATTGCTTGTACCGTGGTATCTTGCACAGGCCGTAGAATAGTATTAATAGCACACCTCTTCTGATTTTTTGTCCAAGAGTCCCAGTCAGGGGCAGAGTGGATGCACAGATCCCAGGGGGACCTCCGCAGTTTAACTCAGGCCAGCCTTACCGAAACGTAAAATGTCTTTGGCGTCTTATGCGTTATCCTAAAATCTTGATTTTTTGCTGACAATATAAGTGGATTTGTATTAGTATTTTCCTTCCAAATTGTTGAGTAAAATTGATTTCCACAAAGATTCATTATATTCATTCTGTGACTGTGTAGTCAAACCTCGCACACTGCTTCACATCACCCCACTTCGCTTGAGGGGCATCACTCAGTTTCAGAAGGTGTCAGGTATTACGGAACACCTGATAGGAAGTAAAGAAAAGATTTTTCTTCTTAAGGTGCCTACATTTTAGTTGGAAGTTAAATGATATTTGCAGCCTAGCTAAAGAATTTTCAGTGAACAAATCTACTTGGGAATTTATATGCAACTGAATATTTTTAAAACTATATTAGGTTTTTAAATTTTTTTCCTCAAATAAAGAGCATTTATAATATTAAAAGTTCTTTTTATTTCTAATGGATTCAAAAAATAAAATGTTTATATAACCAAAACTAGAATTCTGTCAATTTTAAGACAATAAAAGTCATTTTTATGGTATAAAATATAAATTTTTTAGGCAGAGAAAATGGCAAAAACCAGTATTAAAATATATCATGTTAAATGTAAGAGAAATTAATTATGATAGTTTTAAATAAAACCCATTTATTAAGTTAATCATGTTAAATATGTAATAATTTGGGGCTAAGTGAATGTATATGAAAATTAACTATATCATAGTAGAGATCAACCATGTATGTGCTTTAGTTATTCTAGGTGTTAAAGAAAAATGAGCTCTAACATAAGTTAATAATGAGCACATCAGATGTTAAGATTCTTTTTTAAAAAAATTAAAAATTATGTAGTTAATCATTGTCTATATAATTTTATATTATGATTCTCCTTTGACATGAATGTCCTTATTGATTATATTAATTTCTTTTTTTTATTTAGAAAATACAACATCAAGAAGTATGTTTGAAAGAAATACAACATAGTATCGAAAAGTCAGAGAATCAAAACGAGAGTATTAAGAATTATTTACAATTTCTTAAAACTTCTTATGTAACAATGTTTGGATAAATTGTTGAATTTATTTTCCATAAGTAGTAGGTTTTCACTGTGAGTCTAAAAGTGATTAGGTAAAAAATAAATATACTATCTGTTATACTTTGGATTTGTGGGTGGTAGTATTGGAGTTTTCTGTAAAGATTTTTGAAACATAGTCTATTATCCAATTGAAAATTTAAAACAGGATAGATGTTAGTATTTTTTTGTGCTGGATAATTTTCACTTAGCTCTGCTTTAATTTCTATTGATGTTATGTCAGTTTTTAGAATATTTTGTGTACACACAGAAGAAGCCAGAATCATTCTTTGTGTGTCTGTAGCCATTGTCCAAGTGAATTTGTAATAAATCTAGGCTAATTATGAGCCAAATACATGATTTTAAATAATGTGTATAATTGTTTTACATTGTGATGTATATGTACATATTTATAAATATAATAAAGGAAATGTTCTGGATATTAATTTTTAATAATGGTATAATTATATACTTTCTAAAAATACCCAGTACCTTGATGTACTTAATATTGTTTCAAGTATATACTAAAATGCCATTATAATTTCTGTGAGGTTTTAAATATAGTATTTTAAGCCATAGCTATTAAATGCCGACTGATGAAAATATGTTGGCATGCTTTGTTTCTTTATAAAGAATAGGCTCTCAGGCTCTCCTATGAATTCGTAGTCTCTTTGTTCTTCATTTTATGTTTTAGTGACTATCTAATATTATTAGTGTAGACATTCTAAAGAGTTTGAGTTAACTAAAAGATTAAAGGGGAACAACTTGTCCCACCCTTTCCCATGGCTAACTCACACGAGATGATCAAAATAAGCACTCTTAATACCGAGAAGCTTTAGGATAAGGTCTTTATTTGGGGGATGATGTGGAAGCAATACCAAGAACATGATCCCCATAATCTCCCACCGTATATGCCAAGGCAAGACACTCTAAAAGAGGATGGACATAGTTGACAAGGGATCACATAATAGTGATTCCACTCAGACAATGGCTTGAGCTGTTTAGTCAACGGACACTCGGATCTCAAAAAATCTCTCAAAGAGGTAAGTTGTGTACTACGCAGTGCAGTTTGTGAAAAAAGGTCAGTCTTCCCAAGGTGTTCTAGCCTCTTCTCCAATCAGAAATGAAGGCCTGCCTCTCTCTGATCCACTCCTAAGACAGCCATATCATCTATAGGGGCTTACTTCCCAATGACCCAACTGCTTCATATTTTTCTTAAAATAGCAAACTATAGTAATTTCAGAAACTGGCCACATTTTTTGCTCAACAGTAGCTAACAATATTAGTGTTGCCTTTTTTTTTTTAATCATAATACACATAATACATATGCTTGACCCTTGTGGTCCTTTCTTCATCTAATGCAAAGAGATCCTTAAGAAATACTTAGGTGAAAGGAAACTAGAGTCCTTGAGTATTGCTCACCAAGACTGTGAGCTCCTTAAGGGCAGAAGTATCTTACTCATATTTCTAGTACAGCCATTGCACAATATTTGGTATATAGTAGATAACTCAGCTGATGTTTGTGGATAGATAGATGGATGAATGTTGAAAGAGGGAGGTATTCATATTCCTGTTTCCGATATGAAAAAAAATGTAAGCATAGAGGTATTTACTAAGGTGGCTGTAATGCAAAACTCTTAAGATTTAAAGTCGGCATTTGAACTCAAGTCTTCTGATTCCAAAATGGAAGCTATGCACAGTGCTGTTTCCCTGTTGCAAGCAGTGGAAGAGCAGCAGCATTGCTATTGTTATTGAGTACTTATTGTGTGCCAGACAAAGTTGAGTGTGGTACATGTATTCATTCATTTAATCTTTATGCTTGATGAGATAGGTGCTATTAATTTCATTTACTTTTCAGGAAAGCAAAACACAAAAAGATGAACTTGCCCAAGGTCACACAGCTAGTAAGTGGCAGGCATCCAGAGTCTGCTCTTAACTATGACCATGCTACCTTCATATACATTTCATAAATAAAGGTAATGGGATTTTTGGACAGTCATGCATTTACCTTATCTATAAATACATTCTCTTTTTTTATATTTTTAATTTTATCAAAGTAATTTGTATAATGGCATTTAAAAATTGGTACCTGAAATGTTTTAGATAGACTGTGAAAGGAAAAGACTACCACAAAGTCCCTAAGGTTGGTACTCAGATGCGGGTGACACAAGAAAACAAAGGAAATTTGCCAGGCCCTAGAGGAACGTTAGCAATCTGTGCTTCACGTTACCATGTGGAGCATTAAGCACAGACATTGGGCTCTTCTGGAGTGTGAACCAAATTCAGCGTCAGGGAGGCTCTGGTGTCAATGCCCTGGTGTCCCCGCTTCCAGCTTCCCACTGTCTCCCAATGCCCTTGTCCTCATAGTACAACAGGCTGGCAGGGTTTTGTCTTTTCTTTTTAAAGGATTTTATTAAAATATAGCCAACAAACAATATTATATTAGCTTCAACATACAATATTATATTAGTTTCAATATAGTTATTCAACATTTATATACCTAGAGAAGTGATAACCATAAATCCAGCAGCCATCTGACACTGTATTATTCTGTCACAATATGATTGACTATTCCCCGTGCTGTACGTTACATCCCCATGACTTATTTGTTTTCCACCTGGAAATTTGAATCTCTTATCCCTTTCATCTCCCCCCTGCCCTTTTTACATTTTTCAATTACAGGTGTACAGCATAGTGGTTAGACATTTGTATAATTTAAGAAGTGATCCCCTTGACTAGTCTAGTACCCACCTGGCAGTATACATAGTTATTACTGTATTACTATGTTACTTATGCTTTACTTTATATCCCCATGACGATTTTGTAACTACCAGTTTCTACTTCTTAATCCCTTCACCTTTTTCACATTGCCCCCCAACCCTTCCCTTCAATCACCCCAACAAATCTAGTACCATCTGTGATAACATAGTTATCACAATATAATTGACTATATTCCTTATGCTATACCCTACATCCCCATGATTACTGTGTAGCAACCAATTTGTACTTTGTAATCCCTTCCCCTTTTTCACTCATCCCCAACCACCCTCCCATCTGGCAAACATCCATATGTTCTCTGTATCTCTGAGTTTGTTTCTGTTTAGTTTGTTTATTTTGTTCTTTAGATTCTACATATAAGTGAAATCATATTGTATCTGTCTTCCTCTGTCTTATACTCCACTCCGCATAATACCCTCCAGGTCCATCCAGGCCACTGCAGATGGCAAGAACCCATTCCCTTCCATGGCCAAGCAATATTCAATTGTATATATGTACCACCTCCTCTTTATCCGTTCTTCCACCAACAGACACCCAGGCTGCTTCCATATCTTGGCCATTGTAAACAAGGCTGCTATGAACATATGGATGCACACATCCCCTGTAAGTAGCGTTTGGGTTTCTTCAGATAAATACCCAGATGTGGGATTACAGAGTCCTCCTTTGTCTCTTGTTATAGTCTTTGTTTTAAAGCTTATTTTTCTAGTATAAGTATTGCTACTCCAGATTTTTAAAAAAATTTTATTTCCATTTTCGTGAAGTTTTTCATCCCTTTAGACTGTGTGTCTTTCAATCTGAAGTGAGCGCTTTAGGCAGCATATGTTTTGTTTTCTTATCCATTCTGCCCTCCTATGCCTTTTGAGTGGAGCATTTAATCCATTTACATTGAAAGTAAGTGTTGATAGATATGCGGCTATTGTCATTTTATTATTCATAATTTTGATCTTTTTTTTTTCCATCTTAAAGAAGTCCCTCTAACATTCCTTGTAATACTGGTTTTAGTGGTGTAATACTGGTTTGGTGAAGTTCATACTCCTTTAGCTTTGTCTTGTCTGGGATGCACTTTATCTGTCTGTTGATTATAAATGATAGCCTTGCTGGGTAAAGTACCCTTGGTTGTACGTGCTTGCTTTTCATCATGTTGAATATTTTGGGCCAGAAACTTCTGGCCTGCAGTTTCTGTTGAGAAATCAGCTGACAATCTTATGGGAGTTCCCTTATAAGTTACTAGTTGCCTTTCTCTTGAGGCTTTTAGAATTCTCTCTGTCTTTAACCTTTGCCATTCTAATTATAATGTATCTTGGTGTGGGTCTGTTTGGGTTCATCTTGTTTGGAACTGTCTGCACTTCCTTGGACTTGTATGTCTATTTTCTTGGCCAGGTTAGGAAAGTTTTCAGTCATTATTTCTTCAAATAGGTTCTCAATTCCTTGCTTTCTCTCTTCTTTTGGTACCCCTATGGTGCGAATGTTGGCACACTTGATGTTGTCCCAGAGGTCTCTTAAATTCTCCTCATTTTTTGGATTCTTTTTTCTTTTCACTATACCAATTTGGTGTTTTCTGCTACCTTCTCTTCCAAATCGCTGATTTGATCCTTTGCTTCACCTAGTCTGCTGGTGATTCCTTTTAGTGCATTCTTCATTTCAGTTACTGTATTCTTCACTTCAGAATGTTCTTTTTTATGGTTACTGTGTCCTTTTTTATGCTTCCTATCTCTCTGTTGAAGTTCTTGCTAAGTTCTTTGAGCATACTTATGACCATTGTTTTAAACTCTGTATCTGGTAAGTTGCTTGCTTCCATTTTATTTAGTTCTTTTTCTGGAGTTTTCTCCTGTTTCATTTGGGATGTCTTTCTCTGTTTCCTCCTTTGGGCTGCTTCTCTGTGTTTATTACTATAAATTAGTTAGATCTACTATGTCTCACCGTCTTGGCCGGTGGACTTATGTAGTAGTTGCCCTGTGAGGCCCTGGCACAGTCTCCCTGGTCACCTGCTCTGTGTGTTCCAAGAATGTCCCTTGTGGGGTTGTGTGTGCCCTGCTGTCATGTTGAGCCCTGATTGCTATTGGCACATCAGTGGGTAGGATGGATCCTCAGGCTGATTGGTTGTGGGGTTTTGCCACATGCACAGTTTACAGGCTGCTGTGCAGGGAGGGGGCTTACCCCATGGAGCAGAATTCACCCTAGTGGGCTCTGGTGCCTGTGGGACTGCCCTTTGGGTGTGCCAATTGTGGAGTTAATTGGGTGGTGCTCTGCTCTAGACTGTAGCCAAACTCCAAGTATGTTGGTTCTGGAGCCTCTTAGGAGGGGCTTTGGTGCAGGCCCTGGTCACCCACTGCCTGTGACTGGCCAGGGGCTACCTGGTAGGAGCTACAAAGTGATCCGCAGTTGTTTGCTGCCTATGCTAACCCTGGAGGCACATGGGCGAGGCCATGCTGTGAACTGAGGATGGCTGCCACCAGTGCCAGGCCTGGGGTAACTCTGCAGAAAGCCAGGACATATGCTGCCACCTGCTGGAGACCTGCTGCCACCTGCTGACTCCCTTAAGGTTCAACCACTGATAAAGCTTCATGCAGTATACGAGTTGGGTGAACCAGGGTCTCAGGGAGTCTCTAGAGTGAGAAGAGTTGTAGTCACCAGGTTAATGTAGAGTCTGGTTTGGTACCAGTGCTGAGTCTGGAGATACTCAGCAAAAGTCTCAGCACACCAAGACCAGCTGCTGCCCACCTGGGTCCTGAGGACTCTGACAGTTTTTCAAGAAAGAGTGCAATGCAGGCAGTGCTGGCTGCTCTCAGAAAAAGTTCCTCCTGCATTGGGGGAGCTGGGTAGTGTGGGGTCCCAGTGAGTCAGCAGGGCAGAGCAGCAGAGCTCACCAGACCAATCAGATTCAGATTTTTCCATGAGGGGTGGCCTCAACACAGGAAAGATGGCAACTGCCTGCTGGTTGCATGGAAGGAGAAACCCACACAGGGTAAATGGCTACTGTCCTCCAGCCCTCGATTTGAAGCCACACACCTCAATCTGACCCCTCACGCCTCCAATGCCTGCCAAACCACTGTCCGTCCTCTGGAGCCCCAGGTGAGTGTGTGTGAGTGAGTCTGTGGGCGGACTGTTTAAGAGGATGCCTGGGTTTCCTTTGCCTTCCATCCCACCCAAATGGTCAGAATCTTCACTGTTTTTCACAGCCAGATGTTTTGGGGGCTCCTCTTTGCGGCACCAGTACTCTGGGCTATGGAGGCTGGTGTGGGGCTTAGGTCTTTCGCTCATCCTGGGGGAACCACACGAAAGTTTGGAGCCAGCTGGTTTTGTGTCTCCGCCCCTTCTACCAGTGTTAATGTGACTTCTTTATATCCTTAGCTATAAGACTTCAGATGGTTCTCCAGGTTGATTGTTCTATAATTTAGTTGTAATTTTAATGTGTTCATGGAAGGAAGCAGGCACAGTGTTTTTCTATTCCGCTATCTTAGATCTCCTCCAGGATTTTCTCTTTATCATTGATTTTCAGGGCATCATCACTTTCTTAAGTTCTAAAACTTTTCTTCCGTTATTTATGTGATTATTACCTCACCACATGTTCCTTTCCCCCTTGTTTTTTCTCCTGGATCTGACATCTGTGAAACTTGCCTTTTTCCTCAGGATAGCTGTCATTGAATTTCTTGTGAGGTATTTATTTCTTCCACCTGATTTTTCTGACCATTGATATATTTCTCAAGGGCAGTCATTCTCTCTTTCTGATGGATTTTGCATTTCTAATTGAGAAATCATGCTTTTTTTTTTAGTTCCTGAAAGTGTGTGTGTGTGTGTGTGTGTGTTTTCTTAGTGCTGTAATTCCATTATATTTTCATTAAAATTCTCTTCTGTTTCTTCTATTGATTCTACTTTAGTCGGCATCTCCGGTTTCTGTTCTGCTGGCCATCATTTCTTTCCAAACCCTGTAAGTGAGTTTTAATTTTTCTTGCCTACTCATGATTGTGGTTCCCTCAATACCTGCCAGCAGCCTTCCTTGCATATTTCTTGGTCAGTAGCAAACCGAGTGGTGAAAGGTGCAATGGCTTTAGTTCTCATGGGCCTGAGACCTATTACCCTCTGCTGAAGTGCTATGAGAAGGCGTTCTGCTCCCAAACTGTTTTAGCCATAAGCATCAGTTCTTTTCCAGCTATAAAAATTGGAAGGACTTCACTCCACTGAAGAGCCTGCTTCTAGGTTTTCCGGTGTCAGTTAGTTTGTTGCAGCAATTTATTATTATTTTTTACATTTCATTATTTTTACTTTTCAATTACAGTTGACATTCATTATTATTTTATATTAGTTTCAGGTGTACAGCATAGTGGTTAAACATTTATATAATTTATGAAATAATTCCCCTGATTAGTATTGCAGCAATTTAAAGGAGGAATTCAGTGTATTATTTACTGGCTTCAGATTTGTTAATGATTTTTATTTTTAGGTGAAGAAAAGTCACACACAAAATTATGTATTTGGCATGACTCACTTTTTGTAATCAAAATAAGCATCTCTTTCTTTGTGTATGTAAGTTCATATATGCTGGTATGAGTATGCAGATAGGTGTCTAGAAGCCTAAATGCCTTGGTAGGAATGGAAAAAAGTAGTAATAAATTTCACTTATTCTAATGAGATTGTACTACTTTTATTCTTTTTCTAATCACATAAAAAAATTTAAAGGTTGGAGGATAGGCATGATAGGTGTAGGGAGTAGAAGAGTAGGATTGGTAAAGGTCTGAGAATGAAATATTAGAATTTGGTTTTCAGAGGTGGAGTAGTTTTGGACAAGGGAAAAGTGAAAAGAAGCTTTCTTGAGGTGGAGATGAGGTCACTGGAGTCCAGGATGTTGAATAACTGAGAAGCCTTGGATGTTGAAGCTGTCTAGGATTTGGAAGAAACTGGGGTACAGCTGAAGAAAAAGCAGCTAAGTAGATGACTGTGATAAGGAATGTTTTAAAATTATCAATGGTCTCTGATTGCATTTGAAATAAAATTCAAAGTCCTCAATATGATCTCAAGGCCCTGTCCACCTCCTCACCCTCTCATACACCATTCTCCCCACCCACTATGCCCAATTCTACTTGGTTTCCTTGAAAACCAAGTTCATTCCCTCCTTCTTTTTCTCATCTTCAAATGCTCTTTCTCTTACTCTTGGCCTAATTAAATCATTCTCTCTACCTTATTATTCTTTTTTTTTTCATAATTGGCAATTATTTTTTTGGTGTGTGATTATTTGTCTCATATCATCTCAGTATATGTTAACCTTCACAAGGAATTTACAGTTCTGTAGTCTGGTACACAGCAGACACTAGTACATATTTGCTGGAAGGATAGATAGATGGAAGAATAGTGATAAGGCCCTTAGTTTTGAGCTTCAAAGTAGAGTGAGGGCATTTGCCTAAGGAAGGTAGGGGAATCATAGAGTCTGGGAGAATGAATAACTAACTCTTGAGGGCCCCAAGGGAAGCAGTTTCCTGTGTGAGGGGTCCAATTTCCTTTCAGGCAGAGACTGAAGAGATTCAGGATGCAGGAGACCTTGTTTATATTATAATCACTCATGTTCCAGAGGCCACAGTGGAAAATTGGAGGAAGTTGGTACTAGGAGTGAATCAGGAAGGTGGAATAGGTTCCCTTACAGCTGCTTTCTTTAGATAGTTTAAGAGGAATTTCTCTCTTTTTTTTCCTCTCAGAATTAATTAAAATCCCATGTGTTGTGTTTTCTTTTGATACTACTGAATTGAGAAAGTTGCTTAAATCCCAACTTAGTATTTTTGATTTATTTAACATTACAACTTGTAGTGCTTTAAGATTTAATGCTTCCACAAAAGAAAAATAAACATTAAAAATAAAAATATTTTTCCTTAAAATTTAACAGAACTTAAAATTGTGAAGTTTAGTTTTGTTTTTAAAAATAACTCAAGTATCTTGCTTATTTTCTACTTAGTTTGGCACAGTTTGGGGTGGCGGTTGGAGGAAGGAAGGGAGAACTGTTAGGACTCTTCTATATCCAGTGTATTATAAGATGAAGTTAGTATTGACAATAGATTATGATTTAAACTATAAAAATTAAACCTGTGATTAACTATCATACATTATTTGATTAGAAACTCTGTAGTTATACACTGTGACCACTTTTTGCATGCTTAAAGTTCATTTTTTTGCAACATTTTTGTAGATATCTTTTCCTATCATTTAAAAAAAAAAAGCTCAATTTTTCTTTTTCTTTTTTTTAAAGAACTATATCTAAACCCAAGGTGGTAACGCACAGGTAAATGATCTTTATGAAAAAATTATGATTTCATTTAATAATTAATGGTAACAAAAACTTCTTGGCTGTCACCTGAATGTAATACTATCTAAAACTTTTTTGATTATTTTTAAACATTTGTTTTTACTTCTACAATCGCAGTTAATTAACTTAAAACTGCATGATTTTTTGTTTCCATGTTGTAAGTCTAAGTTGGCTTTTACTATTTTGTCCTTGTCTTATTTGAAAAGTTATATTTTAGCCTGAACACTATCAGTTGAAGCATTTCAAGAAATAAGAATTTTAATTTCAAATGAGCTGACTCATAAAACACCAAGTATAACACTTGGGAGTATAATAGACACAAAGATTTCTATGCTTTCTTTTTCCTACCCAAAATATAATGAGCTCTTACAAATTAATAAAATATGAATGTCCATCAAATAAAAAGTCCAAAGGATAAAAGCAGACAACTCATAAGAGAAGAGTTACTAATGGCCAATAAGCATGTTTACAAGACGTTCAGATTTATTAGTAAAGAAATGTAAATAAAAACTAATCTCGCTTGTCCGGCCGGAAGGAGCTGATCCTCATAGAAGGAATGGGCTGTTTCTGGGAGAAGAGAGGAAATGCTGGACCTTGAAAGGAGTATATTCAACTCAAGTTGGTTATGCTGGAGGCTATACTTCTAATCCCACTTACCAAGAAGTCTGCTCAGGAAAAACAGGCCATGCAGAAGTGGTTCGAGGGGTGTACCAACCAGGACGCATCAGCTTAAGGAACTGCTCAGGGTCTTCTGGGAGAATCATGACCCAACCCCAGGATACACCATGACAAATGACCACGACTCTCAGTACCACTCAGCCATTTATCCCACCTCTACCACGCACATGGGTGCAGCCCTGAGGTCCAAAGAAGACTATCAGAAGGTGCTGTCGGAGCATGGCCAGATCACGACTGACTCTGGGAGGGACAAACTTTCTACCATGGGAAGGATTGCCACCAGCAGTACCTGAGCAGGAACCCCGATGGGTACGGCTGCCTCCGAGCCCCAGTGTGTCCTTTCTGCTTGGTATTAAAAAAGTAATTTCTTCCCACGTGGTGGGCCCTTCAGGTCATGGCAAAACACTTTCAACAATTTGGGCAATTCTTTTGTGGCTCTAGTCAATGGCTTTTTGAAGTGCACAAAGCACAAAGGCATTAGTAAAAATCTGGTTTATTAAGGTATAATTTATATGAAGTGCCATGGCAAGTTGATAAGCATGTAATTTATCTTCTAATAAGTTGTGGTGGGAATAGAGATGTGGAATTTTTGGGGTCTTTTGGGATCTGAATGAAGACAGTAAAGGTGCTGTGTTCATCCTTCTTTTGCCTGGGTACCTGCCATGGAAGCTAGGGAGGGAAGCAGGAGACTGTCCGGCAGGATGGAACATGCTGGAAATCCTTTATTTGAGTTCTGTCCCACCTCACATGACCTTCACCCTTAAAGGTCTTAAAATGTGCAAACAGTTATATTGCCTCAATAAATCACTCACTGAGATACTTAGCTCTGTGGCAGAGAAAACGTGAGCTAGCTGAATGAATTCTAGCACATTGCTTACAGCTATGGGAAATGTTTCTTCTAATAAAAGTCTACAGTCTAATAAAAAAAGAGAAACTAATCTCTCTTTTTTTTTGCTACAATAATTTTAAAGAGGTATAATAATTCCTACTATTGAAAAGATGGCACAAAATGAGAATTCTTACAACTACCAATGGGATTTATTATCCTAACATTGCTGAATATGCCATAATATATTAATTATTACTCTGTTGTTGAATAGTTATGTCGTTTCCATGTTTTCTCTGTTCTAAAATTTTATGCAGTGAATATCATCACGTACGAACCCTTGTCTGCATCTAGTTATTACTTTACAACAAGTGTTAGATGTTAATTTTTCTACCAAATGACATGACAAATTTCAAGTTCTTGAAACACAGAATTGATCATGCCATTTGCTTCAATAATTTGCAACTTAGGCATTTAACTTAAAGTAATAATTAGATGATGGCAGGAAATACTTCTGTTATGCCATTCCATTGCCTAGCCAATGACTGACACCTAACAAGAACAATTAAATCTTATCATTTGACATTCAAATGAATATCAGTTTGGTCAAGCTATCTCAATTTTAGCTATAATTGTAAAATGGGAATGTTAACAAGGTTTGAAAATTGTAAGGAGTTCTAAAATTGTAGCAATATTTGTTCATAATTTTAGGATTGCTGTAGTTTTACTTCTCATTACTATTTCGTTGATGGCAGTTCAAGTAGTACCTGAAGCTGATGTTTGTTTTCCTACGTCTCTATTTTTTTGATTATCCATTTGTATTAAAATTCTCAAGTTAGGTCACAGTATAAAATAAATTCCAGATATGAATCTTAGAGATAGATGTATATAAAATGTTTTCTACTTGTCTATTAATTGCCTTTTCACTTTCTTAATTGTGATCTTTGATGATCACAGTTCTTAATTTTAATGTTGTGTTAGTCAGGATTCTCCACAGACACAAGTTGTTGGCTCATGTGATTATGGAGCCTGAGAAGTCCCATGATCTTCTGTCTGTAAGCTGGAGCACCAGGAAAGCCTGCGGTGTTCTTCTGAGAGCCAATGTTACAGACTGTAGTCTTGAGTCTAAAGGCCTGAAGACTGAAGCTGAGGGCAGAAGATTGATGACCAGCTCAAGTAATCAGGCAGAGAGCCAGTGAATCCTCCTTTCCTCCATCTTTTTTTTTTTTTTTCTATTCAGGCCCCCAGTGGATTGGATGATGCCCACCCATATTGGGGAGTGCAATGTTCTTTACTCAGTCCACAAATTCAAGTACTAATCTCTTCCAGAAACACCTTCACAGACAGATGCAGAATTAATGTTTAATCAAATATATGTGCATACTGTGACCCAGTCAAACTGATACATAAAATTAACTATCACAAATATAGTCCAATTTATCAGTTGTTTCCTTTGTGGTTAGCACCTTTAATGTTCTATTTCAGAAATCTTTGCCTACTCCAAGCTAATGAAGAGAGTGTCCTATGCTTTCTTCTAAAATCTTGATTGTTTTACCTTTCACATGTCAATCTGCAAGACATCTTGAATAGATTTGGGGTATGGGTCAAACTGGGACATAGATTCTTTTTTTATAGGCTATCCAACTGAGCTGGCA
The DNA here is from genome assembly GCF_964194185.1 of Rhinolophus hipposideros. NCBI lineage: Eukaryota > Metazoa > Chordata > Mammalia > Chiroptera > Rhinolophidae > Rhinolophus > Rhinolophus hipposideros. Next base: position 31,071,207 of record NC_138054.1, read on the forward strand.
CCATTTCTTGAAAATAAAATTCAGTCCGCAATATACTGCAGTGTCACCTTTGTCATGAAGCAGATAGGTCAGATGTCATAAATCGGGTGTGTGGGTTCATCTTGAACTCTCCATTCTGTTTCATTATTTGATTTTTCTATCTTTGCACCAATATTAACCATTCTGCTTTCCAGGTTTGTTCTTAAAGTTTGCTTTAGCTGTTCTTGGTCTTTTTTATTTCAATGTAAACTTTAGATTCAGTTTGTCAATGTCCATCTAAACAATTAAATGTTGCGGCTTTTAACTGAGATTGTGTTGAATGTACAGATCTACATAGATCAATCTGGGTGAGATGACTGATAGTTTTACTATTCGTGAATATTGTATATCCTTCCATTTATTTAGAATTTTTAGAAAAATTTCTCTTATTAATGTTTTATAGTTTTCAATTAAATGCCTTGCACATATTTTGTTAGTTCTAGTTGTTCAATTTTTTTGATGCTCATATCAATGGTATTATTTTTTGAATTTCATTTTCTATGTTTGGTGCTGTGATACTGTAACAGAGTTAATTTTTATATACTCATCTTGTATTCAGATATATTGATGAAATTATTTAATTCTAATAGTTTATATGTTCTTTTGGATTTTCTATGTACATAATTATGTCATATGCAAATTAAGACACTCTTATTTTTTCTTTCCTATTCTTATGCTTTTCTTTTCTTTTTCTTTCTTATTGCACTGGATAGAATGTCCCATACAATTGAAGAGAAATAGCGAGAGCAGATATTGTTGTTTTGGACATTGATTTTTCAGTATTTTTCCTTTTCATATATACATGAAATTTCCCTTTAAGCTCTGGTAATCTCTATCTCACAAGATTTGGTATATCTACATTACCATTTAGTTCAAAATATTTTTAGATTTCTATTGTGATTTAATATTGAATTCATGGATTATTTATCAGTACATTTCTAATTTCCAGGCAGTTGGGTATTTTCTAATTATCTTTCTGATTTCCTAACACTTGGAGATTTTTCAGATTCTTTCTGTAATTGTTTTCTACTTTAACTCTTTTGTGATCAGAGAACATACCTTATATATTTTCAATCCTTGGACACTTGTTGAGATTTGTTTTAGGTCAGATTAGTTGATAATATTTTTCAGGTCTTTCAAAATGTACCTATCTGTCTATTTGTTTCAGTTACTGAAAAGTAGTATTGAAGTCCCCTAATTATCATTGGCAATTTGTCTATTTTCTCTTTCAGTTTGATCAGTTTTTGCTTTATGTATTTTGAGACTCTATTGTTAGGTGAATATAAAATTAGGATTGTTATGTCTTGGTGAATTGACCCTTCAACAATATATAATGTCCCTTCTTATCTCTGGTATTATTGCTTGTTCTCAAGTCTACTTTGTTTCCTATTAATAAAGGCATTCCTGCTTTCATTTAATTAATTATTGCATGCTATGACTTTTAATACGTTTACTTTAATCTATCTATGTGTTTATATTTAAAGGAATTTTCTTTAATCTCTGCTTTTTAACTGGGGATGTTTAGACCATTTGCATCTAATGTAATTAATAACATGGTTGAATTTAAGTTTCCTATCTTGCTAATTCTATTTTCCCAGTTTTTATTTTATTTTCCTTTTTACCACCTTTCCTGTCTCTTTTGGATTAATTAAATGTGGTTTTATTTAATTTTTGTCTCCACTGTTAGCTCATTAGTTATATTTCCCTTTTGTTTCTATTTTTTAATGGTTGCTCTAAAGTTTAAAATATAGTCATCATAGTCAACCTTCAAGTAATAACACACCACTTCACATATAGTCTAGGATCAGAGAACATACCTTATATAGTCTAGGATCAGAGAACATACCTTATATAGTCTAGGAACCTTACAATGGTATAATTTCACTGACTCTCCCATCCTTTTTGCTATTGTTACAAGATTTCACTCCTATATATTCTATAAACCTCAAATTACATTGTTACTATTTTTTGCTTGACAATTATCTTCAAAGTGATTAAAAATAAGAAAAAATGTGTGCCTCCATTCTTACTATTTCTGGCACTCTATTTCATTTTTCAGATCCATCTCCATACTCCGTATGTCTAAAAAACTTCCTTAAAGTATTTTGCAGTGAGTCTACTGGAAAAATGGGTCTAAAAAAAAAAGAGTGTCAGAAATATCCACTTGTTTTATGTTTCTTTTTGTCTCCGTTGATTCATCTAGATTGACCAAATATTTTTTATTACAAATTTCCTTCTGCTAGGAGGCTGTAGAAGCTAACAATCATTTATTTTATGACAGAGAAGGTCTACCCTTTTTCTTTTAAGCAGAGTGTGTGAGGAGGCCTGGTCACCTGTTTCCCAACATTATCTTTCTATTGGACTTAGAACCGAGTGGATGGGGTCTTTTCTTCTTTAGCATTGATTGACAGCAGGTAATTCTGCTTTGTTTTTCATAGGTTTTTATGTGAAGAGTTTGGCCAATTGCCCCACATAAGCTTCAGAGTTCAGGAAATAGCTTGTTGAGTAAATATGCTGTATATTTGAGACCCTCAGTCTCCAACGTTTTGCTCCATTTCCCACCAAGCACCAAAAGCTCTACTGGTTTCTCTGACTCCCAGAAGCAGTCTTCTGACAGACTCCTTACCTAAATTCCCAGGTGTTAGCCATGTCCAGCATTGGCAACTTCCCCCCTTGGAAAACGCAGCTTCTAGATGCTAAACATACAAAGATGATTAGGCCTATTACCTTCTTTTACAACATTGTTTCCCAACCTTTTGAAAACCTTGACACATATAGAAAATAATACTTGGGTTTTTTTTGGGTCAAATTATAGTAAATAGAGAAGGATACTGATAACTAGATGTTTCTGGCCCAGAATTCTAGCCAACATAGGTCTTGACCAAATCACTCCCATTTAAGATTTGAGATCAGTATCTCCATATTTGTAACCCATTTGTGGCAGCTGTTTGGAAACCCTTACCTTAAGAAATTCACGTTATCCTAGCACTTCCTTCTATTGTTTTTGTCTTTCTCTTGTGAAAGACTCAGTGAATATCTTCTCTTGCCCCCAGGGGGAGAAGTGGTACTAACTCCCAATGTCTTGATCTGAGATAATATGTAGGTGGGCCAGAATCCTCATACCCTTCCTCAATCTGGGTCTCTATTTTGTGGCTCATCTAGACTATTCACAATCTGTTATATGGAAGCAGAAATGACTGTCTAGTTAGCATGTTTACCACCAGTTTCTCTTCTGTTCTCTGTGTGTGTGTTACATATGCTTTTTCATCCAGAGGAATATATAATTTACATCATATGGAGTGCAGTATTTGACTTTGAAGTAGTTAAGATATAGCTATCATTTGCAATGGGAAAATGATGCAAAATGATATGTGTGGTTGAGTTTATACTTATTTGTAATTTCATTAACTTTTAAAAATTCTAAGTCTGGGTCTAACTTTCTTAGTATTTTTTTAGTTGATCAAAATGCAGATTCTCTGTACAGTTCTCAGAAAATCTCTTGGTTTATAAAAAATGTAAACTTAGGTCCAATTCACAAACAAATGTTTTATTTATTATATAAATAGTTTAACAAATAATAGATCGGAAGTTTACTGTGATAGTTAGCAGAGGACTGATGCAGAAGATTATTAGAATGTGTTCACACATTTTTAGAGTTTAGTTGATTCAGGGTGATGTCCTTTGAGGGTATGATATATATGTAGTGAGAACAGTGACCTGTGATTACGGCATTGATTCCTTCCATTATTAGATTTTAACTGGATAATGTAATCACTGTGGATATTCAGACTGGGGTAACTGGAATGGCTCCATTCCAGGGACAAAAGAATCCCTAAGCTGTTTTATAGTCATCAGGTTGCTGCTGGTGAATAATGGGAGCCTTGTGAATAATGGACTATACCGTATGTATGTTAGTAGTGAACATGAACCACGCAGAACTCTGTTAAATGAGGCTAGGCTATAGGAAATGATCCAATTGGTCCCCAAATGATCCATATGTGGTCTCCATAATAAAACTTTATAAGGCTGCAACAATTTCCTAATCCTAAATAGTTCAAAAATGAATTAGCAAATTACAAATCATTAAAGGCAAAATGATCCAGTTATGATTCTCTCACTGCTAATAATTAGGCGATTCTGTAACTACAAACTTTAGTTAATGATTTTGGAATTCCCAAATAAAGAGAGATATTTTTACTAAAATTTACAAATAATCAAGTTATCTATCATTTGTTACTGATGAATAGATTGATGAGAGTAGGAACAAGGTGTATAGTAAGATGGGTTAAATTTAATAATTAAGGCAATTGAAGACAGTCTAAAATAGAGTTTATTAGTTTTCAATTTATTTAAGTATTTGCATGCATCAGTTTAAGTTCAATAGTATCCTTCAAACTGCCTACACATATTTCTTTGCAAAATTATTTCTAAGTATTTTGGATTTTTTGTGTAGCTATCAAGAATTGTTAGCTTCTAACTAGTGATTAATAGTATATATGGATGCCATACATTTTTTCTTGTATTTAGTCACATTGCTAATTAATTCTGTTAGCTTTCCAACTCATTTCCTTACCTTTTCTAAATAGGCAGTCCAAGATTATAATTAACAATATTAATAGTTAACATTGTACTTTTATTAAATATCATTCATGTTTAAAATATCTGTTTTACAAATGTCTTATTTACATCAGGATTCAAACAAAATCCACACATTGCATTTGGTGGACATGTCTCCTTCATCTATAACAGTTCCCCTGCCTTTATTTTTCATGACATTTATTTGTGGAATAAATTAGATCATTTACCCTGCAGAATTTCTTGTAGTCTATATTTGGCTGATTATATCCTCATGACATTATTTAACATGTTTCTCCATCTCCTGTATTTCCTGTAAACCAGTAGTTAGGTTCAAAATCTTGATTGAATTCATTTTTAAATCATTTTGGCAAGAATATTTCATAGGTGATGTTTTATACTTTCAGTTGCCTCACATTGAAAATGTAATGTCTGGTTGTGCTGGTATTATTCATGTTAAAATGGATCAGTGGATTTAGGTGATGTCACACTGATTCATTCATTGAAAAGAATTGCATCAGCTTTTTACCAAATGGTTTTAAGCAGCCATTGATGATCATTGCCAAAATCTATTATTTCATTAGGGAATCTCAAAGTGGTGATTTTATAATTCTATTATTCTTCCGCATTTATTCATTACTATTTTTCTATAAAAAAGAAAAAAAAAACACTCTATTAACTGTTTAATTATCCTGACATAGAAAGCTGAAGTGCTTGATTCAATTTTTAGAATAACAAGTGAATGCCTAATTTCCAAAATTGAAAATAAGGTTGTTGTGTTTTTTGGTGTATTCTTAGGGACACATAGATTATATGTATATTTTAACCATTGCAGTAACTTGTTTTTACTCTCTTTAATTAATGATGGACTCTAACATTTTCAATTTCAATCTGTCTACTTCCCATAATAGTGAGGTTTGTGTTTTGCAATTTTTTGGTTTGTATTTTTCTTATTTCATATATGTGTTTTCAAAGATTTTCATGCTTTTAATTTTATATTATAGTGAAAATATGGTCTTTGTAATTCCTGCTGTTGGGAAATATTAAGTATCTTTATTAATTTTGCATTATTAATTTTGAAATAATTCCATTATTAATTTTGTAAATCTTCCTTATTTTGTCTGTTTTCTCTGTCATAGATTCATGCTGATATTTATTAGTCTCCCACTGCATATGTGTTTCTACCCATTTTTCCTTCTACTTGCAGTGTTTTTATTCTATATAATTTGATGTTATTATTTAGATAGTATCTACTCTTGTCATAAAGATATCTGAGGCCATTCACTTTTTAATCTTTTGTGGATAGACACAAAGTTGATGTCTTTTGTCTTTATTACAAATTATACTACTTAAGTAGGTTTCATTGTCTTATACTTTTTACCTTGAATTATAATTGGATGATATAAATATTGCCACTTCTGCATAATTTTGACTTCACATTTGCCTGATAAATTGTGTCTATTTCACTGTTTTTATTTTGTTTCAGTGCCTTTTTATGGACATAAGGAACTTGCTACTTTCCCCATTCTCTTCTCTTTTAATCTGGGATTGTAAATTCCATCATTTATTGATTTTATAATAGTGCAATATAAATATTACTTGAAAATAAAAATTAATGTTGTAGCCATTTATAAAATAATCATTTACATTTATATTTTAATCTTTAAATGATTTCATGAAGTCCATACCTAGTCTGGGAATCCTGAGACTAGTAATAAAAGCATGTTAATGAGACTTCAAAATTACTATGAGGAAGATGGTCTTTCCTTTTGTTAACAAGTTAACTCATATTTACTAAGAAGGAATTTGGGGGTTTTCTTGATTTTTAGAATAGATTTAAAAAATTAGAACACAAAATCATTTGTAATCGTTTCAGTTTTCCTGTGGGGTTTTAAGATGATAATTCTAGCTTTAGGTGGGAGCGTACTGTTTTGAAAGTTGTTCATATCATATGTGAAGCTACTTTTCAAGTTTCAGTCAAAATGATTCTTTTTTCATTACTTATTTTTCAGTTCTTTCAGTGATTTTTGATCTTATAAATGCTTCAACTTAATTTGATAATTAATAATTTAATTATAAATATTTAAAAATAATTTCAAATGACACTGAAGAGGACGATGTGAAAAGTATTACTTCAGTTGGTTCTCACCCAGATTTCACTCCCCAAAGTAGCTGCTGGCAATAATTGCCCAATCATATTGCTTAACCTTGAAAAGAAAGACTAATTCTTTAATTTTAAATAATTTAGCCAAGGAAGAAACAATATCTGGTCCTTTCATAAATAGCAAGAATTAATTTTCAATATTTTTAACTTTTAGTAACCCAAAAAGCTAGGGATACTGAATAATATTGAAAATGTTTGTTAATGCTGAAATGGCCAACTAAGCATTTTTTTGTAATTTATTCTCCATTGTCTGTTTTGAGTGAGAGCATAAGCTACCCTTTAAAAAAAAAGATGTTTTTCTATATTTCTAAGTTTCACTATTCATGTGAAATCAATATATCATTTCAGTGATGCTAGTTTTATTGAAAAATGGTATGGTTTATCAGTGGCATTTTATGTTTTTCATTTTAATGCAATACTCTTAAGGCCATACATTCCAGTACCCCAGTTTTAATGTAGTTTGTATACACCCAACATGCAAGGCCATGACTTTAATCATTTCCTCACCAGAACTTCAATTATGCCAAGTACTTTTTAATTATCCTGCAGCCCACAAATCTATTCTTAGTAAACAGTCTGACTTTTACAGAGGCAGTATATTCCTCTTGTGGCAAAATTCAACTCACCACTTTGCAACCCCACCCATGAAAAAGCCCTGTGAATTAAAAGCTACTAAATTAAGTGTGTATTTTTAACAGCTTCAATTTTCAAGTCAATTTTGGCATAAACGTTGAAGACATTTTTTGAAGTACAAAAATGCAATGTTGGCATTTCATGGTATTTTCAGAATGCAGTTTGTTTTTTTTTTGGTTGTCTCTTTCACAAAGTTAGTTTCTTATAACATCATTTTTTTTCTAAAAGTAATATATTTATTCAGCTTGCTCTATCACTTTTCACTTTTAAGGTATTTAAAAAAAAATTCTGAACCAAGAAGAACAATGATAGACAAGAACTTACATGTGAGGACAGGTAGCAGGAAAATGTTTGGGGGTATAGGAGGAGGCAGAGGAAGCACAGAGTTGAAGTGTAGCTGTTCTTAGCATTTCATGTACAGATCAAAGCCTGAAATACAAATTTTGAAATTAAGAGAAAAGTGAACTACATAGAATTATTGTATTGTTTTACTCTTTTTACTTCCTAGTAATGGGCAATTTATTTTTTCCAAATACAATACAAAGTCATTTTAGGAAATGCTTACATAGGTTAATGCTTAGGAGAGAAACTAATCTATAATCTCTTTACTAAAAAAATTGTTAATGAGAATCTGTTACGTGGAAGGCTCTATACTTCTTTTATGTTATAATGTATCTCCAATAATGTATCGCATCCTGACCCACCTTATGAAAATGCAGATTTCAAAATCTGCACTTAGGAAACATTACAGAAACTGTGCTCAATCAACACGGTTTTCCTCCACCTACTATAGAGGCTGCAATGTCTAAAACCTCAATTCCCCAACTTGCCTTTCAGCTAAAAGTTACATGTGGGGATTCTGGCCAATGAAGAGTAAAGGGAAGGTTGCTGGTGTCACATGGTCTCTTTTTGCTACTGTCATCATTGTGGGTGGTACAGCCGAAAGCCAGAAGGACCCTGTGTCCTTGCAAGTATTCTTGACCACCATACTAGTGGTGGACTCCCTACTCGTGGGACTTCGTGTGGTATGAAGTAAAGAAACCTCTTCTTTGTTTAAATCACTGTCTGCTGTGGTTCCTGTTATTCTTTCTGCATGTATTACTGATGCAAGGGAAAAAAATTAATTTGTCAATAAGTATGACAGTGGTCTTCATATTCTGAATTGTGTTAGCCGGTCTCCAAGATGGCTCACAGTGATTCCACCTCTTTCACAAGCTTGTTGGTTTGTGTGACCAGTAGGATGTAGTTTCAAAAGCCCTGTGACACTGAAAAGTACACATTTAATAATAACTTTAAGATAATTTACATTTCCTTTTTATAAAACGTCACAGTTTTCTTTTTTATTTATGACATGTTTTCTGGTCAATTATAGTAGATATCCTTTATTAAAATTGGAAAACTAAAGAAAAAATTTTAAAAAAAATTCTAAAAACTGCTTATATTGTACTATATACCAGGTTCTCATCCATGTTCCTTAACTGTATTAACTCATTTTTTTTCTTTAGATAACTTTTTAAGATATTATTACAACTGAGAAACTGTTTGGAGAAACTGAGGCAAAGAAGTTAAAAATTCTGCCCACCAACGCTACATCCTACGTCGGAGGAGGCAGAGCTGGGATTTGCATCTATTAGGCTGATTTCAGAATTTGTGATCCTCTCACTACATGAAAATCACCTGTAATCCTACTAACCAGAGAAAAGTGGCCTCCTTTTTATAGATACATGTGTATAATGTGTAAGCAGTTTATTTTTTTAGCAAGTCAGTTTCTGCTGGCATTCATAGTTCCTTAATTGCTCCTCTGATTTTACAGTGTATAGGAGAATGTTGAATGTCATTCATATTCTGCTGGGATAGGCAACGCTATCAGTCAGTGTCCACTCAGGCGGTCAGAACCAAGAGAGGCAATGTAGTACAGAAAAGTGATTACAAACATGTTGGAAGGATTGAAGGAGCAAAAAAGGGAAGATGTGTTTATCTAATGGAGGATAGCATAGAAAGGTGGAAATGGAGCTGAGAACAAATGGCCAAGGAGCAGACCAGTCTTCAAAACATTTCCCTTCCCTTGAAATGATTTTCTTCCATTGTATTCCATGTCATTATTCTTCCACAATTAATGACTACATCACATTCTCAGTTAGATATTATCTCTCTGGTTGTTAAGTTTGTTTGTTTTCTTCCTTCATGTTAATTTTCCTCATTTTCTTTGAAGTTTTAATCTTATGTGGGAGTTTCCATCCTCCCCTCCAAGCCTCACTGTCTGTCAGTTTTTTGGTTGCCGCCCCTACCCCTCTGGAACCGGGGGCAGGTTTTAGTTGGTGGCTTAGGATTCCTGGAGACAGGATATCCAGTCATTGAGCTGGCAAAGGGTAGCACTGTCTTTGCTACCAGCTTTAGGAAGGATGCCTTGCTCTGTCATGCCACACAAGTCCAACTTGGGGCTGCCTGAGCCTTCAGCTCCTGCATATTGCTGCACGTTATCTATTATCTTGCTTTGGAATATGATTTTGGCTTTCCTTTACATTTCAAATCTATCATTGCTACGTTTACAGCAGATGGAGGAATGTAAAGCATGAACACCTAGTCTCATAGGAATAATGAATCTATCTTAATACAGTTAGTCGATCTGCTTGCATTTTCTAGATAAATAATCATATTACCCAAGACTAACAAGAACTGGAGCCACCATTTCATTGGTATTTACTACACGGCAGGTATATTCTGCCACATGTTTTATCTACATGTCAGGGCTTGAAATGGGCAAAGATTACTGGTGTCTTTCTGTGCAGTCCTGGTCATTGTCCAGCAGACCCTCAGGTGATTATCTGATTCCAGAAAGTACACCTTTAATTGACTTTTTATTGATGACATTATTTTACAACCCTTAGGGATAGTAGCTGTTCAATTGTGAAAAACTAACAGCGATGCAAATAGTTCCTGTTCATGCCAAGCACATGAATTTTGACTGGTGGATTATAAAGCTTCGGAAGACAAATTCTCCTTTGACCAGATCCTACCATCTTATTGGATCCTTCAATAATTAAAGAGTTGAATAAAATCTTTGATGCATGTCCATCTTATATTTGCATAGGTCATGATTTTACTTTTTTGAAAAGTATACCTTAGCATACATAGTATCTTATAATCTTTACAATGTGAAAAATAGGTATTGTTCGTATTTCATAGATGAGAAAGTTGAGACTCAGTTCAAATGGCTTACCTACTCAATATTAAATTAACTAGTGTAAGTGGGAAAGCTGGGATTTAAATGCCAAACTTTGCTGTCTTCCATATCTATGCTCTTATATATTATTACCTGCTTTGGAGAAACTCCATCTGCTCACAAATAAATTGCTTTTTTCCCCAGAAAACATATTAATATTAAGATCAGCAAAACAATAACTAATATTTATTAAGTGTTTACTATATGCCAAGCACCAAACTAAATGTTTATATGAATTAACTCATTCAGTTAACAGATAAGAAAATTTAAAGAATAGCTTGTGCCAAGATTTTCCATACTATTTTTCACTTTCCTCCTTCTTTCTCCTATTAAAAATGTCCTTTCTATACATGAGAATTATCTACAGAGCGCTTAAAATAATAAGTTTATCATAATTTCTTAAAAGCTTCCTAGTTGATTCTAATAGGTAGAATCACTGTCCAAGTGAAGCCATTTTACCACTTGCTTCTCTAACTGATACTTAAGAGAATTAGACAAACCTGTAATGTCTGTTTTGTTTTCCCTGATATAGCTTGGGAAGGGAATAATGGACCTGGAATCTGTGCTATTTTGAAGTTTGTCTAGAAGTGTCCAGAGCTTAAAATAAAAGCATTTGAAAAAAGCAAGCTCAGTTGAAAGTCAAATCATAGTAGGAGCATAGCTCATTGAGAAATCATCTCAGTGGTAAGTAAATGACTTTCACATCGACTTAGTAAGCCTTATAGTGCCAAACAATAACACAGAATCACTATTTGCTAAGGAAATGTTCTTTCTGTGATTTTAAAAAATGATTTGAATGGCCTATCAATATTTTTTTATAAACTTACTCATCCCCTTGTTCACCGAGGTAGACAGGATGGCTTGAAAGCTTAAATATTCACCTTTCCAGCTATCTTTCCACTAGAGATGACCATTTGACCCAATTCTAGCCAGTAAGACATAAGTCATTGGAAAGTTTGCAATAGCTTTTTAAAAGGGATAAACTAAGCTTCTATGCCTCTGAGGTGAGCTGAGTCATGAGGTGGTACAGTAGCCATCTCACGACCATGTGGAGGAAAGCTCATGCCAAGATGGCAGAGCAGAAAGATAGGAGGACGGACGACAGACGCTGGGATTTTTACAATACTGTGCAGCTCATGACAGCTTTACATGAGACATTTTATTACATAAAAGAAAGTTAGTCCCTTAATTATTCAACCCACTTTTAGTTGTGTGTTTTTTTTGTTGTTGTTGGTGGTGGTGGTGGTGTTGTTTGCAGCTGAGGAAGACCTTAATTGATACATTTGCCAAAACATGGAAATAATAATGCATTATTGTTATCTGAAAAACCATAGGTAAACAAATTAAATGTTTCTGAAAGCAAAGTAAGGTTCAGTCAATTTAATTAAATCCAATAGGGAATCCACAGGATCTTCTAATTCAGATGCTTCTGTCTTTTTTTTCAAGTTAGCCATTTGTGGTGTTGTCTCCATACCCTAACTAGTTACTGTTCTTACCTTAAATTAACTGATAAGTTTTAACTAAAAATATGTATTGTTAAATTAATTAAACAAGGAGGCAATTAGACTGTGGTGGTCCTAATACCTTAGCAGCCAATGTAAGCAAATCAAGCCTGTAAATGCCTCAAAGTTAAGAAATCAACAGTGTGAGGGATATAAATGATGAACGTCAAAGTAGTACCTTGTCTTGTGCACCTGAAACTAATAATAATAATAATAAAAAAAGAAATCGAAACCTAAAGACAATCACAAACAGCTAACTAGGCTTTTCCAAATGAAGCAAATGCTTAGCTGTAGCCAATCAAATGCTTTCCTTGCTTTGCTTCTGCATCTTCATAATAAAAGTCTTTCCCCCAGTTCCTGTCAGTGGAGCATTTCTAACCACTTCCCATCTGGTGCTGCCCACCTGGAATCAATTTTTGTTCAAATAAACTTTTAAAATTTTAATATACGGTACCCCGTTTTTTTTAAACAATATCCCCCATGATTGTTCCACCCAATTCTCAAACTGTCTGTAATATGGTAATCTGATAAAGTCTCTGTTATTTGTTGTGGAAGAATAATCTGATCAATAGAATTTCTAGGTTAAATCTAGACTATCTAGATTAAAATAGCAAGTTTTCAGTTAATCAAAAAATTACTATATGATTTTTAGATAACATAGTATAATATACTTAAGTCTAAAATTTTTCTGAATATAACGTAATCTTTTTTGGCATTCAGGGTGTATAGTCTTTCCTGTCAATAGAGCTTTGCTTCTGAGAGAAAACAAATGGTGGTGGTGGTGCCTGTGAGGTGAATCCCCCTGAGTGGAAACTTACAGGTAAGCCTTGGGCCAAGAAGTTTCTTGACTTCACATAGGAAAGAATTCAAAGTTGAGCCGATATACAGTTCAAAGGGAAAGTAAGTATATTAAGCAGAGAGTAAGTAAGAAAAGGCCACCCAACAGATGAAGTGGTAGTCTCTATCACTAGTGGAAGAGAAAACCCCCTGTTCCACCTGTCGGGGTAGGGTTTATGTGTTTCATGTTTCCATGGAAAAGTTTTGGTATGGGGAACTTCTGCTAGATACAAGAACAGAGGTAGGTTTACCTTTAACTTATGTAAGGTATAGCCTGTGATTAGTTTGTAATAGATTTAATTACGGGAATGGCCATTGCAATAGAATCTCTTTGGTCAATAGGCTACTGATGATCTGTTCTGTGTGATTGATTAATGTCTGCCCGAGTGTCTGGTACCATGTAGGTAGTGGGCTTGGAATCCAACCTCCTACTTACTTCTGTAAAAATAGTCCTCACGCACTTTCCCTGTATTAGTGGTGGCAGTGGGGAGGCATACAAAGGTCAGACAATTCAGTTCGCGAGCTCATCCTAGAAAAAGTGCTGCATACCTCATTGCTGAATATCACTGTGGTCACCTTTGAAGTACTCCCCTTGGGAAGCTATGCACCAATGTCAGCAACTAGTCCATCCTCAAAAGCAATTTTGGAACTCTTTTTCTGGAATGGCCATCAGAGCTGTTGTATTACCCTTGATGTGAATGTCATCAACATGTCTTCCTTTCAATATTTCCTTTATCTTTGGGTAAAGAAAGAAGTCATTGGGGGCCAGATCAGGTGAGTAGGGAGGGTGTTCCAATACAGTTATTCGTTTACTGGCTAAAAGCTCCCTCACAGACAGTGCCGTGTGAGCTGGTGCGTTGTCGTGATGGAAGAGCCATGAATTGTGGGCAAAAAGTTCAGGTCGTCTAACTTTTTCAAGCAGCCTTTTCAGCACTTCCAAATAGTCAATTTGGTTAACTGTGTGTCCAGTTGGTACAAATTCATAATGAATAATCCCTCTCATATCAAAAAAGGTTAGCAACATCATTGCAACAAGTTCATGAACTTAATTGTCAGACCTCATACAAATCATTTGACTTTATTTTTTTCTTTAGTTTTATTGAGGAATAATTGACAAAACTGTAAGATATTTAAAATGTACATCATGATGATTTGATATATGTACACATTGTGAAGATTCCTCCCATCTAGTTAATTAACATACCCATCGCCTCACATATTTATCTCTCTTTCTTTCTTTCTTTCTTTCTTTCTTTCTTTCTTTCTTTCTTTCTTTCTTTCTTTCTTTCTTTCTTTCTTTCTTTCTTTCTTTCTGTCTCTCTCTCTCTCTCTCTCTCTCTCTCTCTTTCTTTTTCTTTTTTCTTTTTTGGTGAGAACATTCAAGTTCTATTCTCTTAGCAACTTTCAATTGCACAATGCAGTGTTATCATCTATAGTTACCGTGTTATACATTAGATCCTCTGACCTTATTCATCTCATAGCTGAAAGTTTGAGAAAGTTTTCTTTTATAATTGTTTTAAGTAATCAATTCCAGGCTTTTCATATGAAGAGAGAATTTACTTCTCAAAACTGAGTAAATTGTTACGTAAAACTAATTTTGAGAGATGTAAGTAACCCGTTCTTTTTCTTATATGGATTGTACTTATTATGTTTATTATTAATGGAGAGAAAAACAACCATTAACAATTTTCTTAAAGAAGATAAATAAACTGTGGGCGGGTGTTTTGAAATGGACATATCATTTCATCATAAGAGCTTTATTAAACACGTTCACTAACATCTTGCATCAGTGGCATTTTATATCCGTCAGAATCCATGATCCCATTCAGTCTATGTGAAATACAGGTTGACAATATCAGTGCTCCCAGAGACTACTTGGTTCATAGGAGTTCACGCCACCCTCTAGCAATGTTTTTCTTGCTCATGGCACCACGGAATTCCTTTTGGGTCATCTCATGTTGTGAGTTTTGCATATATAGTGAGTCATTTGCCACAAAGTTCCTTGATAAATAGATACATTCTCACATATTATTTTATATTTTTGAGCATATATTACAACCATTTAAAGAGTTTAGGAATTCTCGGGGTTCAGGAAAACACAGGCACAAAGCATTATGTCGTACTGAATACCTTTTGGTCAGTAGGGAAGGAGCCAGGAGCAGTGATCTACATAAACAGCCCATCTTAAGAGTGGGCAGACAGGACGAGGGCAAGGTCCAAGAGGAGCAAGAGTTGCAACCTTAATTCCTGTAAAGGTTGGACATGAGTATTCAATTAGGTGAGTGGGACACAGCGTTTGGAGAACATGCTTTACAAATAGAACAGTGATATTAGAACTCTCCAGTTTTCTTCCATTCCACCTATAAGATTATGTGTTTCCAACTCATCCTTCCTTCCATCAGCCCCGTCAAACTGGTGTCACTGACCCATCCTCTGTCTGAACCTAATCCCTCCATCGTGCTTGAATCATAACCCTTCTGCGCATGTTCAGACCTTTCTCAGGAATTCATCTCTTCTTTTTTATGCCTTAAATTTCTCATTCTCTCCCTTCTTTCTAAAGTTAGGCTTCTGTAAGCAGTTCTGAATATTTCTTTTCACTTCTGCACCTCCTATGATTGCCTCAACCCAGTAAGCGTGCCCTCTGCTGCCATGGCCCCACTCAAGTGGCAACTGCTCAAGCCACTGGTGCTTCACAAGCCATCTCGTCATGTGACTTGCCAGCCCATGTAAGCTAGTGCCTGCCCCCACTCCAGCCTCATCTCCTGCACTCTGCCCCCTCAGCCTCCTTTCTAGTCTTCAAATCCCCGAACACTTGCCCATTTCCAGGCCTTTGTACTTGTTCTTCCCATAGTCTGGGATTCTATCCCCCAGCTCTCACGCAGCTGGTCCATTTTCATACCTCAGGTCTTGGCTCAGATATCCATTCTCAGAGGAACCTTTCCTGAACCTTTCCTGGTGTATGGCCTTGGGAACATCACTTAACCTCTCTGTGGTTAAGTTTCTCATCTATAACTGAGGAAATAATTGTACCTATTGCCTAGGATTGTTGTAAGGCTTAAATGAGAGTATACATGTAGTATTTACAACAAGATGACATATAGCAGTAATATTGGATTAATTATAGATAACTGTTTACTATTCTAGGCAACATCTTCATTATCTTGTCTCCCTGTTTTCTTCGTTTGTCACACTTATGAGAAGTGATTACATTATTTATTCACTTATTGTGTATAGCATGGTGGGATGCATGGTCCAGTGGACAAATGACTCATTTGCCTCGTTGGTTTCTCTACCCTTTACATCTCACTTGAACCTGGAGCATGGTAGGGCTCAATACATTAGACACTTCAACCACTCTCTTACTACCTCGTGCTACATTTGTCATTATTGACTATGTTGTTCTTCTTGAAAGCCTCCCACCCTCTTTTTTTCTTTTGCTTCCTTGTCTTCCTCTGCTCATACTTTTAAATGCCGGGACATGTCTGAGCGGGTACAGGACAGCACAGGGATCTGGGAATGGTGGATGGGATTTGGGGAAGTGCTGCTGCCCCACAAGTGAGCTGGCTTCACAGGAGCTCTGTGAGAGGAGGGAAAAGTAGGTGGAGATGCTGATCATCACTGAGGAGGGAAAGGTCAGAATGAGCTGAGTCAGGAGTGAAAGACTTGGACTTGCTCTTAAGTCTACAGATTATTTCAACATGTATCAAGCACCTCTATGTGTCTGACTGAGCTTGGTATTAGAATCAAATTGTACAAACAAGGATCTCAAATATACGGATATATAAACAAATAGTTGTACCATAGGGAGTGCAAAGCAGCGGTGTGCACAAGGTACAATGTTGGCAATGAGGAGGGGGTGATCAGCTGTCTGGGAGTATGGGTGATTCAAAGAAGAGTGGAAACATAAAATGGGCCTTGAATTTATCAAATCCACCAGGGAAAGAAATTCCAAGCTGAGGAAATAGCACATGCAAAGGTATAGAAAGGTGTCTCATTAATATTCAATACAATGGATGGAGCAGATATGAGGACCTACCTTCTACTGAGCCCTTCCCCCACCAAACATACAGAAATCTTTAGCATCCCTGTGATGTAAAGTTGATTTGACTTTTTGAGGAGAAAGGTTTATACAAATTTTAAACTAGTTTTATTTTGGAGTAAACCCCTTCTCTAATTCATGGCTCTAATTCATGTGCTAGATGGCTCATAGACAATCTGGAGGCTTCTAAATACTGAATTCCAACTCTTATGACAGCTCCAGGTGAGGTGACAGATTGGTGCGTGGGAAGGCGGGTGAATGAGTCGACTGGACTGTTAGATGGATAGGTGGGAGGACAGGAGATGGATGCCAAAGAATCCAATAGACATTGGGGTGGTTTTTCTTCATTAGAGTTCTGTTTGGGTGATGTACCCCAATACAGGTGTGACCTGGGAAAGCCATCCACATGCTGCTATACACGAATTTTGATTTTACTATCATAATAACAGTAGTTATTATTTACTGTATATCAGATATTAGTCTAAGTTCTTTTTATATGTTATCTCTAACGACCCTGGCAGAATAGTACAAGGAATCTGAGACTTGGAGAAGTTAGTTTACTTATCTAAGGAAAACAGCAAGTAGATCTACTCTTGCTCAATCTGATGCTCATGTTTTTCCTACCATATCATGGAGACAGTTCCAACTTTCTGAGAAAAGACACAATTTACTTCTATTCCCCACTTTCAACCCATATCACTGCTTTGCTTTGACAATCCTCTCCAGCTCTTGTAACATCAAGGGCAGTGAAGAATGGCATATTTATTCATTTTTATGATGCCTCTCATTTAGTGTAATTGGTTTTTCTTCTAGCATTGAATGACTTTCTGCAACATGAAATGCTTTCTTTTGTGTCTCAACGGTGGCCACCACTACAGTCAATTTACTCCTGGAATCTTTGTATTTCATGCCTCTCCAGTTAGAATTATACTGCTGTATCCATTGTGGTTTCTGTTATTTGCAACTGTACCCTTCTGGGTGGGCTAAGGGAATTATTACCAGTTATTAGATTGTTTACAAAACTATCGGAAGGGCTATAAGAGCAGTCTCTAGTCTGAGCTTCTAGGAACAACTCCCAATTTCCAAAATTACACAGCTTTTGCATGGTTAAGAACCTCACAATCTCTTTCTGAGATTTTTGCAGGAAACTGTTGACATGAGAACATTGATGACATTGCTGTAATCTGTAGGCATAAAAATGAAAGCCTCCCACCCCTTCTTTCCACTCAGGACCAGCTTCATGTGCATGGAATCTGCAGTCATTCAAGGTCCCACACGTGGAAGAGTGCTACTCAGAGTTCAATGCTCTGTGGTTGCTATCTTGAAATTCATGATCATTCATCTTTAAATTTGTATTTTGTAAGTCAATTCCTTTGGGGCCCCAGGCCTCCCATTTCCCTGCCACTGCCCAGCGACCAAGGCTTTCTTGGTGATGGTGGAGGTCTGGGAGTGGGAGCCAGGAGGAGTGATTGGTCGAGTCAGGTGCATGCGCCCTGAGGCATCCATAGGCAGGGCAAGGAGGCGGAGTTCTCACACCTGGCTGGTAGCCACCAAGCATTTAGGCTGGCTACATGGAAGTGATGAGCCTCCCACCTTCCTCTATCCAGGTGCCTGGAGATTCTGGGCGTGAAAATGGCAGTACTCTCAGGGGTCGGCCATCCTCATGGGCTTGGGTGGCAGGCCTTGGGAGAGATGCCTGACTCGACTTCAGGAAGTTTCCGTCCTGCCGCAGATGCTAGAGAAACCTCAGCTGCCAGTGGGCCACACGTGTGCTGACTCGAGGTTGCCGGTGAGTGAATGCACTCATATCTGAGTGTTTCCATGTCTTGGGAGTGCAACATTAAATAGCAACAAACAAACAAACCACAAACACCTTGACAAGTTGTGGGAAAGACCACAGAAGGAAGGAAAACGTTTTTTCCTACCTTTTGTACCGGAGCCTTGCATTTTCAAACTGGGCCCCACAAATTTTGTAGCTAGCTCCGTCTCTACTTGATTTAGTTTGAATCCAAACCTTTGATAAGTGCACCCCATTGGTGGAATCCAAATCACATCCTAAACTCTGCTTATAAGGGAGTCTAGGAATTGTAGTTTTTAGCTTTCCAGCCTAAGCAGTACAGGAAGGCACTGCAGTACAGGAAAGAAGTTGGAATGGGTGTTGAGTAAGACAACCCACTTTATCTGCCACAATCACCTTGTGAGTCTGGCAAGAGTCGTATGTCTCTCTGTACACTAGGCTCTGTGGGTAGAGTCGGCATCTGGCTTATTCGCTCCTCTGTCCCCAGTTCAGGATACAGGGCCTGTCACATAATAAGATCACAGCATTTGTAGAATTGAATTGCTCCTGACCCATTTTTATATGCTGTAGTTATTAACCTATACATCTAATGGTATATTCTCTCTTGTCATAGTTCATATTAACTAGGGATCTTCATTACTAGTGACAAATTCATATTAAAATGCAGTGGGTTAGTGAAAATAAAAAGAAGGTATGTGGATTATACTTACTGATTTCTGTACTGGGCATAGCTAATACAAACATATGTCCACTGTGCTTAGGGAATTAAATCACTTAGTGGGCCATTATGGAAACATTAATAATGTTTATCCAGCCGACAGAAACCACCAATATGAAATTACATTCCTTCTAGTCTTCACCTTTTGAATTTCACAAACTGGAATTAATTTCAAAGGGAACAAATCTGGCTGAAGTGTATTAAGTGTACTAAGAATGGGCAAATCACAGAATATTCTATGGAAAAATTAGTTTGATTTAAAACAGGAATGCCCTGAGCAGAATCAAATTTTCATATACTTCTCACCATCTCCAATTGGAAAATAAGAGTATTTCTGCCAAAAGATTTTCATTAAAAAGGCTTTGGCTTGCATGTGTATGTGTGTATAAAAATATCTCTTAATTACTCTATTACAAAGATATAAAGTCAAAGCTGTTACCTGAGATTTAATTACGAGTTTAAATTGTCTAACTGCGGATTAGATGATGGTCAGGACAGCTGAGAGTTTGTTGGATGACCCAACCATCCAGAGGAATTCAGAAAGCAACATTGTACTCCTCAGAACTTGTCAGGTTATCCAAGAAGTGGTGGGGGGTAGAGGGCTGACTCCAAAAATTCTTTAAATTTATTAGGATAAAGAAAGAGGTTTTTGGAATCTCCATTCTTAACATGTTCTATTCAGGGGCTGCATCATGGAAATCTGGCCTGATGATTAATGGAGATTTGATCCTGTCCAAAATGTCCATGGAGACATTTAGTCCATGCCAAAAGGCCCTTGGTATTTTTTCCTTTCAAAAATGTTCATGCTTAGAAAATGTCCCTGAGTTCAAATAGCCCATAATATGTATTTATGCTTTTGGTTTATAGAATTAATACATAAAAAAGTTCTATCATGATTTATTGCTTCAATAATTGTGTTGTGGCTGTATTGCCAGTAATATCCTTTCTTGTGTAGGTTTCCTAGCTGGTAAATGGCACACGGGATTAGGTAGATGGGTCAGGATTTAAATTTTGTGGAAGGGCAGGATTTAAATATTAAGGATCTTTTGGCATGGACCAGATGTCTCTGTGGATATTTTGTACAGGACCATATATCCTGCAAGGGGCTTGATTATTTGACAGGTCCTGAATTAGATCTAGTTATAACTCAGAGTTACTTACTTAATGGAAATCCATGAGGCAACTGTGTGAGTAACTGGTTGTAATAGCCTAAGAGGCACAGTTTGGTCTTTGAGCCAAAGTAGGGAACAAAGGAATCCTGGTTCATTCAGGACAGGTGGAACAGAAAATGTTGACTTTTATTATCCAGGTAGTCTTGTCTTCGTATCAATTTGACTGCAGGATTTAACATAATCCATTGTGCTTCTACATTAGTTACGCTGACAAAGTGTAACTGTTATACAATCATAAATTATAAGTACAAGAAAGGTTATTCACCCAGATAATCCAGGGTAATCTTTCCATCTCAAAATTCTTAATTATATCTGCAAAGTCCTTTTTGGCCATATAAAGTAACATTCATAGGTTCCAGGGATTAGAACATGAACATTATTTTGGGGAGGGAGACATTCAGCCTAACTTACATGCTGTCTGAAAATGTGCTAAAACTCAGAGCTTTTCACTGCCTACTACCCCAGAGCACAACATTGCAAGATGGAGATGCCAAGGACCTACTTTCTTTTTGACTAGCAATCATAAGTCTAGGTTTCTAAAGAAGTTTATTTTAAAAGAGAGTTGTTTTGGGGAACATCTGACAGTACAATTTCCGTTTTTAATTATCCAGACTAATTTAGATTCAGTCTTTAAAGATCTTGAGGATTTGAATTAAATTTTATTGTGGTTATTTTTGTATAAGTTATTGAACTTTTTAAATTGTCATATGTTTCTGCATTTTTGTTGTTGCTGATCAGCTATGTGGAAGCTATAAGACCTTGAACCTGGAATGATTCAATGCTGTTTAATTTTTATCACTCAGGAACTAATAGGTTACCCTTAGAACTAGATTATGGCTTATCTAATACATTTTTGCAATGAATTTACATATAACATATCATTTAACATGTTCTAACTGACTTTGAGCATAGTTATTGAATGATTATTGCTGAAGGTTCAATGAAACTGTGGGTACCTTGTTTCAGGATCCAGACTTTAAATAGAAGGGCTATCCCATCTTTTTTTCCCTGTCCTGACATTCTGAATACCATTATCTCACTAAACAATTTTGTTTGTCCTTTTTCTTGTTAAATATTTTGGTGAATTAGAAAATGTAGCCTTCAGAGCCACCTCGTAAATCCTCTTGGACTTGAACAATTTTTCTGCTTTTGTTTTAAATGTTAGTTATAATACCTGTGACTATACTTGGGACTTGTAGTTCTATTTCTTTTAGTGGCAACATGTCTCTAATATGCTTAGCATGCTGTAGCACAAGCTCTATGCCAACCACAATGCAAAGAGGCAGGCTGAATATGAAGATATCTAAGACTTGGTCAGTCTCCTCCAGATCTCTGGACTGGGATCTGGACTTATTTCACATTAATCTCCAGCACCTATGCTACTCTTCAGCACATAGTCAGCTCACAGTCAATGTCTGTGCTTTGTTTTAAAATTTCAGGTATACAACATAACGATTTGATATCTGTATATATTGTGAAATGACCACCACAATAAGTATAGTTAGCATCTGTCACCGTACATAGTTAACAAAATTTTTTTCTTGTAATGAGAACTTTTAAGATATATTCTTATAGCAACTTTCAAATATGCTGTACAGTATTATTAACTATAGTCACCATATTGTACATTACATCCCCATGACTTTTTATTTTATAGCTGGAAGTTTGTAGCTTTTGATTCCCTTCACCCATTTTGTCACCCACCTTACCCCCTCAGTAAATGTCTGTTTAATGAAGAAATTTTTATTGATTAAGCAGTTGTTGAATAAAGAAACAGTCTAGAAATTGAACTACTTATGAATTCAAATAACTAAAATAGAATGCTTCTATCTTCACATCATTTCTAAGTGAGGTAATGGAGGCGTGAACACGGTGTAATGGGACCCACCAATTTGGCCAAGGAAAGTCAGAGAAGGATTTGTGGAAATGTAGTCATGTGAGTAATTTCCTGGAGGAAATAAGTCCAATTCACCGAATAACCACTTCCATGAATTTACTTGTTTCTTTTCACTACTTAGTTTTGATGGGCTACTTTTCTTTTTGTCTCCATGATAGCATCCCGAGAAGTCTTGGTTTGTCTCTGCCTTAGCTCCTTGCTGTTGGCATTAAAAGGTACAGGGGTGAAATGGCTACTTGGGAAGAGATAGGGAGCAGAATCAGCATGCAGCAGAGCCCTCCCAGGGAGGAAGGAGGCTAAGAGATGAGGAGAAATGAATGGGGCAGAATGGATGGGGAACAAAAGAGGAAACGAGGCAGCTTCTTATTTATAAGAATGTGTTTATAAAAAGTTGTTATATTTGAGACTATATTCTTTATGAATATATGTTCAATGAATTTATCCTTTTTCTTATGACCACATCTTGTCTTTTTCTGGCTAGCAACGTGTGCTGACCCTCCTCTTTATTTTGCCCCAGTGGAAGCCCTCTTTGTCCCAGTTCTTTCCAGCTGCAGCAGCAGGAATCTGGGTAGACACAAATTAAACATTCCTTAAAATGCTGTTATGAAAACAAAATGGAAACTGGACAACTAAAAGTTTACATAAAAATTTTAAAACTATCCCATCCAATGTGAATTATTGTAAACTTTATAAATAGTTCAAAGGAACAAAAAATTTGGCCAATTGGCCTAGTGGAAAATTGGCTTTCTGCAATTGATTTTTGGCAAATTGACCCAGAACCAGTCTTGAAGAATTAACACACATTCACACATTCAGCAAAAATGGGAAAGGGCATTCCAGGTACAGAGACAAGAGTAGGAGAAATAAGTTTGGCAGGGACAGGTACATTTATTCATTCACCAAATGTTTTAGAGCACAAAACCTGCCCTTGTGAAGTGAACAGTCCTACCTTCATGAAGCTTATGTTGTTTCTTTTGTATAAATGTCTGCCAAATTATTTGGTTTTAAAACACACACACACACACACACACACACACACACACACACTCCAGAAAGAAACTTTTTAGATATTGGATATAAGTTGTGACAGTTAAGGATATTTTTTTAAAAACATGCTTAAATAGCTTTGACAAAGCCACAGCACTCCAGCTAAATTTCCTGTTTCCTAGGTGAACTTATAAATCCTCATTCAGAGCCTGCTTGATTTTACTTAACATACAACTTCAGTTAAGCTTGATAAGTTATAAAGGATACATTTGAAAAGAGGTGACATCAACATATTTAATGGAGTCCCAGTGAAACGTGATTGCCAATATGTTAAGAGGAGAAAAGAACTTTGAAAAGTTGTTAGACGTTTGCTCTGTGAAACTGTCTAGCAAAGAGTATTCATGGAGATAACTGCAGACAGCATCTTTTTTATAATAAGGCAGGTAAGAAATAGACTATAGAAAGATTTCTGACAAAAATAAGATGGAAAATGTTTTAAATACTGAAGAGGTAATTTTCAGTTATGGGAAAATCTATGAAGGTGGTCTACCTTGCTGAGTCACAGTAAAGAGCCTTTGAAGAAAGTCGTAAAAATTACAGAAAACATTGGATTCAAACTAAGTGAAACATTAGAAAGAATGTGAAAGGATATCCTAGCATTAAAAATAAAATAGGTTCACGCCAATCTCTTTCCTTAATGAATATTCATGTTTCTTTGGTTTCTTCAAGTGCTTTTGGTGTTCAAATTGACACAAAGGAAGGAACAAGTCTTAAAATATTTATGGCTCCAAGATCTGGTTTTTAGTCAATTCACATATGCCTCAGAATGTTAATAATTGAAGGTTGATCTATTTTGACTACTTGCCAACTTTATGATTTAAATTTGTTCTCTGACCATAAATCTTGTCCTTTTAGGGACAGTTCTGGAATTAGACTCAGAATTGTGACAGGATGACTTCTGTTACTGAAAATTACATCCACTGTTTAAAGCATTTTATTATGCTAAACCTATAATGAAAAATTGTGAAAGATCACATTTCTAGGAACCTTTTAAGAAGTGGGCTATCCAGTGATATCACTAAGGGCAAATGAAAGCATGGAATACTCCAACAGACTGAAATAAAAGCTTCTTTACAGAAGACATTAATGCCAGAAAGTAAAGAGAGCTAAGATCAACACATCACAGTCAGAACCCACTCTGGCATGGCCCAGAGAGACAGGACCCAATCTAGCTCTATGGGCAGCTCCCATGCTCATCACTCACAGTTCAGCAAGTCAGCATAGAACCCGAGGAAATGGATGATACCGCTGGGTGCTCTGTGTAGGGTGCTGGCAACTGTGGGATTTCCTCTGAAATAAGTCTATTGTGAGTTGGATGTTTTTTCTGGCTTGGCTAGTTTTGACAATGTATACTCCAAGATTGTTTTCTTGGCCTTCCAAAAAATTCCACAAACTACCTAATGGGCTACAATAAATCCCTTTCTTCTTAAATTAGCTAGCATGGATTTTTGTTCTCTGCAAAAAAGACTGCAACTAAGAACCCCACCAGTAATTGCTGCCATTATTAGGCAATAAGCCACTGTAAAAGAGTGACTCTGAGGACAGTGGCTTAAATATTTTAGAAATGTCATTCTCTCTCATACTATAGCTCAAGTTGAGTAGTTGGCTATACTCCCTAGTCATCTAGGGACCCAGGCCAGTGGGGTGACTCTGCCATCTGCTCCAGTTGGCTTTCCTTTCTGGCTCTAAGATGTTTGCTCCACATGTCTTCAACTGTCCTGCACTGTATCCACATTCCAGAGAAGGGAAAACAGAAAACATGGAGGGCAAACAATTGCATTTTGAAGGACATGAAATTGAGGTTGTTGCTAAAATCTATTAGCTAAAAACCAAGACTCAAAACTTCTCCAAGATTCAAGGAAAGATGGAAAATGTAATCTATAAATGGAGTGGCCATTAGCCGAGCCCAAACTTGATGGGTATGTAAAAGAAGAAGGGGAGAATGGATATGGGGAAAATGCCAACGCCAAAACTTTTTTCAAGAGTACATCATCCAGCTTTTGAAACCTCAGCAGTCCCTTGAAAATAGACTTTTACTCTCACCCTTTCTCCCAAAGCAAAGATACCTGCAAGAAGCAATACAGCAGCAGGAACATCCGAAAGCAGCTTTCGCAGGCCCCTCTATCTAAGTAGGAATGAAACAGTGAAATAGCCATAGTTATTCTGATTCTATCTATTTTATTTCTGAATAAAATAGAAATAAAACATCTAGATTTTAAAATATATCAATGCCTTCCCTTAATATAGTGAGCACCTGCTATGTGTCAGCAGTGTAAGATACAGAAGTAAACAAGACAGTCCTGGCAGCTGCCCTTGTGACACTTTCATTCTAGGGTGGAAGACCTACACTGAACAATTTATTATTAGTTGATTATTTAATTATAGTTAATGCTCCAAGAAATTCAGGGGGTATGTAAGTATGTACATAACACAGAAATTTGGCCTCCGCTGCAGAGATCAGGAATGCATTTTATTTTTAAAGTGACATTTATCTACAAAAAATTATGGACACGTTTACTAGGAAAATAAATTTATCTCTGCTAGTTGGAAAATTGTTTATAGACCTTCCTGTTTCATTTTTTGGTTATAATTAGAAGAGCACTTTTGCCATTTAAAAATATGTATTAACTTTTTGAATAAGTATTCATTTCATCTGGTTTAATCATCAAAAAGTATAAAAATGTATACAGCCCAAATTCTCCCTTACATCCTTGATCTCAGCCAACGGGTTCCCATAGTCCCCAATGGGTGGCCACTTTTATTGTATTTATCTTTGAAACAAATTTTTATTTATATACAAGCCTATATATATATATGATATATATATCATATATGTGTATTGACTTGTACATAAATATGTATGTATCATTTATATCATATATATACCATTTTCTTCCCCTTTTAAATACAGAGAATAGCATACTATGCACATTTTATTGCTCCTTGCTTTTTTACCTAATATAGCTTAGAGATCTTTTGATATAATATATTGATATAAAAATCTTTTAAATAAACAAAATTATAGTGTTCCATTTCATAGATATTATTAATGTATTTAATTAGTCACTTGTTAGTGAGCATTTCGGTTATTGCTATTATGTTGGTTCAGTATTTCGATGAATAATTTTAAAATGTCACTTTATTCTTATGTGTTTGTATCCATAGGACAAATTCTTAGCCCATTTAGGATTTTTGGGGGGTTTATGATATAAGGTATAGATGAAGCCATATTTTTTCTCCACACGGCTTCTGGTTGTTCCCAGATGATTCATTGATGGTACTTCTTTTCCTTACTGATTTGAGATACTACATTTATTATATACCAAAGCTCCATATATATTATTTCTGACTATATAGTCTATTGCATGGGTCGGTTTGCCTATTCATATATCAGTAGTGTGCTTTATTAATTACTGAGACTTTATCTGATGAGCAAAATCTTGTAATGCTCTCCTTTCACAGAAATTTTCTGACTTTTGTTTATATATGCATATAAATTTTAAAATCATTTGGTCTAGTCCTGAAAAAAAAATGCGCTAGGTTTTATTGTCATGAAATTGCATTAAATTTATAAATTAACTTAAGGAGGATTGACATCGTTATGATGTTGAGTCTTTCTACCCAAAATGCCTTTCCATTTGATTAAGACTTCCTTTTGTCTTTCAACAAATGTTTTAAAATTTTTTCTTGTCTTTCAATGAATGTTTTAATATTTTTTCCTTTAGGCTATTAGGCATTGAAGATTTCTTTTAGACCTTTTACCTAGGAATAGGGTCTTTTCTTCATTTATATTTTCAATTAATATTGGTTGTGTATGTGAAAATTTTTGCATATTAATTTTGCACCTTCTAATTTACTGATTTTTTTTTGTAATAGTGTTTCAGTTGACTTCCTTGGGTTTTACAGGTATGTTATCATATGATCTACATAGAATGATAGTTTTATCTCCTTTTTAATTTTCACATCTCTAATTTCTTTCTCTTGTGTAATTGCATTGCTAGTACTTTTGGTACTATGTTAAATAATAGTGCTGATAGGACATTCTTGTCTTTTTCCTAAGTGGAGATAGATACTCTTGTGTTTCCCCTTAAGCATAGTATTGATTTGGGGCTGAAGTAAAAAATATTTTAATATTTAAAAGAAGAATCCATCAACAAAACGTTCTTCTTAAGAATTTCATCAAGAATGGATCTTGAATTTGGTCAAATGCCCTTTTAGCACATATGAGGATGGTTATATGATTGTCTTTCTTATGCCTACCAGTTGACAGATTACATCAACAAATTAATAGATTTTCTAATATTGAACCTCCTTTGCAGACTTCTAATAAATCCTTGGAAATGATGCATTCTTTTTTAACGTGTTGTTGACCTTAATTGGGAATTCGATTCTATATTCATGTATAAGATTGGAGATAGTTTTCTCTTTTATGTGCTTTATCAGGTTTTACCATCAGTGTACTGCTTGCTTCAAAAAAGTATCTGAAATTCTTTTTCTATACTCTAAGATGGTTTAAACAGCATTGGATATATCTGTTCATGAAGGTCTTATAGAATTCCCCTGAGAAATCATTTTTATTTGATATTTTGTGGGGAAAATGGGGAAGAGGTAGCAGTAGCTCTGATGAATTTCCTTATTTCTTCAATGAGTGCTGTTTAGATTTTATGTCTTTTCTAGGGTCAGTTTTGGTATTTTTGTTCTTGAGAAAATAGTCTGATTTATTAAGATTTTCACTTTTAAAAACGTTTTGTGGTTATTTCTCCCTTATCATTTACTTTATTAGTACATTTTTTCTTTCCTTTCTTTCTTTCTTTCTTTCTTTCTTTCTTTCTTTCTTTCTTTCTTTCTTTCTTTCTTTCTTTCTTTCTTTCTTTCTTTCTTTCTTTCTTTCTTTCTTTCTTTCTTTCTCTTAAGTCAGCTAACAGTTTATCTACTTAATTGACTTTTCAAAGCACTGGCTTTCAGTTTTTGTTTTTACAATTTCTTAAGTTCTGTTTTTATCTTTATTGATTCCTTCCTTTAGTTTTCCTTGATTTTCTCTTGTTTCTTTTCTAACTTCTTGAGTGGAAGGCCCAATTTACTTATTTTCAGTGTTTCATTTTTATAATAGAAGTAGTTAAGTATTTAAGTAAAGTATTTAAGTATTTTATAATAGAAGTATTTAAGGCTATGAATTTTCCTCTCAGCATTGCTCTAGCAATGTACAGTTTTTGTATTGTTTTTTAGATTTTCTGCAAATTTAGTTTTGAAATTCCTCTTTGATTCAAGAGTTGTTTAAGGTTGATTTTTTAATTTCAAGAGATTGGCTTTCTGTTCTCTGATTTTATTGTTAATTTGTAGTAATTTGTAGTATTACATAGTGATCAGAGAATGTTGTCCATACCATTTCTACTTTTCATAACGTATTGCAGTTTTCTTTGGATCTTTTTTTCATTTTCAGATCTTCATTTTTGGATCTTCTTTTGGATTTTTTTGGATCTTCAATTTCTATGAATGATTTATAGGCACTTACACAGAAGATGTAATCTCTTATTTTTCAGGATACAAAATGTAATGTTTATAATCAGACAGGTCTAATTAATAGTGTTATCTAGGTCATTTATATCATATCCTTATTTATTCTTTTCCCTTTTGATCTGTTATGGCTAGAGAGGTAAATTAAAGTGTCCTGTTATTAGTAGGTTTTTATTTCTCCTTGTATTCCTGTAAGTACTTGGTACAAAAGTAGATGTAAATGTTATATCTTTACGGTGAATTACTCTTGGAATTGTAAAGTTCACCTCTCCTTCTTGCCTCAGTTAATGCTTTTAAACCTGAGTTCTACCTTCTCTGATAGCAGATTGTGGCCTTTCTTTTGTGTGTAAGTGTGGTATACCATTCTTCTACTGTTAGCCATTCTGAATTATTTTAGGTATTTCTCTTGAAGATAATATATAGTGGATTTAAGAATTTAATCTGAAGCCCATTTATATTTGTCAATATGACAGATATATTTGAACTCAGTTTTATTATTTATTTCCTGAATTTATTGATATCTTTTAGGTTTTTGACTATAAGGCCTGTTTTCTGTTTACTTTGTTTTGATTTCTGCCTGTGATTTTACTGATACTAAGAAAGGTTTGCAATTTTAGTCTCACTGTTCCTTTGGTAAGTATGGCTTTATTTAATATTCTTAGTTTTCCATAAATCTGAATTAGTTAGGGTTCGCTAGAGAAATAGAACCAATAGGAATATATGTATACATATATGAAATGAGGAATTGGCTCGCATGATTATGGAGGCTGAGAAGTGCCAAGAACTATAGTCACCAAACTGGAGACCCAGGAGAGTGATAGTTTAGTTCCAGTCCAAGTCCGAAGGCCTGA
Source organism: Rhinolophus hipposideros (assembly GCF_964194185.1). Taxonomy (NCBI): domain Eukaryota; kingdom Metazoa; phylum Chordata; class Mammalia; order Chiroptera; family Rhinolophidae; genus Rhinolophus; species Rhinolophus hipposideros. The sequence continues at coordinate 31,101,195 of NC_138054.1, forward strand.
GAGAGCTGACAGTGTAAGTTCCAGTCTGAGGCTGAGTCCAATGACCTAAGAGGACCAATGTCCAAGCTCAAAGACAGTCTGGCAGAGAGCAAATTATCCCTTATTCATTCACTTTGCTCTAGTCAGGCCTTCAATAGATTAGATGAAGCCCACTCACACTGAGGAGGGCAATCTTCTTTGTTACTTAGTCAACCAATTCAAATATTAATCTCATCTGGAAACATCCTAACAGACTGTTTAACCAAATATCGGGATACCTCATGGCCCAGACAGGTTCACACATAAAATTAACCATGACAAGTCCACTCCTTGTTGATTTGGCACCCATATGAATCTCCTTAAACCATATGTCAATCTCCAAATAAGGGCAAAAACAGTCATAACTTTGCCTAACATGATACTACTATCCTGAGGACAACCCAAATTACACTAACTCCTTCCCCAGAGGAGGAGTAAAGTTCTCTAGTGATGGTTACTCTTTTCACTGATATCCTATAACTTAAATACTAAATTAACATTACTTAAATACTAAATTAACAGTACTTAAATACAGGAATACAAAGTCAGTACATTTTATGTTACACGATAAAGGGAATGAGAGAAGGATGAAAACAAAGATAGATATTTGCTATACACACACAAACATAACAAAATAAGGAGGAAATACTCATGATAACTACAGTCCTTATTTCTGTAGCTGGTCACATGATCACAGCTGCTATTTATACCTAACTTCTTTCACTCCCCATTCTGTGTCCCCTTAGCCTTCAGCACGCATCTCAGCTGCTCATGGTTCTTTACCTGGTGAAGTTACCCAAATCTTCATTCCTGAAGGGTCTAGGCTGTTAGCAGTCTTTCCTGGATTGAGTTCTTATAGTTTTCCATTGATCTTAATCATAGGGCATGGTAATACTTAGTACTAAGAGACATGCTAAGGGATCTCTTGTATTTCAGACATGCTTTTCCTTACCTCCATTGTGGAGTAGCAGTCCAGTTTCTCCTCAGTAGTCAGACTCAATCACCTCATCCAGAACCGTAGCTCCATCCTTTGCCTGTTGTTTCAAAGGCATGATGAGTCCACGGTGGCTGGATGGCAGTCTTAATTTCAGTGAAATCATTGTTGTGTCCCCTGGTGAAAGCATTTCTCTTTCTGGAACTATGACCTCTTGGCCAGTAGGGCATAAGATTGGAAAATAGGAAAATTTTGCTTGTGGGTCACTAGGGTTAATAGTGAGTAGTGCCACTTCCATGTCCACCCCTTGATTCCTGGGCCTTTGAATCCTAAATATGGGACAAACAGCTCCATATATTGGATGTTGATTCAGAGCATATACAATCTTCTGGAGAATGTTCCTCAGCCCTGTAGTTTATTGCCACCTACCGTGTTTCCTCTGAAAATAAGACCTAGCTGGACAATGCTCTAATGTGTCTTTTGGATCAAAAATTAATATAAAACCCGGTATATTATATTATATTTTATATTTACAATTTCTTTTTTTATATTTTATATTTTATATTTATTAAAGAATATTTTATATTTTATATTTATTAAAGACCTGGTCTTATATTATAATAAAATAAAACAGGGTCTTATATTAATTTTTGCTCCAAAAGATGCATTAGAGCTGATTGTCTGACTAGGTCTTATTTTCGGGGAAACATGGTAGTTGGTGCTCTGTCTTCAAAAGGCCATTGCACCATTCTATCAAGTCACAGCTGCCGTAGGACGGTGGGGAACAAGGTAAGACCAGTGAATCCCGTGAGCATGGGCCTCTTGCCACACTTCTTTTGCTGTGAAGTGAGTTCCTTGATCACAAGCAATGCTATATGTAATACCATGTTGGTGGATAAGGCATTCAGTAAACCCAGGGATCATAGTTTTATCAGAAGTATTGCATGCAGGGAAGGCAAATCCTTACCTAGAGTAAATGTCTATGCCAGTAGGAACAAAACAATGTCCCTTCCATAATGGAAGCTGTACAATGTAATTAACCTGCCACTAGGAAGCTGGCTGATAACCCCAGGGAATGGTGCTCTTTTGGGTGATCAGTGTTATTCTCTGCTGCAGGCAGACTGGGCATTCAACAGTGGCTATAACAGGTCAGCCTTGGTGAGTGGAAGTCTATGATGCTGAGCCTATGCGTAATCTCCATCCCTGCCGTCATGGCCTCTTTGTTCATTAGCCCGTTGGGCAATGACGGCGTGGCTGGGGAAAGAGGCTGATTGGTATCCACAGAGCAAGTCATCCTATCCACTTCATTATTAAAATCCTACTCTGCTGAGGTTACCCTTTGATGAGCATGAGACATGACTATCTTCATGTTTTTCTGTTTTGCCCATTTAGAGAGGTCTCTCCACATACCTCTTGCCCAAATTTCCTTGTGAACAATTTTCCAAACATTTTCTAAGTTCCCGACCATCCAGCCAAACCACTGGGCAGAGTCCATGAATTGGTATATAATCCCATGTCTGGTCATTTCTCCTTCCAAGCAAAGTGAGCAGCCAGGTACACTGCCCAAAGTAGTGCCCACGGGGAAGATTATCCTTCACCACTGTCCTTCAGGGATGACCCAGAAAAGGGCTGTAGTGTTGTGGTTGTCCACTTTTGGGTGGTGCCTGCATATCGTACAGAAACACCTATAAACCAGGCCCGAGTCTTCCCTTTCTCTGTCAACTAATTGTAGGGAACCATAGGTGCAGGCTGGGAGGGAGGAGGCAGTGTAGGATAAGGCCTGTTTTTCTGTTCTTTTCATTTTGCTTTCTGTGTGTGATCAACTGATACTAAGAAAGGTTTGAAGTTTTGTTCTCACCAATACTTTTGCAATTATAGCTTCTTAATATTCTTAGTTCTTCGTATCTTTAGACACTATGGATTTCTTTATGTAAGCAATGATAAAATTAAAATATTTTCTATTTTTCCTCCTTTTCCTAACTTGTCTCCATCACCTAACTTTAGAATTACCTTTGTACTGTTAAATGTTTATACAGATGTTACTTAACATGTCATCTTTAAATGCTATCCTTGTACTCCAGATACTACACATGAGGGAATCTGTGTACTCTTCCTCCCACTTTCTTTCCCATTTTTTTTCCAGTTTTTATTACTGTTAAAATTTCTGCCTTGTTAAGATATACAATATTTATATTCTTTTATGTCGCTCTAATCTCTACATTTGTTTTAGTTTTAGTTCTACTGTTAAGTATTAAAGTTCACTGCCATTCCCTTGTCTATAAAAGTTTACTCAAGAAGGGGTGGGAACAATAGTCTCTAAACCTTTGCAGGTTGTCTGTAGCCTATAAATGTAAAGCTTCTTTGGTTAGATGTTAAATCCTCAACTCTTGCTTTTCTTCCTTGAGTTTTTTCTTGATTTTGTTACATTTTCTTGTGACAAATGTTGCTCTAGAGCAGGGGTGTCCAAACTTTTTTCAACGTTTTTTACCAAGGGCCATATGCGGTAAAATACACAAACAGCCGGGCCACTCACTCGAGGTGAAGTACGTATTGCCTCACCTGGTTTATTTAAGTAAACTAAATATATTTTTGGAATTTGCTGCGGGCCAATTAACAATGGATTATGGACCGCATTTGGCCCACGGGCTGCAGTTTTGACACCCCTGCTCTAGAGAAATCCAAGATCACCCTGATTATTTTCTTCTCTATAACATATTTAATATTTTTGCCTGATTGCTCAAAGGGTTCTTTCTGTACCTTTGAAGACCAGTAAATACATTAGGTTATACCTCCATAGTGACTCTTTTGGGTATATTCAGCCTGGCACACTCTGTGGCCTTTCACTATACAGAGTTTACATGAAATATGTCTTTAAATATTTGTTCTTTTCCATTCTTTAGATTTTCTTTTTAGGGATTCCAGTTGGATTTCCTATATCTATCATTGGTAGGTCTCATTTTCTCTGTAGTCATTTTTAGTTAATTTTTGTTTTATTTTATTTACTGTTCTCATTTTATCCTCTATATCTTTTTTATGTTTTCCGTACTATTGGAGTTTGTTGTTGTTGTTGTTGTTTTCCCATTTTATTTTAATCTCTGTCATCATTTTGTTTTTTCCCTCTATTTCTTTCCTCAATTTTTATAGCTCATGCTTCATCTCCTCTGTTTGAACATTTCCTTCTTAAGATCTGGCATTTTTGCTTTGTGAGTTTTTCTTATAGAGGAGGGTGTTTTATTATGTTGGCAAACTTTTTATTCACAATTTTATATGCTCTGTAGTCATGTTGCTCTGGTGAGTATTTTTCATCTGTTGATAAAGTTTGCTGTTTTATTCCTCATTTTTATGGCATTTTTATATTGATGCTGTGCTACTCACTGACTTTATTGAATTTTCCGCATTGAATTTTGATTTATACAAAGATACATTCAAAGTTTTATATCATGCAAAGATACATTTCTAATTGAATGTATTGCATTTTCCTGTATCAGCTCTTTGCAAATGTTTCCTAAGGTAGGAAGAGGCCAGGGCAATCTTCTACACTAGATGGTTTTCACAAAACAATGACTCTCCTTTCCTTAGTAGACAGTAAACTGCCTGCAAATATGACTTATCTGTATAGTTTTAAGCTATCCTTGATTTCTTTTTCTCTGACTGAACCAGGTTCATGGGGTTGCTTCTTATATTCAACTCATCTCCATTCTTATACCCTCTGGTTCAGACAAGAGCAATAGCTTCTGCCTTTCAGAATGTGTCTCTGAACTACAGGAAGTGTTTTGTTTGTTTGTTTGTTTTTTAATTTCTGATAATTGCAACTTCGGGACTGTCTTTTTCCTGGGTTTTCCTCTATTTTCTCCTGTGGGACTCCTGTGCAAACTCGGTTGCTTTTGGCAGCGTTTACAAATATTTTGGAGTCTGAGCTCCTGGTTCCACCAAATATAATTTTTGTTTCCGAGGCTCCCTGCTGCCTTTGGATATGTTACAGGAATAAAGAGGGACTACTGAATATATGCAACCCTTTTCCTACTGGATCTCTGGATTTCTTTTTTCTATTGTTCAGGAATCTAATAATTTTGACATTGATCAGACATTTTATAAACAAACCTACATTCCTATCATGTATTAAGTCATTTATGGATGAGGTTACGAGAATAGTTTGTAGCATGCAGATATGTGTGTGTGTGTGTATACGCATATATATGTATATATATATATGCATATAAATATATGTATTTATGTATTTTAAGCAAAGTTAAGTAAAAACATCAGGAAATTATAAACACAATAAAATAAGATTGAGCTCATAAATCCAATGTTTTGAAAAGAAAGATGGACTAAAACATTTTTTTGGCAATAATTCTTTTCATTTGGTCTTGCGTGTTCTCTTTCCAACATGCAAAAAATAAAATTAACCAAGAAATCTAAAAGCAGCTATATGGTATCATCAAATCCATGTTGAATCCACATATGGTTTGGAAGTATTTGGTATCTAGCCACATATAAGCAAAGGCAGATGCTGAACATTTTTATTAGTTGACAGTACTAGCATTATTAACTCTGTTGGATGATAAGTATTCTCAGTTCCACCTACTAGAATATACCATTGTAATTTAACACTATATTCCCAGAATGTATATTCCTTTCAGATCCTAAAACCAGTCCACAGTGTACTGGTTTTAACAAGAGGACTGGATTTCTGGAGCCCATTCCAACGCAAATCTTGTTCCTTGGTACCTGTGGAGATGGTCTGACTACCAGGGGTATGAGGCAAAGGTCTTCAGATGTTTAATGAGTCGATGTTTGATGAAGTGTTCTTAATTTTTGTGCGTACTCTGGCAATTGGGATACTTCAAGAGAAAGTTGTATGTTTATTGTTTATCTCTGAATTTTTGCATAGGTCATTTCACTTTTCTTAGCTCTTAAATTATGAATATTAATGCTTTCTTTGCTAATTTTACACACTCCTCTTCATGTGGACATGAGAGTTAAATTAGCAGGGTGTGTTAAAGTACTTTGTAATCTGTACAATAGTAAATAGGAAAATAGCATTATTTGATTTTGTTTGGTGGTAGGTAGAGGGGAGGAGACAGCACAAAACCACTTATCCTGTAGTCTCAGTGATAGAAACCAGTGGAAGAGAGCACATGGCAAGCTTCTAAAATTATGTTTAATTTTCTTTATTCAGTTCCATGCTGCCAAGTGTTAAATGTTATGCATCGGAACTGGCACTGTAGCACGACATTTGATCCACACACCTGGTCTAGAGAGAATATCAATGCCAACCATATTCTTGGACATGCTTTCCTGAATGACTTTTTATTAACACATTGGCACCAGCTGTGGCTGCAAAAACATTCAAAGCAGCCATATTTAAATGCTTTAGAATCTAGTGAATAGGGTTTTTATTGGACCTAACAAAACTATTGCCAAATGGGACATATGATAGTAAGGCAAACATTTGAACAAATTTTTAAACACAATGGTGTGTAAAAAATTATAAGTAGAGTTTTTGATCTTGTGAATTTTGATAGTCTGACTCTAATCAGTGTGTCTTTGAAATCTTGATTCTGATTTTCAAAACCAACTAAGTTATAATTCATATAGGCCTAAGGTGGGTGAAATTTTCTGTTGTACCAGACTTGGGCTGCACTGATTTGGCATTGAACATGCTCTAAGTTTCTGAGAAAATGCCCTCTAATAGACAACCCTCTGTTTCCTGTCAAAGGTACTCTGCATCCATGTTTTAGAAGCAGGGTTAAACTTCACAAACTAAGTCACAAGTATTGGATTGCAATCGTAGATTAAAATTGGGAGTCTTGTAGAATCCCAGCCTTTTAAATTTCTCTTTAGATCATTCATGGGGTGAGGAGAGAGTGGGGCAAGAAGTCTACTAGTTTCTAAGACTTTCAAGGTGTTTGGACTGCTGGACCCCAGAAATCTCCTAGAACTATACATGAAAAGGACAGCAACATCTTAGACTGAGTGTTCATCCATTTTCTATAATTAAAATTATTGATAAGAATATTGGATAACACTGCATTTACTATGAGTCTGGCAGTATACTAAGTACTTGGCACATATTATCTTACATAATCTCATAACAATCTTATGAGGTAAATATAATCACCCCACTACACAAAACAGGTAACCAGAGATGCAGAAAGCTTAAGCAAGTGTTAAGGTCTATCCACGGAGCTTGGGTGTTAATCATCATGTCCCCCAATCCTTTCATCTAAGCACGCTGTTTTATTCATTTAGGCTTTGGAATATTGTGGCATGGCAGAATTTCATTAGTTTCCTTTCAAAAATTTAAGAAAGATACATATTTGAGTAAATGCATATGGACAATGTAGACATTTGGAGAACAAATGCTAACTTTCACACTTCATATTGGTATTTCACTTGAAAAATTCTTATGATACATATAGCATAACTCCTGGTAGATGACAACATTTCATAAACATCCATTTGACACACAAGCATGCTGAGCTCAGGATAATGTCTAAGATGCAAAATGTGGGGAAAGAACCACCGAAGTTTGTTCCAACTGAAGGCAGTTGTTTGTTGTCATCTTGTTCAACCAACACATCCCTCCTGGAAATACAATTAATTCTTTAGGTGAAAAGACTTCCAAAATCCTGTATTTGCACACCAGTAGCCTCTCAGAGGATAGAAACTTTAATTTTCTCACAACTCACACAGTGGTCGTTATTTCAGTCTTTGAATGAGCTTATCACTTTCGATCTTGGTATACTTAAGGTAATTTAAGTTTAAAAATGAATGTTACTTAGCATAATACTCTCAAGGTCCATCCATATTGTTGCAAATGGCAGTATTTCATCTTTTCTTATGGCAGAACAGTATTCCATTGTGTATATATACCACATCTTCTTTATCCAATCATCTATTGAAGGACACTTTGGTTGTTCCCATGTGTTGGCCACTATAAATAATGCTGCAATGAACATTGGAGTACATATATCTTTATGGATAAATGTTTTCAGATTTTTGGGAGTAGATACCCAGGAGAGAGATTGCTGGGTCTTAATTCTATTCTTAATTTTTTGAGACATCTCCATACTGTTTTCCATAGCAGTTGTACCAATTTACATTTCCACTGACAGTGTATGAGGGTTCCTTTTTCTCCACAGCCTCTCCAACACTTATTATTATTTGTCTTGTTGATAGCCATTCTAACAGGTGTGAGGTGGTATCTCATTGTGGTTTTGATTTGCATTTCCCTAATAACTGTGAAGTTGAACGTTTTTTTCATGTATCTGTTGGCTGTTTGTATGTGAAATAAGTCAGAGAGAAAAAATTGAGAACCATATGATTTCACTCATATGTAGGATATAAAACTGAAGGCAACAAAGGAACAAGACAAACAAATAAAGAAACAAAATCTCATAGACACAAACAACAGTTTAGTGGTTACCAGAAGGTAAGGGGGGAGGGAAGATGATAGAAGAAGGTAGAGGAGTCAAATATATGGTGATGGAAGGAGAACTGACTCTGGGTGGTGAACACACAATACAATATATAGATGATTTATTACAGAATAGTATACTTGAAACCTATGTAGCTTTGTTGACCATTGTCATTCCAATAAATTTTAATAAAAAATAAAATAAAAACTAATGTCAGTTTTACTAATTTTACATTTGAAAGGGACATGAGTTAGTAATAAATGTTTTATTAATTTTTCAATCATACAGAGTGTGTCTATTCCTGCATGCAATCTGGTTGGCTTGAAATAAAATTTTCCAGAGGTATTTAATTTGATTTGATTTACTATGTATTTTCAGTTCATTATAGACATCTGTTGAAGTTCACTAGTCACGTGAACCTACACAGACATATTGTTGACTAAAGCTGAGCATATATGAAAGTCAAACAGTTGCTTAATAAACCATGAGGCACACTGCCAGATGATTTATTTCTTGAAAGGGATATTAGAGGGCATTTCTGTGTTCCATTATCATATTCATGTTAAATGTAAGGCTCATATGACCTATATACAGACACAGAGATCACAAGGTTTCTCTAATGATTAAAATATGATTGCATTTCAATGAGTGTTTTCTATTCTGTTTGTGATAATACTTCTGGTTATCTATTTGATAGGCAGGTCGTCTTGCCCTCATAACTGGCTTTGGACATGTAAGGGACTCTTCCATTAAAAAAATAGGAAGGAAGACCTGAACTCTTATACATTAAAAAGTTACAGTATTTTTAAGCCATCAGCAAATCATGTACTATTTATGGCAATATGCAATGATTATATATACACCAAAAGTAATAAATGAAATCAGGATTTTTGTTGTTAAGAGTGTGGGTTAAGAGACTTATCCTAATAAATTATTAATTTCTGTAATGTTTCCTCTGCTCTTTTCCCTTTACAGAGGACCAAGAGGTATGGAGAGTTAAGAGTAAGAGCCCATAAGTAGGAAGCTGGCTCCTTCCTGGAAATCTTTGGCATTGTAATTAGTCTTGGTGCCAAGAACTGCTGCCTTTTATTGAAATCCTGCCATCATGGTGTTCCTACTGCTCAAGATGAGGATGAGCTAAAAGTACAAAAGTCCCATAGGCTTCTAGCACTTTGCATGTTTCACAGAATTCTAGCTCAGGTGAAGAGATGTTACTGGGTAAGACCGTTCTGACCCTCAGTTATGTGAAAAGTATTAGAGGAGAAGAGCTTGGTCCCTGTTAGCTGATTTAGAGCAACTAAATTAAGGTTTATAAGCCTCGGTTTACGCTTCTGAAAAATGGGGTTGATGATAAAGATGTATCCTAGGGGTGTTTAAAAGTTCAGTCAAACAAAGCATGAAAATACTTAGCACAGTATCTAGCATATATTAAGCTTTCATTAAATGACAACTGTTCTTTATTTTTAATAACGACATATTATGGCTCAGCAATGGGTTGGCATGTGAAATTCTTGTTCTTGTCAGAAGCAGTCAATCTGGAAATAATAAGTTTTTGGTTGGGTATGTGTCAAATTTGCTGTAGGGAACAAGTTTCAGAACACTGTACAGTGCAATGACAACAACAACAGACTTAAAGCAAAATGCTCAAAATTTTCATTATTACATCCCTTACCACCCTTGGAAAGCTTTTACCTATGTGGTATATCTTCATAATTATTAATTAATGATTAATGAGTCATCTATGCTGGAAAAAGAATCACTTGTTTGCTATCAATAAATGCATTCCATAATTTGTCTTACATTTCACTGTCTTTAGAGAACACCTTCAGAAAATTGTTTTTTTTTTGAAGTTCAATTTACAGTCTAAAACTATAAACAGAGAGAAGAATGAAACTGTAAAAATCCACAGACCTTCTCAATGTATTTGGATCTAAGAATAATTGGGCACTTGGTAGCTGTGATGGTAATGGGGGAATATGAAGTGTATTTGCTAAAAGTCCACACATTTCCAAGAGCTTATCAAGAAGCCAATAGCATTATTCTCTTTTTGGAAATTCCCTAAACTTTGAAGGAAGGCTTGGTGTACTATAGTTACACCACGAGAGCTATAGTCCTTTGATACAATACGGTTCTTAATTTCAAAGCACTCTTATTTCTACTGGCATGATCAAAGGCATTTATGGTATTCTCATTATCTATGAAGCACATGCTAGACTCTGAAATGGCTGAGAGAAACTTAGAAAGGATCCTTGTCCTATAAAGGCTTATTGTCTATTAATAGTTGGAAGAGATAGTTCTGTGAGGACAAAACTATTTTATCATAGCCAACCTGTAGGTAAGGATGTAAAATTTTAAAGTATTGGATCAGCCCCTACTTATAGGATCATTGCACTCATTGTTGTACTCATATTTTAATGTGCATTTGAGTCATTCATGGATCTTGTGAACCAGCAGTTTCTGATTCAGTGGGTCTAGGGTGGGAACTAAGATTCTTGATTTGTATCAAGGTTTCAGGTGATGCTGATGCTGTTGGACCTCAGACCATCCAGAAACACATTGGCTCCATATGAAAGTCACCTGGAGAGCTTTACAAATCTTGATGCCTCCAACCCTCTCTATGGGTGGGAAATTCCCCCCCACTGCCTACCCACACAAGAATTTGGGAGCTTTTACCTCTCATTGGGCTTCCTGGCCTCAATCAATAGGGGTGAAGGGTGAGCTCCACCAGCTTAGAGTAATACCACTCCTCTCCAGGCTTGGGGACGTCATATGCTGTTTGGAAAGTTGATGGAAAGGAGAGAAGATGAAAGACAAGAAGTCATGTGTCATCAGAATTGTGCAGCCTCTCCAGAAATTATCCAGTTCTTTCTCCAAATCACATTTTAATAAACCAAGGTTCTGCATTGTTTCTTAAATATTTTTGAACTACAGCTTAAAAAAAATTGCATTTGTCTGAGTTTTCCACATTGGGCTATTATATCTATTTATAACAATCTGTTTTTGATATACTGATGGTCTTAATGTTAGGGATTATAGTCACCCAAGGATAAATATTAGATGGGAACATAAGAAAATGAAAGTATTTCAATGACTTATGTATCAGCTACTGAGATACAAGATACAAAGGCAGATAATTTTCTGTAATCACATTTCTTCTCTTAAATATTTATTTAGAATATTAGAATTCTTCAGAAAAGTTGAAAAATTAGTACAATAGAACCCATTTATCCTTCACATAAAGTCACCACTTTTACATATTTTCCTGTATCCTCCCCATTTTTTGTTGCTGAACCACTAAAAAGAAGTAGACATTATGGCACTGTACCCCAAACAAAATATGTCAGTATGTGTCACTTAAGAGCAAAGATATTCTTCTAAATAACTGTAATAGCATTATTGTGATTAAGAAATTTAATATGCAAGCCATAGTCAAAATTTCTCTATTGAAATCAAAATGTATTTTATAGCTCTCTTTTCTATCTTTATAAAGATTTTAAGAGAGACTCCTATTTAGTTGTAAGGATAGGTTTCTTCATTTAAACTAGTTAAATGTCAATAAGCCATGTAACTTGACAATTCTTATGAGATTGTATTTCGTCCATTTGCTGTGTGGAGTTAAAATGTTTGTGCCTTTCCCCAAAATTTACCAAAAATAATACTACAGTTAAGATACAGTAACATTGTCTTGGAAGAAGAAGTATTTATTTAGTAGTTTCTTATCTTGGGCCAATTTGGAGTGTCAAGTAGTTAATACATAGTAATGTCTCTTCTTGTATTAATAGCCTCTAACTTTACCTGAAGATACTGAAATGATGTGAGGAAATAACTGATGAGGTCAGATGAGATGAGTGTCTCTCATTTTCTAAATAGAGTTTTCTTTTATGATTAATTGATTCATATATCCTCCTGGCTACGTGTGAAATATTTTAAATTCTACTCTGCCAAGACTTTTCAACAGCTTCTTTTAGCTTGATTAATGACCTTTCAATGGTAGTAAAGCTATATGTAAAAATGTAATCTTAGAAATTGAGGTTTTTCTTTTTTTTTACTCTCATTAGGAAATATGTATTTTAGGCTGATAAAATATGTTGCTGCCTACCAAGACGTTTTCTTTCAGAACAATGATTTGAACCAATCTGTCACCAGCCACTGCTCTCCCAATACTGCCACTGTGCCTTTGGAACACACAGTCCATCATGTGTGTTGAATGATGAATTTATAGTAACTACCTCATAGGATCGTTAAGAGGATTTAATGAGACAATGCGTATAGCATGCTTAACACAGTGCCTGGAACACACTCATCCCTCAATAGACGGCAGCCATTATTATAATAATAACCTTTATTATTGTTACCACTACAATTATCATTTTGGTTAAGCATTTCAGGCAAAAGGAATAGCATATACTGAGATGGTGGGGGTGAGAAAGCCAACAGGCGGGGTTTAGGGAGAGCATACAGAGAGTCGTACAGGACTGGATTCCTATCAGGACTCAAATCCTGGCTCTGACACTTTCTTGCTATATGACACTGGAAAGTCTGTTTCCTCATTTTCAAAATGAGGATAATAATTGTACCTACCCCATGGTGATATTGTGGGGATTAAATTATAAAATAATGAAAAAATATTCAGCCCAATGCCTGACACCTATTCAGTTTTCATTAAATTTTAACTAAGATAAAAACAATAGGTCAGGAAGCCTCTACCTCAGTTGAACTTTCCTACTGATAACTGCCATCTTTCTGACAAAGATTGACTTCTCCATTGCATCTTAGCAACACACTCCAGTGTGCACTGAGGTAACATCTCCTGGATGACCCAAGGATTTCCTACCCAGATACTGGAGTACTTCCACCTAACTTGTCTCGACACCACGGGAGCAGCTAGATAGTGGAAATCTTGGTATTATTCTTTTTTTTTCCCTTCATCATTCATTTGTTAGTGCTTAATTTTATTATTTATTTATTTATTTATTTATTTATTTATTTTTCATTAAAGTATATTGGGGTGACAATTGTTAGTAAAGTTACATAGGTTTCAGGTGTACAATTCTGTATTACATCATCTGTATATCACATTGTGTGTTCATTACCCAGAGTCAGTTCTTTTTCCATCACCATATATTTGATCTCTTTTACTCTCATCTACCACCCTTTTCCCCTCTTATCCTCCAAGATATGGAAACAACCAAAGTGTCCTTCAATAGATGATTGGATAAAGAAGTTGTGGTATGTATACACAGTGGAATACTATTCTGCTATAAGAAAAGATGATATAGGAACATTTGTGACAACATGGATGGATCTTGAGAGTATAATAAAATATGAAGTGAAATAAGTGAAATAAGTCAGACAGAAACAGACGAGGATGATATGATTTCACTGATATGTGGGATATAAAACTGAAAACAACAAAGGAACAAGACAAACAAATAAAGAAACAAAAATTTACAGACCCAAACAATAGTTTGGTGGTATTATTCTGATATATTTGTTGCAAATATAGTTCCCATCAATTATTTTTATAGGTTTAAGTTCATTTTTCAATTACACTACCTATGGTATGTGCTATCCTTAGGAAGCTTTAAGATTACAGTTATGCTAGCTCCTTAAAATGAATCAGGTGGTTTACAAACTTTTCTATGGCTTGGAATACACAAATAATATAGATATTATCAGTTTTTAAAGATTAAATAGAAATAGAAACTAATTACAAATCTTTGGTACTTGCTTTTATGGCATATCTTTCTTTTTTTTTTTCTTTTTTCTTTTTTTTTTACTTATGGGACATCTTTCATTTTCTAATTTCAGATGGGTTGTTTTCACCTTATCTTGGATTGATTTTGATACTTTATATTTTTCATAGAAAATCGTATAATTCTTCTAGATTTTCAAATAATATTCTTGTATATTCTTTTAATCTATTCAGTATCTATGGTATCTTTCTCATTGCTAATCTCATATGCTTTTGTTTTATCTTTTTAATGATACTGGCTGTTTTCAGTTTTTTTTAAATATTTTTGTTAATTTCTATTTCTTTCATTATTTTAATCTTTTATCTTTATCAATTCATGTCTCCTATGTGTTTTATTGTGGTATTTTTCTAATATCAAATCATTTAATTTGTCTTTATTTTTAATAATAAAAGTATTGAAGGGATACATTTTTATCTGAATTTAGCCTTAGCTATATTTCATATATTTCAATATGAAGTGGTCTTTTATTACTTTTTAAATAGTTTGCTTTTACTTTGGTTTAGTATTATTTAGAGTGTTTTTAGTTTTCAGTAGTTATGTTTTTACTTCTTTTTTTGTGTTAATTTCTAGTTTTATTGGATTATAATCAGAAAACAAGGCCTGGAAAAATTTCTGTTTTGTATAATGTATTCAGGTTATTTGTAGCCAAATATTCAATTAAATATTACATATGGAAGAAAACTTGTTTATTCTCCAACCACCAGTGCTTGAAAATTGGAGATGAACTGCAAAAAAGAAAGTGTGAAAAACCACAAATATGTGGAGGTTAAACAGCATGCTAGTAAAGAATGACTGGGTTAGAGAAGAAATAAAAGGAGACATCAAAATATACATAGAAACAATGAGCATGAAAACACATTGTCTCAAAATTATTAGGATACTGCAAAAGCAGTATTAAGAGGGAAATTTATATCATTACAGCCCTATCTCACGAAACAAGAAAAATCCCAAATAAACAACCTAACATTACATTTTAAAGAAGTGGAAAAAGAAGAATAAATGAAACCCCAAATCAGCAGAATGAAGGAAATAATAAAAGTTAGAGCAGAATTAAATTAAATAGAGGACAAAAAGACAATAGAATAAATTCATGCAACAAAGATCTAGTTCTCAGAAAAGATTAATAAAATTGATAAACCCCTGGTTAGGCTCACAAAGAGGAAACAAAATCAGAAATGAAGAGAAGTTATGACAGATACCACAGAAATACAAAGGATCTTCTAAGAATACTGTGAAGGACTATATGCTAGCAAATTCAATAACCTAGAAGAAATGGTCAAGTTCTTAGAAATATTACGAAGAACTGGAAAATCTAAATAGACCAATGAACAGTAATAAAATTGAAACAATCATCCAAAACCTCCCCAAAAGCAACAGTCCAGGGTCAGATGGCTTCACTAATCAATTCTACCACACATTCAAAGATGATTTAATACCTGTCCTCCTCAAATTCTTCCAGAAAATTGAAGAAGAGGCAGTGCTTCTTAACTCATTTTATGAGGCCAACATTACCCTGATACCAAAACCTGGTAAGGACAACACAAGAAAAGAAAATTACAGACCAGTATCTCTGCTGAATATGGACACAAAAATCCTAAACAAAATACTAGCAAGTCAAATACAACAATGCATAAGAAGATTATGCATCATGATCAAGTGGGGTTCATTCTGGGGGCACAAGAATGGTTCAGCATATGCAAATCGATCACTGTAATACACCACATAAACAATATCAAGGATAAAAATCATCTGATTATATCAATAGATGCAGAAAAAGCATCTGACAAGAGACCACATCCATTTATGATTAAAACAATGAAATGAGTATAGAAGGAAAGTACCTATATAATCAAGACCATATACAAGTATGACAAACCCTCAGCTAATATACTTAATGGTGAAAAACTGAAAGCTTTTCCTCTAAGATCAGGAACATTGTTATTCAACATAGTGTTGGAAGTCCTAGCCAGAGCAATCAGGCAAGAAAAAGAAAAGGTATCCAAATCGGGAATGAAGAAGTTAAATTGTCACATTTTGTCCACGACACGATTCTTTATATAGAAAACCTTAAAGACATCACCAAAAAACTATTAGAAACAGTAAACAGGTACAGTAAAGTGGCAAGAAACAAAGTCAATTTGTACAAAAAATCAATTCTGTTCCTATATACTACCAATATAATTTCAGTAAAAGAAATGAAAAAAGAAATTCCTTTTGAAATTGCAACAAAAAGAATATTATACCCAGGAATAAACTTAAAGGAAGTGAAGGACTTATACACCAAAAACCATAAGACATTATTAAAAGAAATTGAAGAAGACACAAAGAGGTGGAAAGATATTCTGTGTTCCTGGATTGGAAGAATCAAAAACCATAAGACATTATTAAAAGAAATTGAAGAAGACACAAAGAGGTGGAAAGATATTCTGTGTTCCTGGATTGGAAGAATCAACATAGTTAAAAAGGCCATACTACCCAAAACAATATACAGATTTAATGCAATCCCCATCAAAATCTCAATAGCATTTTTTCAAGAAATAGAACAAAAAAATCGTTAGATTTGCGTGGCATCACAAAAGACCCCAAAAAGCCAAAGCAATCCTAAGAAAAAAGAACAATGTGGTAGATATCACACTCCCTGAATTCAATTTATACTACAGAGTGACAATAATCAAAACAGCATGGTATTGGCAGAAAGCCAGATACATAGACCACCAGAATAGAATTGAAAACCCAGAAATAAACCCACGTATATAATTTTTGACAAAGGAGCCAAAAATATACAACAGAGAAAAGAAAGCCTCTTTAATAAATAATGCTGGGATAAAAGGAAAGCCACGTGCAAAAGAATGGAACTACACTGCTGTTTGTCACCAAGTACTAAAATTAACTCAAAATGGATCAAAGACTAAATACAAGCCTAAAATGATAAATTGCATAGAAGAAAGCATAGATACTAAACTTATGGACCTTGGGTTCAGAGAAGATTTTATGAATTTGGCCTCAAAGGCAAGGGAAATAAAAGCTAAAATAAATGAATGAGACTATATCAAACTAAAAAGCTTCTGCACAGCAAATGAAGCCATCAACTAATCAAAGAGGCAACCCACCAAATGGGAGAAGATATTTGCAAACAGCACCTTTAATAAGGGGCTAATATCCAAAATATATGAAGAACTTTTACAACTCAACAACAACAAAAAACAAACAATCCAATTAAAAAATGGGGAGAGGACCTGAACAGACACTTCTCCCAAGAGGACATACAAATGGCCAACAGATATGAAAAAAATGTTCCACTTCACTAGCCATTAGGGAAATGCAAATCAAAACCACAATGAGGTACCACCTCACGCCTTTTAGAATGGCTATTATCAACAAGACAAGTAATAAGAAGTGTTGGAGAGGAAGTGTGGAGAAAAAGGAACCCTCCTACTCTGCTGGTGGGAATGTAAATTGGTACAGTCACTATGGAAAACAGTATGGGGGTTCCTCAAAAAATTAAGAATAGAATTACCATACTACTCAGCAATTCCTCTTCTGGGTATCTATCCGAAAGATCTGTAAACATTTATCTGTAAAAATTTATGTACCCCCATGTTCACTGCAGCATTATTCATGGTGACCAAGATATGGAAACAACCAAAGTGTCCTTCGATAGATGAATGGATAAAGAAGATGTGGTATATATACACAATAGAATATTACTCTGCCATAAGAAAAGATGAAATACTACCATTTGCAACAACATGGGTGGATCGTGAGATTATCATGTTAAGCGAAATAAGTCAGGAAAAGTTGAGAGCTATATGACTTCACTCATAAGGGATATAAACTGAAAGCAACAAAGAAACAAGACAAAGAAAGAAACAAAAACCTAGATACTGCTTAGTGGTTACTTGGGGTAAACAGACAGGGGCATAGAAGAAGAGGGAAAAGGGGATCAAATATATGATGATGGAGGGAGATCTTACTCTGGGTGGTGAATACACGATGCAACATATAGATAATGTATTATAGAATGGTACACTTGAAACCTGTATCATTTTACTAACCAATGTCACCCCAAGAAATTTAATAAAAGTTTTTAAAAAAGAAAAGGCACATCTGTAGCTATTTTGTTAAAATGGGCATTTTTGAAATATTGTATTATAAAATAAAATTCCTTTGTTCTCTCAGAACTTCAGTTCATAAAAATCATTCTCTAAAAATTATTTTATTAAGTGGCATTATTTAATGATAGGGAGCTAATCTTAAAATGACAGATATTTTTGCTTTGGTATGACTCTGCATTTATGTACATTAGTGAACTAGGACTCTCCCCTAACCTGGCCTAATCCATTAAATAAAATATGACTTCTATTTTTTTTTCTTTTGGCTTGTAATCTTTTGATTTAAGTGTTTGATGGGCTGTCGTTGAGGTTTTGTCGTTTGCATTTTTTTTTTCTTTCATGGAATCATTAAGACCTTCTATGAAAGGTATCATTTCAGATAAAAGTTTTGTTTTATTTTTAACTAAACCACATTGAGAGAACAAATGTGAATCAAAGAAGGTAGCATTAGACTAAATTAAAAGTACACTGGATTACGGACTCTCTTGGAAAATTATCTAATCTGCATGATTTAGTCAAACAAAATCATTAGCTCTTTTTTCAAAGTTAACAATCTCTACATATAAATTAAACTGAGCAATGCATGTGATTATACAGTATAAATAGAATTGTGATGGCATGTCTGGTGGCACGCACAAATAACCTGTATACACATGTAGGGTGGTACTCAGTGCCCTTTCATTTAGCAGTTGGAAATTGAGACCTGGCAAGGGTGATGAATATTGGAATGAGAGTTTTGAAAGCAGAGCATATGGGACATTTAATCTTCTGTTTAGGATCTGAAATGCGGTCAGACTGAGCCACATTTCATTCTCCAGTTTGATGCTCACTGTCTCTGCTGTTGCCTATTATGGCACCAAAGACAAAATAGCAGCAGCCTAGGGACCCCCTTGAGGAGGAAAGCAATGCAGTGGAGCAGTTTCATGTTGGCAAGGGCAGTTCAGGGCTGGCTTGGCCCTGGGAAGTGCAGGCCGGGTGTGCTGTCTCACATGCTTGGACAGCACCAAAAAGGAGCTGAGTTTCTGCATGAAAATAATTTATAGCAGAGTGCCTTCTAAGAACAGCATTATTCTAATGAGTGTTTTGCTTCTGATTGCAGCCTCTTTCATTCATTTCAAAGAATTTTAAAACAATGTGTCTGGAGTTTGTATTTACTGTAGTGCCCACAGACACACAAGCCACAAAGACCGAATCTGCATGGAGGCATTCGGTAGTAGTAACTATTATGTTATGGGCAGCTGAAGAAGCAGTCTGTAGACTTGGTGCCAAGCTAAGATTTTCCATTTTATACTAGAATTAGTTTTACTACCTCAATTTTCATGGATAGAGATGAAATCTGCACACTTGACTGGATTCCACAGTCAAATCTATTAGAAATATCAACCACTTACCTCTCTGGGCTTCTGTCTCTTCGGTATTTATTAAAACTCTCCACCCATGGTCCTCTCGAATTATTGTTCTGTGTACCTTCTACAGCTTCCAGCTGGGGCCGATAATACCTATCATCTAGGATTGTTTTATGGTTTTAAATAATAATCATGAAACTTTTACACAGTACCTAATAGTAAGAGTTCAATAAGAATAGCATTAAATAATTAACAATTAAATAATTATATAAATATAATTATTTTACCTCTACTCATACCTATAATTAAAAGAGGTGAATTTTTTTAATATACACTATCTGACAGACTGTGACATCTGAGTGAAGAATGTATGCTAATGAAAAGAAAAACACTAAATATAGTTGATTTCTACTAGTATATTACTAGATTTTCATAAGTCATCTAATGATAATATTTTGAGAATTTTTATTAAAGACCATGAAGAATCTTAAATGAATTAACAAACTGTATTCATAAAAAATACCACCCAGAATTTATATGTGTACTTGGCATTCACTTTGATAAAACATCTTTCTTGGACAATAGTGACTTCAGTGTCTTCAGGCTCTTTTTTGTCATTGTCTCAGAGAGCCCGGCTCTGACCTCCAAAAAAGGGTATTCAGCCTGCAACCCAATCCCATTAGCCTATGGTCTTCAAGCACAAAACTATATTTGATATTTCATATTCACTTTAGTATTGAATATTAAATGCATTAAAAGGTTGAATTATTTATAAAAATATGTTGTCTGGATCTTCACTTCTGGAATGCAAACTTCAGGAGAGCTATTGTGTTTCCCCCAAAATAAGACCGGGTCTTATATTAAGGTTTGCTCCAAAAGACGCATTAGGGCATATGTTCAGGGGATATCATCCTGAAAAATCATTTCCGGTTAGGTCTTCTTTTCGGCGGAAACACAGTACTTATCATTCATTGCTGTATCTTTAGCACTCAATACATTTTTGGTACTGAGGCCACAGGCATGTGTAGGTATTAAATAAATTTGTGATGAGAGAATAATAAATCAGTTAACAAAAGCAACAGGCACTAAGTCCTGAGATACTAAACATCGTAGCCTATTCCAGGAACTGCAAGTTATTTCATGTAAGGGCTGTGTGGGGAGGGCTGTGTGCAGTGATAACAGCATTCATGTAGCACGTCTTATGTCTGGCACTAAGACTTTTTACGTACCTTATCTCACTGAACCCCTAGGACAACCTTGTGAGGTCAGTACTATTATTATCCTTGTTTATGCATGAGGAGGCTGAGGCTCAGAAAGATTAAGGGCAACCTCTCATCAATAACAGAACCCAGATAGATTTCCACACCATCAGACACTCTTGGAAGGAGTTTGAACTCTATCCTGTGGTCAATTACAGAACATTGGAGATTATTAGACAGGAGTTGATTTGTATTTTAGGATTGTTATGGGCCAGTATAGAGAATAGAAGAAGACAGAAGGGAAATCAGGGAGCTCAGTAAAGAGGCAGTTAAAACACTCCTAGGAAGACAACATGGCAATGACTCCAAGAAAGGCAAGAAGAGTCAGATTTAAAGGACTTCCTAGGAGGCAGATAGAATTTAGCAACCAACTGGTTGTGGGTGTAAAGGAGGGAGGTGCTAAGCATGACTCAGGGCATGGATGTGTGGTTTAGATTTCTGCTATCTTACATCCTTCTTGTACTCCCAATCTCCAGTATTTGTCATAGGATTCCCAAAGCCACATTACTGTGTTTCCCCGAATATAAGATCTAGCCGGACCATCAGCTCTAACGTGTCTTTTGTAGCAAAAATTAACATAAGACCCAGTATTATATTATATTATATTTATTATATTACATTATATTATATTATATTATATTATATTATATTATATTATATTATATTATATTATATTATATTATTATACCCAGTCATATATTATAGTAAAATAAGACCAGATCTTATATTAATTTTTGCTTCAAAAGACACGTTAGAGCTGATGGTCCAGCTAGGTCTTATTCTGGGGGAAACATGGTACTTATGCCTGCAGATGCTCTGTGAGCTGTGAAGGCCTGAGAGTCAGCACATGAAGTGTTGAGCTTTTGGTAGACACCAGGATCGTGCTACATTATGGACATGATGCATTAACATGGAAATAAATCAGGGACAAATAGCCTCCTTCCATCTAAGGAAGCCTCCTAGGAAGTCCTTTAAATCTGACTCTTCTTGCCTTTCTTGGAGTCATTGCCATGTTGTCTTCCTAGGAGTGTTTTAACTGCCTCTTTACTGAGCTCCCTAATTTCCCTTCTGTCTTCTTCTATTCTCTATACTGGCCCATAACAATCCTAAAATACAAATCAACTCCTGTCTAATAATCTCCAATGTTCTGTAATTGACCACAGGATAGAGTTCAAACTCCTTCCAAGAGCGTCTGATGGTGTGGAAATCTATCTGGGTTCTGTTATTGATGGGAGGTTGCCCTTAATCTTTCTGAGCCTCAGCCTCCTCATGCATAAACAAGGATAATAATAGTACTGACCTCACAAGGTTGTCCTAGGGGTTCAGTGAGATAAGGTACGTAAAAAGTCTTAGTTCCACCTTGTAGACTTAATCATGTTTCACTGATGTTGCAGAAGTAGCATTTCAAGTCTTATTTCTCTCCCATGAAACCAAAGCAGTGGTTAGGGTTAGTGTGTGTGTGTGTGTGTGTGTGTGTTATATTTTCAAAGAGTTTTGTTGGTAGATTGTTGTTGTTTTAAAGCTGCATTAGATGTTCAACTATTTTACTGTTCTTTAGTAACTTACTCATTCTACATAGTGCATATTACACAGTCAGACCTCTGAGATGGAACTGAGCCCTTTCAAGGGGCTGTGTTTGTGGTGTGCTCAGCAATGTATTAAAGGCAGCTCTGTAATAGGAGTCAGAACTCACCTCCTTACAGCTATGAACTTCCTTACACTCCGCATAAAGCAACACTGCCTTGTTTCCCCAGACGCGTTTCTTAAAAGATACTTCTGAGGCTCTGCTTAGCCCCCGAGATGTTCCTAGTTCTTCAACATGAATCAAGGCAGGCTTCTACCAGCAAACCAACCTATCCTACGACAGACCACTCACGGTACAAATTCTGAGCAAGTAGATCCTGAAATTGAACCTTTAGCTCTTTAGGTTGTTTTTATTGTCTCCAGCCAGTTAGATGGTTGAAGGAAAATGCTAACCAACAAATAATGGTTTTCAAAGGAAACCTCCCAGTTCAATGAAAGAGTGTGTCTTCCTTATTATGGGAGATGCCGTGTCATAAGTGGGTGTTTTATGCTCCGTTGAATTAAAAAAAAAAAAAGGTTGTCTTAAAAACTGTTAATGATAGAACACATGGCATAAATTATACTGTAAACTCCAAACAACTCTGAAATTATAAACTTTGCTTAGTCAAGACTTTTCTTTTAACGATGCCCTGATGTCTCTGGCATAGCCCAGTGATTCCAGTCAGTGTGATTTTACTTGAAAGGAGGAATTTCTTTTCCAAAAAAAGTCTCTCTAAGAAAAGCTGTCTTCCTGGCCGACTTTATGAAACCTCTTGCTCCAATGGCCTGTGTCATGTCTTGCCTGGGGCCAGGGCCAGGAAGAATGAGATAGAGGAGGAGGTTAGAGAAAAGAAAGAGTCATGTGAGAAGGAGAAACTGCAGGCTCGGTCCTGACATAGACAGGAGGCTGACTCAAGTCGGCGGGAACTGTGACCAAATAGAGACAGTCCGGGCTCTGAGCCCACGTCCTCGAGACCTGGTGCAGAGTAAGCATTTAATTCAGAAGGTCTTTCTTCGTTTGCTTACTAAAACAGCTCCCTAGGGTTAGGAAAGCAGAGAGGTGTCTTCTAAAAAATAAGATTAACATTTACATAGTTTACAACTGTCTTTTATTATAGGCCAGGCAATTGGCCAAGTACTTTATGTACATTATCTCTTTTAATCTTAATAACCCATTAGATAGGTACTAGTATTAGCTCTTCATCACAGATGGTAACTGGGGCTCAGAGAGGTTAGCCTTTGCCCAAGGTTATATAGCAAGTACATGGAAGCCAGGATTCTAGTCCAGGTCAGTCTGACTCAAAACCTATACAATAAACTATTAAAAGCTATGTTATATTGCTTCCATATGGGTAATTAAGAAAATGTGTGTAAAAGTGTTTTGGAAGCAGCAAATGCAATAGAAGTGCTAGTGAAATGAAAGGCTTTGGAGTCAGAAGAACAGACCCATCTTACTTCTTAATAGCTCTGAGTGTAAGTTTTATCGAAAGGATACTTATATCCTAGTCTTGCCTCGAACACCAGAGAACTGAGGTGGAGACCAAAGACCAACTCCTATTTGGTCATCATGGTGTGAGAGCCTTTTCTTTCAATGCTGATTGGTAACAAGTAAGTGTTCCACTTTTCTTGAGCCTGATTTAGCTAGAGTCCCCTTTATCCTAATCTTTTCTTGCCTGCTGACCCCAGATTACACTTTTATTCCAAACTCGTCAACATGAAAATGCACAATTGGTTAGCAAGGGAAAGGTGAGAGAGTATAAATGGTTTGATCTATCACATCCCTACTGCTGGAACAGGGATGTGTTTCTGCCCTCTAGTTTATGAAAAGGTAGCACTGTATCTATAAACAAAGAGTCTTGGTGACATGAAAAAGAAAATTATAATGAACAGGAATATTATTTTTCTAACTCCAGGACACTTTATTCAGGCCAGAAATTGAGTAGGCAATTGATCTAGCCAGCTCATCTCTCCAGTCTGGCAGACCCTGCCACATGGGGATGCTTTAGTGCAAATGTTCCATGAGTATCTGAGTTCATTCACATGGCAAATCTTCCTATGTCATACTCACTCATTCAGTGAATGTTCATTAAGCCTGTGCTCTGTGCCAGGTGCTGTGCTGTTTAGATGATAAACAGTCCTGGCCTCAGAAGGGGACCCAACATAGTGGGGAATTCTAGTATATAAAAAAAAAACCATCATAGACCATGTAATATGTTATGAGAACATTGTGAATAAAGTGCTAAGGTGATGCAGGAAAGGGAAACTGCAAGTGCCTCTAATTCAGGGAAAATAGGGTAGAGTCAGGGTAGTTCCTCTGTATTCGTCCAGGAGACCTCAGAAACAGGAGGCAGGCAGACAATTGTGGTTCCTGATCTCTGATTCAGTTATCATTCTCAGCAGCAGGCGGGAGTTTGTTGAAAGGCTAGGGAAATAAGCATTTAAGTCAAATCCAATATTTTCAGCTCTTTGAGTTTTAGTGAATACTACATTGGCATTCATAGAACCTACCCCGGGTGTTATACATGAGGGGAAATGATCTGCATTCCACCTTACAGATGATACCAAATCCAGCACAAGCAAATTCAAAAGCTTTAGTTCCACATGGCACTGCATACTCACATAATGAATGAGAAGCTGTTTATTTTCTAAAGAATGATTTGTGAGAAGCATTGATGTGTAGTGAATAAAGCTCGCGCTCCGAGTCAATTCCATCCCTTAATAGCTGGGTGAGAAACTGAGCTAAGTGCTTTACTTTTCTGAGCCCCAGGCCCCCATATGTAATAGGGAAAATAAAAGCCACCTAAGAGGTTTAAATGTTGCATAGATAGGAAAAGCATTTCAAACTTTAAAATGTTATACAAACAATAATTAATATTTAAAATCCCCTTTAGCTAGTTAGCACTATTTATGTTCCCAAGAGCCTTTTGTACACCAAATCCCACTAAGGAGACGGATGGAGGGCAGGTTGGTCTTTAACAGATGATTTGGAAAAGTACTTAGAAGGCAGATACTCTGAAATGTGAGCTCCTCAGCTGTCGCTATCACATTTTCGGCAGTTTCCAGAATAGCAGTTCTTGATGACATTTCAATAGTGGAACTGTGCTGTTTAGAACAGTGCTCTTTGAAAAACAAGATGCTTGTGATCACCACCACAATCATTTATAATAATTTGGACTGGTGACTTTTCCCCTCTTTCTACTTAAAACTTGAAAACTTAAAAAAGTTTTTGTGTAGAAGAATTTTTTTTTTTATTTTGAATATGAGAATGGTAGCCCAAAATTCAATCCAAACCAAATTTCAAATGTGGAATTATAACCCCTACCTCTGAATGGAAACCGTGGAGCCCCTTAGCCAGATTGGCAATTGGCAGTTCTACCTTGGTCTCCTAGGACACACACAGTGGGATAGCAACCAAGAAAAAGAACAGGGAAGGATCATGAGAGGAAATGCTAAAACCATCTGTCCAGAGTTGGGTTTTCTCTGCTGCTGGAACAACACTGTCCTTCTTGTTATCTTCACTCAAGTCCAGTCGCCCTCCCATCACTATGTTGAATAGAAGAAGGAGTAAATCCTATTGAGTTCAGAGAGTGAGTGTGATTCAGTGGAGGGAACATCAGAATGGAGGTCAGGAGAAAAGGTTCTAGTCTGGCTCTGTCATTAATGCACAAAACGCTTTGCAGCAGGCCCCTTGCCCTCTCTGAGGCTAAGAGGTATCACCTATAATGTGGGTTTTCACAGTTATACCCAGTTCAGAGGTCTTAGTGAGGAAAAAACACTGAAATGTACACAGTATCAGTTCAGGCTCTCTGCTCTAGAAGGATAGACCCAGGCCTAGCTCCTCTAGATACTCAGACTCCAGGATGCTGGTAAAGGGACCACAACTGTCCTAGCACCCACATTGTAACCCATTCTCATTTCCTCCTTCCCTGGGCCATGTCTAGAGTATGCGAAAATTATCTTGTAATGTGGGCACTAAAATAATTTTTCTGTGGTCTGTGGCCACCTCCCCTGCCTTGAGATGGACCAGATAATGCCAGAAAGACAAACCTGTCACTGCCTCAGTCCTGCCTATTCAACTCCAGGTGCTGTGGCACTGGGGACATGGGCGTGGCCCTTTGCCACGGCCAACCTGTATTCTTGGTCAGGGACCAACTCCTATAACTCTGGTCTGCAATCTCAGTGATTATTTTTATTTTCCAGCAACAGTCAAGCTTGTTCATTTTGAACTTCCAATTCTCCCAAACAGGGAAATTGGTTTAAATACTTGGACAAATATGTGGGTTCAAAAGTTGATTATAATGAGCTTTAAGTAAAAAACAGAGTGCTTTAAGTAAAAACAGAGTGATAAATGGAAAAACAGAGACAAACGGAAAATCATCTGATAATTAAAGAGTTGTCTAATAAGTAAAGCAAAATTTTTAAAAAAATGAATTTGAAAAATAATTAAAGCAAAGATTAACAAATACCTCTTCTATCTGACTATGGAAGATGTAAGCTTTTGGTTGTAATTTTGCTATATCATCATCATCATTCTGGTTTATTGTCCCACACAGTGGCTAACAATATGCTCTTTTTTTTTGAGCGGGGGCATGGTTCACCACATGGTGGTCTTAGCTAAAGATATGCTTTAACAGCAACTGCTCAGTGAAATGGCTTAGATTTCTTATTACACCATCCTATGGTCATGGCTTCTTTCTTCTTAACCTTTCTTCCAAAATGCTTTATGCATAACATGTGTGTGTAGTCTTTAAAAGAGCCTAACATAACCAGTGCAGGCATAGGTACAAGTAGAAACTGCTGTAGTATTTACTTGTGGATGATTTTCTACATTTTTTCCATTTCTAAATCCTCCCAATAGACCAATTTTCTTTGGTAACAGAGAATATATTTCTCTTTAAGTTTGTAAAAGGAGCTACATAAAATTCTCCAGACACATGTTTAAAATGTGTGGTCAAACTGGCATCTGTACTTGGAAATGGCCAGTGGTGAATTTTTGTTTGTCTGATGATACCTCAAAGAGATTTTTTAAAATGGAACATTAGGCCCTCAATTATGAATTGTTCCCACATTTTAGATCTGCCTAGTGGATCTTTCAACTTAATGCTGTTTTTGTTACTAATGAAACAATTCATTATTCATTTATGAAGCCTGTGTGTTTTTAGCCTGTGTCTTCTTAGTGTTTTGACTTTAGAGAAGGATTTAATTTAGAGAGTTAACCTGTGGAAAAAACTGTATTTCATGTGAACTGATTGAGAGACAAATGGGCTTTTATCATGTGTACTATGCAGTCAATTTATATTTCTCCAGAGTTGCCATATTCTGTGGACTTAAAAGGCCTATGGTTAATGTAAATTTTAAGCTATGGAAAACTTGCTTTTCCAAACACAAAGAAAGAATTTCCCCTCGTAGCCTGGAGTCCTCTGCTTTGTTGATCCAAGTTGTCAAGCGCTGCTGCAGTTACCTGATGCAAGTGAAGATTAAAATAGCTAAAACACAGCTGAAGATTAAAAAACACTGAAGCATAGTAATTGACACAAAAGTGAGTGAACCAGGCAGGAAGGACTAAAATAAACTCATATCTATTAAGATATTAAAGCAAGGTGTTGTGGGAAGATAGGTAGTGTGTTTCACATAGTAAACAGAAATAATTTGCTTAGAAGTCCACAGACAGGAACTAAGGTGCAGCGATTAAGTCTGGGCCTTGTTACCAGACAACTATGATTTCAAACCCCTGCTCTTCACATTACTATCTGAGTGATTCTGAATTTTTGCTTATTTTCTCTGTGGCTGTTTCCTCATATGTAAAATGGAGAAATAATTCTGACCTTAGAGTGTTATTGTGATAATTAAGTGAAAACAATCTTTATAAAGCTTTTAACACAGCACCTGACACTTATTTAGTGCTTAAACAGGAAGAGATCCAGAAGTGTTCAGCTTTATTATAGCTAGGAACTATAGAACAATTTGCCCTTTACTTTTTTTTTTTTAAACAGTGTTATTGAGACATTATTTACATAGCATTAAATTCACTCATGTTTAAGTATGTAATTCAGTGACTTTTTGGTACATTTGTAGAGTTATACAAACATCACTGCAATCCAAATCCAGTTTTAGAACATTTATATCACCACAAAAAAATTCCCCCATTTCTGTTTGAAGTTGATCTGTGCCTAGGCAACCACTGATCTGCTTCCTATTCCTATATATTTGTCTTTGCTGAACATGGTATGTAAATGAAGTCATACAGTATGTCATCATTTGCATCTGGTTCTTTAATTTAACATGTTTTTGAGATTCCTTCATGTTGTAGCAGGTATCAGTTTCTTATTCCTTTTTATTGCCGAATAGAATTCCATTATATGGATATATCACATTTTATGCATTATTCACCAGTTGTTGGATTGTTTTCAATTCGGATTGTTTCCACTGTTTGGCTATTAAGAATAATGCTTCTACATACATTCACATACATGTCTTTGCGTGTATATATATTTTCATTTCTGTTGGGTAGATTCTTAGGAGAGGAATGTCTGGGTTCTGTAAATATATATTTAACATTTTAATAAACCGTCAAAGTGTTTTTCAAGTTTCTGCACCATTTTACTTCCTCACTTGCCATGTTCTAGTTTCTCTACATCCTTACCAATGCCTGGAATTGTCTGTCTTTTTTATTATAGTCATTTTAGTAAGTATGTAGTATTATAGTATCTCACTGTGGTTTTAATTTGCATTTCCCTAATGAGTAATGATATAGAGCATGTTTTCATATACTTATTAGCAGTCTATATATCTTTCTAGGTAAAATATCTTTTTAAACCTTTTGCCCATTTCTGTTCTTTTGTTTTTGTTTGTTTGTTTTTTGTTTTTTGTTTTTTATTTTATTTTATTTTTTTTACTTAGAATCCTGACAGGAAACAGGTGACATATTTAGCCTGGGCATTTTGAGAAACGTTAAATAAAAGGACAGTGTAGAAAGATGTGGGCAAGATTTTTCTTTTTGTTTTATTTATTTATTTATTTATTTATTTATTTATTTATTTCAGGTGACAAGACAAAGTAATACTTAGACGTTTATCTTTTGTATCCCTCACACTGTGTGAACCCCCTCCCCCCCATCCACTATCCCTCTGAAATAGCACAGAGACATTACATTTCCACTGTCTCTATTCCTAACGCTGTACTCCGCTTCTTGTAAGTACATATATATAAATACTAACTTGTAGTTGACATTCATTATTGTTCAGCTTCAGCTTCAGGTGTACAATGCAGTGACCAGGCATCTACATCATCCCTGAGGTGGTCTCCCTAATAAGACAAGTGTCCATCGGATACCCTACAAAATCTTTACAACATTATCAATTACATTCCCCAAATTAATTTTCAGAACCCCGTGGCCAACTTGTGGTTACTGACTGTTTTCTAATCCCCTCACTTTGCCCCTTATCCCCACCCCCTCCCATCTAACAACCCTCAGTTTTTCCTCTATGTCTCCAAAACAGTTTCTGATTAGTTCATTCACTTATTCTTTTCTTTAGATTCCACATATAAGTGAGATCATATGGTATTTGTCTTTCTCTGTTTGACTTATTTCACTTAACATAATGTTCTCTAGGTCCATCCATGTTGTTGCAAATGGTAAGATTTTTTTCTTCTTTATGGCTGAGTAATACTCCATTGTATAAATGTACCGCAGTTTCTTAATCCAGTCATTTACTGATGGGCATTTCGGTTGTTTCCATGTCTTGGCTATTGTGTATAAAGCTGCAATAAACAGAGGAGTGCATAAAGTTTTTTGAATTGGAGTTTTGGATTTCTACGAATAGATACGTAGGAGTGGAATTACTGGATCATAGGGTAGTTCCATTTTCAGATTTTTGAGATACCTCCATACTGTTTTCCATAGTGGCTGCATCAATCTGCAATCCCACCAACAGTGCACAAGTGTTCCCTTTTCTCTACATCCTCGCCAGCACTTGTTGTTTGTTGATTTATTGATGATAGCCATTTTGACTGGGGTGAGGTGGTATCTCATTGTGGTTTTTATTTGCATTTCTCTAATGATTAGTGAATTTGAGCATTTTTTCATAATGTCTGTTTGCCATCTGTATGTCCTTTTTAGAAAAATGTCTTTTCATGTCCTCTGCCCATTTTTTAATTGGGTTGTTTGTTTTTTTTTGCAGTTGAGTTGAGTGAGTTTTTTATAAATTTGTGATATTAACCCCTTATCAGATATATCATTGGCAAATATCTTTTCCCATTCAGTAGGGTCCCTTTTTGTTTTATTGATGGTTTCCTTTGCTGTGAAAAAACTTTTGTTTGATGTAATCCTACATGTTTATTTTTTCTCTTACTTCCCTTGCACGAGGAGATATATCAGTAAAAATCTTACTCTTAATCCATGTCTGTGAAGTTTCTTTCCAAATTTTCTTCTAGGAATTTTTGGTTTCAGATCTTACATTTAAGTTTTTAAGCCATTTTGAATTTATTTTTGTATATGGTGTAAGGAGGTGGTCCAACTTCATTTTTTGCATGTGTCTGTCCAGGTCTCCCAGCAGGATTTATTGAATAGGCTGTCTTTACCCCACTGTACATTCTTGCTTCTATTGTCATAGATTAAATGGCCATATAGGTATGGATTTATTTCTGGACTCTCTATTCTGTTCCATTGATCTATGTGTCTGTTTTTATGCCAGTACCATGCTGTTTTGATTACTGTACCCTTGTAGTATAATTTGATGTCAGGTATCGTTATACCTCCCACTTTGTTCTTATTTCTCAAGATTGCTGAGGCTATCTGGGGTCTTTTATGGTCACATATAAATTTTAGGATTATATGTTCTATTTCTGTGAAAAATGTCGTTGGTAGTTTGATAGGAATTGCGTTCAATATGTATATTGCCTTAGGAAGTATGGACATTTTAGCTATATTAATTCTTCCTACCCATGAACATTGTATGTGTTTCCATCTATTTGTATCTTTTTTCATTTCTTTCTTCATTGTCTTATAATTTTCTGAGTACAGATCTTTTACTTCTTTGGTGAAATTTATTCCCAGGTATTTTATAGTCTTTGAAGCAATTGTAAATGGGATTTTTTTTTAATTTCTCCTTCTGATATTTTATTATTGGTATATACAAGTGCAACTGATTTCTGAATATTAATTTTGTATCCTGCTACTTTACTAAATTCATCTATCAGCTCTAATATTTTCTTGGTGGAGTCTTTAGGGTTCTCTATATATAGTATGTCATCTGCATATAATGACAATTTTACTACCTCCTTACCGATTTGGATGCCTTTTATTTATTTTTCTTGTCTGATTGCTGTGGCTAGAACTTCCAGCACTATGTTGAATAGAAGTGGAGAAAGTGGGCAACCTTGCCTTTTTCCTGATCTTAAGGGGGATGGTTTTAGCTTTTCCCCATTGAGTATGATGTTAGCTGTGGGTGTATCATATATGACCTTTATAATGTTGAGATATGATCCCTCTGTTCCCACTTTCTTAAGGGTTTTTATCATAAATGGCTGCTGGATTTTATCAAATGCTTTTTCTGCATCTATCGATATGATCATGTGATTTTTATTTTTCATTTTGTTAATGTGGTGTGTCACATTAATTGATTTGGGATGTTGAACCACCCTTGCATACCAGGGATGAATCCCACTTGATCATGGTGTATGATCTTTTTAATGTATTGCTGAATTCTGTTCGCTAATATTTTGTTGAGGATTTTTGCATCTATGTTCATTAGAGATATCGGCCAGTAGATTTCTTTTTTTGTGGTGTCTTTGTCTGATTTGGGGATTAGGGTGATAGTGGCTTCATAAAAAGTGTTTGGGAGCCTTCCCTCCTTCTGGATTTTTTGGAACAGCTTGAGGAGAATAGGTGATAATTCTTTTTTGAATGTTTTGTAAAATTCACCTGTAAAGCCATCTGGTCCAGGGCTTTTGTTTGTTGGGAGATTGTTGATTACTGATTCAATTTCCCTGGTGGTAATCAATCTATTCAGGTTTTCTGTTTCTTCTTGAGCCTTGGAAGGTTGTACGCCTCTAGGAAATTGTCCATTTCTTCCAAATTGTCAAATTTCTTGGCATATAGTTGCTCATAGTAACCTCTTAAAAGTTTTTTGTATTTCTACAGTGTCTGTTGTCACTTCTCATCTTTCATTTCTGATTTTATTAATTTGGGTCCCCTCTCTCTTTTTTTAAATGAGTCTGGCTAAAGGTTTGTCGATTTTGTTTATCTTCTCTAAGAACCAAATCTTGGATTCATTGATCTTTTCTATTGTCTTTCTGGTTTCTATCTCATTTATTTCCGCTCTGATCTTTATTATCTCCTTCCTTGTACTCCCTTTGGGCTTATTTTGCTGTTCTTTTTTCAGATTCCTTAAGTGTGAAGTGTGAAGATAAACTGTTGATTAGTGATGTTTCTTGTTTCTTTAGGTAGGCCTGCAATGCTATGAATTTCCCTCTTAGGACTGCTTTCATGGCATCCCATAGATTTGGGGTTGTCGTGTTTTCATTTCCGTTTGTCTAGAGATATCTTTTGATTTCTTCCTTGATCTCCTGGTTGACCCATTCATTATTTAGTAACATGTTATTTAGCCTCCATGAACTGGTGTGTCTTCCAGTTTTTTTCCTGTAGTTCGTTTCTAATTGCATAACACTGTGGTCAGAGAAGACAATTGGTGTGATTTCAATTTTCTTAAATTTACCAAGACTTCTTTTGTGGCCTAACATATGGTCTATCTTGGAAAATGTTCCATGTGTGCTTGAGAAGAACGTGTATTTTGCAGCTTTGGGGTGAAATGCTCTGAAAATATAGATTAAATCCAAGTGGTCCAATGTCTCATTTAAGGCTGTTGTTTCCATATTGAATTTCTGTCTGGAAGACCTGTCTCTTGTTGTCAGAGGTGTGTTGAAGTCTCCTACTATGATAGTGTTACTGTTGATCTCTGTCTTTATGTCAGTCAATATCTTATATATTTAGGTGCTCCTATGTTGGGTGCATAGATGTTTACTAGGGTGATGTCCTCTTGTTGGATTGATCCCTTTATTATTATATAGTGCCCATCTTTGTCTTTTAATATGTTCTTCATTTGAAAGTCTATTTTGTCAGATATAATATAATACTTATAATAATATAGTAATATAATGCTTATAATGACATAAGTATTGCAACTCCAGCTTTTTTCTCATTTCCATTTGCATGAAATATCTTACTCCAACCCTTCACTTTCAGCCTGTGTGTGTCTTTTGATCTGAGGTGAGTCTCTTGTATACAGCATATACAAGGATCTTGCTTTCTTATCCACTCAGCCACCCAATGTCTCTTGATTGGAGCATTTAATCCATTTACATTTAAAGTGATTATTGATAGGTACATAGTTATTGCCATTTTTAAATTTGTAGTTAGATTGTTTTCATCTTTCTTCTATTTACAGAAGTCCTTTTAGTATTTCTTGCAATGTTGGTTTGGTAGTAATACATTCCTTTAGCTTATTCTTTTCTGGGAAGCTCTTTATCTCTCCATCAACTTAAAATGATAGCCTTGCTGGATAAAGCAATCTAGGTTGTAGGCTTTTGTTTTCCATCACTTTGATTATCTCCTGCCACTCCCACTTGGCCTTCAATGTTTCTGTAGAAAAGTCATTTGATAGTCTTATGGGAGTTCCCTTGTATGTAACCCTCTGTCTTTCTCTTGCTGCTTTTAGGATTCTCTCTTTGTCTTTAAGCTTTGCCATTTTAACTATAATGTGTCTTGGTGTGGATCTGTTTGGGTTTATCCTGGTTGGAACTCTCTGCACTTCCTGGGCTTGTATGTTGGTTTCCTTCGTCAGGTTAGGGAAGTTTTCAGACATTATTACTTCAAATATGTTCTCAATCCCTTGCTTTTTCTCTTCACTTTCTGGTATTCCTATGATGCGCATGTTGTTGTGCTTGATGTTATCCCAGAGGTCTCTTAAACCATCTTCATTGTTTTATATTCTTTTTTCTTTCTGTTGTTCTGTTTGGGTGATCTCTGCTAACTTGTCTTCTAAGTCGCTGATTCGATCCTCTGCTTCATCTAACCTGCTGTTAATTCCTTTAAGTGAGTTCTTTATTTCAGTAATTGTGTTCTTTATTTCTAACTGGTTGTTCATTATGATTTCTCTATCCTTCTTTAAGTCGTCTCTAAGCTTCTTAAATATTCCTATCATCAGTGTTCTGAACCCTGTCTCTGATAGGTTGGTTACCTCTGTTTCACTTGGTTCCATTTCTGGAGGTTTCTTCTGTTCTTTTATTTGGGACATGTTTCTTTGTTTCCCCATTCTGTCTGACTCTCTGTGTTTGCTTCAATGTATTAGATAGATCCCCTAGAGTTCTTAGTTCTTGCTGGGTTATCTTTTGTAGTATGTGTCCTTTATATCTGACTTGCACTACTTTGTTCTTCTCCTCGGCGTGTCCTCCAAAGGTGACTCTTGTGTTGTGTTGTGTTGTCCTGTTAAAGGAGATCTTTAATTGATTTTTGCTTGTGAGTAGGTGGGGTTAACTCCTAGGCTGACTAGTTGTGAGACTTGGCTCTGCCCACCGCAGGGTGTTCTGCTGCGTGAGGGTTTACCACTTAAATGTGGTTTGGTCTCTATGGGCTCTTGTGCCTGTAGAGAATTCCCTCTGGGTGTGTCACTTGTAGGTCAAACCTGGTAGTACTCTGGTTTGGTCTGGAGATGGCCTCTGTGTGTGTTGAATCTTGTGCCTCTTAAGCTGGGCCCTGGTAGGGCAATTTCAGAACCAAGCAAATCACCCAGCACAACAACAACAACAACAAAGAAAAAATCAAATACATTCACATGTAAAAACAACCCACAACCCACACTCAACACAGGCAAAGATATCAAAGATATAAAGAGAAAACAAAACAACAACAAAAAAGCAGCACCAGTCTTGGCTTGAGCCCACCGAGTAATCTCCAGGTTGTCCTCTGCTGTACCAAAGAGTCCTCTGTGTATTGTGCAGGCAGAGCCGGTCACCTGGTGCCCAGAGTGACGTTGGTACTGCAGATTTAGATGCGTGGGACTGAGTGGTCTGGATGGCAGTTTCTACAAAGTCAGTGCAGTTTCTGCCTTTGCCTGCACATATGCACACTGAGAGTAGCACCACCAGCCCGGTGTCCAGTTCTCCTGAGTCTTAGGGCACTTCTTCCGTGTGTGTGTGTGTGTGTGTGTGTGTGTGTGTGTGTGGTGGGCGTAAGATTTCTGAGCTGCTGAAAGCTGGGAGCTGCATCTGTCACCTACTGCTGAGCCCTGGGAGTGCCTCCGCAGTTGTACTTGCCCCACCCTAGGCAGGCCAGAAAGGGAGGGGGCTGGAGATGGAGGGGTCTTCTCTCTCCCAGTCCAGCAGTGTCACACTCTTCCTGCAGGCCAGAAAGGGTAGGGGTTAGGGATGGAGGGGTCTTTTCTCTCCCAGCCCAGCAAAAATCACACTCTTCCCAGCCTCTTCCCTGGATCAGAGCAGCTCACTGGTCTTACCAGAGCCTGAGCACTAAGGCTCCTCTGTAATCTGACACTACTCCTCAGTTCAGAGGCCAGTTTAAGTCTCTGGAAGGGTGGGGGTAGGATTGGAGGGGGGGGGGCCAGATATGGAGTTTGTGTCCTTTGTCCGGCCTAGGGCCCAACTGGAGGTCTCAGCTGAGGTTATTGCCTCAAATGCTGGATATGCTGCCCCCTTGGTGGGAGAGATCAGCTGTGGGACTCAGGGAAAGAGCCCACCTCCTGGCTTTTGTGTTCTCTGTTCCGTCCTGGGATTCCCTGCGTCTCTCCAGCTGCAGATAACAGCGGCATTTCCACCGCAGCAGATGCGGACCACGTCTCCGCCAACGCAGATGCAGGCCGTCTGCCCATTTGTTAATTGCCTTTATATTATTGAGCTGTGAGAGTTCTTTACACATGCTGAATACACATTTTTTTAATCAAATGTGTGATTTACCAATATTTTCTTCCAGTCTGTGGCTTATCTTTTGCACTTAAAAAGACATCATTAAGAAAATGATATTTTAAATTTTGAAATGAAAATTCAAAATTTGCCTGATTTTATTTTTAATGGATTTAATGGATTTTGCTTTTGGTGTCATATATAACAACTCTTCGTCTAATCCAGGGCCACAAAGATTTTCTCCTATTGTTTTTACCAGAAGTTCTTTAGTTCTAGCTCTTAAATTTAGTTCTATGATCAATTTTTGAGTTAATTTTTATACAAGGTATGAAGTAAAGATCTAAGATCTTATTTTTGTATGTAGCTATCCAATTGTCCCTACACTATTTGTTGAGAAGACTATCTTTTCCCCCATTTAATTATCATAGCATCTTTGTCAGAAACCATGTGACTGTATATGTAAGGTATATTTCTAGATTTTTCAATTCTGTTCCATTGATCTACATACCTATCCTTGCAAGTGTCTTGATTACTTTGCAGAGAGTCTCCTCTTATATCACAGTGTATTGATTGCTGTGGATTTAAGATAAGTTTTGAGATTATGTTGTAAGGCAGTATAAGTCTTTCAACTTTTTTTTCTTATTTTGATTAATATAGATCCTGTGCATTTTCAGGTAAATTTTACGATCAACTAGTCAAATTCTATTAAAATGTCAGATGGGATTTTGATAGGGATTAGTTTGAATCTATAGGTCAGTTGGACAGAATTATAATCCTGACAATACAGAGTCTCAAAATTTATGAACATGGAATGTCCATTAATGTATATATTTTTAAAATTTCTCTTAGCAGTATTGTGTAGTTTTCAGTGTATAAGTCCTTCATTTATTTTGTTAAATTTAGTTCTAAATACCTTATTTATTTATTTTTTAGATGCTACTGTTTTTTGATGATACTATATTTTTGAATAGAACTGTCCTTTTAATTTTATTTTTAGATTGTTTATTTGTGGTATAGATACTCAGTTGATTTTTGTGTATTGATATAATGCAATGTGAACTTGGTAATTTATTTATTAATTCTAATAGGTTTTTAAATGGATTTCTTGGTATTTTCTACATACAGGATCATGTTTTCTATGAATAATGACAGTTATATATCTTCCTATCCAATATAGATGCTTAATCCACTCCCCCCACCCCCACACCCTTATTTTACTCACTAGAACCTCCAGTACAATGTTGAGTATAAGTGGTGAGAGCAGACATCCTTGTCCTGTTTTTGGTCTTAGGGAGAAAGTATTCTGTCTTTCAACATTAATTATGATGTTAGCTGTATATGTTTTGCAGATGCCTTTTATCAGGTTGAGGATATGTTCTTATAGTCTTAGTTTGTTGAAAGTTTTTATCATGAAAAGGTATTGGATTTTTTCAAATGCTTTTTCTGCATCTCTTGAGATTATCATGTGGTTTTTGTCCTTTATGCTATCCATAATGATGTATTACACTGATGTTAAACCAACCTTATATTTCTGGCATGAATCCCATTTGGTCATGGTATATAATTCTTTTTATATGTTGTTGGATTCAAGTTGATAAATTTTGTATCCATGTTCATGTGGGACATTTATCTGTAGTTTTCTTTTCTTCAGATGTCTTTTTATGGCTTAGGTATCAAAGTAATAGTAGACTCATAGAAGGAATTTGGAAGTAGTTTCTTCTCTATTTTCTGAGAGTTTATAAATGATTGGTGTTATGTCTTTAAATATTTGATAGAATTCACCAATTAATTCACAGGGACTCAGATTTCTCTTTGTAGGAAGATTATTAGTAGCTAATTCAATTTGTTTATTTGTTATGGATCTATTTATATTTTCTATTTTTCTTGAGTCAGTTGGTAAATTGTGTCTTTCTAGGAATTTGTCTACTTCATCTAAAATGTCTAATTTGTTGGCATAAAGTCACTCTTGTTTTCATTTCTGTATGGTCAGTAGTGATGTCTCTTCTTCCATCCTTGATTTTGTTAATTTCTGTCTTTCTTTCCTTTGGTGAATCTAGTTAAAGGTTTATAAATTTAGTTGATTTTTTTAAAGAACCAACTGCTGGTTTTATTGTCTTTCTTGTTTTTCTGTTTCATTTATTTATGCTCAAATCCCTCAGAAACCAACACAATGTTCCAATGTTTCACCTTTACTCTTATAAGCAGCAATTATGATCCATTCAGAAGATTTTTAAACTAGGAATAATTACGTAAATTGAACTAAAGAGAATCCTGGAATATGGTTTGGCTTTTGAGGATATAAAGGTGTCTTTAGGCCTTCTTCAAGGGACTTTTTAAATTCCTGAATCTCCAGATTACCCTCCTGCTGCAAAGCTTTCAAGTCTTTTAACTTCTGTACTCAATCCAACTGCTCAGACAATCTCCCAAAACCTATTTTCTATAAATAGCCCATACATGTCTCCTCTTACAATTCTGCTTTGGGGAAGTCTTTTCTTTAGCAAGAGAGTGTGTAGGGAAAAAATCTGTTAAAGGTAAACATGATATATAATCCATAGACAAAAATTTTTTGTCTTCAGCTCCTTTTTCTACTACCACATAAATCAACTCAAAATAGAAAAAGAATAAATGAAAGTCATCTTATCCATCAATATGCAAACTTGTGAGGGAAATCTATTTTGTTTTATCTTTTTCTGCCATTCTGAGGAAGTGTTGAGAGATACTAATGAAGTCAGTTTTTATCAAGGGCTTCTGCTTAAGGTTAAAGAGATAGAAAGAGACTGGTACTTTTTAAAGAATAATAACTTGACAACTGGTACCAGGATTGTGGCAAGATAAATAGAAAGATTACTGTCTGCAGGTTTTGATTATAGTTTTTTCAGAATGCCCTCCAAATGGTCAAATTTTTCTAAGGAAAACACCAAAGAAAAGAAGCAAACCAGGACTTAGGAAAGTTTCAAAATCATAGATGTACAGTGCCCTCTGGGAAAATGGCTCCTTGAAACTAAGAAACTTTAGTCAAGCCAGTTAAAGACTTGATGACCACTTTGGCTATTTTTCCTCCCTTCTTTATCTTCAAGAAGAATTTTTTAATGATCATGATACATTTTACAATTTGATCAATGATGCAAAAATATTTGTCAGACTCTGCCTACACCAGTCTTATCCCATGATGGTGATAAAAGATCTGAATGCTGTGAACAAAGTCTGGAAGGTTACAAAGAGCAACTTCTGGACCTGAACAAGGGTTATAGAATTAGTGTTGTATGAGTCCATAGGTGTCTGGGAGCCTGCTGAGCTGTTCTCCATAATCTATGTGTTCCCTACTCAGTTTCCTGCTTTGTATTCCATGTCTTACCTATTTCACTTCTTCTAGCCTCCCTCCCATAGGGATGGCTCAAGCTTCCTGCTTCAACTTGGACATACTTATTAGCACTGAGACCCACGTGAAGATGAGCCCCACCTCTGTCCAGAGAGTTGTGGAGTATCACCACCAGCCTGAACCAGATTGGACCTCTTTGTTGAGGCCACACAGAATATGAGGGGGAGAATGTGCTAGTTTTGGGGGAAGCAATCCTTGTTTTGTTTTATTTTTCCTTCAGGAACAAATCAGAGAAGCTCTTTAAGCTGCAATAGAAAACG
The DNA here is from genome assembly GCF_964194185.1 of Rhinolophus hipposideros. Taxonomy (NCBI): domain Eukaryota; kingdom Metazoa; phylum Chordata; class Mammalia; order Chiroptera; family Rhinolophidae; genus Rhinolophus; species Rhinolophus hipposideros. The sequence continues at coordinate 31,141,157 of NC_138054.1, forward strand.
CAAGATTTTAGTTGAGAGGTTGTCATCTTCTTTGCCTAATCAGCCCACAGGACAGAAAGCCAATTCAGCATCCAGTGTTATACTGTGCAATATTAGGTTTCAATAGTAGCTACACATGTGTAACCAAGCTAGGCACTGTCCCAGCAAATGAATCCCAGAATATAGTCAGGGAGGCAGGATTTGCTTGGAGTAGAGGCTGGAAGGAATTAATGACAACTCATGGTAAAGGGGTTAATGCCAGGAAGACTGGAACATAGTGCAGGAACAGGGCATCAGGCGCCAGAATGCCTACCCTTCCTGTTGCTCTTCATCCTGCCTTGTCCAGTGCTTTACTTGTGGAAGCTTGGCATGTGATGGTGTCCTTCAGTAGCTTGCAGAATGAAAGAGGCATGGCCGCAATATGAACTGAAATGTCCATGACAGCAATCATAAAAGGCATGCACTTAAGAAAAATTTGTGGTGAATTTTCCGAAGAGGGATTTGTGTGTCTCTTAATGAATCTGTCTGCTTCTTTCTTGAGTGCTAACCAAGTGAACATCTGCATGACAGAAGACTGAACAAGATGCTTCATGGAAGCCCGCAAAGGAATGCTGTTAATTGAAAGTGTTTTTGCCTTTAAAACATAAGTCTGGGTTAACAAAGGGTTCCTTTTGGTGGTAATAGTCTCAGCTATATGGCCAATGGCTCTCTTCCATTAAAGATAATCTGAGATCTTGGTGTGAGATACCAAAAGCCGTTTCTACCTGGTTCCTGTGTCAGTATGGCAAGTGATGGCATGCCCTGCCTGCCATAAAGGCTGTCCCTCTTATTATTCCTCCATGAGCTATTGTGCGTTTTATCATTGTTTACATTCACATGCAGGTGTGTGAGACAGGTACTGTGTTTCCCTGAAAATAAGACCTTGCCGGACAATCAGCTCTAAGAGCCTTTTGGAGCAAAAATTAATATAAGATCCGGTCTTATTTTAATATACTGTAAGACTGGGTATAATATAATAAATATAATTAATATAATATAATATAATATATATAATGTAATGTAATATAATATATATAATGTAATGTAATATAATATAATATAATATAATATAATAATAATATAATACCGGGTGTTATATTAATTTTTTCTCCAAAAGACTCATTAGAGCTGATGGTCTGGCGAGGTCTTATTTTCGGGGAAACAGGGTATATTGCCTCTCAGGGTTCATCTCTTTAAACTACTTAATGAAAGTCTCATTTGAAATAAAACAAGTGTATACCAGATTCTACACAATTTCACAAGGCAAATGTTAGGCAAATACACGTTGTACATTTCTGTCAGATAGCAGACAGAGATGGACAATTTTGAGTCATTGTAGAACAGTATGCCTTTAGGAATCGAAAGGGACCTGGTAGGTCATATAATTCAGCTCTTGCTGTGGCAACCCAGTTTGACCTGGGCAGAATACCTCCAGCTTAAGTACATAGGGAAAATGTGCTATGTAGGACTTGGGGTGTTTGAATCAGCTATGTATGTTTTTAAGGGAAGAAAATGTTAAGTTTCTCCCCTTATTTTCATTGGGAAGCAACCAAACTGCAAGTTTCCATCCCAGCTGGAAGAACTGTCTCTCTCTTTTTCTCTCTCCACCGTGTGCTCAGTGTATTTAATACCTTTATATGGTCTTGATTATAGAATTTTACATGTGCATGTATACTCCTAATTAATATGAAAACATAAGTACATTAACTCTGGCTGCATTGGTGCCTCCCTCCTTCATTTGCTCAGCTGTTCTATGGAAAGTTCTTAAATCTAATTTTTTACTCCTTAAACAGATCATAACTTTTCCAGATACTTCTGAAGGAGTAGGCATTAGGATACCTCATGAAGAATTATCCACTATCTAACTCTGATCTCAAATAAATCTTATAAATGATGTGGGCCTGCATTGCTTTACCTTCATTGTAAAGGTGCATTTAGATTCATTTAGTGCTTCTCAAACCTCTTTACTTTGGAACCCCTAACAACAGAGGAAAATAGGTACCAACTCCCTGAGTCTGAGGCTGCCTGCTGCAAGCCTGAATTTTATTTTAAATATCACTTCCCCTCCCTTAAAGATACAGGTAAATTTGCATTGTATTCTGCAACATATCTACTTGTACAGCAAAATAACTTTGGCACTAATCTTCAAGTCAAATTTAAAACTCAAGAAAGCTGCACAATGTTTATCCCATGGCTTTTGCATCCTTGATGCTGAGAAATGTTCTTCAGTTTACGATGCATGAGTCAGCATTCTATGGTTTTATCCTTTAAACAGCCATTCATTATAATGCAGCCAACATTGGTAGAATTCCTCCTATATGCAAGACATATGGCCAAAATCTAGTCTTGGACTAGGGCATTTTACACCACCACCACTCTAAGGCTGACACAACTATTACACAGAGTAGGGCCTCATCAACTATTTATCACTCACTTGGTGCCATGGTTCTCCACGACGTACAGCGTTGATTTTCAAATCATAGCTCGTGGACCCTCAGAGTTTGGTGGCAATGCCTTAGGCTCCACATGAAGGGAGGGCTGGGGCTGGGAGGTTGAACTTTCCCTAGTTAAAACAGTTTTGCTTTTGTCTGTTTATGTAGCAGATTTTTACTTAAAGCTTTGTGATACCCTTTATCCAGTCAAATAGTTTTCTCTATTTTCAGATTTCTGGGACTTTTGGCCACTAAATGATATTGGACTTTGTAAAATGCTTTTTCTGCAACTATTGAGATTACCATATAGCTTTTCCTTTTTAGTTGGTTAATATGGTGATTTACATTAATTTTTTAAATGCTAAACCAACCTTGTATTCCTGGGACATATATGTTATCCCTTTTAGATATTATTGAATTCAATTTGCTAAATTTTTTTGTTGTTCATGTAGTTTTCTTTTTTTATAATGTCTTTTGTCTCCTTTTTGTATCAGGATAATGCTGACTTCATAGAATGTGTTGCTGTGTATTCCCTTCTTTTTATTTTTCTGGAAGAGTTTGGGCAGAATTGGCCTTGTTTTCTCTTTAAATATTTGGTAGAATTTACCAGTGAGGCTATCGGGACTTGGACCTTATTTCATGTGAAGATTTCTCACTACAAAATCAACTGATTTTGTAAGTGTAGGGCTAATCAAGTTATCTGTTTCTTTTTGAGTAAGCTTTGGTAGTTTGTGTCTTTGAAGGAATTTATCTACTTCATCTAAACTGGCAGATTCATTGGCTTGAACTAGTCGTAACATGCCATTATTATACTTTTAACATCTGTAGCGTCTATAATAATGTCACTTCTCTACTCCTTGAGGTTGGTAATTATGTCTTCTCTCTTTTATTTCTACTCAGTCTAGTTACAGGTTTATACACTATTGGTCTTCTCAAAGAACCAGTGCTTGGTTTAATTGCTTTTTATCTATCGTTGGCTGGTTTTTATTTTATTGATTTCTGCAGTGATCTTTATTATTCTCTCTCTTTTACAATTACCTTGGGTTTAATTTGCCTCCCCTCCCCCCATTTTTTTCCTAGTTTACTTAGGTAGGAACTGAGGTCATTGGTTTGAGACTTTTTGTTTTATGTGTGTGTGTGTGTGTGTGTGTGTGTGTGTGTGTGTGTGTGTGTATATATATAGGCATTTAATACTATAAGTGTCTCTCTTACTATTGCTTTAACAGTATCCTACAATTTTTGATATGCTGTGTTTCCATTTTTATCAGTTCAAACTATTTCCTAACTCATTTTTTTTTAAGTTCTTTTTTGACCCCTAGGTTATTTTGAAGCGTGTTATTTCATTTCCAAATATTTGGGGATTTTCCAGATATTTTTCTGTTATTGATTTCTTTATGCACATACACTGATTAGTGTTCGGCTGAATACTCAAGGGTAACCCTCTGCAGATTTCCAGAGCTTTTTCTCTGTGCAGCTGTCTCCTCTCTAGTGTTCTATCCTATGAATTCTGATTGCTTTGCTGTTCCTAGGCTCTTAGCTATATCTCCTTAACTCAGGATTTCCTTCGGGTGCCTCCTGGGTTTCCCTTTCCTGTGCTACACTGTGGAAACTCTCTCAAAGTGTAGATCTGGGGTAACTAAAGGGTTCACCTTGTTTTCTTCCCATCTTTGAGATGCCACTACCCTTCATTGCTTGTTGTCTAGTGTCTTGAAAACAATTTTATACATTCTGTTGTTTCAGGCAGGAGAGTAAACCTACTTCCTGAAACTTCATCTTGCCTTAAAGTAGAAGTTTGGACTGTGTTTTTAAAACATTTTTTTCTTCATCTTTTGCTGTTGTCTAATATAGTACCATGTGTATGGAGAAAAACTCTATGTGTACAGATGAGGGGTAGGAGGCAGAAGGCCTTGGTTCTATTCCCCTGTGCTTGGAATAACTGATTATGTGCCCTGGAGCACTCATTTAACCTCTCTGAATGTAGTCTTTTACCCTGCTCAGTCCAATACTAGTAAGAATTACCATTTAATGAGCACGTGCCATATGACAGGCACTGTCTGTGCTAAGAGCTTCATGTAATTGTCTCATTCAATAGTCACAAGACAGTTTATCAAAGATTATCTCATTTAATACTCGCAGCACTCCTAGGAAATAAATTTTATTAACCTACATTTCATGAAAAGGAAGCCGAGCCTTTGGCCAAGTTAAGTATCTTGCCACAGTTCACTCATCTGGTAAGTTCCATGGCAGGTTTCAAACAAATCCATTACTTATATCATACCACCACACACTTGGCAGGTTTATGACATCTAAGAAAAGAGATGGATGCAAACACGCCTTATAGAATATAAAGCTTAGTGAAAAACAGTAACTATTTGGTAATGATAATTCATTATCAGTGAATTGATCTCATTTCTGACTAGTTCTGTATACACATACTATAAATAAATAAATAAATAAATAAATAAATAAATAAATAAGTCAGTATTCACAATTTCAAGACCAAATCTTCAAGGACTTTGAGATACTTTATTATTCACTATGTTTATAACTCATCATAGGTTATAAGCAAGAAGAATTCGAAGTTTATTTCACAGATTTGCTGAAAGTGAAGAATATTTCTCCTTATTGCCTTAAATCAAGATTGTATAGATACAGGGCCCAGTTTGACTAGGCCTTTGATTTTCTACATTGGGCTGGTTAGTGAAGGACACAAATGAAGAGCATGCTTTATCTTGTCATCTGCTTATCAGACACAGCTGGTGCAACAAGTCCACTCTTCCTGCCAAGCCAAATTTCAGGTCAAATTAGGGCCTCTGCTCCATGGGGGGAAAGAATATGATTTGACATGATCCAGGTGGTGTACATTTGGACTGACTTGCAGACCATTTCCCATTTTGTTATAAACAGTTTAGGAACCTAGAGTCTCGTCTGACATTACACATGGTAAAAAAATATCTGTGTGTGTGTGTGTGTTTGTATGTGTGTGTGTTTTGTTGTTGTTGAATGAACTGTGCAAATAAGAGAGGGAGTTAGTTGGCTCATCCTTTTCTGTCTGTGCAAGAATACTGACTTTCTCGTTTTGAATAAAGAGATTTCAGACTTTTCCTTTGTAAGTGGCCCAAGACACATGGTTGGGGTCACTAGAAGGATAAAACAATTATGGACTTTATAAGCAAACAGAAAATTCTTATAGGACTGACTGCTTTTTAAGTTTTAAGGGCGTGTTTTCAAGCTGATAGCACAAATCAATGCAGGGTTTTTCATAAGCTCATGTAGAAAGCTGCTGAATCCCACTCTTCTGAAAGGACTGTAGTGACATAATAGAATGTTATTTATTTTTCCACTTTGTAAATGAAAACTTGCTTGTTTGCTGTTCGGTTTTCCCTTTAGTTTCTAGTCCCGTCTGGCAGAAGAGCCTGTACATAGAATGGATTCCTGTCCTTCACTTACCTCTGGTCCTACAAACTGTCTCCTGCTAAGTAGAATTTTCTCAGGACAAAAACGTCAGGCAAGCTGAATTACATTTTTCAACCAGAAAATGCTAGCATGCAGATGAAAAGGTCAATACTACCACATGTGGCCAACCAACTGAAAACGTTTCTGTTGAAATAGCCCAGTCATTATATCTTCATTCATTCATTCCACTATTTTGAAAAAAAAATGTTTTTTCTACTAAAGGGATACAGCTTTTTTTTACCTAAACAGCCACTAGAAATTCTGGTCAATGACACAGTCTTTTCCCAGTGAGAAATAGTTTCAGATTTCGGATTTTTGTTTTGACCGTTTGCGTGGGCATACTAAGGCAATTCAGGAAGTAGATGGTTGCAGCAAGGTGTCCTTTGGATCATCTGTGAATCAATCAAAGTGAGACATATCTCATTTATCTTCGTATCTCAGGTATCCAGTTCAGTGCCCTGCATAGAGCAAGTACTCAATAAAGGTCTGTTTTGTGAATAAATAATGAAGACTTTCCTGTCTGGCTTCCAACAGAAGGTGATAAAAGAATCAGGAAATTATTTACATATTCCTTAAGGGAAATGGGCCTTTTTGGTCTTCAATGATGATTCAGGTTGGATTTCTAAGGTCTCTCCCAGACTTATGATTCTACAATTCTTTTCAACATTTCATTAGAAGTGAGTTGGAACATTTCTAAGCCTTTTCATGGAAAATGCATTCTTGAGCTTGATACTAAACATCTATGAACAAGACCCAGAAAATTATAGAGAGGTCTTCTCTCATATTAGGTTTTCAGTCATCTCAACATTATCTGAGTCTAACTGTCTGAAGCCAAATAAGATGTATTGTTTGAGTGTGAAGTGATAACTCCTAAAAAACATCTGAATTCTAGAACCTTAGTAAAGATAATGTGAAGTCATTATTCGTCACTTGCAAGCCTAGACTTATCTTTGAGGGTTTGTCTGTTAGGATTTCAGTCTTGTCAGATTTTATGAACTTAGTAGGAATGCTTCAAAAAGGCTGTGAAATATAGCACTGATTAATTAAGCTACATATTTTTCTTTTGCATCTTTCACAGTTCTTTAAAGAAACCACCAAAGATGATGATTGACACAGAATATTGTAAAAAGTCACATGAGTGGGGTACTTGTAGATAAGAACAGAGAAATAAAACATGGGATCTCATAGTCTTGCAGATAATTCCCAAATACATCTGTTCTGTGGGCTGACCATGCCTCTTCATGCTCACCAATGTTTTCTTCTCTCTTTCTTGCTATTCTTTACTTTTCCCCCCCCCATTTTTATATGATTAGGTCAGTGGACTATAAGTACCTGCCTGTTACGAATGTTTTAGACCAGTATTTCTCAAACTTTAATGTGTGTACTTCGCTAAAGTGCAGATTCTGACTTAATAGCCCAGGAGTAATGGGGTGGGGTGGAATTCCGCATTTCTGACAAGCTCCCAAATGATGCCATTGCTGAGGTCTGCACTTTTGAGTCCTGGGCTTTAGGTTAGAGCAACTGTACTTGTTGCAAGTTTGAGTAACCTGGAGGAGTTTTAAAAATCCTGGTGCATAGCCTGTACCCAAGACCAATTAAATCAGAGTCATTGAAGGTAAATCCAAGCAATGGCACGCTGTTATATGTTTAACAATTAGCTCTTCCAGGAAAAACAACACACCTTGATCTGTAGCCAATTGCTATGGTGTAAATACTCCCATCATTTTGGGTAACAAACATGATGCCACTGAAGATGGAATTGGCAAGATTTGCTAATATTCAGCCTGCAAGCCAGTACAAGTGGGCCTCAGTACACCACTGGACCCAGGAGCTGCATTTTTATAGATCCCCAAGTGGGTGAGCCATAAATGTGATTCCAATGTGAGGCCAAAATGGAGAACTGCTGTTTTAAAGTTAAACCATTTCTATTATTTATAGATACAAATGTTTCTGATTCTTCACTCAGCCTTGGTGCCTTAGAGTTTTGTATCTGCCTTCTACTCTCCTACCTCATCAGCAGAATTTCATTCTTGAAACCATCTTAGAACCTGCCCCAATGTCCCACTATTTCTAGCACAATATTTGGTTAAGGGCAGTAGTCCCCCTTATCCACAGCGGATACATTCCAAGACCCCCAGTAGATGCCTGAAACTGCAATGGAACTGAACTCTATTTATACTAAGTTTTTTTCCTATACATACATACCTATAATAAAGTTTAATTTATAAATTAGGCACAGTAAAAGATTAACAACAATAACCAATAATAAAATAGAAGAACCATAACAATATAATGTAATAAATGTTATGTGAATGTGGTCTCTATCTCAAAATATCTTATTGTATCGTACTCACCTTTTTACTTTATAGCTTCTCTTTGGTATATCCAAATTGCTAGCATCACTACTCTTGTGCTTTGGGGCCATTATTAAGTCAAATAAGGGTTACTTGAACACAAGCATTGTAATACCACAATAGTTGATCTGATAACCAAAATGGCTAGTAAGTGTCTAATGGGAGGGGACAGTATGTATACAGCATGGAAATGCTGGTGATCTGTGTCCTGGGCGGGAAGGATCAGGATGATGTGAGATTTCATCATGCTACTCAGAACAGCATGAAATGTAAAACTTATGAATTGTTTATTTCTGGAATTTTTCATTTAATATTTTCAGATTGTGCTTGACCATGGGTAACTAAAACCATGCAAAGCAAAACTGTGGATAAGGGGGGTAGACTGTATTTATGGATTTCTACTTAACTTTATACCTGGAGCCTAGTTCCACTCAGTCCCACCCCACCAGCATGAGTATTATTCCATTCAACCCTACTTGCTTTTGTGTAAGAAAATAGAATGGCAGCAGCCATGTTGTTTTGAAATCCAAATTGAAAAAATTTCCAGAGTCAAAGTCAAGTCCTCAGGAATAGTGGCAGCAATCTCCTTCCAAGTTTAACATTCAGCAACTCCATTCGCTTCACTCAAGTAGCATGTGGATGAGGGAATGAATTTCCTGAGGATTCAACTTCTGGCTCTGCAGTTGATTGTTCAATGACCCCAGGCAAACAACTTATCTTTTCAGAGCTTCAGTTTCCTCATGAAAAAATGCACAAATAAATATTGTACTTCATAGGATTGTTGTAAGAATTAAAATAGGCATATAAAGACATCGCCACAGTACCTGGCACAGAGTGGGTATTCAATAAATATTAATTATTACTACAACTGTGACTACAGGATTCAAGGCTGGCTAACAGCTCGTCAACTCAAGGACACCTCCAGCCCTGGAAATACCCATATTGTCTCCACAGTACAGCACCGTATATTTTTGTCTTTTATCTAATACTGGCTCATAACGTCAACTTTCCTTTCTTAACTTCCTCACTCCCCTTTTAAGAATTGAAACAAAATAGAATCTGACATGCTTCTTTTAGACTTCCCAGTACAGAAGCCTTCGTGTGTGTGTGTGTGTGTGTGTGTGTGTGTGTGTGTGTATGTGAAGGTGAATGAGAATGAAGGAGAAAGAACTAAATTTCAATTTCTTTGTTATAATCAGAAAGAAGCCTTGGTTTCAATGTCCATCTGTGGTTCCCAGGGTTATTCAGGACACCATGAAGACTATTTAAAGGACAGAAAGAACATTTGTACTCAGGAAGAGGTTAACTAAGTGAAGAATTGATGTTTAGTAGACAAGAAGTGTGGACTTCCCACATGGAAGCATTTCCCGTTTACTCCCTTAAACAGAAAGCCACTTCTTTTGAATTGTAGGCTGTCACTTTTCTTTTGAAATACATCCTTGCTTCATGATTTATGATTATTATGCACAAGAAAAGGTTTGTTCCACAGAAAAGTACAGCATATTTGTTATGAGTGATACAATACATTGGTCATGGCAGTTCAATTTTGTGAAGGATTACATATTTCATTTTACAAAGAAGTAAATTTCAACCTTTGGCAAATGGCACCTGTTTTATCAAAGAATATAAAATAAATCTCTTAGGTAAAGGGATTTTCTCTTTCAAAGCCTGCTTAAATTTCACATCCTCCAGACCCCTGTCTCCCACCAAAACAAACAAACAAAAATCCTCAAACATGTTTTGGGAGTCTATTATGTGCCAGATATCATGTTGGGTTTTCTTACATAAATCACCTACAGTCAAAACTAATTGCTCTCTATTCTCCCATTACATTTCCCCCCCCCCTCATTGTTTGGAGTGTGAATAACCTGGGGAAAGGGAGATCGAAAAAAGACACTGCTTAGATCCAGGTGAAATATGAGTGTCTGACCTAAGGCCAGGGGAATGGAGAAAAGGGACAGATGAAAGACTTGGAATTAGTGAAGCTTCAGGTTTGAGTAGATGTGGAAGAAAAGGGAAGGGTGGAATTAGGAATGAGCTCCAGCTTTTAGCTTGGGTGATTCAAAACTGAGAAGATAGAGCAGGTTGGGGGCCGGGGGTGTCATGAAACTATTGACTTCAGATAAAAATAAAAGAAGCTGATTATTTTTCACTAAAATGATAAAAATGAATACTTCAGGAAAAGGATTTACAAACCATTGATGTTTGATGAATAATGCACCTTCAATGCCTTTTAATTAAACCATCAATTACCTGGATTGACTAAGGATGGAGAATTAGATATGCCCAAGTTTGTCCAGAAAAAACATATAATACCCTAATGCTTCATTCAGCCTGGAGCTAACAGGTTTTCTTCACTACATATTTTTTGAGCACTTTCTCTACGGCAAGCCCTATTCTAGGTGTTAATCCTACGCAGATGAAAGGGACTCACTGCTTGTCCTGGTGAAACTCCTCAGTCTGGAGAGACAGATGTACAAATGATAAAATGTGATAAATCCTATGTTAGAGATATATATTAGGTAGGGGCAAGGTACCCTTCTATCCAGGCCACATGGTGCCACACCCACCACTGGACCTATTCGTAACGTGAAAGATCTGATCCTTGATCATTGTCACCTCCATGCCCCATTATAGTAATGTAAGAGAGAAGCTGAGAAGAATTAAGCTTTGCAGTGAGACAATTCTGTTTCAAACCCAGATCCACACTAATTACCTGTGTAAACTTGAGCACGGTAATCTAGCCTTAGAAACTTCAGTTTCCGCATTTGTAAATGGGGATGACTGCTACATCATCAGGTTGTTGTGAAAATAAAACTGATTAAGATATGTTAAGTGGATGTCATAGAGTAGGCATTCAAGAAATGTTAACTTTGAGACTGTATTCTCATTAATGCTTATGTAGTACCATCCAGAAGGGATGAGATTCTATGGATGAATATTTCAGAATACCCTAAAAACTCCTTAATGTAGGATAAGCTAAAGTGAACTAAATCCAGAACATTGGGTCCTAGCAGCGTATCTGTCTCCAGTAAGTAGTTTAACCTTGGGCACTGTCTACTGATCCATTATTTAACTCCAAGCCTAGACATTTATTTTTCCAGGCCCCAGAAACTCTCCTGTTAAAAGGAGATACCTCATACTTGTCATAATATAATACTTTTTAAATTTTACTTGATTATGTTATTTAATAATTTAATTTTTAGTGTTATCTAAGTTGAACATGTAAGTTGAAAAGACTAATAATTCTATTAGTCTTATAAGGGAAAAATTTGTCCCCTCTCCACCCCCACTTTCAATTTAAGTGAACTGCTTTCAACACTTGTCTGTTTCTTTGGGAATGTACCTCCACATACCTAAATAACATCCTTACAGTAAAATTTTTGATTACTTTTAAAGTTTTAGTTATTATTTATTAACTTTTCACTATAGGAAAGAAGGATTTAACACTTCTGTTGTAGACACACACACACACACACACACACACACACACACACACACACACCCCTCCTCTTCCACTCTTCCTATATAGTAGATCATAAATTTTGGTTAGATATTCAAATTTTGCATTGCTATTTACAGTTAAGTCAGATAATGAATATGATTACAAACAATTGCATTTCTTTCCTTATGCATTTTTTCTTTGTTTCCATGAAGGTAATAATTTCATTGCTTTTATTAATTTCCTGTCATTTGGCTAGTTTTCTTCCTAGTGTCACTAACAAATTCATACCCAAATTTTTACCAAAAAAAAGTATAAATATCACTTAACTACATTTCAACACATCTGTTAACCTCTCATTTCCTGGAAGACATTTCCCCTGGAGTGCTCTATGCTCTTATTCCAAACTGGGTTAGTTAGTGTCCTCTAGACCTACTATGCAGCCAAATTCCTGGGATGTCATCTCTTTTTACCATCAGCCTGGGATAGTCTTCCCTTCACTCTGGTAAGGGATTCTGTATTTTTTGGATTCCTTCTTTCTTCTTGTTTTACTCCCTGATTTTAGAGAAGCAGATTCTTCAGCAGTGTTTTATAAAAAGGGAAGGATAGCTTTTGTTTTCGAGACATTGCATAGCTGAAAATATCTTTATTCTACTCTTACATTTGTTTGATAGTTTGACTTGGTATAGAATTACAGGTCAGAAATACTTTAAAGCTTTGCTCCATATCTTTCAGCTTCCAGTTTTGCTGTTACAGTCATATATTACTCTGATTTTTCATCATTCTTAAGGGAACTGTTGTTTTATTATTTCTTTTTGTCACTGTAAACTTTAAACATGTGCTCTTTAACTCTAGTGTCTTGAAATTTCACAGTTATGTGTTTTGATGTAGGTCTATTTTCATTTATTGTTTGGGATTGTAAGTGGACACTTTCAAACCGGAAACTCATCTTTCTATTCTTAAATAGTTAAAATAATTTTATTTAAATACTATTTTCACAGTCAGTTTGTCTTACTACTTATTACAATACCGCTTGACACCATTTTAAGTGGATGTAAAGGCTGAAGTTAGGAGAGTCAATTCTCAATAAATTTTGAGATATTAAATTTTCTGCGACAAGTTTCTTTAACCTGTTATAAAACAAGGTCTTTATTAAATAAACTAAAGCTCCCTGGCTCCCTGGTTTAGGATGTGTAATGAATAAGGTCTATCCTGTTTTCTAACATAGATATGTAAACAGGAAATCCCTTTTCAACTAAACAAAATGGAGGACATGCATGAATAGCTTAAATGTCTCCCAAGTGAGAAAAGAATGTCCAGTAACAAAGTGTCATGGGATTTATTTCTCAGTTCCTTGATACAATATTCCATTTTAGCAAAGAATGGGCATCAATCACTCTTAGAGGAATGATTAAATTTGCATTTGGAACACTGGTAAATGTAATTTGTCCAGGAGGTGCATTAATATAACCCTTGGAAAAATGTTGGTATTTACTTTATAAATCATTTGTTAATGCCAGTTTTCATCATTCTGTCTGGAACTGTAAAAGAAAAAAGTCTAATATAAGGAAAAAGATGAATTAAAGATTAGTACATCTAGCATATGCTCTCACTAATTATGTTATGAAGTCAGCTATTATATGGAAACTCAACCTCATTTATTGAACATCTTTATGAAACTATCAATTCCATAGAGAAATTTATGTACACACCCTTATTTTCATTTTACCTACTTTTTAATGAAAATTTTCCTCAAAGGTATTATTTATTTGACTAACTTAACCCAAGACCATACTTTTAACAGATTCTGCTCAATATTTATTTATTCCTTCACTTACTTAGTCAACAAGTATTATATAAATTTTTCTTGGTGAGTCAGGATTATCATTCCACTTAAGACAGTTTTGCCCTCAGGCGTGGCGTCACGAAGCTGTGTAGTGCAATTGGCCCTAAATTCAATACTTTGAGAATATTATGATTCTTTTTCTTTTTTTTTAAATCTCCTGTGACTCAGAAAGGAATAGTAAAATAACCCAATAGGGGGAAAAACATGAAACAGGCATTTCACAGAAAAAGAATAACAGATGGCTCATAAACATATGAAAGGATTCTCAATGTTTTGGTGATCAGAAAAATGCAAATGAAAACCACAATAAGTTACCACTGTACACCACCACTATAAGAAATGTGACAAACCAAGTGTTAGTGAGGATAGGGAGATATAGAACTCTTTTACGTTGCTAGCAGAGGTATAAATTTATGTAACCCTCTAGAAAACAATTTGACATTACCCAATAACATTGAATATGTAAATACTCACAATCCAGGAATTCCATGCCTAGGTGTGAACCCTAGAGAAAAATCTTATATACATGTATAAGATGTATGTAAGAATGTTTCTGGCAATATAGTTTATAATGAAGAACTGAAATAAAACTAAATATGCTTGTGCTGTGGAAGAGATAGATGAATTGTGGTGTACTATACACTGAAATACCATCCAGCAGTGAAAATTAGTGTGCCTTAATATGGATGAATATTATAAACAATGTTGAGAAAAAAGGAAGTTTCAGAAGAATACATACAAGCGTTATTTGATTTATATAAAGTTTCAAAGTTGGCTAGACTAAACATATATTTTGTAGGGATATATGAAAGTTGGTTTAACTATGAAGAAATGCAAATAAATTATTAAAAATTATCCAAAGAGTACTTACATAGGAGGGACGGAGAGAGGTAAGGAGTGTGGTTACTGAAGGACACATAGACGGATTCAAAGGAATGGTAATCTATTTCCTCAGTATCATTTCACTCAACCAATGTTTAATAAATGTCTATTACATGTCACACTGCTACAGTACGTGGGATATGAGAACCCTTCTTGGAGAATATGAAGTGTGACAACTAAGTTCGGGAACTTGTTGAAACGATGTTGCTAACTTTTTTGATATCAGAGAATTATTAATTATGAATTTGCACCAACTGGACAAACAGTTAACCAAATTTACTATTTGGAAATTTTGAAAAGGCTGCGTGAAAAAGTTAGACGGCCTGAACTTTTCGCCAACAATTCATGGCTCTTGCATCACGACAATGCACCAGCTCACACAGCACTGTCTGTGAGGGAGTTTTCAGCCAGTAAACAAATAACTGTATTGGAACATCCTCCCTACTCACCTGATCTGGCCCCCAATGACTTCTTTACCCAAAGATAAAGGAAATGTTGAAAGGAAGACATCAAGTGTTAATACGACAGCTCTCATAGCCATTATAGAAAGAGTTCCAAAATTGCTTTGAAGGGTGGACTAGGCACTGGCATGGGTGCATAGCTTCCCCAGGGGAGTATTTCAAAGGTGACCATAGTGATATTCAGCAATGAAGTATGTAGCACTTTTTCTAGGATGAGTTTGCGAACTTAATTGCTGACTTCGTATATTCTACAAGGAAAGAAAAAAGTAAACAATGAATTTAACAAATTATTAAATTATTATTGTATTAGAAGGTGATAAATTCTGTGGAAAAAATAAGAAGGTGGAGGGGTTAGACAGATCAGACTGGGTGTATAGGTATCAGGATTAAATGAGATAGTAATGGTGGGCTTCATTGAGAAGGTGATATTTGAGCCAAAACTTGAAGGGAATAAGAGAGTAAGCCACATGGATATCTGGGGAGTAACTTTTTAGGCAAAGGAAATAGCCAGTGCAATGGTCTTTATTTGGCAATATGCGTGGTGTCTTTGTGGAGAAATGGGAAAGGCATTGCAGCTGAAACAGAATAAATAATACGGTCAAAGAGGCTGAGGTGTTAGTAGGGCTTTAAAGGGCATTACATGCTAGGTCAAGGATTGACAAACTTTCTACAAAAGGCCAGATAGTAAATATTTTAGGCTTTATGAGCCAAAGGTTCTCTGTTGCAAATTCTCAACTCTGTTGCTGTAATTTGAAAGCAGCCATAAACAATACGTAACGAATAGACGTGGCTGTATTCCAATAAAACTTAAAAAAAAAAATAGATGGCAAACGGATTTGACCTGTAGGCTATGGTTTGCCAACCCCTGTGCTAGGTGACATGGGGAGCCATTGCAGGTTTTTGAACAGAAGAGTAGGAGGTTCTGGTTCTGACTTAATTATTATAAAGGATCATTGTGGCGGTTGTGTTGAGAATAGATTGTAGGGAGTGCCAATGGTGTAGCAGTAATTCTCTTGCTATAACTGGGCAAGAGATGATAGTGGCTTGAATCTTGATGGCACAATTGAGGTAGAGAGAAGGGGTTCATTTCTCTGTTTTGAAAAGTAGAGGTTACTGGATTTCCTGATAGGTTGATTAGATGTGGGTGTGAGAAAAAGAATCAAGGATGGCTGTAAAGTTTAAAGCCTGAGCATCATTTCAGGATAGGAATGTCTTTTGTGATTATACATTATTTTAAAAATTATATATTATGTTTTACATATTTTTATACTGGTATATTTAACAAATTTTAAGCGAATATGTTGCATACAAATCTAGTGCTTTATTCAGTCGCCTGATTAACCATATTTTACCTTTTTATCCTATTTCACTAAACTGAAAATTCTGTTCCCTCTCCCTCAATTTCATGTTTTCCCCAAGCATATGAGCTGCCAGAAATAGAAGAAACAATCAGAGTGACTTGGACAAGAAGAAACAAAATGTCTATAATAAATAGAAACTTAAGGTTCAAGATTAGATGTCTCTCATGAGCAGTGCAGTTTTTTCACCCACCATTCTCCTGAAACTAGTCCTCTGCTCCTTGAAAGGACATCAATTAGCTCTACAGGAAAGGAGGGAAGGGAAGGAAAGTTGAAGGAGTTGTAGCCATAGTGAGAGAAGAGGATGGAGTAGAGGAAAGAATGAAAACCCACAAGACTGCTGACTCTGTTGAGAGGACACCAAAGCAATGTCTATAACTGATGAGAAGAAATTTTCTGTTATATTAATTTCATTTCTTCCGATGTTATTAAAAGGACAAGAGAGAAGCTTAGAAAAGGGAAGAAAAACAAGATGCATTACTGGGACCCTATGCTGACATTCCTGTAGTATATTCAATAGTGCTTTTGACAGTGGTGGTGAATCCATTTACAGTGAAATGATGTCACAGAGAGAGTCAAAGAATTGGGGTTTTCAGTATCATTCAAAGGAGACCAAAGAGAACAATGTGTGCTACAGAAGTTCAAAAGATTTATACAGATCTTGGAATTTTAAACAAAGGAAACCATGGTTAGGAATGAAAATGATTCTGGCTCTTATAGGAATGTATCATTAATTTAGAAGGAGAAGACAAATGCAGAAGCGAAGAAATGAAGGTTGTGGGGGGGAATAATAGAATTACCCGGGCCGTTTGTTCACATTGGTGCTTTGGTGTTCTTGTGTGGGCTGTTTCTAAATTCCAGTACCTCCTGAGGCTCCTGAGGCTGAGAGCAGAGAGAATGTTTAGGAACTGTATCTGGTCTAGAACAGGCCTTCCAAGCCCCTCTCACATTCCATCTCATAAATCAACCTCATCCACTCTTGCGTTCTGAAAGTCAAAGTTCACCCTGGGCTGAGATTCCAGGCCAAACCTAGGTCTGAGGGTAAATAAAGATGTTTTTCCCTAATACATCTGAGACAAAGAGTGATACCAGGGTAGAACATTCAAATTAAGCCAGAAAATACACTTGAGAACCCAGAGAAGAAAGCCTCCGAGGAAACATCAGTAAGAGTCCTAATCTGGGATGCGGGATGAGTACAGAGAGAGCCAAGACTTCAGAACTGGATTGATGAGAGTGAGCACAATTAGATCAGGATCATAAGGGAGGTGAGAGTGGGAGCTGAGAGGCTGTTGAACATCTGTTAGCATTTGCAGTTTGATTTTATGGTTTTGTGTGGGTGTGTTAGCCTGGCTTAAAAGTATCAGGGGTGGGGCAGCCACTTGGCACACACTAGAACCACATGGACCTCCAGGGGTGGAGTTGAGAGACAAGGCTGGAAGAGTTCTCGTGGAACTACTTCTTGAGACTGTGCACCAGGAGCAGGTGAAGACATTTGAAAACAGGAGAAAATGGGTATTTGGTGTAATTTTATTAATATGGGCATTGTGTTCCAACTTCTCCACTTACTAGTTGTGTGAATTTGTGCAAATGTAAAACTTCTGAGCCTAAATTTCCTCATCTTTAGAACTGAGATTACAGTACCCAATTCATATTTATTTACATGGTTACTTATAATATTACGTATAAGTATATATGAAGTATATATATGAATTGGCTTGCATAGGGCTTGGTATATATTAGATGTTCAATAATGGTAGTTCCTCTCTTCTTATTATCATTATTTTCCTTGAACAGATTAGTCAGTAACTGATTATTTATTGAGAGGTACAATTTGTATACAAATGTAATATAAACTATGCTTCAATTAATAATAATGTATTACTAGTAATGCATTAATTGTAACAAATGTACCACTAGTGCCAGATGTTAATAATAGGAGAAATTGTATGGTAAGGGGAAGAGCAAGTATATGGGAACTCTATACTTTCCACTCATTTTTCTATAAACTTAAAACTGCTGTAAAAAAAAAAAGCCTATTAATTTTTTAAAAAATATGAGTCAGTGTAGATGAAAATAAAGAAGTGAAAGATATGGTCTCTGCTTTCTAGAATTTTACAGTTTAGTTGAAATCACAGATACACAAAAGGGAAAAGCCGGTTTGTAGGTGCAAGGAATACCTTTTAAAGAGTTTCAGCCAGCTGTTTCTCAACAGCAGTACGGTTAACATTTTGGATCCGATAATTCTATGTTGCCAGGGCTGTCCAATGCATTGTAAAGAGTTTACAACATGTGTCCAGATTTTTCCACGTGTCTCCTGGGAGGCAAAATAGTTCCTGGATGATCATCATTTAGTTATATAAGAAATTCTCTTTTCATCCCCTCCTCCTATTGATCCATCAGCAAGTCCTATATTATCTCCCCCTTGCTTACCTTGTATTTTAGTTTCTTCCGTGAGATGTACTATGAGATACACCCTCTAGCACTACAAAGCCACCATCATCTCTTGTCTAAACTGCAGCAACCAAAGGCTAAATCATCCTACCTAATTTTTCTGCTCGTACACTATCTCCTTAAATCCATTCTCCTAATAGGATCCAGTGGTCATTTAAAAACGTAAATCCAAAGAATATTATCCCCCTGTTTAAAATTCCTTTGTGTATAGATTCTTGACTTAGGCTGCATGTTGGATTCCTAATGGAAGCCTAAAAACAAATTCTGATGCCTGTGATCCATTCCCAAAAATTCTGATGTAATTGGGCATCAGGAAGGTTTTCTGAGTTTTAATCTTGATAGTTTACACTGACCTATCTTTTAGTTCATTGATTCTCTGTTCACCTTTATCTAATAGGCTATTAAATCCATGTATTGAATTCTCAATTTCAGTTATATCATCTCAGTTCTAGAATTTGATTCTTCTTTGTCTTTTATTTCTTGAATGTATTAATCATAGATATTACAGATATTCAGTAGGTACTGAAACCGTAGTAGGTCATCTGTTTTTATTTTCTTTTGATTTTTAATATTTTGGTTGCTTTTTTTAACTAAGTGAAAGACATTCTGTATTAAAAATTATAATCTCTGATGGTGTTATTTTCCTCCAAAGAGGGTTAACATATCATCTGGCCAACATACATAGCCAGAAGATCACAGTGATCCCAGCAAGGCTGATTTTAGGCTTGTTAGAGTTGACCTATTTCAGTTTTGCCCTCACTCTTGGGTATATCCCTCATTCCTAGAGGGTAGCCATTCTGTGGTTTATGTAACTCCAAGGTATTTACATAGGACTCAGCACCTTGCTGGGGAACTCCACGCTCCATCTCCCCAGCACTATGTGGCTGCTGAGGTCTGTGCTCAGCAATTTGGCCTTATCTGATGCTTTTTACTAAATTTCTTAGAGCCTTATCCTCTTCATGCACAGGTTAGCAATTTTCCAGTACTTTCAGGGGGAACTACACAAGACATTTAGGTTTACTTTCTTATAGTTCTCACCTCTCCGGGATTTTTGCCTTTCGAGAAAAAACCCAGTGTGAAAGTGAAGCTGTGATTCCCTTCTTTCAGGAGCCATACTCCTTCAAGTCCTACTGGAGGTGGTGCTCTCCAGTGACTTCACATGGTTGTTGTGTGTGCTTGGTTTCACTTCTAACATTATTTTCAATGGAAGGATCACTCCAATTCAATTTACCCTATCGTGTCTGATACCAGACATCCTGACATTGAGATTTTTCAAAGCTTTGCAGGGGATTCGGAAGTACAGCCAAGCTTGAGAACCACTGCTGGTGGTTTACCATTGGATTTAGATAAAACAGTTTGAAACTTGGCCTGTAAGTCCTAGAAACCTCAGGGACTTCTCTGCCTTATTCACTGCTATACCCAAGTCATCTAGAACACTATCTGGCACATAATCAGTTGAATTGGTTAATCAACACTATAAATATTAATAAAAAATACCACAATATATGGTGATGGAAGGAGAACTGACTCTGGGTGGTGAACACACAATGGGATTTATAGATGATGTCATACAGAATTGTACACCTGAAATCTATGCAATTTTACGAACAATTGTCACCCCAGTAAATTAAAAAAAATATATCACAAAGAAATATCCCATTTTAAGGACAAATGGAAGGCCTAAAAATGTAAACAGTAACAGTTTGGGGAAATGAAAAGAGGACAGTAGCCTACTAATAAAAAGCTTTTGAAATAAGAAATTACTTAATGAATCATCTCTCTATATGAGTCTAAGCTTAAGGGTATTTATTTGACTGAATTAGCTTTAAATGGAAAATGAAGTCAATGGATTATGATGGATAGATTTGATGATGCCATAAAATGTGTGGGTCAGTGTTAAATAATTCAGTTGCAAAAAAGGTCAAAGAGACCTTGCAAAAAAAAAATGTCTTCAGCTAGTGTGAAATAATAGAAAATATATATTGGTCTCTGTTCCCAGTTCCCAGTACAGAGCTCTAAAACCCTTGTAACTTTCCAAGTGATAAGAACACTAGGGGCATATTTTGTTCTAATACTTGGTCTTTGACCCTGGTTTCTGACACTGGGTTTCTGAAACCCTTGTAATTTCCTGGGTAATAGGATGTCTTTTATTCTAATAAGGTGACCCTGGGTGGGCTCCTAAATAGCTCATGGATGAGGGCTGGTCATCAGAAAGAACAAGCCCTGATTAGAAACTTGGAATTTCCAGCCCCGACTCCCATTCCCTTGAGAAAGGCTGAATATGGAGTTAATGATTGATCATGCCTATGTGATGGAGCCTCCATAAAAATCCCCAAAATATGGGGTTTGGAGGGCTTCTTGGTTGGCAAACCTGTTCTCACCATGAGGGGTGAAACACACCCCTCCTCCACAGGGGCAGATGCTCCTGTGCTTGGGACCCTCCCAGGCCTCGCCCCGTGTATCTTTTCATCTGGCTGTTCATGTGTGTCCTTTATCATGTCCTTTAATAAACTGGTAAACGTCAGTTAAGTGTTTCCCTGAGTTCTGTGAACCGCTCTAGCAAATTAATCGAACCTAAGGAGGGGGTCATGGAAACCTCTTATTTGTAGCCACATTACACAGAAATTGTGGGTCACCTGGGGACTTACTACTTGTAATTGGCATCTGAAGAGGGGTGGGACTGAACCTTTAACCTGTGGGATCTGACACTAACTCAGGTAGAGAGTGTTAGAATTTAGTTAAATCATAGGACACCCAGCTGGTGTCATGGAAAATTGCTTGATGTGGGGGAAATCCTCCACATATTTGGTGACTCAAAGTGTCAGAAGTGAAGTATTCTGCGTGAAAGTAAAAGGAAAAAACATACCGTATTTCCCCCAAGATAAGACCGGGTCTTTTATTAAGTTTTGCTCCAAAAGACGCATTAGGGCTTATGTTCAGGGGATGTCATCCTGAAAAATCATGCTAGGGCTTATTTTCCAGTTAGGTCTTATTTTTGGAGAAACAAGGTAAGAAGTAGATTGGACTGGGGTTTTTCCCTTATAGCTTAGAAGAGTCAGAAACTCTAAAGAACATGGTTGGCAGTTTGAGTTAGAAAAATTGCAGATTAGAGGAACCAGCTGGCCTAGCATTTGAATTTGCTAAAGTGTGAACTCAAATCAAAGCCAGCTGAAACGGTCAAAACAAAACAAAACAAAAACAAAACAAAACAAAATGAAACCTCCTGTGAGGATCTCAGAGTTTAAAGAGATTCAAGGAATATCAGGGAAGCAGCATATTGGTCTCCAAATATCTGAGGCCTGAGTTAGCCCCTTACATTTTTACATCCCTTCTTGGATTCTTGGTACTTGTCAACTGGGGGACTTTTCAGGTTGCTCAAGAAACTGAGTGAGTAGTAACAAGTGAGGCCAGTGAAATGTCTTAGTAGTACCTACTATTTCAGTTAAGGTTGTTCACATTTCTACAGTATGAATCCCTCCTCCTTCTTCCTCCTTGAAATGTTTAGTAAAGTTTTGTATGAGTACTCACATACATATGCAAAATAATCTTAAAAGCCAGAGTGGGGCTGCCTAGTCCTTTGTAGAACTTGTTACTGACACCTCAAAGGTTAAACATTAGGAATAAGAGTGAAGACATCTGGTAGGTAGCGTGGAATTGATACTATTAGAATTTCAACGGTGGTAGATAGGGATTTAATGAAATGAATAGTGGGATTAACTCATGTGGAACTCATGTGTTTTCCTGGGATCCTTGGAGGGAGGGAAGCCTAAGGAAAGGAGGGGGATTTCTGGTTGAAGCCCATAGATGATCCAGCTCTTTATAACCCTCCTCTTTTTAGGATGCCGACACTTCAGGGTTTCTGTCATGGCTGTAATCTATATTGAGTGTATGTCATTAAAATGAGAGCTATTGCCTTGAGAAACCACAGCTCAGCCCACAATGGGCTGAATACATTGCTCTCTCTGAACCTAAAGCCCCTTCTATTAGGGGTACTGCAACAAAGAACCATAAACTGGCAGGCTTCAAATAACAGAAATTTATAGTCTCATAAATTTATAGGCTACGATTCTGAAATCGAGTTGTGGGTAAGTCCATGTTCCCTCTGAAACTGTAGGGGAATCCTTCCTTGTCTCTTCCTAGCTTTTGGTGGTTTGCTGGCACCTTTTGTATCCCTTGGCTTGCAGCTGCATAATTCTAATATCTGCTTTTATTGTCACATGGCATTCTCGTGTGTCTCTGTCTTTACATGACCATCTTCTTATAAGAACACCAGTCCTATTGGATTAGGGGCTCGCCTTACTCAAGCATGACCTCATCTTATCTAAATACATCTGCAGTGATTCTGTTTCCAAACAGGGTCACAGTATGAGGTAATGGGGGTTAGGACTTCCATACTGTGTTTCCCCGAAAATAAGATCTAGCCGGACAATCAACTCTAAAGTGTCTTTTGGATCAAAAATTAACATAAGACCTGGTCTTATTTCACTATAATATAAAACCAGGTCTATAATATAATATAATGCCGGGTCTTATATTAATTTTTGCTCCAAAAGACACATTAGAGCTGATTGTCCGGCTAGGTCTTATTTTCAGAGAAACAGGGTATATCTGTTTTGGAGGGACACAATTCAACCCATAACCACCCTCGTATGGGCAACCACATTAATCACATCAGAGGTAAGAAGAAAAAACTATCTTCTCAGTGATGGAACCTTGTTTATGTTAATAGTTTTCTACTGGGATGGAGACACGTCCCTACATGAAACATACCTCATTTTCTCTGCAGGGCTCCCCACTCCCCTTTTTCCCACAATTGACCCATCTCCATTTAATGATGTACAAAAGAGACATATTACCCAACTGTGTAGTGCAAATCTTTTCTTGACTGAAAGAAAGCTTCTGTTGATATTTATAGGGAGTGATTGACTCAGACTTAATGTTTGTTATCACTTCCAAGGACTCAGGCTTCAGGATGGAAATCTATTCTGAGTGAGCCCAAGAGTAGAAATAAGAAAGTATCTGTCTTTTTTTCTTTTAATCTGCCATTCCAATTTGTCTGCCAAGGTCATGTCTCCCTGTGATAGAAGCCATTCTCACTTCACACAGCAGCCAGTTGACTATGTCGCTGAGGTTATTAGAAAGAGAGATGGGAGCACTACTGCCAGATTTTTTTTTTCCTGGTTGTCTGGAAAAAAGACCACTAAGGTCTTTCTTAGGGCAGAAGGTTTGTCTCCAGAACTCCCTCACATACCCTCATCATGGGTGAATATTTGAAGTTTGAAGAAATGAAAAACAATCATCCAGTTTACAACACTGCTCTTAACCATGATTTCCTCAGGGGCAACAGCCAGCTGTGTATGACATTGTTAGGAACAGCAGAGATATTTACATAACAGTCAGACTTGACTTGCATATGTCTACTCAAATTATATTGGCTGTTCTTAGACAGCTTTAGAAGTTAAAACTATCCCTATTTCTACCCTGAAGCTTGGTACCTCCGTATGATGCAGTGGGAAGAGCACAGGTTCAGGAGTCAGAAGGACATTTGAAGTCAGTTACCTCAAATTCTGGCTGTCAACTTTGGCAACTCCTGAGTCTCAGTTTCCATATTTGTAAAACGTGTGAGTCAAGGTTCTCAGGCTTCAACAGCTGTGCTGTAGAGTGGTTAGGTGAGTGTGTTGAAGCTAGCGGTTCCTAATTCAAATCCTCTAGTCATGTTCCTTCAGTACACCAAGCCTAAATTCCTTCATCTTTAAAATGAGGGGAGATAACAGGACCTATCTCATAGGGTGAAAGAGATCAGTAGAGAAAATGTTTTTTGCCCTCTACAAGTACAAAAGTATAAATCATCCTCTTGTTGATTTTTGTGCATTGACTAAATTACTTTGTTGAAATGATATGAAGCTGAGTGATAGCTCTGGCTCTAAATATGAATATAGATTGCATTCATATATGTGACATGCATGTATGCTGTACTACAGAGAGAGCTATCCCTAGGCTGAAAATGCTATAGAATCATTGCATTCCAGACAGAGAATAGGTGTTTGTTGTCTCTCTGCTTCTCTGCTTTTTATTTCAATTGTCCTGTGTCTCAGAGATGTTGAATAAGGGGCATGCCCTTAACGGAGAGAACCTAACATGTGGAATCTGTTAAGCTCTATCCTGGGTAGGATTTTCTGCAGTCTAACCAAATGTCAAACAGGAGATAAATGCTTTATAAGACATGAGCAGTCCTTCTACCTCTCCTCCCTCCTCCATGCCTGTCCCCCACCTTACCCTATCCCATCACTAACCCAAGCTCAGTTTGAAAGGGGAAATGAGCTAGATAAAGGCTGATCTGGTCTTGGGGGGTCCAGAGGACTGTTCCAGAACCACCTTATCTGAAACACTTCCTGATCCATTCAGAGGGTACTTAGGGAGTCAGATGAGGTTTTCAAACCCCAGAGTGCCTTTGTGGAGTAGATGGACCCTTTCATGAAAATGTGGATTGAGACAGTCCCATGCTGAAACATTCTGTAGACTATACTATGTTGCCCTCTTACCTCTGGACTCTGCCTCCATGTTGGCCTTGCACGACTTCCTCACCTGCCTCCTCCTGTATGCCTGGCCTGTTTTCAGCCCTTGTGCTTAGAGGCACAAATGCCTTTTGTATAGAAAGCTGTAAAAAGGCAGCTCGGGTGTCACTTGTCATTATTTTCGCAAGGAAAATTCTGGCTCTCAAAGAAGCTGTGGCTTTGACAGTTTCCCAGTATTTCTCACAATCACTTTTTCTTCCACAGCTTAATGCTACTCTGCTCTCTTTTCTACCTCACTGTTACATTCATCAGGAACTGTGTTGTCACAGTTCCTTTCTCTATTTTTGATATTTGCTTAGGCTAAAATATCAGACTTGTTCTGGCATGGAGCTGGCCCAAATTAGAGAGAAAAGCAACAGAGTGGCCAGGAATACAATCCCACATCTTCAAACCTCTGCTAATCTGCCAAATTTAACATTTCTATGGGAGTAAACGAGCAGGCTCGCCACTGGTGAGTTTAGAAAGAAAGTTAATTTCCACCTGGATCTATGATCAGATTTCATTTGTGTAATGTGTTTGACTAATGGCTACTGAGCACTTACTGTGTGCCAAGCACTGTACCAGGTGCTGAGGATATAGGTTGAAGCAGGCATCGTCCGTCCCTGCTTCAGTGCTTCAGTCCCCAGGGCTCATTTCCCTTCAGACACTGAGTTGTGAGCATGCCAATTCAACCATGGGAAACCACAGCCCCCAGGCTGTGTTCACAGTTTCATAGACTGAATCCTGAGCATGAGTAACTTAGAGTGTGCCCCATGTTCAGTCCTCCATAGTGAATTGCCAGTCCTTCCAAGGTGGAAAGCAAGACCTCCTGGGATTTCCCAGTGTCTAAGATCATACATGTGTGATAATTCCCCCTGACACCTGTGTGGCACTGTGTAAAGCTTTCTAATTATGCCTCTAAAGTGGTCAGGACAGATGCTGTTACACATTTTACTGATAACAACATTGAAGCTCAGATAGGTGACATGCTTCTTGGGAGCAAGGTCAAGGAACGAGGAAAGAAGTGACCGAGCTAGGATGAGAGCTAAGGTTCTGACAACTTCTCCCCTGTTTTCCTTGTTACAATTTATTTAAACCCTATGTGATAATGGTAGTCTAAAACTATTAATAATATTCTCATACGTGTTTATGATGGATAGGCGGGAAAATACTACTCTAGTCAATAACATACAACTGGTACACTGAAAATAACATTTCTACCTCCAGCCCTCTTTTTAGAACAATGCAAGAACTAATATGAAAAGGGAAGAGGAAAAAGGGAAAAGTGAAATGATATACCTTGGTGGTTAAGAGTCTACTTTGGGCAAGTTCATGAATTTTCTCAATTTCCATTTCTTCACCTGTCAAATAAGAATACTAGTACTTATTTCACATGTAATAAATGCTCAGCAAATAATAGCTATATTTATTACATTCATTATAATTGCAATTATACTAAACAAAATCAAATCTTAAACAACTCTGGCTACTTAGGCATCCTGAGCCTCTGGAGAACACTAAAAGGCAAGTCTGGCCATTCTCAACCAGGGCCTGTCCTTGCTCCTTTTTCCTTTGGAAAGGTGTTTGCCCAGGAAAGTATTGCTTTTGAGGAATTTAGGAAAGAAGAGGAGGGTGTAGGAGATGAAAGAAAAAGAATATTAGCAACAGCTTTACTCCGTCAGGCTGATTTCGTTTTAAAGACACTGTCTTGTCTAATGATGGGTCAGCACAATGGCATGTTTGGATGTTTTCTTTGCAAAAGACATGAATCCCTTTCTACAGATGCAGACACGGAGGTAGAGGCTATGAACGGGCTGAGCTGGGAACGGTGACCTGATGAGAGTGTCAGGGACTGGGTCAGGAGTTCAACCTCAGTCTGCTTCAAGATTCCCCAGGACACGTGCCTTAAATAGAGAAACACACAGCCAGAGTACCAGCGATTGACATTGCACACAACTTAGACTTCCATGGAAACTATAGCTTCCTAAGCCGCACGCATATACCCTAAAGGAATATAAAGTAAGACAAAGCTGAATGGAAATGGGTCCAAATTAATTGTCCTCCGAAATTATTTTGGTTTGGATAACTGAGATGTCAGAAACGCTGCAGACTTTTCAAAAAGCAGTAACTAATTGTTTATGAATAGAGTCTGGATAAGTGGTTTTGCATAGCTTTCCCTAATTAAGGGATCCAAAAAAAGCGGGCGGATTTCGATTCTCCTGATAAGTATTTTTAACCTGCCCTGTGCAGAAGAGGTAAGGATACTGCAGTTTTGAAAGGACCTGACCAAGAGCATTCTCATGCCAAGAACATTTACATGCCACAATTATGTTCTTGTTTGGTCCAGAAGTCCTTCCCCAAGGAGCCACCTACACTATCAGAAGGTCAAGGTTTATTTTGGATTGAATAACAATGAGGCATGTGAGAAGCTTACACATATAACCTTTTCTTCAATGCGGGAACCACAGTCTTTTCCATTTCCTTTTTAAAACTGAAGACTGGGAAACTCATCAAGGAGACAAATTCATTCATTTTAAATGTTATATAACTCAGGATTGTGCGATCAGGAAATGAAATGGAAAAGCCATTTCTGCCATCAGGCTTGTAGCAGTCTGTGGTGGGGTTTTACTCTTTACTCTGTATTGTTGGGGATCTTTAGCCTCCTCTGGCGTTATATGCAAAACCTTTCCTCTGACCACCTGTACTTGCTTATATCATATTGGGACACTTGCAAGGTTATTTCATAATCATTTGTAGAAATCCATAGCCTTTATCAAATTATTTAAAAACTGGTCTAATCACTGACATACATTATTCAGAGCTTGCAAAGCTATACATTTTCAATTATGCTAAAATACTTTCCAAAAGACTCAGACGTGTCTGTTTTCCTGTTTCCTTTCACATCCGTTACTTACAATATGTAGGTACTTCCAGAGGTATTTTCATGCCATATAAGGAAATTATTTATGTGAAGAGACATCCAGTCTAATTAGCCCTAATCCCATTAAATTATGCAGCCATTTCTTTTGTGCCTTATTGTACATACGGTCTAGTGTAATGATAGATGCTTCAGTTGTATAATTTGATTTATTCATAATTTTGATTTCGATTACATTTTCTTAGATAAACGGTTCAAAATTCATGCGTTTTCCACTTTTGTTTCTCATGTTTCCTATTGACCCTGCTCCTCTAACCTCCTTTGTGAGACATGAAAGTCAAAATACATGCATGTAAAATACAACACTGTTCCAATTTGTTTGAATTCTTAAGTGAAAACATTCACTCCAGAGTTCACCATAAAGTGAAGCAAAATCCCCAAATAAGCTTTGGCAATGTAGTCAGCAGGAAATTCCTATGGAAGAAAGAGCAATATCTGTGCCTATGAATGGGACACAGGCCTTTTCAGAGAGGTTGAAGCAGGATTCCTGGAATACAGTAAGTGGTCAATACAGAGGGTACCAAAAATATGTATACACATTTTAGGAAAGGAAAAAAACTATTCAAAATTGTAATACTCAATATATACCAATAACAAAAGATGAATGCAAGTCATGTGTATACATTTTTTGGCACCCCAGTATATGGTATTTTATATTTAAAAAATATTTTGTGGCAATAACGTTTAACATGAGGTCTACCTTCTTAACAAATTTTAAAGTGCATAATACACTATTGTTAACCTTAGGTGCCTGTTGTGTGGCAAATCTCTAGAACTTATTCATCTTATATAACTGAAACTTTTGTTGAACTGAGCCACTCGTGTCACTTGAGGGATCTGACTGGTTACCACAGAGAAAGCAGGTTTGGGGAAAATGAAATGCCTAAAACAAATGCGGAACATTATAGCATGGGAATGTTGGCATCACTCTATGGGTTCACTCTTAAGAAAGGAAAAAAAAGATAATTGGAAAAGAGAGAATTTCAAAAAGTTTTGCATTTGATAGTTAATGTGGACAAAACATATACAGAGATTTGGGTTGTAGTATCTTTAGCATCTTTCCTTTAAAATATTACATTGTTTCAGGAATTGGCACTTACAATACCACTCTGAAGAAGAGAAATATTATTCTCAACTTCAACAAAATGTGCTATTCACCAAAGTTGAACAGGAATGGTCAATATAATAAAAACTCGAGTTTTACTGCTATATTTCTCTTGCCTTCCTCCAGTAAATTTGTATTTGGATGGTTCAATTTTCTAATCTCTCTTGGTCTATCTACTATGCTTTGCTTTTGAAGAATTAGGCAGTGCTAATTAGGAAGAAGGCAACTGTGTCATCACATCCAAAATATAGAAGTTAAGATAGTGATGGTCAAAGAAGTATTAATTAACCAGATTCTCCCTGAGTCTCAGTCAGTCCCTCCCTTTACATGAATGAAGAAAACATCTAGAAGCTTGTAAAGTATGTTCTAGGTCCTTGTGGCATAATTTTATAGGTAACTGAGAGTTAGACTTTGGGAGAATATACCTCTGTTGCTAGTGTTTTTGTCTTTAATTGAAGTATAATTTACCTATAGTAAAGTGAGAAAAATATAAATGTAAAAGTCAAAGAATGATCACAAAACAATCATGTAATTAACATTTTGTTCAAGAAACTGAATAGCTCCAGCTTCCCAGAAACTCATTTTGCACTCTCTCCCTATCACTACCCCCTCTTTCCTCTTCGAAGGTAACTACTATCGCAAATAATAACATTATAGCTTAGTTTTTCCTGGTTTTAAACTTGGTAAGTAGAAACACAGAGTCTATATTATTTTGTGAAAGTGATTTTCCCTCAATGTTATGGATATAAGATTCACCCATGCTGTTTCATGTAGCAGCATTTTGTTAATTTTCATTGCTATGTCATACTCCACTGTGTGAATATAGCAAATTTATTCTTTGTGCTAATGATGGACATTTGGACTATCATTGTTTTTAATTTTTGGCTATTATGAGCAGTCCTGCTAATGAACGTGTTTCATGGTACACATGTGTGTGCATTTCTGTTGGACATATACTTAGGAGTGGAATTGCAAGATGATAGGTTATGCCTACATTCAAATTTAGTAGATAATGTTAAAAAAGCTTTCTAAAGTGATTGTACCAATTTATACTTCCACTAATAGTGGTGAGCTTTCCCATTGCTCCACATCCTTGCCAATACTTTGTGTTATCAATCTTTCTCATTTTACTTATTCTTCTGGGTATTTAGAGGTATTTCATTTTGGTTTGAATTGCATTTTTTTTTGATGAATAGTCACATTGAATACTTTTTCATTTGTTTATTGGTCATGTCCTCTTTCCTGAAGTACCTGTTTAAGTCTCTTCTCCATTTTTCTATTGGATATTCTTACTTTTTCTTATTTATTTACAGAAATTCTTTGTATATTCTGAATATGAACTCTCTATTAGTTATATCTGATATACATATTTTCTTCCACTAAATGACTTACCTTTCATTTTCTTAAAAGTGACTTTTGATGAAAAAAGTTCTTGTTTTCAAAGTTCTCAAAATATTAATCTTTTCCTATATAGTTAGTAGTTTTGGATTCTGCTTTAAAAAAAAAAAATCTTACCCTACCCCAAGGTTATGAAAATGTTGTCCTATATTATCTTCTAGAAGTTTTATTGCTTTGCTTTTTGTACTAGATTGGTAATCCACTAAGAATTTATTTTGTGTATACGGTAAGAGGCCGTAGGTTTCACTATTTTTCCATATTATTATCAATGGACCTAGCATTCTTTATTAAAAATATCATAATTCAACCACTGCTCCATAGTGCTGCTTCATTGTAACCAAGCATTTACATAAGTGTGGGTCTGTTTCTCCATTCTCTATCTTGTTGCATGGACCAATTTGTCTATCCTTGAGCTGTTGGTATTAATACATTATCTCAATTGCTGTGGTTTTATACTAACTCTTGATAACTGAAAGAGTAAGTCTTCTTCATACTTTGTCATGTTCCCAGAGTGTCTTTACCATTCTTAGTCATTTGCATATTTGTATGCATTTTATAAGTAGCTTTTTTATTACACACACATGCACACACACACACACAAGCTCTGAGATTTTATAAGTGATTGCATTGATTCTTTACTTTCATTAAGGAAAAAGTAATATCTTTAAAATAGTCTTCGAATTGATGAACATGATAAATTCCTCCACTTACTTAGATCTTCTTTAATTTTTTCCAGTAATGTATGCGTGTGTGTGTTGGGGGGGTTGTAGAGGTCATGCATAACTTTTGTTAGATTTATTCCTGGGTATTTAATTTTTTTTTGTATTTGCTGCTGTGTATAGAAATTAAAAAATTCCCATTTTCCATTTGTTGCTGGAATATAAAAATCAATTAATTTTTAAACTTTTATTTGTATCCAATGACTTTGCTAAGTTCGCTTATTATTTCTAATAATTTGTGTAGATTTAAATATTTTTCTTTTAAACAGTCATACTATCTATGAATAATGAGTTTTGTTTCTTTTTTTCAATGGTATACTTTTTATTTGTTTAAATGCTTTATTGAACAGATTTGGAATGACATATAATGTTTAACAGTGGTGGAGGTATGCTTGTCTCCTTCTCAGTCTCAGAGAAAATGATTTCAGACATTATATTTCAAACATAATTTTCAAATATTCCACCATTAAGTGTAATGTTTGCAAAGGTATTTTTGTAAATAGCTTTTTATCTAATCAAGACAGTTTCTTTCTATTTCTAGCTTGCTAAGAGTATTTATCGTGACTAGATGCTAAATATTATTTAAGATTTTCTACACATTATAATCAAATGGGTTTGGGTTGGATTTTTTTGCCTTTTATTCTGTTAATGTAGTAAATTATATTGATAAATTTTTGAATGTTAAATCAATCCTGCAATTCTATAAATCTAATTTGGTTATGATGTATATAATCCCTTGTATAGACTGTTGGATTCTGCTTACTAGTATTTTGTTTAGGATTTTTACGTCTAAGTCATGAGTGAGGTTGCCCTATATGTTTTTTTGTTTGTTTGTTTGCTTGTTTGTTTGTTTGTGTTTGTTAATATCACTGTCATGTTGGCTTCCTAGCAAACAGTTCTCATGTTACTTCTGGTTTGAAGAAGTGAGCTACCATAAAGTAAATGATCCACATATCAAGGAATGACAGGACACCTCTAAGAACTAATGTTGGTCACAAGGAAGAAACTGAGGGAGCTTGGGAGTGGATCTTTCCCCATTCAAACTTCCAGATAAGAACATAGGCCTTAAGACATCTTGATTGCAGTCTTATTAGACCCTTAGCAGAGGACTCAGATCAATAGCTCTTTGACACCTACCCCACAGAACATATGAGATAATAAATTTATATTGTTTTAAATTTCTAAGTGATTTCATATGTAGCAATAGAAAGCTAATATACTCATGGTGTCTTTTGACATGTCCTTTCATCATTTGAGCACTTATTTATTTTATTCCCCAGGTTCAGCTTGTACATTCTCTGAGTAAACTTGGAATAAGCCATTTTCCAAGGAACTCTTGTTCCTTTCAACGGAGAATGGAATTTAGAAAACAAGACCTGGGTGTTAGATGTACTCAATACTATTAGGGTATCTTGTTCCTAGGTCTTCTCATTGGGCAGAACTAAGGAATGTGTGCATCTGCATGTGTGTGTGTACGTTCACATTTATATCTATATCTATTTCTATATCAATCTATAAATATTAAAAAATATGAGTTCACACTGAAACCCCATTTCTAATCCAGCACCAGATAATTTATTCTAGTTTTCTTTCTATCCATTATTGTAGTTCCCTTCTCTGACAGGAGAAACCTGGTTACTATCATCTTTAATATGTTTACTTATTGAGTAAATTCCTTCTGTGTGTCACCAATCTCCCATCATCTTTATCATCCTCCTCCACTAGATACCCTTATCACCCTGCTTGGTCTCCTTCACCCAATTGGCTGAGCCAATGTCCCATCACCCTCAAAAACACTTATTTTATTAGGCCCTACCTAATTGAATTATGAACTGAATTATCCAAGAAGGAAGGGTTGTCTAGTTATTTTTGATGGATCATCAGACGTCTGTGCAAAATTATAGAAATAATGTGAAACCAGGAATGATTTTCTATTTCCCCAGAGAATATTTACATAATTGCAGGCAGAAAAGTATGATATTAATGCCAATTTACCTTAATAAAAACTTGTAGTTGATTTGAAACTAGGTGTCTATCACTGCCAGGGTCTGCTTCAAGTTGACCCTTACTCCTAGTTTCGAATCCAAAACCTCTGCCTTTGGAAGTCCTTGATTCCACTTTTTGTCCCCCTAACCCAATGAGGCTGACCATAGCTCTGCTTGGTTTCTCAGACTCTCAGCTACCTCTTTCAGAATTGAAAGAAATCCCTGGGGGGAAAAAGGCCCCAAAAGCCATGCTCTCTGAATTTGCTTCTTATAAATATTACCCCCATAATTCTTCACTACCTTAGTAGCTCTCTGATGTATTCAAGTAATATTTTAAAGTATATTTTGTCCAGTCTCCTAGTTACTATCACTGAGGGGTGGAGAGGAGGTCAGTCCAAGTTATCTAGTCTGTCATTAATGGAAGAAAAGTTTCTTATTGGTAACATCTTATTTTTAAACTAACATATAGTCAGTACTTACTGTGTTCTGAGCACCACTTAAACACTTCATCTGCTTTATCTCATTTCATTTTACAACCACTTTATGAGATATTATTATGCCATTTTACAGTTGAGGATCTAAATTTAGTGAGATTCAGTAGCTTGCCCAAGTTCACACAGCAGTAAGCAAAGGTTAATTCAGGTCTGTGTGACTCCAAAGCTGAGGATTTAAAACACTGAACTATGCTGTTTCCCACCATTAATCTTCATAGCCTAGAAACAAAGCACCCTGTAGGGAGTCTTAGTCATTAGTCTGTTAAGACAATTTTGAAAAGAAAGAGGAGAACAGAAACATTTTCTTTATTTGCTTAAAGCACTCTAACACAGGGCCAAAAATAGCACTTAAGGTTGGGCCGAAAGTACCACATTTATCTCTTCCCGTTATCCAAACAAGAACTCTGATGGATTTAAAGTTATATTAAAAGACTTACATAGGGAGAAAAAAATGCCATCCTACACTACTTTTATGTACTTTGTGGCATAAATTAACTGGCAATTCAGGAGTTTGAGTTCCCTTCCCCTGTGGTCAGAATCTGTCAGTTCACATAAAACTGTGCACGATGACCGGATGTTATAGAGAGAGACAAACAAGATGTGTCTCACTGATGCATCTGGGCAGGAAACCTTAAATATGGTTTTCTTTTCTTAAAAAAAGAAATCCCAGCCACATATGTTTTTATTTTTCTTTTCAACATTTGGTCTATCAAAACACAGGACATGTTACTGCAGGTAGCACTTCTCAGGAGAGAGTTTAAAAAGATTGAAAGGGCCCTAAAATTCTTTCACAAATAATTCAGATATTTTAATCTCCCATCGTTTTCTAAAATATACTTATTTGCACTTTTTATGTACAAGCTAGAATAAGTTAGCTAAAGTTTCTTAAAATTTTTGGAAAGTTATTTCTCTTCCAGAAATAGTTCGTTTTTTCCTATCAGCAGAATTTTATTAGCGAGGCCATGGAAATAGTCCTCTGGACTCTTGAGTTTCTCTGTGGACCACTACTTTTATTGCACCACCTTGCATTTTTAATATAATGTCTAATCTTTCTTCAAAGAAGTCAGGACTGTTTCTAAGAAAATAACCATCCTTCCTTCCAAGGTGTTTGTGAAGTTTGTAAAGGATAAAGGGATGATGAATGTTAATTGATTCTTCCTCTTAGACTGAGGCACTAAATGTTGACCCCCATTACACAGCCAAATGTGGAGTGATAGAAACTGTCTCTTGGTAGTCCAGGCTCTCCTTGCATTGCTCGTTTATCTATTTGGTCTCTGTATTATTTGGCTACCACTGGAGGTTAATGATTTTCCAAAGTAAATGATTTTCCAAGATTCCCACTTGCTTAGTAATAGTTGATCATGGTCAAATTATATTCTATGTAGGTTTCAGCACTAGTAAATAAATGGGTATAGAAACAGTTAACCACACAATAGAAATCTTTTTATTTCTGCTGGTCAAGATTCTTCTGGGAGAAGCAGTCGTCAGCACTTTAGTAGAGTTGTTTTTATTGAATCGAGCATTGGTATAATCAGGTGGAAGTGCTAGGTAAGGCAGTAATGGGACAACCTATCAAAGTAGTATTTTAACAGTATTTTTCAATACTTAGTGGACATGGTGAAAAAATGGTTTCTAGCAATGGAAATAGAATACAAATGACTTTATGTTTAAAATAAGGAATTTGTAGGAA
Source organism: Rhinolophus hipposideros (assembly GCF_964194185.1). NCBI lineage: Eukaryota > Metazoa > Chordata > Mammalia > Chiroptera > Rhinolophidae > Rhinolophus > Rhinolophus hipposideros. Next base: position 31,176,740 of record NC_138054.1, read on the forward strand.
TAATGGATGGGGGGAGGGGGGTTCACAGTATGAGGGATATAAATGATGAACGTCTAAGTATTACCTTGTCTTGTACACCTGAAACTGATAAAAAATAAAAATAAAAAATAAAAAAATAAAATAATAAAATAAAACAAAATAAGGAATTTGTAATACGCACTTATTACGTGCAAGTTTTGGAATTAAATAACTTTTTGAGAGGCATTTTAAATTATTTAAAATGTAAATAAAATAAATCACTCCTTCCCAGTAAATGTATCAAATCCATGAATTATTCAGATTCAGAATTTCAGCTTCAAGTGCCTGAGAGATGACTGGTCTCAGCTATAATTGTACTAAAAAACATATATACCACAAAAAATGAAATTGAGTTAGAGATAAGGTGTAGTTTTCCTCCATTTTGACCCAAGGGCAGAGTTTTCTTCAGCAGATTCCCATTTGGTAAGTTCAATTTCTGTTTTACTAGATATATACTAAGTTATATATAAAAATCTCAGTTAACTGGCACTGGGTTTCCAAACTATTGAAGACAATGTTTTGATGACCCTTGAAAGCTAGCAACCCTGGAAAATGCCTAGCAGGCTGACCCCTTACTTTAGCTAGGGGTGTGATATTATCAGCTCTATGAGGTCTCATAAACGTGTCTTTATGAGAACTTTTTGAATGCTATTAATCTGTGTCATCATTAGAGGGACATGGGAGCAATTCCATTTCAGTCTTAATTCTAAGAATTACTTCTGAGCAATTTGTCCGTTTTTACCTTTTAAACACTACGAATTGGGCAACTGATTAGATTTCTCTTTTAGTGTTTGTTAACTAAAACATTGAGCCAAATTAATAACCTATTCATCGAAAACTTACAGGCCTTTACGGGTAAAAAGAAACCTTTTTAAAAGTAACTGTATTCCTGGCTTAATTTTCTGTTCCTACCATTGTTTTTCTTTCCTACTTTGACTTAAACTATCTTGCTTTATTTTAGGGATCCTCATAAGCTGCCTCATAATCCTTTCTGGAATGAGAAGAGCTATATATAAATAAAGTCACCGCAGTGTCTAACTTAGAAAGAACTTGTTCATTGGATTTGCAGAAAGAGAACAGAGTTCTGAGGGAACAGAACATTATTTCCTAAGGGTTGAGGGAGGCTTCCAGGGAAGGGAAGCAACAGTTTGGGCTTCTGCTCAGCAGGGAGAAGGGGAGCTCACTGAGCGACAGAGAAAGACTCTGAAATTGAAGCTGGCACAGACAGATGACACACTTGACCTATTTCGCAGTTCTGCAGTGGGTGGGCTCTTGGAGATGCAAAGCCATCAGATAAGTTATTGCTGGAAATACTTGTGGAAAATTGTTGTGTGCCTCACTTCTAGTAGCATCTAGTCTTCTATTCATTTCTACTGCTCTCCAAGACATACACAACATACACTGGGGGTGAGTTATAGTGATTAACCAACACAGCTGGTTCATGATCCTCCTTCTCTGACATTTCCCTTCCCACTGACAGCCTGGTCATACTACCTGTTCTGTCTCCCTGCTAAGAGCAGACTGAATGCAGTGTTGACCCCTGACCCAGACTCACTCCCCTGTGAAGGTGGAGATGGGACGAAGATGCTAGCTGTCCTCTGTTCATCGCTTGAAAAATGTGTGAGCCAAGAGTCCAATTCTGCCGTAGCTCTGCTTATCCACAGAGCAGAGAAAACTGATCTGCAGTGAGAGGACAAAATAAAGCAGGGAACGTAAAGAAGCAATCAAGGCTCCATTGGAGTCCCAGTGCTGGGCTTCCTGATCCATCCCTCAGGAGGCCCAGCTAGAGTTCCTGACTCCCGTTTCCTTGTCAGTATTGTCTGGCTACTGTGGTTGAGGTAGCTCAGGGAGCTAGAGCTGAGTTTGCAGAGCTAGAAGTGGGAAGAAATGAGATAAAAGTTGTAAACAGAGGCCATTTGCTGTTTAAAAGGCAATGTTGTGTAGGAGTGAAGGGTGTGGCCTGTGAAGCTAGCCTGCCAACTGTAAGCTGCATGGCTCAGGGAAAGGTACCTCACTGCCCTGTGAGTTAGTTTTCTCACCTGTAAAACCAGATAATGGTACATAACTCTCAGGGCTATTGTAAAGATTCAATGAAATGGTCTATGTAAGCTGAAAATAGTGTGTTTGGTAAATGTTAACTACTGATTGTATCATGAGGCCTTAGTATGCCATGATAGGAAACAGTGTTCCTGTGGCATCTACGTAGTTCCAAAGTCAAGTCGATAGCTAAATAGTACTGTCCAAACAGAAGCAATTCTGGGGCTAGCAAAGCCCCATGAGAAGGTTATACCTGCAGCCACATTGTGTTTGTCCACAGTCACCTGAATTTGTGTTTTTATAGAGTCAAATGTTCTGGTCTTGTCTCTCAAGAGGAGATACTTTTATAAAAATCATACCTTATGTCATTAACTGGCAATTGTCTAATTCATTGTATCAGTGAATATATATGTTGCTCATAAAAAAAAAAATGCTACATCATCTATTACTATGGTTTTGTTCTGAGAGATTAAAGTAAACTAACAACTTTGTTTGTGGCTGGATCTGGTTGGCTGCAGTTACTTGTGGTCCAGTGGGCCTAGGAGTTCATCAGTCATGCTCCTTGACAAGAATACAAGCTGCAGTAATTCTCTTTGCAATGAAGTAATGTTATGCATTTTAGATTGTATGTGGCTTTAATAGGTTTTTTTTTCATTCCAAATAAACATATGGAAATGGTCTGTTCAATGTATTTTGCTGATTAAACATAAGTAACTGTGCTTTTAATAAAAGCTGAAAATAACCTGGTTTATGCAAAGAGAATATGTATGAGTGATACAGGAGCATGTTCACATGTAGCAGTGGAGTCAATTCTCATCCATGGTCTTGAGAGGCTCTTCTATGTTGACTGGTTTCCTTCACAGGAGAGCCACCTGTTTGCAGCAGGTACCAAGATTTGACCTCCAACTCTTCCACTTTCCCTTTGAGTTTGGCATGTTAGAGACTATATTTCCCAGTCTTCCTTTTGCTTAAGTGTGGCCACATAACTGAGTTCTGCCCCATGAGAAGGGAGTGACAGGCATGTGTGCAATTTTCAAAAAAAACACTGCTTGTCCTCTACTTCCTCTGGGAGTGGATGTGGTTATAAGAGCCAGCTTTGATCAGGAAGGGCAGGCTTCACCCCAGGGGACATGGAAACAATAAAATAGAAGGAACCTTGCTTCCTAGATAAATCAAGTAGCAGAGTCATTACCCCATCCCCATTCCCACCCCCCAAATCACCCAACAGCTTAGACTTCCACGTGAGAGAGAAATAAACTTCTGCTTTGCTGAAGCTATTGTCACGTTGATTTTGTTACAGCAGCCCTACTCTACCCCAAATAATAGAGTCCAAAATGCCTTGTTTTGTAGTGAGATGTAGGTGTGAAGCAGACATCACACTTCTCATGTTGAAAGGAGGATGTTGGAGCAGAGTGATCAGAGAGCTCCCATCAGTGAGCACAGTCACCTGAAAGAAGATTCTAGAACAGAGCTCTGTCTGCCTTATTACTGCATCCCTATTATCTGGAGCAATACCAGGCACATAATAAATGCTTGTAGATTATTTGTGACTAAATGAATGATGGATTTGAAGCAAGCCAGACAAGACATGCCAAGAAAGTGGGGAAACTAAGTACCTAATATAAAAGAAATAAAATATGGGAACTTTAAGCAATGTAAACAAAAAAGGGTATGCAGATAATATTAGCTTTAATGAGTTAATGCCTGGCACTGTACTACAAGTTTTCTTTTCACATTTAATCTTCAGAAAAACTCCTTGAAGTAAATATTATTACCCTCATCTTATAGAAGAGGAAATTGAGACTTGGGGAGGTTGTGGCTATTTCAGAACTTTGTCAGGATTTTAACTCAGGCCATCAAATTATGCTGCATGTGAATGCACTCAAATGTATTCCTAAACCCACTGGAAAACCAGTAGATGAAACCGGCAAACACCTTCCTAGGGCATTTAAGGATGAGATGGGTTGTTTATGGCAAAAGGGTGATTATGACCTATAAAGAGATGTTTAGGATTGAGAGGAAGAAAGTTACCCTTGTAAATATGGTGATTTTTGAAAAATACTTTTTATACAAACCTCTTAGGGTTTTTGGTAAAAATACTGAAGCAACTTGGTGTATAGAAAGCCAGAATGAGAATAGGGCTTCTGTGTGACCTTAAGTAAATTCTTTGAATTCCTTGAGGCTTTCTTGTGTTTCTCCAAAAGGACTAGACCAGCGGGCAGCTCAGGTCACAGGTGGTTCTAAGTCATTGTTTTGCTGTGATCCCTGATCGGCTTTGGGAAGGACATTAGCTGAGAGTAGGTTCTTTTAGGCTTTTACAAGTCATATGCCTACTTCTTTGACTGGTAACCAGAAGTTCAGAGGCATAAACTTGTGGTGAGCAAGGCGGCACCTAGAGAAAATGTGAGAAGTCCAGCAAAGTTGATCTAGATGCTTCCTCAATTTCCAGTTTTTACTCTTTTCTTGTCTCACCTCCTTCCTAGTCACCTCCAGACTCCTAATACCTTTCTCCCACTTGTTTACACTGCAGAATTTTCTCATGGAGTTTCTTAGAACAATTTTCCATGGTGTTCTCCTCCCTCAGATGATGCCCAAGCTTTCAGGCATTTTCAAATCTATTCCCCAAGCATCTGAATTTCACTTTCAGCATTCCCCAGCTGCTGGCTAAGTAACTAGTTGGTTGAGGAAACTAATCAGGGTCCTATATGTTGGCTAGTTTCCTTTACAGGAGAGCCACCTCTCTGTTTGCAGCAGGTACCAAAAGTTGACCTCCAGTATCCACTTTTGCTTTGAGTTTGGCATGGGGATACTGGTTGATAATAGTCTAATCTCGTCTTACACAACAAGGGACCATTCAGGGACTTTGCCCCAAGAATCTAATGGGGCAGGTATAGATGAGCTTTTGGGGTTTGCATTAGCAAGTTATATTTAAGACCAGATGTGAATGAAGAACTTAAATCTACTTACTATCAGAGAGTGTACTTCAATTCAAGCCAATGTAGCAATTATTAATTAAATGTGACTGTGTGGCTGGGGTTGAACATTTTTTCACTCTCAGCTCTAATTCAACTCTCAGAACAGTTCCAACAAATGTAGGATTCATTTCTAGGATGGGCTTCTGCACTCAACTGCTGCTTCTTTTCCAAGTCTGGTAACCTGGGGAGTATAATCTAGAAAGAAAACCAAGATCCCCTTTGCTCCTCTCTGTCTTTAATCTGAAATAATTCACAAGAGATCAGCCCCGTTTTCCATTTCACAGACTTAACATGAGCCCTCTTAGAGCTCCAGAATCACAAGCAATTCCTAGGGGAATGTGCCCCTGATATCAAAGGACAGAGAAAGGAAGAGAGCACAGAGATGAAGAAGTAGCATAGTTGCTTATATCAGTGTGTATAATAAAGATACACATTTCTTTGGAAGTAGGGAATTGTAACATCACGATAAATGCCACACTGCATTTACACATTAATTGCCACTGAGAACAAGGTTTAAAAGTATTCACCTAGATGACTATTTTGAACTGGGCTTTGAAGGATGAACAAGAGTTTGCCAGTTGAAGTAGTAGGGGAATTCCAGGCCCAGAAAGTGCATGAGGAAGAGTCCACAGGTATCAGCATGCATGAAGCATTCAGGAAACAGCATGGAGTGGGGTGGGGCTGGAGCATAGGATACATGGGTCTAGAGCTGGGAGGTGAAGTGGAAAGATAGGATAACTAATAACAGAGCTTGTGTACTTGGCCTGAATAAATTGAATAAATGAGAGTAAATGGGAGTGAGTCTGGACATTTTCTGGGATCTAGGAAGCACTAATACTGTATGGAAACCTGATGAGAGAATCTTACAGTCGTCAGGAAATATAGACTCTAATCCTGGTTTTGTCTAAATCAAGACTATTCCCCATGAATGATGTAGGAACTGGACCAGGTGACTGACCCTAAGTACCTCTCTGCCTTTCTCTATTGTTAGGAATGTCAGACAGAAGCTCACATAATTCTGTAATAGTGCCACCCCTGCACCCAGGAAGTGGTGAGGGGAACTGTTATTGAGTTACCATTATTGGCTTTTGCCTGAGTACCTTTATAGTAGTGACTATTTTATTTTATTTCCTTCTGTAGCTCTCGAGGAAATATTGGCCAAGTCAGAGTCTTACGCTTCTTTATTAAGAAGCGTTGGCTTTTTATTAAAGTATATGACCTCAGTCCAAAAGCTTTGAGGAAGGTGTGTGTGTGTGTGTGTGTGTGTGTGTGTGTGTGTGTGTGTGTGTGTGTGTAAACCTCCTCTATGTCTTGGAGTTACTCAGAGATTTAAATTGAAATTCCTTCTATTGCTTGGCAATATTTGTGTCATCTGTTTTGGGTAAGGAAGGATGAAGAGAGGTGCAACTGGTGTTGTCTTAGCAGACACAAGACAACTAGAGGCATTAGATGTTTATACAGACAATCCTAGGGTTGTCACCAAATCCATCTGTGAGGAGCATACTTCATAGAGCAGTCACTGCCATGTAGGGAAAGACTGTGGCAGTTGGGCTGACCTGAAAGAGAATCCCAGCTCCATCCATATTAGCTGTTTGATTTGAATGAGTTGCTTAACTTTTGAGAGTCTCAGTTGCCTCATCCTTAAGATATTCCTTTATAGGGTTACTATTAAGAGAAAATGATGATCAAGTATGTGAAAATGCCTGGCTCGTTGCGTAAGTGCTCAGCCAATTGTAGAATTATGTCTTCCCACTGAGTCATAACTAGCCCCCAATACATCTCACTCAGCTTCCTTTCTTTAGAATAAATCATCCCAGCTCCATAAACTAAGTCTTATTTCCCAGCCTCTTATTATGTCTGTGGCTGTTTGCAGACCTCGCCTTTGGTTTTTTGGTGACACTAGAGAAGAGCCCAACCTTTTAAGAGCTGACAGCCACAGACACATGCCCATTTGTCTCATTCTCACCCATCACACCCTTTCCACTTCCAGTATCCTCCCTCCTCCTGGGACATAGGCCAAGCTGAGGAACTCTTAGCCACCACCCCCACCCCTTCCCAAGTTGGGGTGATGACTAGTCCTCAAGCAGCCACTCCTGAGACAGGATTTTGGCAAGGTGTCAGCTGCTACCAAGATGTAAATCCTGCGCCTGCAGTTTCCCTATTTCTGGGGATGAGGCAGTCATACAAAGAGAGGAAGGGTCTCTCTGTTTCAAATCCATTTGTAGCATTTTAATTTCAGTAATGGATAGAATGACTCTGTATAAATTCTTTGCGGGTCCAACATTGATACCACCGCCAAACAATCCACTCCCCACCCAATGTATAACTAATGCAAAACCAATGCATGGCTGGACTTCCAGTACTGGACAGTAACTCCAACTGGAACCGAAGTGAAATATGATTTTTGTGCTAAATGTGTTTGACCCACAACTGCTGAATAATGACAAACTCTGAGAAAGTTTGCTCCATTACATAAAAACAATCATTTGCCTGTGTAATTGTTATATTTAACAAACATTCGAGTGCCTATTGTGTCAGTATGCTATTGTCAATATATCAAGATGTTATTCTTAGAGACTTAATGTGTGTTATCTCATTAAGTGAGCATATTTGTCATATTTACAATATAACTAAGTTGATACCATTGTTGTCTTTTAATCTCTCACAATATTATTGACTTTCCACAAACATCAAAACCGAGGCACCATCATTTATGCCTTTCACTGGAGTAGAATCAGATCCCATAAATGGAGTCTGAGATCCGCTTATTATTTACATGTAGCATCATAGCCTTCATGGTAACTGAATTTCAAGTTAGGGTAATGATTTAGTGACTCTATCCAAACATTTTAGAATTCCAATTAGTACTCGAATTTCGGTAATACTTATTCCTTCGACTTAACAAAATGTTTGAGTGCTAAGAATGTACTTAACACCTCTTTTCACTAACTCCTGTGCTTTCCAGAATGTTTGTAACATTGATATGGTGGTGGTCACATTAAGATGAGATTCAGGGATGGGAATTTTCCACAATAGAAACCAAAAAAATTCCTGGCTTTTGTGTAGATTCTGGCTCTTATAATCATATACCACTAAAATTTGTCATAAAGACTAGCAGGGGACCTACAAATGTGGTTGGTTGGCAAAATTTGATCTGTAAGAGAAAGGTCAAATCAAATTTTACTTGAAAACTTCAGGCAAGAAAACTGAATTGGGAAAGTCTTTTTTGAGACAGAGTTATTAATGTGTTTAAATTCCACCGCAAATTTGCATTCTCTATTGTTATACTATTATTATGCTTTCTTGAGCTTACTTTGTGATTTCCTGGTGCAATTCAGTTGGTAATTGGATTACATTTAGGTAATGCATTTTCTAATTATTTCAGTGTACATCTGAGTACAAGGAAATGTGAAGAAGCTGAAAAATCTGAGTCATACAATATTAGACTCTTAACTTGAAGCTTTTTAGTCCACTTTTTAAATTCAGACTGACATGTCTCTACTCAAAATTATATATCTTTTAAAATAATTCCTGTGCTTTTCTTTGTCACTCTTACCCTGAAAATGGAGGGTAAAAAAAAATTAAAAAAAAACACACAAAAAGTCTCTAAAATAATCATTTGATTAATGAACAGAAGAATGAATTTTCTGAGTTCTATGCAGGAATTGTGGGGTTAACATGAGTCACGGTGCCATTTCTGGAGGTCATTGGTTCTGCTGAGTTTTTCTCGAGTGAAGAGCACATGCTTGGGGCTGCTCCCTCAGCACAGACATGATGTAACATGTCAGGACTGGGAATTGTTTTAAGGGGGGTTCTTTGCATTTGCGCAAATGCTGATGATCACTTAACTACTCCTAAGCCAGATCATCTATAGAGGGGAATTTGATTCAAGAATGTCCCCTTCAAATCACTAGAAACTTGGACAGTATGAATGCGTTGTCCTGCCTGTGACAGATGCTAACTTGACAAGACCTTTACTTTCTACTATTTCTCAACACCAGAAATTAAATGAAATATGCTAGCCAGGAGATACTTCTCACCACCTCCTTGTTCCCACAGCTTCTTCTTTGTTTATTAAAAAGGGGCAAGGGGGCAGTTATTAAGACAGTAGCCAGAAATGGAATTTAGTTCTTGACTTTTTCCGATCTATTGTGTTGAACTAGTTAATTTTTTTTCTTTTTCTACCCAAATGAAAAATTAATTACTAATCTTTGCTGAAGCTGTCTAGACAATGAGTTGACTGATAACCAAACTGGTTTTCTCCTGACATATTTTGTTTTCTCCTTTCTCATAACCAAACCTTTCAACAAAATACAGTTCCAACTGTTAAAAAGTACAGTTCTTATCACAAATGCCATATGACTTCATACACAGAATATGAAAAACATGATCTTTGGTTTTTATATCTTGTAATTTAACTAAATGTAGGGGGATTTAAATGGCAGAGTCCAAAACTCTGAGATAGACTCATCCATGGTTTTGGCCATAAAGTATTCAGGTAAGCCAAATGAGGAAATTTTGCAGATGTATCCATCAGGGTTCTCTAGAGAAATAGAACCAATAGGAGGTGTATACACACACACACACACACACACACACACACACACACACACACACACACACGATTATTGGGGCTGGAAAGCCTGAAATTTGTAGGGCAGGCCAGCAGGCTAGAAACTCAGGCAGGAGTTGATCTTGTACCCTTGAGGCAGAATTTCTTTTTTTCCAAGAAACCTCAGTTTTTGTTCTTAAGACCCTCAACTGATTGGGTGAGGCCTGCCATATTATCAAAGGTAATCACCTTTACTTAAAGTCAACTAATTGTAGATATACCCACAACAACAAGATGCCTTCACAGGCAACACCTAGATTAGTGTTTCATTAAATAACTGGGTACTGTAGCCAGGTTGATATATAAACCTACCCAGGTTGATATATAAAACTAACTATATGGCAAGTATGGTAAAGAACTATATGGCAAGTATGGACTCAGATCACACTGCTTCATGCCTCTGTGCCCTTGTACAATCTGTAACCAACATCTGGAATATACTCCCTCATGTCCATTTATTTTTTGAATAAGTTTTCTCCTTATTCATATTTCACCCCCTTACTAAAGTATGGGGCCTAGGGTTGAAAAAAATTGAAAGATTCAAGAGCTATTCAGGAGGGAGAATCAATAGGACTCTGTGATTAATGGATTTTAAAAGTGAGCGGGAAAGGAAATGTAGGATAACTCCAGGTGCCTTCCTTGGGCAAGGTGACTGATGGTGTTATTTGTTGGTGCAGAAAACGGAGAAGAAAAATAGACTTGGCAGAAAAGATGACCACTTAAGTTCGTATACTGAGTCTGAGCTGCCTGGGAGTCATGGTGAAATGTGTAGAGGAAAGATAGTTCTCAGGACGGAGATCTGAATTCAACATACAGATCTGGAATGTATCTTATGTAAATGAGAGCTGAAACCATGGGAATGGAAGGACTCACACAGGGAATCACATGGGAAAAATATCAGCAGTGAAGAAGAAACAGTCAGAGAAAAGTGCCTTTGGAGGAGATTGAGAAAGAATTGTCAAAGAAGTAGAAGGAAAATCAGGAAAATGTTGTGTCACAAAATAAAGGCAACCAGTCAGTGTCAGATAGAACAGATAAGTCAAATAAGGTGAGGTCTAAAATGCTGTTCATTATAACTAGCAATAAGGTCATTGGTGATCTGGGAGAAAATATATTTAATGAAGTGGTAGGGGTGGAAGCTAGAGTGCAGCAGGATGAAGACTAGATAAGATGTCAAGAAGCGGAAGCAGCAAATGTAGGCAGGTCTTCCATTGACAAACACCCTCTTGGTGTAAATAGATTAGTTTTGGGGTTCTAGCAGTCTGGATCCAATCAGGACAGTAAAGCCACACAGTGATTTAAACATGAAGATTAATAGAAAGGATTAATATTAAATATGATAGTAGAGTAACTTTAAGATATGAGAATTCTTTTTATGGTATCTCAGGGCAGAAAGAGATGGACAAGCTTAGAAGGGGACCCTCTCTCTAAGTCTGCAGTTCACGTCTCATTGAAGAATGTGTAATTGAACCCACTGGATGGCAAAGAAGTTGCTGGCCTGCTTGTCAGTGCTGTTCTGCAGTCATAAGACAAACAGGAATGAACCCCCTGGAGTGCAGGCAGGGCTGTCAAGCCACATCTGGTGGCCAGTGTGTGGGCATGCAATTGGAGTGGGACACTTGGCCTCCTGAAGCCCAAAGAAGACTGGTGTCCATGGGGAGAAATGTGAGGCTGGGAGAAGCACAGCATGGAGAGGACTGTGGGAGACACTCTGGGAAGGGGGGTGAGTACAGACCATCAGGGAGCCAGGGCTAACAGCAAGCCTGGAACATAGGTTGTTTATATGGAGAGGGCATCTAGGAGACGGTTACCAGCCAAAGCTGGAGCTGCAGTGTTCCTGAGGGACAGTGCCTTAGGGGTGAGTGTCTGGGGCCAAGTACCACCAGATGTCCTCGCACCTACACTGCTGATCAGATCACCGTGCTACAGCCAGAAACCTCAGGAGAGCCCCTTCCTCCTTCAATGCACCTCCAATGCTCTCTACTGAGAAAGCTTAACATCCTGCTTTTTTTTAGCAAAGAAATGCTTAAAGCAGTTCTGTCCATTATCACAGAGGATATATTTGAATGGTGAATTTGAAGCCTAGAGACAATCAATTGATATTGTCCTAGAGGCCATGCAACATGCTCCTTTGTTTATCGAGGACCTTGCTTTCCATCTCTGGTAAAGATGAATGAGATAAGATTAAAGAAGCACTAAGTTGGGAGACCACAAATTTACAGCTGTTCTGATTTGCAGAGTTGTTTGCTTTCTAAGCAGTTTAGTCACTTTGGTATCCCGATAAAGAATGCAAATATAGCATAGACCTATATTTGGGTTTAGTTGATAGGAGTTAAGAGGGAGATCTAAGCCTTGTACAAAGATCTTCAGTGAAAGAGAGGAAATTGCCAGGACAAAGTAAATGACATTAACAAGGAGGGAAAGAAGTGGGACAGTGGAATAATGAGCCTCGAGAAGGGTGAGCTTTTACTAGAGTGGGGAGGATCAGTGGTTTGGAAGCAACTGAGGGAAGTCAGGAGGAGGCCAAGATATAAGGAACTTAGCATAGGAATAAAGGATCCAGAGACCATAGTAGAAGGGAAGGGTTGGTCAGTAGCAGATTGTACCTGAGGTGAGGTGTCCCATAGCAGTAAGAGCCTAACAGGGAAGGATGCCTGACCTTTTATTAGAGAGCTGAGGAAAGCGTGGATGACAGCGACTCACCTCAAATTCCCTCACTTTGCCACAAGGTTTTTTGGTATTTGAAGTGTATTTCTGGTCTCAGAGATATGAAGAGGGTGGCCACAATGCTTGCAAGAGTGCAGCGAATGTCCCATTCAGGGACGGGCTTTCTCAGTGTTCAAAGTGGTCAGGGTCCTGGTTGGAAATCCAGGATACTTGGGAAATTTTTAAAATTGATTTCTTTGTTTTAAGTTAGACATTCTTTCAGTATAAGAAAATGTAACTATGTTGAAGAAACTTTGGAATGAGAGAAAAAAGGAAAAAATAATAATTCTTACCTTAATATAACAATTTAGGAGTTTTTCCTTTTAGGGTATTTTTGTGTGTTTTTTTTTCTGTGCACATTTTTAAATGTTGCTATATTCTTAGTGATATCAATTTTATATCTTTTATTCTAATAAATCATAAATATTCTTCATGTAGCTACATGGTCTTCATAACTGTAATTTGAAAGGTTTGTATAATAGTCCATTTGCTGTGTGCATTATCATTTATTTGTTTCTCCATTGTTGGATGGATTTTCTCAGAATTGTTAACAAATTGCTCGAGGAACTATGATTTGTGAACATGACTATGTAGGACTATTCATTTCTGTGCCAGTGTTTTTGTTTTTGTTTTTTTAATTCTAGTTTTAGTTTCAAAATCATAGCTATTCATGAAAAGTTTCCTAGGTTACATTTTGAGTTCAATATGTCTTTGATGACGTCACAGTGGAATGTCTTTTGTTCAAGAGACAGGCACACAACTCTGTCTGGTGTTTCTTTGACTCAGCATCAAAGGCACTTATGCGTTTGGTCTTTTATAAGTAAAAAATAAAGGAAGAGAAAGGAGCTCAATGTCCTTAGAAATAACACATTTCTATAGTGGCTATAGATCTGGAAGCTTATTCATTCTGAGCATTTCTCACAACACTCCCATGCCTACTTTCCACAATTCCACTGTAGCTGCTTCTCTCAGTGTTTCAGTTCTCACCTGCACAATTGGATAAATTATTAAAGTGGAGTAAAATAAACTTATAAGTGTGGCTTGGGATGGATTTTCTAGAAACCTAAGCATCTCTAGATAGCATCTCTAGAAACCTAAGTTTTAAGGTAAATAAGTTTTTTGGCAGGAAGCCAGTTCCTGAGGAGACTGGATATTCTCACAGGAGAACTGAAGAACAAGGCCGGGGACGGTGTGAGGAAGTCTGAAGAAATCAGTGCTCAATCAGTGACTCACTGGCGCTTAGGGCCCTTAAGCTCTGGGTCTAGAGACAGGATTGGTCTCAGAATCTGGAATACCACCATGCCCACTGGTGGCAGTTAAGTGAGCTTACCTGTAAGATAAGAAAATGTATGTTAATAGAACCAAGTAAATAGTCGGTCTTTCCATTATCACTCTAAATCTAGAGCTTTGTTGGGGATGTGCTGGAGCTGACTTATGCTAGATCTCAAGAGCCAATTGTTAAATTTTAAGGACTTTTACAGCTGGTTGACTCATACTGGTAGTTTGAAATCAGTTATCATGGGAGTACTTACACCACATAAGTCAGCACCATAGAATTATATCAGAGAAATGCTACAAATAAGGACTCCCCGCCACTGCCAGAAGAGCTGGTTGTTAAATATTTACCAGCACATCTCTGCTGGCACCTCCACCTTTATCAATGGTCAACTACACATTTTCTCTTTTTATTGGAGTCAACCTCTCTGAGCCTCAGTTTTCTCATCTATAAAATGTGAAACCCAGAATTTAGATCTGAAAGAGATTTTAGAAATTATCTAGCTCAACTTTTTTATTTCATGGATGCTATTAGCTCTGACTAGAAGGTGATATGTTTTTTTCTCAGATACAGAAGCCATGGGGGAATCTATCAATTGGGAGGATAATCAGAATGGCCCACTCAGTCTGAAGCAGGATTCTTGGCACTTGAATCCTGAGGTTTTGCAGAACTTGTCATGTTTTCACAACTCATGATGATGGGCCAGGTAGAAACAGGAAATCTAAGTCTCGGAGTGAAGGCCTGGACTGGGAACCCAGGTCGGCCAACGGGATCAGAGGAGGCTCAGTCATGTATTCCAGGAAGAAGCAGGTAGATTCCTGTGGTTTGATGGGTAGTGTAGTATCTGATAGATTGAGGTAGGAAAAGATAAGTTCCAAACGCAGGCCAAAATCAGGGTTTTCATGCAAACAAGTGGGACAATCATTTGGCAAATCCAGGCAGGAGGACAGTAGATATCAGGGGGAAAAAAATCAGTTTTCATAAATTGATGCATAAGTTCAGGGAAAATAAGTCTAATCATTGATACCACTGGACACTTCAGGGTCCATTTCAAATTGCCTGCCACATACACTACATATACAATATCAAAGCTGGCCTGTGCCAGTATAAGCTTCTAGAATTGAGAGTCCATTGTGTTCTTTGCCTTCATGATATACTGCCTCTGTAACCAGGGAAATGGTTTAATTCCTGGTCCAGAAAGACCCTTGAAAGAAAGCTTAGGAAAAAAAGTGGGGAAATATTCTTTTTCCCCTGGATTCTTCTATTCTTTTTATAATATGTTGACCTCTACTGTGCTTTTTCTTCATTCCAGTCAATGTTGATTTTGATTGCAGAAATCGATCTCAGAATTGGCTTGCTGCCTAAAGTTGACTCTAACTATGTTCACTAGCCATTTTTTACACACTAATAATTAGAGGAACAATTAAATCCTGTTTGGATTGAGAAAATCCCTTTTCATTTAAGTACAAGGAAGCAGCTGAGGGACCAGAACTCTTTTAGGTACTGTGATCAGAAGAGGACTGGCATAAGACAAGAGGTCTCTGGGGAACAGGGACTGATGAAGGAGGGCAAAATTGAAGCCCAGTTAGTGAGAACTCAAATTTTTAATTCAGAGGGAGATTCAGAGATCCCCTTGATAAGAGGCAGCACTACCCCAAGAACACACAATGAAAGTGAATCTCCAGGTGGTATGGATTTGGGAAAACACCATGCACTGCATTATTACAGAGGAATTGGTTTAGAGTAGTCTCATTTTTCTAGTAAATAAGTAATGGAAGAAAGATGTTATGTCCACACACATCACTAGTAATAGCTAATTAATATTGTTTTCCCAGGAAACAGGGTCCATTAGTCATAGTTTAGTCATTCTAAGTTCTCTAATAGCAATGTCAGAATTCTCCATCTTATAAGTCTGACACAAGAAGACTGTCTTTTATTTTAAAGTTTATTTTACATATAGCTTGTATATGATTTCTTCAGTGTTTGGAAGGTTTTCCCCTGTGCCATAATTTATGCTATTTTTTGTCAGTGTCATCTTTATTCCCTCCTTATTTCCAAGTTCATAGATCATATATTTATTTGGAATCCCATTAATTTCTGGTACATGGTTAAGTTATCCACATGCCTGATTAACCAGTATTTGGAAAATTAGTACCTAAAATAGTTTATGATTTTTTTCTTGAGTTTAGTTTGTATTAAGAGAATTTGACTCGCTATAATTTAAATGGTATTTGATGAATATTTATTAGCTATTTTACTACCTAAACCATACATCAACTGCAATAGTTTTTTTTCTAAGAAAACTAATAACAGTTTCTCACAATGTTTTACTTTTCTGCATTATGAGACGCATTTCATATAAGCTGCTTTTGCATATTGATGAGATACAAAATGCATTATGAAAACATTGATATCATGGATATTTACATACTCAAGTTTTCCCCTCAGGATATCTACTCAATTATATGCATTATGGAAAATGCCTTTCAGCTTGTTCAATACTAGAAACATAAAATTTTTATTAGTAAGTGTCCCCGAGTTGATGGGAAAAAAGGGAATGGACTTGGGCCACTGGACACAAAGACTGTCCTACCATCCTATCTAGTTGGTCAGACTAAATCTGGCTGACCAACATGCTAATTATGAAAGATGCCATCTGTGATGTTCACTCAAAGAAACAAGATTAGGGTAAACTAATAAAGTTGAGATGAGGACAGTGCACAGCCCATAATTAGGCATAGGGTATTATTAGTCATGGGTGATAAAGGCAATGGGGAAAAATGTATGTATTAGTGGGAAAGAGGAAGGTACATGGCTAGTGTAAACTACTGCTGCCTACAGAGTTGAAACCATTTTGTCTTAAGAAAGCATATTTTATCTGGCCCTGTGGTTGTTGAAAAATTGGGAAATTGATTGCACTTCACAACTGATAGACTATGTGGAATATTCCAAATTGATGTAAAACAGCTGTTTGTGTGTTCCAATGCCAGCATCAAGGAGGCCAAGTAAAATTAAGATGCTCTGGCCTAAAACAAAGACATCATTGTAATCATTAGGATGCTTTTTGCACATTGTCCTGAAGATCATTGTGTAATTGTCTGACCCTCTCGATAAATTCTTCTCTACCACTGAGCCAGTTCTTTTGAGAAATTAAACAGCCACGTTTTAATCTGGAAAGACTGAATGACTTTTACAAAGCAGTAGTCATGTGAGGGAGACACCAGTGGTGGAAGAAGGGGTGCCTTTCTATCAATCCTGTTTGGTAGCTTTCTGGTGCCTTCTTCCTTCATCCGGTGGTGTCACAACATCTACAGCCGCTGTCCTTTGCCACCCTTGTTCATTTCCTGAGGATGTTAGACAATTCTGAACTGTTTGTTGTTGTCATTGTTCATATTTTACAAATGTTTCTTTCTACATCTAAACAGTAAGCCAGTTAACTTACTTATAGTCAGCCTCATTGATTCTTTTTCACAGCCAATTGAACATAAGCCCTTCTCAGGAAGATAAATTCTGGAATAAATTAAGATAATTGGGTTTAAAACAATCTTGGTCAGAGCAACCTTGCTCAAACAAACCTAGTCAGACTTTCCTTGCTTTCTGGAGTTTGAATTCTTCATTAATTAGAGTTAATGTAGGAATGTAAACTCCAAACCAGATGGATTTGTATGAGTACCGCATTCTCTAGCAGGCAAAGCATATTTGAACCTTTATCATTAATTTAGCTGTCCAGCACCTTTAAGAGGTTCTCGTTGTTTATTCAAAGGTTACAGGAAAATTGCAAAGATATTATTGATAAAACCACATGAAAAATCCACTATAAAGTTAATATTCAATTCAAAGTATTTCTACCCTCACATTTTAAAACTTTTTAGGGGAAAAATGGATCCTTTGTTTTTTAATCATCATTTTAATTTATTTTGTTTAATCAACAAGTGTTTGTGAAGTTTCCAGCAGATGCTAGTGAAGTGCTACCGAAACCAGGTTGCCATGGATAAAACGACAAGTTTTTGTACTAGTTTAAGATGTCTGCAAATCACCTCTCAGTCATCTGCCTTGATAAACAGGAATACTGAACTCAAAGTAATTCCTCCTGTTCACTGGATGTGCTGGGGGAGGGGGTTGCAGCCTTTGAGATGGACAGATGAAACTAATTTCTGTAACCAGGTATCAAGAAATAGAAGGTCACTGCCTGGGGAATGGGAGAAAGTTTTATCAGATTGAGAGAAGGAGAAGGAAATGAAGGTTGAACTATAGAGCTTTATCTTCAAAGTTAAAGATTTAGAGTTTGGTTTTGACTCAAGAGATAAGTACGGATCAAGATTTACTTCTGCAATTTTGGATCTATTGTAATCATGGACAGGCCTACAGAAGTTTCACCAGCAATTCCAAGGTTGCCACCAGGAAATATGGAATTGGGGAATGTGGGGACAGAGCCAGGAGTGCTGTTTCTAGGCTCTCGGCCTCACATGGCAAGGTGCTCACTCAGGTAGTAAATGGCCATTAACTGTGATTGGATGGCCATCAGCTCTGGCTAGTTGGCCATCAGCTGTAACCAGTGAGTCATTGGCCACAAGTATAACTGCTGTTGCTACACTAACAGAAAAATGGGGGCTAGCAAGAAGATGGTGGCTGAGCTAGCAAGCGCAGATTGCAGTTAGCAAGGGGAGTCAGTTGGTTGGCAGAAAAGTGGACAGCAGGTCTCACGTCGTGTGAATCCAGCCTCCAGTGAGACTATAGTGGTATGACTCCCCTACCTATGGCTCCGTGCGTGTTCCTTTTTGGCCTAGCCACATTCTGCGTTCTTATGTGGGGAGCAGGACCAGAGACCCTGCAGGCCATCCCGCACGACACTTCTCCAACAGCAATTCAATGCCCGCAAGCAGCAATTAGTTGATGCTAGTCTAAGTGATAGATACTTCTGTCCATTCTGGCACTCTCCAGCTTTTCTTGAATTACTTTTCAGAGAAATGTCTGTGCCTAGTCCCAGCTGCTTTTCATTCTCTCGTTGATAGCTCTTCTCCCTAAGTGAGTGCTACAATTCATAAAGGACTCAGATTCTTATTATTTAGGAAACCATATTTAAAGGACTAAGTAAAGACAGATTCCTCTACAAGGTCCCAGTACATAGTTAAAAAAGTGGTAAGTGTGGTGGGGTGGAAGACAAAGATGTGACATTTGCAAAGCCCTTACATACATCAGGAATTCTAAAAAGCACTTGTCATTTGCCCTCATATTTAATATTCACAAAACCTATATCAGTGTGGGGACAGAGCCTCAGAGAGCAGTTTTCAGGCTCTCGTCCTCACGTGGAGGGGTGCTGGCTCAGGTAGTAGATGGCCGTCAGCTGTAACCAGTGAGCCATGGGACACTAACTAATATAATTGCCATGGCTTTGCTAGCAGAAAATGGGGGCTAGCAAAAAGATGGTGGCTGGCAAGTGTGGATTGCAGTTAGGACAGCAGGTTGTGGACAGTGTGGCTCCTGCTTCCTGTGTCTCCAACCCAGCCGCCAGTGAGACTATAGTGGTATGACTCCCCTACCTACGGCTCCATGGGTGTTTCTATTTGGCATCACCGTGTCCTGCGTTCTTATGTGGGGAGTGGGAACTGAGACCCCTCGTGACTCCCTACATGACAATCAGTCAATTATCCCATTTTAGAAAAGAGGAAATAGAGACCCACGCTCACAACTTCTAAAAGGGAAAACTAGAATTTGAATCTAGATCTGCCCAATTCAGATGCTGCAGTGTTAGGAGGTAAAAGAAACGAGTGGTGAGAGAATGTTGAGTGACAACAAGATTACAGTCTGGACAAAATGGGTAAGAGTGGACTGATACTGTGTTCATGTCATAAAGTAAGCCTCTGCATTTCATCATTTGTATGCTAAGTACTTCAAGTTCAAATATTATTAGAAGATAGAGTTCTACAAGCTAAACAGTCCTGTGACAGAACACAAAGAGAATCTTACTTCCTAAGATTTTTCTGGAGAGCCTCAGTCTCAGAACAAACAACTCAGGATAAAAATGTAAGTTTGACCACAGAGATTCCTTAGTATGATATGCTGGATTTTTTTGATTTTTTTATTTAAAGGATCTTTGATCTCCTTCCCACTTCAGAAAAGCCTTTAAGTCTCCACAAAGAACTTCTGGAAAAGCAAGGATTTGGATAAGATCCAGCCTATTAATTTTGTCATTAATTCTAATGAATCACCCCCATAAAAGTGCAACTCTTTCTCTCTGCTTTTGATAATTATTAGAGATAGCAAGATTTGTGATTAAGTATTTTAACCTGGAGTACAGTGGCTGCATTACTATCGTAAACACACAACGTGCTTATTGATCTCATGTACTAATTAAAAAGCTTGAAAAACCTGGGAAGGGAAAGTATGGTGCTGAGAACAGAGCACTCTGAAAGTTCTTCTTTCCGTAATAATAGCAATAGTGGTATCTAACACTTACTGAGGGCTTTCTGTATGCCAGGACTTTTCTAAGTGTTTCAAATGTATAACTCCCTTACTTTCTCATAATAACTGTGTGTGATAAGTGCTATTATTATCCTCATTTAACATATAAGGTGAAACAACTTATCCAAAGCCACACAGCAGTAAGTGGTAGAGCTGGGGTTCAAACCCGTAGAGGCCTCTTAACAACTATGCTATGTAAGAGCACCATTCTGTTTCTTTGGTTTCAGTTAATTAAGTCTTCCGGCTTACAGAGGTCACGTTTTCTAATATTTGGGAAGGTACCTAGGCCTCCCAACAGAAAATAAATTTTAAAAAAATTGTCAGAGCCCCCTAATTCCTTGGGAAGAATACCACATGATAGTCTAGATTTTTGTAACGGGCCAGATGGTAAATATCTTAGGCTTTGTGGGCTACATAGTCTCTGTCGTAACCACTCAACTTTGCCCTTACAATACAAAAGCATCTATGGACAGACAATATGTAAACCAAATAGGCATGTATATGTTCCGAAAAAAAACCCACTTTATTTACAGAGACCAACAGTGGGCACATTGCACCCAAACGCTGTACTTTGCTGACTCCTGATCCAGAGAATTGCTTTTCAATGTATGATCAGGAGCATCACCTCAGCACTTGTTAGAAATACAAATTCTTCCCACCCCAGACTTACAGAATCAGAAACTCTGTGGGGCCCATATTTGTGTTGTGACAAGCCTTCCAGGTGATTCTGTTTCATGCAATAGTTTGAGAACCGCTGATCTAGTGAAAGGAAGCTAATTGTTTTGAATATTAAATAGTGGAGTTGAGATTCAAACCAATGGCTGCCTGACTCCAAAATATACCTGAGCTAACATATCTCCAAAATGATCTTGGAAATCATTCTGCTCCCGCCTGCTGAATTTACAGTTGAAGGAATTAGGGACCAAATACATTAGAGAGCTTTATCCCAGCTTGTTTCTTATTGCTCCCAATTCAGTATTCTTTCCTTTGCACCATCTGGGAATTGCAAAGTGAACAAAAATCCCCCTCAAGCACTGTGATCACACCTGAGCATGGAATTTCAGGTACTGACTGGAATGATGGAAAGCTTCTACTCCTTCCAAGGAAAATCAAACAGGTTCCATGCTGCAAAGGCAGATGCTGGAATTTCCTAGTCGTTGTACCATAACTTGAGTCTATGAACATAGTGCTGGAATCATCCAGCCTCTCCCCAGTTCCCGGATGGAAAGGCACAGAGGTCATCTCAAACATGTGTTAAAGATTTAATGGAGAAGAAGGAGGAAAATATTTATGTATCTTCTGTAAATGCTAGAAATTACTCTGGCTACTTTGTATATATTAACACAAATAATCCTTTCAAGAACCAATGAGGTAAGATTTATACCATTGTATAGGTTAAAAACAAACTAACTAACTAAAAGGTAAAATAAATGTAACTGAATTAGCCAATGTCCTACAACTATCTGGACTCTGTAACATCAAAGCTCTTTCTTCCCCCCATGCTGCCTGCTGCCCACATCCTAGATGCCCACTACTACTTCATGTCTTCAGTTGTGTGTTCATAATTTAGGGAGCTGATCATGTGTTCTCTAAGATAATAGAAGTGTGATATCTCAAATAACACCATAGGTTTTCAGCAGAAAAGCTTTGTGTTCAAATTTTGATTTTACCTCAAAAGGAAAAATGTTTTTAATGCAAGTAAAATCAATGTGAACAAAAACAACTGATAAGAATGAATTTGAAGGGTATTTATTAACACTTATCAGAATTTGGCGTTTTGGAACATAATAAAAGATCACTTTGTTATAACATCTTTCCCTTCCCCCAGTTTCAATGTTTTCTCATACATAACACTTAAAAGCCCCAGCCAGAGACCCATAAAGCAATATTTTCCCCCATGTAATGGTTTCCTGCACATAGAGTTCAAAAACCTCGTCTCCTGGAAAACATTATAAAGAACCTCCGCAGTATTAGAATGTAACTCACACTCCTTAAAGATCAGTAACATTACTTAAACATATCCCCATGTTTAAAACACCTCTTCCTGTAGTTGTATTTCCATAGTTTATAAATATCATTCCCCTCCAAAATATTTAAAAAGGAAAATGAGGTGTGAAGTTCCTGCCTACAAACCATATTTTTTAAACAAAATCCAACTAAAGATGTTTTTGAAGCTTTGTTTCACAATGAACTTAAAAAATGGAGAAAAAGTGTCCCCCTCCACTTTCTATGTTATTGTATTCATTTTTGAGGGTCGCCATAACACCGTACCAAAAACTTTGCAACTTAAAATGACAGAAATTTATCCTCTAATTGCTCTGGAGCCTTAAAGTCCACAATCCAGCTGTGGGCAGGACCATGCTCACTGTGAAGGGCTAGGGAAGAATCCTAATTTGCCTGTTCCTAGCATGTGTAGTTTCTGTGTTTCCTTGGCTTACAGCTGCACTATTCCAGTTTCTACCTCCATCTTCATATAGCCTTCTTCCCTGTGTGTCTGTGTCTCTGTATCTGAATATCACTCTCCTTTCTCATATACAGACACCAGTCATTGGAGGTAAGGCCCACCCTAATCCAATATGCTTATAGCAAGTTGATTCTATTTGCAAAGACCCTATTTTCAAATAAAGTCACATTCTTGGGTATTGGGAATTAGGATTTTAACATAACATTTGGGGGGACACAATTCAGATAACTATAGTTACCAAGTAAATAAATATACCTATACATTACTTCAGGTATGAGAATAGACAAGTGTTTAAAAATCTTTGCTTATACAGGAACTAATTTCTTATTTTCTGGAAGAAAAACTTGGTGTATAGTCAGAAATTTGTTGAATAACCAAAGTATGTATATTTGTTGCATCTGGGTGACGTTTATGATGTTACAGTTTGCATTTACAAACTTTGTCATTCTTATTAATTTATCTCCTTAAAATTATGTAATAACAATAATTGTAGTAATAACTATATTTAACATCTCACTATGCCCAGCACATGTGTAATCTTTTAATCTTCACAGTGATCCTATGAAATCCATACAATTATTACCCACATTTTACAAATGAGAAAACTGAGACCCAGAGACATTAAGTACCTTGCCCATTGTCACACAGCTAAGTAGTAGGTGATGAGGCCGGGGTTTCCAAAGTTTTCAAAGTTGGCCAATATCTATTTTTTTGGTAAAGAATTCCTATTTCATTCCACTAAGTCAAGAAAATACCGAAGGACAGTTTGGGCTGAAGATGGTGGGATACCAACATGTTACCTTTCATTAGCGACCCCTCTGCCAAAGTAAGTGGAACAGGTATTTTTTCCTGGTGTTCATTCAATAACAAAGATTTGTCA
Source organism: Rhinolophus hipposideros (assembly GCF_964194185.1). Lineage (NCBI taxonomy): Eukaryota > Metazoa > Chordata > Mammalia > Chiroptera > Rhinolophidae > Rhinolophus > Rhinolophus hipposideros. Next base: position 31,200,170 of record NC_138054.1, read on the forward strand.
AGCACACTTTCCATGGGTTAAGCTCTAAGTTACATACCAGGAATGTAGATAGATAGTTGATAGATAGATAGATAGATAGATAGATAGATAGATAGATAGATAGATAGATAAGCAAATAAGTAAATACAATACAGACTTTAAAGCAGCCTACCCTCCAATGGTCACCAAGCTAAAGTATGTTAAATCATTATGAATTATTTCCCCTTCTGCTATAACTCAAAACAAACCATAGCACTTTCTGTTTGTCTCCATGTAATCAAAACTAGTTCAAATTAGTATGCATTCGTATAACACAAAGAGCAAACCTAAGAGAGTCAGAAACCGGTTATAGTGGGGAGTAGGAGGAGAGGGGAGAAAGCACAGGAGAAGTAGGGAAGGAGAGTGGAGAGGAGGACGTAGAAGGAGAGTGAAACTGATAAACTTGCAGCACCAAAATGTTCCTTCTGATGAGGACCAGTATTTAGCACATTTAGAAGGGAAACGAGGAATCAAATCACTGTGGACCTTTGGTTCAAGGTTGCAGCCCCATTAGCTGCCAACCATATATGAGCAATGCAATGGACTAGACACAAGTGGGAAGCTGTCCTACAGACTTATGCAGAAATGGACATGGTGTAATTTCTATTCGACAGTGACTATACCTGAATGACTGTCAGAAGAATTTTACATTCTAATCACCAATTGCCTTTCATTCTACAAGTGGTAAAACTGAAACTTCTCTAGTGGAATACTGATGGCTCAGAGTTGTACAAGGATAGTGTTTTTACTTTAGTTCCTGACAGCCCACTGAAAGACTGAAATATATTCATTATTATTGCTCATGTTCTTCCAGTTGTGTCAGCACCTTAGTTTTATATTTGTGGTTGGGTGCACTGGAGGAGTTTTACTTCTATGAGAACACATGAGGGGAACAGAATTATATCTAGCCTACTATAGCTGAGAGGTAATATTCATGAAAGGTGGAATAAAAAAAGAAAATTAGTTTCATTACAAGATTAAACAAATGCTCATTTCCCACTCAGATTAAATAAATAAATAAGTAAGTAAACAGCATGTCACTGTCAAAAAACTTATTTATTTTTTTTACTATAACTTTGATTCTAAGTCTAAAATAACTCAAGGAAGAGTCAAAATCAATGCTATTTATATTTACCTTTTAAATTTTAAAAAGTATACTTAAAGGTAATACAACAGGAAGGACTAGTTTGTGCATGCATAAATGGTGATCAATTTTAAATGTAAGTATTAATGAATGAATAAAACAATCACCATCTCTACCATCCTCTCTCACATCTTGTACGCAACATGAACAAAACCCGAGTCCTCATTCTTCCCAAACTTGCTCCTGATCCTAGATTTCCTATGGAAGTCAATGGAGCCATTATCATGTAGACATCTGAGCCAAAAATCAAAGTCATTTGATATCTGTGGAGGACTTCTGGTTTGGATAAGACTAAATAATTGGCACAGGACTAACCTGCCATAAACAACTATAAAATTAAATAGAATATATGAAGCAACTGTTTTCAGACATTGGACCACAGACAGCACAACACTAGTTTCTAAGACAAGAAAAGCTCACAAGGTGCGCCTCACTTTTGCTCTCTCTCTGGGGACAATTTCTTTACTGTGGCCCAGTGGGCTGGAATCAAAGCAGTGATGGAATACATTGGAATTGCAGCCCAATCAAAACAGAGAGGCTGAGTTAATTAGTCATTTAGCTGAAATGGCCATACCTTATGAGTAAGAACCACACTCTAGAATAAGACCTACATGACATCCATTTTAACAAAGACTCAACCTCCAAACTCTGTCTCCCCTGTAGAGATAAATATGGCCAAGTAATGGGAATTGGAAAACACCTTGTACTTTCTATAGAACCATGCTAACAAAGTATGAGACTAAGGCTACCCAAGTTCAAGTTGATGAGCCAGCAACTGAACTACTTCTAGAACAAAAATCACTCTTCAAAAGAAGGTGATAAAATCCAGTGTCTCCTCAATGAATCATCTGCAGAGTTTTGTATGCAGGCAGAAATTATTATGCATACAAAAACTTGCATTGTCAAGAAAAGAGCAGTTAATATCAACTAACCCCAAGACTGTTCACATGTTAGTTTTAGCAGATAAAGACTTTAAAGTAGCTACTATGAATATGTTGAAAGAATCAAAGGAAAATGCGTTCAAATAAGTAAAGAAATACATGGTCTCCATGAGGTAACAGATAAAGTATCTCAGCAGAGAAGTAAAAATTGTAAACAAATAAACAAACAAATAAAACAATATAGAAATTCTAGAATGGAGAATTAAAACTATAATTAAAAATTTACCAGCTAGGCTTCATGGCAAATTGTAGATAGCATACAAAAGAGCCAACGGCCTTGAAAAAAATCCAGGTATTTTTCTAACCTGAAGAACAGAGAGAAAAAAGTAAGAAAAATGAACAGTGCTTCAAGGCCTATGGAACAATATCAAGTGGTTTATCATATATGTAATAGAATCTGCAAAAATGAAGTGAGTGAAGGTAGGGAAGAAAATATATTTAAAGACATGATAGCTGAAATTTTCCTAAATTTGATTAAAAACATTAATTTATGTCCAAGAAATAAAGAGTATTAAATAAAGAAAAAAAACCCATAAAATTGTTGAAAAGTAAAGATAGAGAAAATCTGTAGAGTGAAAAAAGACTTGAAATACAGGAGAATAACGATACAAATAATGGCTAATTTATGAGATTCAATGGGGGTCAGAAGACAATGGAATAATATATTTCAACTGCTGAATGAAAAAAACCTGCCAATCCAGATTTTGAAGAATTTTAGAACTAATCTTCAAAACCTCTTATAATGAAGACCTGTATTATGAGAAATGATAAAGGATTTTCTTTAAGCTAAAGAGTAATGATGTAATATGGAACTCCAATCTATAGTAAGAAATGGAGAACACTGGAAATGCTAAATAAATGGGTTCATATAAAAGTCACTTACCATTTAAAAGAAAAATAACTTTTTAAAGTGAGGTTGACAGCTATGTAGGAGTAAAAAATATGACAACAATACAAAAGGAGGATAGGTAAATGGAGTTACACTTTAAGATTATTACTTTTGTGACATGGGAAGTATGAAGAGTCAGGTATAATGGGTGAAGGGTTAAAATATTAGACTATAAATAGTTTTTGATAAATGTGCATATTGTTTGTGCTAGAGAAATCATTTAAAAATTAAAAACATAAAGTTATACTTGAGAAGCCGATAGAAGTAAAAATAATATTAAAAATATTTAATTAACCCAAATAAAGGCAGGAAAGGAGAAACTGAGAAACAAAAAACTTGAAGGGACAAATGGAAAACTAATAGGAAGATAATAGGTTATCCATAGCAGTTTTATTGGAAATAACCCAAATGTCCATCAGTTAGCCAAGGGAACAATAAATTGTATATTTATACAATAGAATATACTCTGCGTCTAAAAGAAAAACTAAAGCACGCAACAATGGATGAGTCTCAAAAACAAATGAGCAAAAGCCAGACAGGAGAGTGATGATTGATTGTATGGTTCCTTTTATATGAAGTTCTAAAAAACGTAAAAGTAATTTATAGTGCTAGAAATAAAATCAGACGCTGCCGGGGGCAGGGGTGTGGGAAAGGATTGTAATGGAGCACGAGAGAACTTTCTACGGTGATGGAAATATTCCGAATTTTGTTTGGAGTGATGGATTCACAGGTGTATACATTTGTCAAAAACATCAAATGGCACACTTCAAATGAAGCAGTTTAAAAACCTAACTGTGGAATCTATTCTCTTCTGTTTGGTAAGTAGCAAATCCAGGCAACTTGATCCCATTCCAGGTTCTTTCTAGAATGTCATACTGATCCCATGTAACCACTTGCTGTTGGTTTCCAGGTTTTTTGTTTATTTTGTTTTTTAGTAGACACTATTACCGCATCATCTTTTATCAAGAAGAAAACTTCTAGGAATCATACAATGAGAGCTATTTCCAAAGAATTATTAAAGTTTCTTTGTATTTCTGTATTTTTCCCAAGTAAAATTCCATGTGTTGGAACCATCTGGCTTATTTCTTCGCAAGGGAAATAATGGAGTAGTTTCTTAAAGTAAAATTTCCTACCAGGAAAAATAACTCCTCCCCTAAATAATGTAGAGAATTGGGAAAACCTATAAATCTTTAGAAATATGATTTCAAAGCATTATTTGGTACTTTATCTTTTATTTCAATTGCTTTGGCCATTCTAGAGCAAACATTTGAGAATTCCTAGAAATGTAACATGCCATAGCTATTTAAAAGCGTTATTCATAATGGCCAAAAAGTGAAAACAACCCAAAAGTCTACCAACTGATGAATGAATAAAAGTGGCATACACATGCAATGGAATATTATTCAGAAATAAAAAAGGAATGAAGTACTGATACATGCTACAACATGGATGAACTTTGAAATCATTACACTAATTGAAAGAAGTCAGTCACAATAGCCCATATATTATTTGGTTTCACTTGCATAAAATGTCCAAGATAGGCAAATCCATAGAGACAGAAGAAAGTAGATCAAAAGCTTCTTAGGGTCGGGGGTGTGGAGGGGGAGAATAAAGAATGACTGCTACAGGGTTTCTTTTGTGGGGGGATAAAAATGTTCTAAAATTGAGTGTGGTGATGGTCTTACAACCCTGTACATATTATAAAAAATAATGACTTATATACTTCAAAATGTTGAATTATATGGTATGTGAATTATATCTTGACAAAACAATTGAAAACAAAACTGTAAAAATAAGTTATCACATTATTTTTCTCCTAATTATCTTGGGTTGATTTCATATAGGATTTGGAAAAAATCCTGGTTTGTCCAAATTTAGATAATAATGTCTAAGCATTTGATATTAATAATTTTTTATTCTTCATTTATTAGACTTCAATACTAATTTTAAAATTCAAATACACACGGTTGGACTACTGTTTTTACCTGAAAGTCACATATTGAGTTATGTTTGGATAATGTCAAAGTTTAATATGAAAAACAAAACCTATTTTGAAATATTTCTTAAGAAGCTGGATTAGGAAGAGAACTTGTTGAGGGACAGCTAGTGTGGGATACTGAGAAAGGAATAGGTGAGTAATCGTTAAAATGCATTTGAATATAAAAGGAATCCTTAAGACAGGATAAGCTAAGAAGCATAGAGAAAACAAGACATGTGGCAGAGCAAGAGATCCTCTAAGTCCATCACATTTAAATTCTTTCTTGTAAGTTCTGAAAAAGACTCTCATGGTAACAGCTATCCTATTTGAGGATGGAATCAGATTTGACATAGGAAGTATCACATTTTTGACATCTGGGAATACACTCTGAGCACAGCATGTTCTGACTGTCATTTCCTCCAAAGTGCTATGCCATTTTCATCTTCAGTGGTCCCATCCCTTGGTGAGCTCTCTCTCTGCTAAACTCCCTTAGCACTAGACTGTCTGCAACATTCGTATAACATGGAATGTGCTACTTTGCACTGTATTTGTGATAAGCTTTACAACCTTTGGAGCACAGCAGTTGTACCTTTTCACATCTGTACCCCTAGAACCTAGGACAGTGTTGACACTGACTAGGTCCTCAGTGGTGATGAGATATTATTGGTGAACATCTGACATTTTCCCACCCAACATGACAGCACTTCATATTTAATACACTGTGTGATAAGGGTCCATTTACTTGGTGGAATTCTGTAGAATCTCAAGATCTTGAGGACTCAGAGGATGTTTTATTTACCTCCTTACTCACGATATCTTGCACATTGTAAGAATTTCAGAGTTATTTGTTGGATGAAGATATGAATCAGAGGGATTCATAGTTCAGAGAGAACTGAACTAGGAGGAGTGGATTTTAGTGCTCTATCACTAATTTGTTCAGAAATATTGAGCAAGTGACTTAGCACCTTTGTGTCTCAGTTTCTTCATATATATATATATATATATATATATATATATATATATATATATATATATGTAAAATGAAGGAGTAGGATTTGATAATAATCAAGGGCCCTTCCCAGCTCTAAAATTCTATGACGTTTTTGATAACAGTGGTCACTTAAAATAGAAAGATGATTTACGTAGTTCAAAAATTGAGTCAATGAGCTAGACTATATCAACTCTTAGCAATTGGCTTTCCCCTGCTTCTAAACCTCTCATCACTTGGAACTCTAGGGACCCCACACAGATCAGCCTGCCAAAGATTTGGGGGGTGTTTATATCATAAATAGCTCCTCATTGGGAAAAGCCGGGAGACCCCAGGCCCTGGAGAACAGGTATGAAAAAAGTGATTTACACCAATAGTTTGACAAGTGAGGCAACCTATTTTGAACCAAAAGTTAATTTACTACTAAGCCTCCTTGATCCTCTTCCATTGCCTGCTCAGGAAGAACATAAGTTCGTTTGAGGAGTTCTCTAATCAGATAGGAACAGAAACCCTGCATATGCTGCATACATTTGTTGAGTACTATGTACCCACACTGTAATAAACCCTTTATGTATTGTAACTTATTTAATTCTCATAAAAAGCCCATTTGATGGATAAACTGAGGCCAAGACAGCTAAGGCTATACAGCTAATAAATGATAGAAGCAGGGTACAAAACTTTCTGACCCTGAAAGAATATAAGAATGATGCAGTTTTGGGGGAAACTTCACTTCCCCAGAGGTGGAGATGGGGAGTGTGTGACAAAAAAATGAATAATTTAAGCTTTAAGACAACAAGGATTTATTGCCTTCATTCCCCAACAGCTTTGCCTATGTATAGAATATAGAGATGATTCCCAGATTGTTCACATTTGTTTGGAATGCCAGTTACCCTCCCTCAGAGACCAGCAACGGGATTTACATTAACTGGCAATCTGAATCTCATCCCGGTCTGTTGGGTCCCCAGAGCAGACCTTGTCTGAGAGAAGGCAGCTCCACTGTCAGTCAGCGTGGTGAAGCAGGTGGGCCTCGTTATGAGTTACAGAGCCAAATAAAGGACCCAAAGGCCTCGGTTGCTCTTTTCCTTCAGCCAGAAGATGGAATATTATCAAGTGGTTCTTTGGAGAGTTTTCACTCTGTTGCTTTTCATTTTCCCCGGGGCATCTATAAAACTTGTGATTTGGGACAGAAAATGAGTAATTCTGGCTTATGTTCTTACTCATATTTTCTTTATTCATTATGTTCCCATATTCATATTTAATAACTGTAAATAAAACTGTAACACACATAGGCAAAAACAACAGGGGGAGATGTCTTCTGAAATGCTGGCAAGTTCTCTTACTCATCTTATTGGAACCAAAGTGTTTTGGCCAGTATATCTGACTCTTTCAGCAAGAATTATTTATAAGAGAATCACAGTTATTATTTTGGCTTTTATTCCCAAAATATTTGCAGCAATTTCTGAGTGGGATATGCTGGCTGTTGACTTAGAAGACTAAAGGAGCCTTAAATATTTCTCGTTAATGAATTCAGTCAGTCCTGGAAACCTCAAGTATTAAACAAGTAAAGCTATCGCTGGGTATTGTTAATTCACGTTGTTTTCTGATGAAACAGTAGGTTTTTCTAGTTACTAAAAAGAATACTCTTAGCATGGAAACCAAATCCTCATCGGGGAGTGAATCCCTCTGGTAATATCCAGACAAGCAGTTGTCCTGCTTCTGATAACAGTCCCAGGGTCTGGGAACTCACTTTTAACAAAAGGATTTCCCCCCACTTTTTTGGACAACTCTAATTTTTAGAACACTCTTCTTATTTTGACTTGAAATTGTATCCCTGTAGATTTCACCTTCATGGATATTCTTTCTTGCTCTTGTGGGCTCCTCTTCCTCTGCCAGGCGCATAAATTTTGGTATTTCTCAGAAATCAGTACAATTTTCTTATTTCACACACTGTCCTTGTACAATCTAGGGTTTCAGGGTTCACCTATGCAGTGATAAGTTTATCTCAAGCCCAGACCTTTTTGCTGAGTTCCAGGTCAATATATCTAACTACCAACTAGGCATATTCACCTGGTTGCCTCATATTCAATTTATCCAAAACTAGTTTACCTTTCCTTAGACAGCTGAATTTGGTGGATGAGAATTATAAGGATTGGTAATAATATGGAGAAATTGGAACTCTTGTACACTGCTGATGGAAATGTAAAGATACAGCCACTATGGAAAACAGTATGGTGGTTCCTCAAAAAATAAAAAATGGAATTACCATATGATCTAGCAGTCCTACTTCTGGGTATATACTCAAAAGAATTGAAAGCAAAAACTCAAGTGGATATGTGTACACCATGCTTATAGTGGCATTATTCACAATAGAAAAAAGGTTCAGGCTACCCAAGTGTCCATCAGTGGATGAATGGGATGAATGGATAAACAAAGTGTGGTATATACATACAATTTGTTAGCCTTAAAAAAGAAGGAAATTCTGACCTATGCTACAACATTGATGAACCTTGAAAGCATTATGCAAAGTGAAATAAGCCAGTCACAAAAGGACAAATATATTATGACTTGACTTAAATGAATTACTTAGAGTAGGTAAATTCAAAGATGCAGACAATAGTTGGTTGGAGGGGAACTACATCACTACAAATTCTGTAATGACTACAGAATTTCAGGTTGGGAAGATGAAATCAGTTCCGGATTGGATGGTGGTGATGGTTGTACAATAATGTGAATGTACTTAAAGCCACTATACACTTAAAAATGGTTACAATGGTCCATTTTATATTATGCATATGTCATTACAATGAAAAAAATGTAGGTCCTATAGGACCCACTCCTTAGCTATGTGTTTGGGTCTACGGACACTTGCTCCAGCAACCCTGAAACACTTGTAGCTCCTCCAATGTACTAGGCTCTCTTATGAATCAGTACCTTGCCACCTGCTGCCTGGTAATTTCTTACTCCTTATAGGCACCGTTCAAATCTAGGGTGACTAACCATCACCCTTGTTTGCCTAATACTGAGGGGTTTCCCAGAATTCAGGACTTTTAATGTTCAAACTAGGAAAGTCTCAGGCAAATTGGGAACAAGTTGGTCACCCCACTGAAATCACAACATAATATCATTTTCATGTCCTTAACATCAGAACTCTATGATATGCTGGAAGAATATTTTTTCAGAATCATATCTATTTATTGATTAACATCCCTTGAGTGATTATATGTTCTTGGCTTGTGTTATCATCTAAAACATATTTCTCTCCCTTCTCTATTAGAATATCATTAAAATCTAGTCAAATGTCTTGCTAAGATCCAGATACACTGTATTGAAATGCATTCCTTTGATCCACCAGTTTTGCTGACATGTCCAAAAAGCAGATTAGATAAGTCTGTCAGATCTTGGTCTATATGAACTCTTACGGGCTTCACATGGTCACAGCTTGTGTGTGTGTGTGTGTGTGTGTGCGCGCGCGTTAACAATCCTTTCAGTTAACCCCACTAGAAACTTACCTTGGATCAACATTGGCTCTTATAAAGAATATCATACTCTACCATTACCCACATTGCCACAGATTTCCTAGGTTTTAAAAAATATTGAAACCAATATAGAGAATGACAGATTTTTCTTCTCCTGATTATATGTGGGGACAGAGTCCCAGAGAGCAGTTTCCAGGCTCACGACTTCACGTGGAGGGGTGCTGGCTCAGGTGGTGGATGGCCATCAGCTGTGACTGGTCGGCCATCAGCTGTGACCAGTTGGCCATTGGCCACTGATATAACTGTCGTGGCTATGCTAGGAAGGGTGGATTGCAGTTTGCAAGGAGTTGGTTGGTTAGCAGAGAGGCAGACAACGGATTGCACATCGTGTGGAGCCTGCTTCCTGTATCTCCAGCCCAGCCGCCAGAGAGAATATAGTGGTATGACTCCCCTATCTATGGCTCCTTTGGTGTTCCTTTTTGGCCTCACCATGTCCTGCATTGTTGTGTGGGGAGTGAGAGCTGAGTCCCTGCATGACACCATATTAGATTCAGAAGACAGTATTAAGCAATGTTTTTGTTACTGAAATATGTCTCTCGTAGCACAGATATAGGCTCTGTGTGCTGATACTTGGTGAACTGGCTGAGTTGGAAGCAAACAAACTGTAGGATTCATAGGAATGTTTGTTTCACATGTAAACTAGCTATATGAATACACATTCGTTGGTAGGGATATAAATACAGGTCTTGATTAGTAGTAAGCATCATCATTAAAACTAGTAATTGCTACCATTTGGAGAGGTTTGGAGACAGATGTATCTCAGTTTAAACTGATAGCTTAAGTAATTGCAGCATTTGTTTTGTTTTGTTTCCAAGTGAAAACAGGGCTGTTTCTGGTTGTCCTGTGTTTGCACCATGCAGCTAGGGAAGGGAGCCTTTTTCCTCTTTGTAAGAGAATAGTTTGTTTTCTGCCTGCAATGTAAACTTTGTAAGAATTGCAAATAATGTTTGAAACACTAGGAAGAAAAAGGGGTTTTATTTAATGTTTAAGATAAATTCCTGCAATTGAAATCTTTAGCTGCTTAATATATTCAATTCCAGAAACTTCTACCCTATTTCTTTCTTGTGGCACAGTGAATGGATTCAGTGTCCTAATCATGACACCATTCCTGAAGTATGTTAAGTCTTAGAGTAAAATGTCAATTAACCAACCAACATGATCATCATGACTTGTAATTGTAAAAATAGTAATGTTACTACTGTTACTACTATCGTCAGAAAGACCTGTATTCCTAATGTGACTGCTACTAATTAACTCTGTGACTATAGCTTCAATACCTGGACTGCAGACCTCAAGAGTGGTTGGGAGGCCGTAACATTTATTGAGCATGTGCTACGTGCCACAGTCTGGCACCTTACTTGGACTATTTCATTTACTCTTCACAGCAACCTTATGAACATGAACAGTAGTATTAACCATATTTTGCAAAGTGGGAAACTGAAGCTGAAACTGAAACTGAAACAATGTACCTGAGATCCCGTGGTTTCTATGTGGCAAAACTAGGATTTGATCCTATACTGGGCTAAGTCCACTCTACCATACTGCATATAAATGTACATGAGATTTTTCAGCTATAAGTTATCGACCGACCTATAGAAATGTCGGTGTATGAAAAGAGCATTGACTCTCTCATCCAGAGCAGGAGGGGGATTTTACATTCCCGTGGATTTCCTTGAAAACCTACATAATCTCACTGATTTCATAAGTAACAGGGTTAGCAGACTCTTTCAGAAATGTCACATGACAAAGGTGATATAATATTAAAGCCATTATCCATTGTTTAATAAATGTGCATAATATCACAATGCATTTTAAAAAAGCATTCCACACAAAGCAGATTTTCATTTATGATATTCAAGTGCTACTTCACTTTCCCATAATGGAAACAATCCTTTATGCATTCTGGACCATGGACTTAAAAGTCCTTGCTTTCATATTCCTTCTTTTATAAAATGCTGATCTGGGAGGGGAAAAAAATCTTAGCCCCTCTCATCCAACATTGCTTCTCTTGCATTTTATTCCAACCAAAGACTTTTAGGAAGAACATCCATCTCTCCTAAGAATTAGTCTGGTTGTACTTGAAGACACACTCTAATTCTTTCCATTTCTTGTATTTCTTAAATATTTTACATCCACATTTAATATTTCTTTACCCAAAGTAATGCCCCATACTTTTGGGTTGGCACTAATGGTTTTCAAAATATTTTCCCCTTGAATATATATTCAAAAATATATAATCTGGTCCGAGGCTGCAGATACTTTGTTCTACACATTGCATATAGTGGTTATAAATGTGGAGAAAATAAAAATGAAATTCACTGAGAAGAAAATGATCGGTAATTACAATGAGCACATACTGCCCTAAATCCCTAACTTTGAGGCAGTTTAGACATCAAAGAGTGTTTGCATTTTTTTTCAGTTTTATTCAATTTAATGCAAACTATTCCATTAATTTAAAGAACTGTTAGGATTGCTGTGGAATCTTTAAACATGACTACAGCTTCCTCTGAGGAAAGAAATGATCTGTATGTCATCCAACTAAAGCCTTCCAGTCAATTTACTCCCTTAGTTAAAATCTGGAAATAAGAGCTGGACAGATAAACTCAAAATAAAGAGTAGCAATGAAAAAGAAAGAAATTGGTTCTTGAATTGCCCCCTACACACACACACACACACACACACACACACACACACACACACACACACTCAACAGATACAGATACACAGGAATATTTATGTAATAATCTGTGCGTAAACACTACACAAAATAAAATGGAAGGAAAATAACTGACTAGTGCATATGGTTAACAAAGTTTTAGTGTTTTCTTGAACAAAATGGGAGACATGTACTATATCATAATAAATGTTAAAGCTTAGGGATTGTATGTCAGGAAATATAATTTTAGAAGATGCAATTCAAAGGGTAAATTTAGAAAATTTCATTTTGAAATTCTTGCCAATTTGAGAGCTTTGAATAAAGAAAAGTGTGACTATGTTGGAAATCTTATTTTAGAGCAAGAGGGTCAAATATAATTGTTTGGATTCACTTCCCTATTGTATGAGAGCCCATGGCATCAAGTGTAGTTATATTGAGACCTGCTATTAATCACACGCTCTTATTATTTTCAGGTCTGCCAGGAAATAGCTGTGGCAGCCTGACCAGGCTGGCACAGAGAAATCAGAAATGGGAGCACCCTTTCCAGGCAAAGACCTAGATAAGCCTCAGAGAAGGACTTATGGACAGACTGGACAAATTAGAGGTGTTGGAAGCGAAAAACCCAAGGGTTTATTGTCGGTGGGGAAATAAGTATAACCCTCATCATGATCTTTCACAAAAGTCATTGAGTGAATAGAAATTCTTCATAAAGTTGAAAATTGTTTCAGCCTAAACCTTGTTTTAATATATTTTTTCAATGTGACTGGAGCAGGAGTCGGAGTCAATGGGGCACACGGAGACTTACAGGAATTAATAATGTCATTGTTTATGTGGTGCTGTTGTTTCATCTTCTTTTAGGTTTTACATACACACATTTTGTACTCTCTTTCAGTGATATATTTCTTGATAACATTTTTTTTAACATTAGGAAATGCCATTTAGTGTGCTACTATGATTTTCTAACAGTTTTAGACTAGAATTTTGTCCAATGAAAAATGAGGGAAGTTGCCAGAGGAAGTTCAGGAAGAGTGAATCAGAGTAGAAACTTTGCTTTCACTCTTGAAATACCTGTTATTCCCATAAAACTGGCTCTATAATAATATATTAATATATTAATGATTTAATTAATATCAATACATTAAAATATTAATGTATTAACATACTAATAATATAATACTAAATTCTGTAAAGGAATTTGGGTGGAGATACATGAAAAGGTTTAGGAAAAATATATCTCTGGAGAGAATTCTGCCCCAGTCAGACTCTCGAGTCTCAGACATGCTGCCACATCTAGTGTCAGGAATACATTGCTTGTAGTGATTGTTTTTTAATGAGAAGAGGGAAGAGTCAGGGAATAAATCTCGAAGTTTCAAAGGCGAACTCCAACATACCTTCATTGAACTATATATATGTTTGAAATTAATGGGCTCTCTGGTGATGCTGTAGCTTTTGGAATTCATTCAGAAGGGTTTTAAAATGGGAATGCTGTCAGATTGTGAACTCGAGTGGTATGACCAGTGCCACTATAACACTTTACTACAGAGACATGATGCCCGTTACAACAAATATCCCCTGGCCATAGTTTACTGATTTTTAAAAACTTCACACACACACACACACACACACATTTGAAGGGCAGACCAAAATAAAATATCATAGCACTTAGTGGGACAGTCTACTATACATATAGGTCCCTTTTATTTTATCTTGTCTGGTGTTTGGACTCAGATTATCTTAGTCCTTTGGCTACAATGTTAAAATTGATTCAAGTTCCTTGCCAGAGAAAAGTCAGTTGCTTTCAAATCAGTTTTTAGCCTCCGTTTAGTTCACTTCACAAATGAACAATATAGAATCTGTGCAAAATAGCTAGAACAGTGAGCCATTACACAAAAGGAATGAAAAACAGGTAACCGGGATGGCAAAGGTGAATAATTAATAGAAAGTGGGCTCCTCTTAGTTCTTGGAAATTTCATGTTTTATTTGAACAGGTAAGCTAGGCTACAGTAGGTACAAAATGATCACACTGTAAAACTCTAAGATTCTGCTCAAAGGGAATATGGTTGGGTGGGATTCAAGTGGTACACTCTTAGTGTTATGCAAAATGTGTCACGAGAGTGTCTGTGTTTCTGTCTGGTTTGCAGGGAAGAGATGTTACTCTTCCCACTAAAAGTCAGAACAAAACACCCCTTCCAGCACCATGTGACCCAAAGCACCTCAAATAACCTGAGCATCCACATGAAAGAGAACACACTATGTAGATTTCACTAGCTCCTGGACCAGCAAACCAAGAAAGGAAGATCATTCTGCCAACTGATGCACGTTTGAGTAAATTCATGAGACTGAGAATAAAGGACCAGAACAAAGCAAAGATCCTGGCATACACAGACTTGGGAAGGAAACAGTGGCAGCAAAGATCAACAAAGTTTGGGTAATAAAAGAGGAAATACATACTGAATCAGAACTGAAAATTTTCTTCAATATCTAAGGTAAGGATTTTTATTAGTTTCCCTATTGAGAAGAGATTGAGAGATTTTATCATTTGTAATCTGTTGTATATGAACATGACTTAGTTAGCTAGGTGACAAGTGTACATAGTTCTCTTCCCAAAGTGAATATTGAGTCATTTTTATGAATATTTTTGTCAACTTCTCAAAGTCCCCAGTAAATGATTGGCCTGGGACCTCTACCTGGTTATTGCAGCCAGAGTAAGCATCCCTAGTACTTTTAACAAATTTTGTGTCTCTAACTAAAGTACATCATTTTCTAAACCCCAAAAATTAATCTTAACTTCCAGGACACATATTTTAACATGAGTAAAGTTTAAGCATGTATCTCTGAAATGTTTCATCAGTTTCCAAGGAATCATGGCCATTTGCACCAATATCAAAGAATCCTTCAGGTTGCTCTAGTCTAATGGATAGAGAAGAAAATTAGACTAAATCCAAATTCCTGAAAGACGCTCTGTGATCTTTCCAGCCTCATCTCTATGTTGTAGCCATCCCAGCTGCAGGCCCCTGATAGCAGTGCCAGAGCTTTTCATAGCCCTAACGCTTTTGTTACCCGGGATTGGTTTGAACTTTCTCATCTACTTGGCAAATGCCTACTCATTCTTAAAGATCTGAGATTTACACGTTCCCACTCACTCTCAATAGAATTGCAAACTATCTCCTTTGTGCCCCAACTGCCCTTTATCATCAGTTCCTTATTCCTTCTTTTTCTATCACCTATACGGTTGGTTTTTCTTATTAGGTTCTTTCCATAGCAGATTATAAGCTCCTTAAGAGTAGTAATTATGCCATATATTTTCATACCCCAGGTTTTAGAACATTGCCTGATACATAGTAGGCATTCAACTTATTATTTAGTTATTCATTCATTCATTTCTTCCTTCATTCCTTCCTTCAATAAATATTTAAGCATGGCATTTTAATTAAGCCACAATTGTTCTGCACAGGCACATATGAACATGAGTACTTACTCATTACGATACTTCACAGGCAGTCAATAAGTATGATGTTTGGTAACTAAGTCAAGAATGGGTTGACAGGTTAATATATGATCACTAGTCTGGCTGCCTCACAATTACTTGTAGTACTTGTTAAAAATGCAGATTCCTGAGCCCCACCTCAAACATATTCAATCAGAATATCTAGGCATTTAGTATAAATATTCTCAAGGTCCATCCATGTTGTTGCAAATGGTAATGTTTCATTCTTTTTTATAGCTAAATAATACTCCATTGTATAAATGTGCCACAGTTTCTTTATACAATGATCTAATGATGGGAATTTCAGTTGTTTCCATATCTTGGCTATTGTGAATAGTGCTGCAATAAACATAGAGGTACATATACTTGTATTTTTTCGAATTAGTGTTTTGGATTTCTTTGGATATATACCCAGGAGTGGAATTGCTGGGTCATAAGGTAGTTCCATTTTAAATTTTTTGAGGTACTTCCATACTGTTTTCCATAGTGGCTACACCAATCTGCAATCTCACCAACAGTGCACAAGGGTTCCTTTTTCTCCACATCCTTGCCAACAGTTGTTGAGAAATAAGTCAGACTGAGAAAGACAAATACTATATGATCTCACTTATATGTAGAATCTAAAGAACAGAAGAAATGAGCAAACAAAACAGAAATAGACTAGGAGATATAGAAAAAAACCTGTTGGTTACTAGATGGTGAAGGGATTAGAAAGAGCAAATTAGTAGACACAATATAGTCACGGGGATATGAAATACAGTATGGGGAATATAATCAACAATGTTGTAAAAATTATGTAAGGTGCCAGATAGGCACTGGACTTATCAATGGATCACTTCATAGACTGTGTAGATCTAGGACCAATGTTCTGTACACCTGAAGCTGAAGTAGAATAATAATGTATGTCAACTATAAGTAAATATATATGTGTATATGTATATATATATGTATATATAATATATATATATACATACACACACACACACACATATATATATAGTCACGGGAAGTGGAGTATAGCGTATAGACGATAGTCAATGGTATTGTAACAGTTATATGTCAGAGGGGTAGCAGCTCGGGGGAGGGGGTTATTAATTTGTGAGGGGTGTAAGAGTCTAACTATTATGTTGCTTTGTACACCTGAAACTAATTTTAAAAAAGACTATCAGGAATTAAGACTCGGGTATCTGTAATTGTAAAAGCAACTCATGTGAGTTATATGCACACTAAAATTTGGGAATCATTGGGTTCCAAAGAGTATAGACTTTAGAATTCGATGGATTTGGGTCAGGGTTCCAGTTCTGCCATTTATTAGCTGTATGACCTTTGAAAAGTAAATTAACCTCTCAGAGCCTCAGTTTTCTTACTCGTATAATCAGTATAATAATATCTCCTCATTGGGTGGTTGAGAGGATTGTTACATAAGATACATGAAAGCACCTAGAACTGTACCCCATTACCTAAAAGTGCCTGGTAATATCAATTCCTTTCTAGTCCTCCTACTCTAGCTTTACCTTGCTCCTCCAGGTCTCTTCATCAATCAGAACATGTGAAAGTAAATACCACACCTGTTCCTTAGTTATCCTTGGTGCAGAATCCAAGCAATCCTGACATCGTGATAATTTTGAATATGATTGCTTGAAATGTGCTAAAATATTCATACAATAATACATGTGCTAAAATATTCATATTGCTTCTTTCTCCCCTCAGGGAACTAATCAGACTTTGATATGCGTTAATCTTTACTTTGACAGAAGTGGCTATTCCCTTTAGAATATATGCCAAGGCTTGCAATAATGTGACAGGATATGTAGGCATTTGTTGCCTCCCTACTTATTTCAGGGACTGGCCTGTGCGAATTAACGTTTTCTTCTCTTTCATGGAAAAACAGATATTTTTTATGATCTTTCATAATATTACCACTATTGTTGCAAGAATCTTATTCCAAATTATGAAAAGCTTCCTTCCATTTCTACACCTCAAAAAATACTCTTAATCATTAGTTTGTTTTTCTTTTTTGAAAAAGTATGGGAGCTGCATACACTTGGAAATTGTTGGAAAAGATAAAATAGAAATGTTCCATGTTGAATTTCCTAATGTTCTTCAAAATGAGAGAGCATTTTAACTAAAGGTGCTGATAGAGAATCATGAGTACGAGTTGGATGTACTACCACAGGCAGATTACTATCTACAATCAGTTTGTATCTGACTTTTGATGTTATTGCATCAGTGGTTTCTATAAATTAGGTTCTCTGTTAAAATTTGTAGAATGTTATATGAGTATTCATGTAAATACACTAAGTATCTGACATAAATTGTTGGAAAATTGTAGTGCTAATGTAACATGGGGAAAATAAACCTTATCAAAGATATAATGAAACATGAGAGAAGTAAGACATTTTATTTGGCCTCATTAATACTTCCAAATGGCAAGTATTATTCAAACGCATTCTAAAAGAAAAGTGTATACCATAACTTGCCTTACATTTGAAATTTTAAATCTTGATTTTTTTTTTCCTTACTATCTTCTTACCTCAGCTTTCTCACTCCTAAGTTACCTTCTAAATAAGATTCCAAATTCAAGCAAATGTTTGCCAGTTGCTAGGCAACTATTTCACCTAATTGCGAGTTTTCTGTGGTCCACCTCCATCTGGACTATCTTTTTCAATAGTAAAACAATAACCTTTGCCCTTATACTATATAACATTGAGAAAATTAATATACAGTTAGTTGAAAATTTGTCTTAGAAAAACTGAATATATATATTTTTAAAAATCCACTAAGTTCATTTCTGGATAGAGGCATGTAAACCTGTCAGTTTATAATTTCAAACATAAACTCTAGCTTTCCTAGAATACCACTCCAGTAGAGGGCTCTAGCTTGCTTGAACATGTTGCAGCGGAGAAGTCATAAGGAGGCTTTTAAAGAAAAACTTGCAACATAACATTTGAAATGCAGAGTTTCCCCCCTAGCACAACTATGCAAGTGTGTAGGTATCTATCTATTTCGTTCGTTGTCCCTGCTCAATTTATGGATCTGCCTTTCTCTGGTTACACAAACTTATTTTAATCCTTTTATTATATATTTTTGATTCTTCACTAGCATATTCTCCATGTTCGTTATTTCAAACTATCCACATACTCCTCAGGAGCCCAATCCAGATATTTCCCTCAATCTTGAAACTTTTATTTGTTCTTTTTTTGACTTATGTAAATAATACATGCTCATTGTAAAAAAAATAAAAATGGAAACAATTTTTAAAAGGATAAAATTTAATTTATCATTACTAATTTCACCACCCAGAAATTATTTATATGCTACTATTCTATTACTATTTTGGTATATTTCCTCTCAGTTTTTATTCTAGAATATATAATATACACTATACACATGTATGTATTGTATTGTATTATATTATATTGAATTGTATTGTATATAGTTTCTCATCCTGTTTTTTCCATTTAAAATATTTGAAGAATTTTCTGCATTAGGAAATATCCTTCAACGTCATTTTTTTTCATTGTTGGGTAATATTACACTATATGAACGTGCCATAATTTGTTTATTTAGAAATAGAATAATCCTGTGGTGATCACTTTTATGCATATGTTTTCATGGGCAGACATGATTACTATTTCCCTCGAATATAGTTCTAGAATCAAAATCACTGATCAAAAAATATAGCATTTTTAAGGCTCTTAACCCATAAGGGCAAATTTTCTCTAGTTGTACCTAATTTGCTCTCCTCCTGCTGGTCTAAGAGTACCCGCTTCACTCTACCATCATTAACATTGGATATTATACTTTCTTTAAAAAATCTTTGTCATTTGCTTTTAAAAAAAAAAAAAACAACAACATGGGAGCTTATTATTTTAACTTGCATTTCTTGAATGGAGTTGGTTAATTTAATTTGTTTGAGCCCATTTTATTTTTTCCTATGTAAATTGCATCTTCCTTTTGCCCCTTTTTCTACATTTCTGTATTTATCTCATTTCTTATTGACTTACAAGAAATCTTCATGTGTTATAGATCTTGACATTCTGCCAAAAAAAAAAAAATGACCTGCATTCTGAAAATATCAAGGTCATGAAGTAACCTACTGTCCCAGTTTTCCTTAAGCTCAGCTAAATATCGAGCTCTCAGATCAATCTGTCTTGATCAATATGATCTGTGATAATCTCCACATATCTTAGAAAAACTCCATACATTTGAACCTTCCATTTTTTATTTTTTACTGAACAAAGTCCTCCTCTCCCCCAAACAAATATACTCCACTTGAGGGTATGTATACTTTTTGGCATCTTCTGCGTGATAAGAACTCTATTAACTAGCGTCTATCCTCTTCTTATACTCAAAGAGCCTGAGATACAGTTTAATAATAACTCCATTTCATACAGAATTCAAATATTCAGATTCAACATTGTGAATAGAAAAACAAATATTTTTAATCCTTAAGTAATTAATGGAGAAATGGAGTCAGAGATTAGGTGAGTAATTTAAGATCTGCTTAATTCTCATCTGTTTTTTCCACTAAACCGAAAACTACCTGTCCTTTAATTGACCAGTAGCCAAAACTAGAAAAAACTATAGCTTAAGTCTATTTAAGAATGACTGTCTTCCCTCAGTCCTGGATTTCTAGGACGATTCCAGAAAACTGTGGCTATTTGTTACAGAAATTGGAGGAGTGAGGATTTTATGGTGGCTAGCCCTGCCATGTGGCTTAGACCTGTCATGAGGATTTTACAGTGGCTAGACCTGTCACTAAGTGGTCAAGGTGAATATCACTAGTAATCAGATATATCAACATACGTATACCTGATATGATGCTCTGAGAAAGACCCAACATCACTACAGTGGTATTTATGCTGAAAATACATAACCTGAATCCAATCATGAGAATACATCACACAAATGCAAATTGAGAGACCTACAAAATGACTGACCAGTGCTGCTAAAAATGTCAAGTCATGAAAGAACAAAAGAAGACAGGAATTTCCACAGATGGGAAGAGACTAAAGACATGACAATTTTTAAATCTCTTTGTTAATTTATTAATTAACTTAACATAGTGTAGAATCCTGGATTAGATCCTGGACCAGATAAAGGACATTTGGGAAATCTGACAAAATTTCTATAAAATCTGTGGGTTAGCCAATAGTATTGTAGCAGTGTTAATTCCCTGCTTTTATAATTGTACAGTGGTTATGTAATGTATTAATAGAGAAAGTCAGGGGAAGGGTACACAGGATTTCTCTGTGCTATTTTTGTAACTTTTAAGTAAATCTAAAATTATTTCAAAACAAAAAATTGAAAAATTGAGGGAAAGGAAGATGAATTAAATTCTATATATTTCAGAAGAAAATTCCCAATATTTTTCCTGGAGGAAAAATTCCCAAAATTCCAAGGATCACATCAATCATTTCCATTCATCAATATGGTCACTTTAACCTTTATATATGTGTGTAATGTGGGATGCCTTTCAGCATGTGGAAGGGTCATTTGCTGTGGATGGTGCACCTAATACACAAGGAGAACTTGGAGAAATGATTTTCAGAGTATACAGCAGTCATTCATTAAGCAGACATGCTAAGCCGTTTTTAAGGTGCTGAAAATAAAATAATGAGCAACATAATAGATCCCTGGCCTCCTAGAATGTCCAGTCTTATTAATAAGGAAGTACAATCAGAACTTAAAAACAATTTTTTTTAATTAAAACTTATTGGGGTGACAATGGTTAGTAAAATTACATAGATTTCAGGTGTACAATTCTGTATTACATTATCTATAAATCTCATTGTGTGTTCACCACCCAGAGTCAGTTCTCTTTCCATCACCATATATTTGATCCCCTTTACCCTCATCTACCACTCCCTCCCTTCTTACCCTCTGGTAATTTTTTTTTTTTTTTTTTGGCAAAAATTGGAAGGTGGACTTCTCAGTATGAAAATGCTGTGGGGAGATGGGGGCTTAAGTCAGAAAAAGATATTTGTTAGAAAAATGGAAGAAGGTAAGGCTGTCGTCTGTTAGCATGCTCTTGATGCGTAAATGCAGACCATTAATCCATGCTTGTAAGAGGGGAGAAGAGCAGAAGTCAGAAAAGTGGATTACGGGATAGAAAAATCACTAGAAAGGAATAAGGGAGACAGACTGAAAGGAAAGAGTGAAGGGAGGAAAGGTAGAAATGAGAACCGTTGCAGTCAGTTTATAACATGACTTAGGCCACAATCACTGCAAGAAAAGCTGGAAAGTTGGAGATTAGTAAAAACTCCGCTGAGCTGAGATTAATTACAGGTGTGTGTGCAAAGAGGCTAGGGGAAAGGATCGAGGATGGGAGACACGCAAGAAGAAAACATCAAATTGAGGACTGCTGAAACAGGGAATGGTAGGTACATGGACACTTCGACCAAAGAAGGAGACTAGTCACCTACAAGTTTTGGAGACGTGGAGGAAGGAACGCGTGGGAAAACAAGAGAGTCCACGTGGTGCCAGGGTGGCTGCGTGCGTGACCGGGGTGCGGCCAGCGCCGGAGCTTGCGGACCCGGGGCACCCCGGCTGGGTGCGCGTTGTGGGAAGGTTGCGGGGCGGACGGGGGCGGGTGTGCGCTATGTTTGGTGATGTCATTGCAAGTCAGTGAGCGGTGAAATTTAACACCGGCCGGATTTGCTTGGCTCCTCTTCTTCCAGGGGAAGCAGCCGGCGGCAGTCAACGCTGAGCGCCTTCAGTTGCCACCGGCCCCCTCACACCGACTAGATTTTTCGAAGTGGGTGTGTGTGCTTGTCTGACAAATGTTCCGGCGCGGGTTATTTCCAAGGACTTCCTCCCAACCTCCCCCACCCCCCTCCATCTCCTTCCCTCCCCCTCACCCCTTTCTCCTCCCAGGCCCAAAGCAGAGGACTCCACTGGAGTCACAGAGTCGCCTTTGAACCGCAAGTGAACTCGAGGGCTGCACTCGCGGCGAAGCTCCCACTGCTGCCAGCGCCCCGCCGCCGGCCAGTGAGGTCCCCTCCTCGCCCGCCCTCCCAGGGCAGCGCTCCCCCGGGGCTCACCCGTTTCCTAGCTAGGGAGCTAAGAAACCTGGCTTTCTACCCTTCGGGTGCTATTTCTCTCCCTCCCCATCTCCTCCTCCCTTTTGTTGTTTGGTGGTTTGGGAGCATCATTTTCATGTGATTTTGTTTTCCTTTTTCATGGACAGTACCTGCACCCCTAGCAGCTCGGAGTTGGCTTCTGTTTTCCGTTAGCGCTTCGCTGCACGGACAAATGCATACAAATGCATTTAGGAGCCCACAGGACAAGGCGTGGAAAGGTCTCCCACACGGCAGAAACGTAAGTAGCCCACCCGCCGGGGCAGGGATTAGACCAACCCTTCTCCCCACCCCCTGAATCCGCTGAGTGGGTTGGAGCTCTGTGCTCCCGCTCCTTGGCACTTTTGGAAGTTGGGAGCCGCGTGCAGCCGTGGCACCCTCCTCTTGTCTCCTCAATTTGTAAAATACCGTGTTTGAAAGGAAGCCTTCTGCCAGCGGCTCTCTAAGACAGTTTATGCTAAAGAGATCCTGCAGCTCCCGAGCCAAAGCTGGCTGACTCGAGTCCCGACGCCGGCGGCAGCGGCTCCCGCGGCTCGGGAGCTGGGCTCCTCCGCCCTCCTGGGCTCCAGCTCCCACAGCCCTCGCGCCCTCCTTCCCTTCTCCTCCCTTGGGGCCCTGGCTACGGTCCCGCTTCTCTGCGGTGCTCCTCTGGGCGCCCTGCCTGGCGATTGCTGAGGTGCCTGGGCTCTGTGCGCGCAGCCTGGACAGCCCGGCACAGGCGTGGAGCGGGGTTGCCGAATAGAGAAAGAGGAGGGTACCCGCGGAACCTCAGGCATCAGGGCGCTGCTAGACCCACAGGACTCAGAGGCAATCGCCTCCTGTCCTTTGGAGGCCAGCAAACGTGCTGCCCCTCTGGGCCCGGGGCTGCGCCCTGATCACTGGCTTGTCCTTGGGGAAGGGGCTGGACGCGGGGGTCGGGATGCTTTTTCCGAGGAGTGTTCGCTGGGGCTGTGGCACCCCCCCTTCTTTTGGGGCGCTTTACCTGCTCCCACCCCCTCACTGGGAAAAGAGTGGATGGGGGCGTGGGGGTGCATGGCTTGGCTGGCTGCCCTGGTCCCTCGGGAAGAGGTCAGTGGGTTATACGAGTTTGCTTCTGGCCCCGGGGGCGAAAGGGACCAAAGCGGCTGTGGTGGTTCTCTGCCTAGAGGAAGAGTAGGTGGGAGGAAGGCAGGGGGCGGAACTGACGGTGGCGGCCGAGGGAAGGCGGAGGCGGGGTGCGGAGAAGGACCGCCTCGTGGCAGTGTTTGTATGAACAGGTGCTTCCCAGCCGCGTGCAGCCCAGCCTGTCCAGGGCTCGCGTGCTCTCTCCTTCGACCCCGAAACTGGGCTTCCCGACTGCCGGAGGGTGCACCTCCCCAGTTGCCGGCACCCACACGAATGAGTGAGGAGGAACCTCCCAACCCTGTGCGTGCGGCGAGGTGCGGGGGGAGGGGGGGCGGGAGGGCAGGGAGACCGAGGTCCAAGAAGAGGTCAGGCTCCGCGGGCCGCCTTCCTCAAAGAGGCGCAGGCAGGTCGCACTGGCTTCCCAGGCAGGCTTCCCGTCGCTTTTCTCGATAAAAGCCCCATCTGAATGGAATCGACGAGAAAGTGAGACCCGGGGCGCAGCGGGTCCCGCGGGACCCGGACCCGGAGCATCTTCCCGCTGAATGGTGGAATGAGCTGGGGCCCCGGGACGCAGAGCCACCAGGAGAGGCTGGGTGAGGCCCTCCACCTCGCAGCTTCCCTGCCCATCCCTGCGCCCTTCTTGCTCTCTCTGCCAGCTCCTGCCCCTAGGGCTTTCTCTTTGCCGCTAAGGCCTTGTCCCTGCCTTGGTAGTTGTGACCAACCTCTGGATTAAAGCAGATCTTCTGCTCCTGGCCTCTGTCTTGTCTGGTTTACACTTCCCTTCCAGACGCTCCCAGAAAAGGCCCTGCATAAATTCTTGGGCAGTTTGGGGTTTGTAAATTGGGTCCAGATGATTGGGGGGAGGGAGGCAGAGAAACCAAGCAGAGTGGATTACACCGAGGAAATTCTGAGGAAAAATTAGACTACTTGGAATGGGAAAAGAACCCTTGTGGAGAGACTTCGGGGTGGGTAGCAGATCGGGGTGAAGGCATTGATCTCCCCTTCCTCCTGGAGGGCCTCTCTGCCAGGGACCTTGCAGCCTCTTCCAAATCCAGTTTGTTCCACGACATTTGCCAGTGGGGGTAGGTGGTACAGAACTAAGGGTAATTCAAGGTTACATCAGATTGCAGCCCCTCACAGCTCCAACCACACATAGGCAAAGTGGAGAAAAAATAGTTGCTTATTGAGCTGTGAAAATTGTTTCGCAAAAATATCCAATTTCCCTAAAAAAAACAACCACCAAGAGTTCTTTGGTTTGAAAATAAAAAAGATACCCACCCTATAGGGAGGAGACTTGGGAGAAGCAGCTGATTAGCTGATGATAATGTCATGCTACTGAGTTAAACCTTAGGATCCCCTAATGAAATCCCTGAGGTTTTCATTTTCACCACCCTTTTGAGTTGACCTTTTGCAAGAGGGGCAGGTTTTGGTTTTTTTTTGTTTTGTTTTGTTTTTTAAAATCACAATTCTGATTAGTCATCCCAAAACATTTACAGTTTAAAACTATCCTTAAAGATGTTTTATTTCATGGGACTACTTTCAGATATGTTACCTAATGTGAATCTGTGGAATTAATAAGAGGAAATTAGAACCAAAAGTCAGTGTTAGATACATTGCTTTAACATATTATTGGAAAGTCTCCCAGGCAGGCTATCATGGTACATAAAGGGTTTCTATAACCAAAGAAGGGGGAAATTTTTGGGTATAAAGACCTGTTTCCTAGTTGGCATGAAATTCTTTTTTTTTTTTTTTAAGTTGCTTAGTTATCTTTGTGTTCAAGGAAATGTTTAAAATAAACTGATGTCTCAGGGAGAGGAATTGTAATTTATGGAAAGTGATTTTGAATGTTGTTTAGACATTCTCCTTGGTAATTTGTGAAGTTGCAGGAAAAAAATAAATTGTATTATGGGGATTAGAATAACTGCTAGTTTCCTTGTCATGCTTTGCAACTATAACTTATTTTAGAATTTGTAATTCTGATTGAGAAGTAAAGACCATTTCATTTTCATTCTCATAAAAGGCTAACATTATTCTGTCATTTAGTCACTCCTCATTCATTCATTTATTCAAAAAATGTTTACTGAACTCCAACTATGTGCCTACCATGGCTCTAGGCAGAAGGGATACAATGTTGAGCAAAACAAACACAATTGCTGCCCTCCTAATGTGCCCAATTTACTGTAGGAAACAAAAAATAAAACAACCAACTATAACAAAATGAGATAAGGGTATGTGCAGGACAAGACCTATCAGCCTAGGGTAGGTGGGAATGAGAGAGAGGGGTAAAACTGGAAGGAAAGGCATTAGACCAAAGGAAATGAAATCTAGACTGAAATCTAAGTGGGAAAGGCATGGACCTTTCCAGACAGAGAGAACAGTAAATTGTTCATAGGTAAGACAGCACAGTGCATTTGAGGGCTTGAAAGAAATGAAGTTGGTTGCAGCACACATTCTAGGGAGCTGTGGATCTAAAGAGAGAAACAAAGACCAGATCTAAAAGGCCTCTACAACAGGTTAGTTTCTAAATAAATGGAGGTTATGATGACCTGACTTCTTGATCTTGGGGTCAGTGCGAAAGTAGAAGATGCTAGAGAAGATATGTATTTGTTGAAACTCAGACCACCTGATATTTTTATTGACTGATTCATTCATTCATTTAAACATTTTTATTTAATAGTAGTATGTACCAGGGAGTTTGCAGTGCTAGGCAGCAATCAGTTTAATGATCTCTGTGGTCTTATGAGGACAGGATAGTTTAGATGTAGGTTTTCTTCCTTGCTACTGACTCTAGGCATTTTGACTACAGGAAGTCCTTAAGCGTTTACCTCCCATGCACTTCATGAATTGCCTGTGTGCTTGGAATTTAACCAAAAGTTCTAGTATGCTTCACACTGGATTAGTTATACAAGTAGGTACTTATTGAGTTGAACTGATACTCTAAGAAATTTATTGTGTATAAGTTAGTGACATTTTACTCCCTGAAATCATCCAACTTTATTCCCACTGCTGGGATGGGAACTGTTTTTCAGTTATTTTGGGAACAAAGGACAGAAATTTTACTATTTCTGGATCTTAGCAGCTAGTAAATAACAAAATCTGTGAAGCTGTCATAACTTAAAGACGTTTTTGGCTTGTAAACATAGTGTGATGGAAATTGTTGAAATTATTGATGTATATCACATGTGTGTGCTTTTCAGATTAGTTCACCCTTTCCGATTGGCTTAAATAAAACACAACACATAAAAAAAGTTTCCTATTCACAAGATAAACAAGTCCTTCTTGAATCTATTAATCTAAATTGAATCTATGTAGGAATGAGTATCAGTAGCCTGTAGACGTATATCATAATACCTGAGGGCCTCATGGGTGCCCTGAACAAAAAGACACCTGGGATTCCCTAAAGTAACTTAGACGCTTCAGATAAAGAGAAAATTGAAGAGCTCTAAGAATTATTTAGGGAAGGTGCCTAGGATGGATATTAGTTTCTTAAATATTCTGAGTATGTCTTTGGATATCTATTTCCTGCTTTTAGGCCTCACCCCTCACATGTCTGGTTATGTTTTGACTATGGCTTATCTCAAACTGAAAATGTGGCTAGCAAACCAGACACACAGAGTATTTCATATTTTGTTAAATACCCTTAGATATTAATATCATGGGTTATATTTTCCAAACTCTTTATTGAATGTTTGTTACATTATTATTGACTTCTTTTAGATCTGGTCTGATTTTAATAAGTGTCTGAGTATATGTACTCTGTTACTTTATGTTAGTGACACATGATCGAAATACAAAAACAGACATGCCTTGAATATTTGAAAAAAATGATATTTAATATACTAACTAGATTTTTTTGTTAGAGTAATCTAAATATAGGAGCAAATTAGCAAGCTTAGTAGACTATTTTAGGTTACTTAATTAAAAGAATATTGGCCAGAACCATAGGAAAACCTTTCTAGATTTGTGGTTAAATAACATGACCTGTTATGTTTAGTAATTTATAGAACGTCTTGCTAAGTAATTTGATCTTGATCCTTTAATGCCAGTATACTAATAGGATACCACCACACATACAAATTTTAGGATTTTACATTTGGAAAATAAAATATAAAATTTATATTATGTCGTCACATAATAGATGAGTCAGATAAGACTCTGAAAATTGAAATGACCTGCCCAGGGTCACACAGTAAGTTAGAAATAGGAGCAGAATTAGTCTTTTGATTCCCAGTGCACTGTTATTATTAACCATTGTGGGAACAGAGCCAGGAGTGCAGTTTCCAGGCTCTCGCCTTCACGTGGAAAGGTGCTGGCTCAGGTAGTAAATGGCCATCAACTGTGATTGGATGGCCATCAGCTATGGCTAGTTGGCCATCAGCTGTAACCAGTGAGCCATTGGCCACTAATATAACTGTTGTGGCTACGCTAGCAAAAAATGGGGGCTAACAAGAAGATGGTGGCTGAGCTAGTAGGTGGCGGAGCCTACTGTGGATTGCGGATCATGTGGCCCCCGCCTCCTGTGTCTCCAACCCAGCCTCCAGCGAGACTATAGTGGTATCACTCCCTTATCTATGGCTCCGTGGGTGTTCCTTTTTGGCCTAGCCACATCCTGCGTTCTTATGTGGGGAGCAGGAGCTGAGACCCCGCAGGCTGCCCCGCATGACAACCATGTTGTTTTCTCTCCAACAACTTAACACAGTTTTAATTTATTCAAGGATGCCAGCATGTCTTAGCACTATATGCACAGCACAACAGGGGAGAAGCACAAAGCACAGTTGCTGCCTGTGGGGACAGAGTCGCAAAGAGCAGTTTCCAGGCTCTCAGCCTCATGTGGAAAGGTGCTGGCTCGGTTATTAGATGGCCACAGCTGTAATCAGATGGCCATCTGCTGTGGCTGGGTGGCCATCAGCTGTTACCAGTTAGCCATTAGCCACTGATATAACTGCCGTGGAGGCAGGGGGTTGGTTGTTTGGCAGAGAAGCCGAGGGTGGGTTGCGGATGGTGTTGATCCTACTTCCTGTGTCTCAGCCGGCCGCCAGCGAGACTAGGGTGCAGGAAGACCCCTTGTTGGGGTACTGGCGGATGTTTGCTTTTGTCTTGACCAGCCGCCATCTAGAATATAGTAGGGTGACTCCTTTATCTATGGTTCCGTTGGTGTTCCTTTTTGGCCTCACCATATTCTGAATTCTTATGTGGGGAGCGGGAGCTGAGTCCCTGCATGACACCGCCCTTGACAAGTATATCATCTATTGCTGCTGTGGAAACGTGATATATTTTTCTTTATTAAGTAAATGTAATATCACGGGCGGATGGGGTGCACCAAACCAAAGAAATAAACGAGCCCAGCCCAGCTAGATATTTCTCAAAAAACTTGGGTTCATTAAGACATCCAATTTATAGTGATGTAGTTTAGCTCTTTATCAAACTGATTATGTCAATTAAACTTGACATCTTTTCTTTGTTCCCACTTCAGAGATGAGAATAACAGTTAAAATGAAAACAAAAACAACAACCAAAAGAAGCCTTACACTTACCCTACCATAGCAGATTTTTAAAAAATTCTTTTTTCTTCTTTCTCTCTTTAGACATACAACTAAAAGTATCCAGATATTACTTTTCCCAAGTGTTAAAAATTAGGTCCATAGGGAAGAATTCAATTCCTTAGTCATTGGGAGATGTTGTTATTCTTTCCTGTTTAAAAATATTTACTGTGTTAATACCATGTTTAAAAAATGGATAAAAGGTGAGACCTGTTGCTTGCTCATATACTGACTTAATCATAAAAGGTACACACATATAGGCTATAATAAAGTTAAAAATAAAGCATTAAGAGTATAGAGACCTCTATAGGGATTATGGGAAATGTCGTAGAGCAGGTGTTGTTCAAATTAGGCTTTGATATTTAAGATTCTGACAGGTGGAGACGGAGGGCATTTCAAGCATTTACAAGGTCTATCCAGGGAATAGAGAATAACGGAATGGCTGGAGCTTTGGGGGTATCAGGTGTAGTGGGATCCATATTGATAAAACAAGATGGCTGGAGCTGATTGATACGTGCCTTGAACACCTGGTGAGGAACTTGATTTGTCCCGTTCTTCCTTACTTGGCTCTTAGTTTGCGGCATAATTAGAAAATTGAATCTCTCTTTTAGTCATCGATCTCCACCTCTCCATTAGTCATCAACTTTAGTACATAGGGCCACTTACATAAGGTATGGCTTAACTGATTTGTCATAATCCCCTAAAATCGCATGGCTAGGGAAGGATGTTTGATGTATTCAGGTTTTCCTGCCTCACTCCAGGAATGGACTTGTTAACATGTCTAGAAAGAACTGTGTTTTCCATTTATCTCCCCTGAGGTCATTGGGGAAGTCTATGGGTTGGCTGAATTGCAAAGTGAATAGTGCTGATTGTTGTTAGTTAGCTTTACTCTGAATGGAGAAATCCCTGTTGAGTTGTTTTTAAGTTCTAAGTGAGTCAGATTACCTTGGGCAGGTAAGATGTGCTTCCTTCACATTCCATTTTCTACTGAAACAGCATAATTTTGATGCACTCATCTTCAGTGACTATAATCCTGACCTATTTTCTAGTCTCACTGTATATATATATATATATATATATATATATATATATATATATACATATATATATGTGTATATATATATATACACATATATATGTGTATATATATATATATATATATATATATATATATATATATATATATCCTGCCAGTTATTTATTGAAAATATAAATTGGAAAGGAAAGGAGCCACCTTTTTCTCAAACTCTAGATCATATTGGGACCCATTCTGGAGAACCCAGAGAAATCAGTTTAATCACGCACAATGGTCCTTGCGCATTAGAATCACCTGGGAAGTATTTAAAAATCCTTGTACCACAGACAAATTCAAATCAGAATCTCTTAG
The DNA here is from genome assembly GCF_964194185.1 of Rhinolophus hipposideros. Lineage (NCBI taxonomy): Eukaryota > Metazoa > Chordata > Mammalia > Chiroptera > Rhinolophidae > Rhinolophus > Rhinolophus hipposideros. Next base: position 31,230,920 of record NC_138054.1, read on the forward strand.
GGCAGGTGTGGAGAGGGCAGGACCCAAGTATTAGTCGTTTTTAAAATTCTCCAGCTGATTCTTCTGTGCAGCTAAGGTGAAACAAACAGGTCTGAAACAGGTAGACCTTACATCACTTCTATTCCAGAAGGCTAGTTTTTAGAGTGTGATCCCCAGATTAGCACCATCAGCATTGCTGGGGAACTCACTATAAATGCAAATCCTCAAGCCCTACCCCAGACCTAGTGAGTCAGAAGCTCTCATGGTGGGACCCAGCAATCTTTAGCCCTTTACGTGATTCTGATGCATACCAAAGTTAGAAAACCAATCTAGAGCAGTAGAAAAAGATTAAAAAAGGGGAGGGGGGAGGGTTCAAATAATCTTATTTGCGTTATTGTCACAATAACAAAAGTTCTAAATTGATTTTCTCAGCGTTTGGTACCCATACAATCTATATTAGAATCAGCTAGTTAAAAATGCATATATCCTAAGGATCCACTTAAAATTTATGAATCATGGCTGTGGCAAGGCCCAGAATCTGCCTTTTTCATAAGCCCTTTAGGTGATTTTTTGGCAAACTAGCATTTGAGAACCAGTTCTAAATGGATGATACCTATTTGGGAATCTTTTATAGGCTTCATTAAAATATATGGTTCAGGTCTTTGCCCAGACTAGTTGAAATTTCTGTAATGATTCAGTTGATTAGTTTGTAGAATTAATTATAGTCAAGTATTCCATCAAAACCTTAGCTTATAAAAGGTGTTCTCTTTACTGAGTATGACCACAAAATGTGCATTTTTCACTTAGTAAAAAATGGTTAACACCATTATGATACAAATGATATTTCCATTATACCAAGGAGAATAGTAAAATTGTATATTGTTGACTCACTTTGTTTCTTATGTTAAGATGCTCTTTATACTAATTGATAAAAGTAAGAACTTACTGGTAATAGACAATGTTTCAATTACTACTAGTATACCAGGAACTTAATGAAAGGAAAAAATGATTTTCAGAGGGCTCTGTAATCACTTCTTGCAGAACTGTATTTTACAAGAATAGCATTTGGGGAGTCCTTGGGTTAGAATGAAAAACAAAATGCTATATATATTAGCAAGAATAAGATAATAAAATACTGTTTTCAGCATGCTCACATCATTACTTTTTAAAATTTTCTCTATGATTCTCACTTGAGAGATAGATATAGCCAATTTTGAAGACTGTTCAACAAAATCTATCATGTTTGGTTATACTAAAAAAAAAATCACAAAATATTTTCACTTATTAATATGAATAAACAAACATTTTGATTTGTGGTGATTGAGTATTATGCTCACAATTACTACTAATGGTCATGTTAACATCTACAGGCCATTGCTGTTTTCATAAGCAAAGAATCATGAATCTAGTTCAAGTGATTTGAATATGGTGTTTAAGTGGCTTTTACATATAAACATTCATTTAAACAAATAACTGGTTTTACCATTTTTATAATCACTATGGTTAGTGACTATAAGTTGTATTATTTTGTACAAATTTCTATTGCTTCATATAAAATTGCATGCATGGTAATTTGAAATAATAATAATGTCATCTATACTAGTTCACGTTTATTGAGTATTTCCTATGTGCCAGATACTGTTTTGTGTGTTTTACATGAAGTTTTTTTCAGTTAATCTTCAAAAAAACCTTATGAAATAGATTTAACAGATGAAGAAACAAAGGCAAGGAGTGATAAAATGTGTGCCCAAGTCACATAGTATGTGGCAAAACTGGACCTTAAATCCAGAGCCCTTGTTCTTAACTAATCTGAATATTGCAATACTGTGTTAATTAAAATAATAGCTTAATTAGTCATCTTGCTCTAGAGTTCATTTTTGATTTTATATGATTTATAGGTTGTAAGTGTTCAACTAAGTTTTTCCCAATCACTTTTCTTTTTTTAGGAAACTGCTTCTTTTTATTGTGCTATGTGTGGCAGGGGGTGCTGTTCATGCACAAGAACAAGGTAAGAATGTTACCTTGATACTTATTTGCTTATATACAAACTCTGCTTTCAGACAGTAAAAGTATATGAAGGTCATCATAACCTTAAGTTCAACATTAAATAATACAAATTTCTACCCAGTACAATGAGAGTGTAAGAGTGAAGGAACCAATTTTTTGGGGGGACATACTACCTTTCAGAAGTTACTCAAATCTTCCATCTGTGAAATTGCTTACATTTTTAAGCAATCTCTCTATAAAAGGGAAGTTTTAAACAGTAAAAAGGCTTCGCTTGTGACTTCACTTGAAGTGGGAGTTCTTGAGGGTGGCAAACTCTGACTGAATTACCTTTGCACTTCTTGAAACAACACAAGCATATACTAAATGTTCCTTCTAGATTTACATCATTAAGAAACAAAATAAAATTTGCATAGCAGTAGGTTTGGGATTTTATTTAATTCAAATGGAGAGGTTTGGAAAATAGTTCAATGTTACGTTTTTTGCTTGCTAGCTAGTTGCTCTGGTAATGTGGTGATAGAGTTTAAGGAATCTATATATACCCTAATTTATTCATTTATTGAACAATGTTTCTAAAGTAGCTTCTATTTGCCACATGAAATTCTAATTGCCAGTAATTGAAATACAAATAAGATAATGTCTCTGGTCTCAAAGTGGAAGCAAGTGCCTTTGTCAAAGGTTAAAAAAAACACCACCACCAAAAAAAGCTTAAGTCAAAGAGAAAAACCCTAAAACTGTACTGGACCTACAGACAATATCACCATGGCTTCCTTTTTCTCTCTTCTGCCTTTTATCAGCAGGTCTGCCAAGTTATTCATTCTGACAGACCAACTTTTCACTTCAGTGAGCCACCTGTTAATTTGATCAATCGACAAAAATAACAGTAAGAAAAAGACAAGTAACTAAAGAGAAATAAATGAAATATATGCAGGTAGAGAAAAGACAGAAAGGAAAGAGTGGTACTGTATCTGATTGACCAAATTGACAAGTGGACATAGATAAATATTCTGTCAAATAGCACATAGGTTAATTAAATATATATCTTGGAAGGCAGTTTCTAATTCTTTTTTATGGGGAAATGATTAAATTAGCTCACTCATTACATGTAACTTCATGCAATGCTCTTCTGGACCAAGTCATTTCTGATCTTTATTTTGCTTTAAGCAATCATAAAAAAGAGAAACTGTATCTCTTAATTTTTTGTTATTATTACTATTATAGTTTCTGAAAATTTATTATGTACCAGTCACTGTGGTAGTAGAATACATATTTTCTCCACAATGGCATCATTACAGGGTTTTTATAATTAAGCCCACGATAGGATTGCTGAAACCAAGATTAAGAATAACTTCCCCAGGAGTTACAGGCTCATAAAGGGAAGAATTGAGATTTGAAACCAGGTATTTTGACTACAAAGTCTATAAATTCTTTAAAAATGAAACGTCTTGGACCATGGAAAAGATAAGAAAGAGAAGAATTGCCACTATTAATTCAGTATCGATTTTGTGTCTAGTCCTTTGCTGGTACTTTACATATTATTCTGATCTTCGTCATGAACTTTCAGGGTAGGTATTATAGATGAAGAAACTGAGACTTAAAGAAGGGGCTTGCCCAGACTCATACAGCTAAGACTTGAATCTGCATATGCCCTTGCTTCACAATTTGCATGAGCTGGTGTTGTGAGTTTAATAATTTACAAAATGTGTCAGTATCAAAATATTAAACACCCAGGCAAAGAAAGATATAAGAAAACTGAATATTGGTGAATAGATTTTTTTTTTTATTCAGAACCAACGAAAGGAGTAAATGAAAAAAATAGTATCTTTCAATCTTAAGATTTCATTTATATTAATAGAATACAAACTGTGCTCTTTTATTTCATGGTGAACCTCATAACTTTTAGTTTTCCTATAACCATAAACTTGTATTGTGAATTCTTAACAAAAAAGAAAAATCTTTTAAAAACTTCTGAGTTTAGAAATTTGGATACTCTGAGCACAAAAAGAAATGAAAATAGTAGTACAAGTATGTTATCAAAAACTTAGAAGTACTTTTTTCCTAAAATAAATGTTTTTGGTAAATTGTCATGATATAATAATGTAACATTTAATCAGGAGATTAGAAAATAATTTGCGAAGAAATTGTGATTTTATAATTATCACAAATATCATTTGCAATCTTAATTTAATACTGCTAAATATGTCTATTTGAGCTAGAGATTACCCCAAACTAGACTTCTCAAACATAAATGTTTATTGATGCCTATGAGAGTTTTCAGAACTAAAAAAAGTATAAAAGTAAGACAAGTATGTAATTTAAAAGTCAAATTGTACTACAAAACAGTATCCCTTGCCCTTACCCACACCTGCAACCATCTGCTAAAATTCTTTTATAACCCCATCTTTTGGTTTTAACCTCCGTATTTCCTAATAATATGATTATATATTGTATTGACTTCTAATTTTTGATGCTGAGGTTTTAACATTTTTATACTATCATAATGCTCTCTCTTCCCATTCTTCTATCCTTTCAATCAATATAGCTTTATAAAAAAATTTGGTTATAGGTCTGGCCCGGTGGCGCAGGTGGTTAGAGCTCCGTGCTCTTAACTCCGAAGGCTGCCGGTTCGATTCCCACATGGGCCAGTGGGCTCTCAACAACAAAAAAAAAAATTTGGTTATATTAATATTTATGATTTACCTTATGCCCATGTATGTACTTTTTTTAAACCACTGAGCCATGTACATTTATATTTTCTTTCCTCTACAATATAAGGTTGTCTTCTTTTTCGGCTTGCTTTCTTTTCCGTGTCACTATCACTAATTCTCAGATACTCCAAAAGAATTCTAAAATTTCTTTGAAAAATATTTTCTAAAAAATACACCAAATACTCTAACCATTTTATTGTTCTCTTGGAGCTGTCCCTTCTAGAATGTCTGTTTACTGTGAATTGGTAGTTCTCTAAGCTTCCCATAGAGTTGATGTCTCTCATCTGTGTTAGTTAGATCCAGTGACTTGGAACTCTTATTTTTCTTTTTCATCATCTATTTTCTTATTTGAGTGGAACATTATACCCAGTAGTGTCCTGACAACTTGAGCTTAGGTGGTACACTCTTTATAACATTACATTTCTGAGAATGTGTTTACTTCACTCATATGCTTGAGAGTAGTTTGGTTGGGTATAGAATTTTAGGCTGTAAATAGTTTTCTCTCAGAATTTTAAAAGTTTTCATCTACTGTTTTCTAGCTTTTAGTTAAAAAATCTGATATTTATTCTTGTTGCTTTATATGTGACTTTCTTATTTTACTCTTTAAACCCTTAAGACCTCTGTTTACCCTGGCTATTTTGAAATTTCACAATAATGTGCCTTGGTACTGGTCTTTTTTTTTCTTCAATTTATTGTGCTGGGCACTCAGTAGGTCCTTTCAATGTCGAAACATCTTTCATTTTCTGCAATTTTTCCTGTGTTCTTTCTCTATGATACATTTTTTTTCCTCTTTGTACAAATCTTGTTGGTCTGATTTTGGATCCTGTTTTCTAATCTTTGTTTTTTATTCTATTTTAGATTAGATTTTCATGAGTCACTATTTCAAACATTCAAATTATTTCTGCTGTACTTAAATTTTTAAGAGCTTTCTCAGATAGTCCCTTTTTTAAAAAAATAGCATCTTGTTTTTTGCTTTGATGCAATATATACTCTTATCTTTCTAAAGATAAAAACAGTTTTTTTGAACTTCTTTTCTGCTCCCTACATTGTCTTTGTTTCTTACAAATTTTTGTTTGTTTTGGTCTTTTAAGTTAGAAAAGTTCTTCATAAGTCTGTAGTACCTGTGTTATTATTTAAAAGTAAGGCACTAGAAATGTGCTTGGTAACTTTGCATGGGTAGACTTGTTAACTGGTATACTTTACATAGATGGTCTAAAGTACATGAGTTAAGTCTTAGCTGACCTCATGTTGTTGGACTTCAAGTGTCAAAGGCTATCCAGTTTCTTTAGAGAAGAATCCTCCAGTATCTTATTTGTAGAATATAATCCTGTTTGTCACTGTTACTGAAGTTACATGATATAAAGAGGTTCTTGCGGGGGGCCAAGAGGGGTTTGTCTCACCATTTAATGTGTAGATTTTAACTGAATCCCCTTGTTCTCATTATAGTTCTCTTCCATCTGCAACGATTGATTCAGTGTTTCTACTTAAGTAAGCTTGAATCTTCTGTTAGGTTCTCAAAGCTTCTTACACAGACTTTCAAACCCTCTCTCTCCACCCCATTTGAAGCCCCTTGCCTCTCTCCTGAATACAGTGATTTGGTGCCTTCAATTCTTGAGCCTCTGCAGGATTTTGTGATATGAATTGGCTCGCCTGGTATTAGCACCTGCCTGTGCAAGCCCTTAGTGTACAGTTTTTTCAGCTATGGTAACTCCTTCATGTGTTTTTCCATCTTTAAAAAATGTCTTGATATCTCTTATCTGCTATTGTCTCTTCTACTCATTCACTTTACCCATGTAGTTTTAAACAACATCTCCTTATTCTCATTTTAGTGAGATTTTGAGATTGAGCAGAGATAAATATTTGTTATTTGCCATGTTTTCAGTTATTCCTTTAAGTTTTAGCACTACTAAAAAAACCATTTAAATTATCCTATTAATAAATATTAATTTTGTATTTGTTTTATAATGAAGTTTTAGGTATAACCTAAATAATAAATGATTTTACTTCAAGAAAAAATTAATAATTTAAGGCTGAGTTTCCTGAATATTTGACAGATATCGGTCCTTATTCTTATCTGACAGTCTACTTTCCTTCTTACTCTGTCACTTTTGGTGGGCTGGGCGCCAGTGAGATTGGCATAGCTTTAACACCTCTGCATGATAACTATATCATGAGAGATGTGTACCTAGTTTTGAACATATACAGCATTCTAGGGTTCATGATCCACAGGGGTGAAAATCACATGTATAGAAATCCTTATGTGTAGAATATTCATCCCCAAGAAGAGTATTTCCTCTGGAACTTAATCCAAAAATGTGTTTATTGTTAACACAGAAGCAGCTCATTCTAGTTATAGTGACTCCATGTATGTTCTGCCAAAACCCCTATGGACATTAAGCAAAAATTTTACACATAGTAAGTTAAGGCTTCATTTCTCATTTCATAAATAAGTTTGCATTTATCTCTTTATCCAGAATAGATGTATTATTTACATTAAGAATACTTTAAAGTCTCAATTGCCACGTTTCACATACCCAGTGTGACAGTGGTGCTAAAAGCCAGAAGCTTGGGTTCATGTCCAGGTTCTAACGCTTACTAGCTGTGTGACCTTGAGCAAGTTCCTTAAATACTCTGTGCCTCATTTTCACCAATTCTAAAGTGAAGATAATAATAATTCTTACTAGTAGGGTTGTTGTGTGGATCAAATGAAAAATACATGTAAAGTGCTTCGTGCATGTCTGTTATATGGTGAACATACAATAAATTTAGAGAAAGAATACTTCAAATCTTTTTTTCTCATATGCACATAAAGTTAAAAAAAAAGTTGGTCTTAAACAATTTCCTTTTGTTCCTTAACTCAGTGAGCTGACAGCCAGGAAGCCTCTGTTTGAGTTTTTATTCTGGTACTGACTGTTTGGCTGAAACTACATAGAACAATAGAAAGTGGATATTGGGCAATTATCTAGATAATTTAGTCAGTGGGAAAATATGTAAGGAAAAGAAAAGGATATTGAAACCTGTATAATCTTTCTTGTTGACAACTTTGGTAATTTTACTTTAAACTATCACTTTATTTTTTCATCCTTGCAAACTAGAAAGAATATAGCTTTGGGGACTTAACTGATCCAGGTCTATGAAAATTTTAAACAGTGAGAAATCATTAAAATTAAGCATGATATTATATTAGTTCTTTAATAATGAATTAGCACTGTTATTTATTATACTCCATGAAGTGATATTGCTCTGTACTTTTAATATAAAATTTGAGAACTTTTTAAAAAGTCTTTTAAGCTACCAATTATGAAGAAATGTGAGAAACCTTGCATTTTGAGGGCTGACCATAGTACTACCCTTGTGCCTCCAGTTTGGGATAGAATATTGTTAGTATTGACAAGTAAAATGGTTATTTGGTTCTCTGTACTTGTAAAACAAGTGTAACCATCAGCTCTCCCATGTCTATTTCTTTAGACATGTACTGTACTCCACCAGAGCCAACCATATAGCCAGTGGATTTAGAGTCAAATAGTTGGGTATGAGTCTTAGTTTTTTTATCCGCTGAGACTCTATTTCTCCTTTTTTCCTTCCTCTTTCTTCTTCTCTCTTCCCCCATTTCCTTCCTCTCCCCATGTTTTGTCTCTCTTTTTCTACATTCCTCTCTTCTTCCCTCTTCCCTTCTTTTCTTCTGACTAGTGATAATATTACCAATGCTGCAAGTTTTAAATGAAAGGCAAGCAAGGTTGGCCTGTATCTCAGCATCAACTCTGCAGACTTAGAGAGGTGATTTTATTAGCATACTGAGAGAGGAACTATTTGTCATTAGTGTGTAACAAAACAACAAACAAAAGTTGCACTGAAGGCTTAAAGAGAGGGTAACTTGAACTGTGTCTTACAAGATGAATAAACTTGGCATGAAGGGATATACTTAACAGGACTCTAAAAGAATGGGATTTAAAAATAACACCCAAATAAGCTTTGATATGGTAAGAAATTCAAGGAAAACTAAAAAAAATATATCAAGAGTGGAGAATGCCCTGGAGTGAGCAGATATATCATCAAAGAAAAAAAAATGTGTAAGGGCTAGTGTAAATTAGGGGGCACTCCCTAAGACCATGCTTACGTCTGATACTAACTGCAAGTTTGAGGGTCCCAAGACTACCTTCAGACTCAGTAATGCCCTAGAAGGACTCATGGAACTCGGTGAAATCTGTTATACTCACAGTCATGGTTTTTATAGAAAAAGATACAGATTAAAATCAGTCCAAGGGAGAAACACGTTGGGCAGGGTCTAGGAAAGTCCCACACGGAGCTTCCAGTGGGGTCATAGTCAGTGCCAACTTCCAGCTCCTCTTTTAATGGAGTCATGGTCAGTGTCAACTTTCCCAGCAATGATATGCATGGAGTATTGCCAGTCCTTTAAGCTTGCCTGAGCTCTCAAGTCCAGAGTCTTTGTTGAGGCTCCTTCAAGTAGACTTGGTTAACTGCTCATATAGCTAACCTCAGTCTCCAGTCCCTCTGCAGGTTAGGCTGATACCACATGACCCAAAGTCCTCACCATAAATCACATGGTTAAACTATCTGGTGTGGCCTAGAGCCCCCAGATAAACAAAGATATTTTTACCAGGCAATACATTCAAGGGCTTATAGATTACTTCCGAGGAGCTGGGGACAAAGACAAGACTGTTCTTTGTGCAAGTTTAAATTCTTTACTACACAAGTAGCATGTGGGATTGGGTAACATAGTGGAAAGGGTGGGGGAAAAAAAGGTTTGAAAAAGTGGAATCAAGATAGGGGCTCCAATGATTCACTTGCATTACCTGACAGTTTTGCAATAAGACCACCATACCACTCACAGTTGTAAGGATCTTCTTAATTGTGCTAATCTGGTCAGCCTTATAAACTATATCATAGGCACACACAGTTCTAGTCAAAAATCAATGCAAAAATTATTTTAGTATGAAGTCATAGTCTCTTCATGAGGAGTGGTAAAAATATTTTTTAAAACAGGACATCCACAGGCTGAGAGAGCATGGATACTTCACTCCTCGTTTAATGATTCCTTCTTATTTCTAGTATGAACTCTCTTGCTGAAAGGAATCTTGTTATTCCCACATTCTAAATCATCCTGTTCTGATCTTTGAGTTTTTATCACCTTTGACATTTAGCATAAATTTAAAAGAAAAAAAGTTTATGAGGATGTTAGACTAGACATATAGGCAGGGTTTATATCATTAAGTGCCTGAGGACCAAAATAAGAAATTTGAGTTTTATATTAAAAGCTATGAGAACTACGGATGTGTTATAGGAAGGAGTGTCATGAATTAAACATTCATTCTGTTCTGTATTTAGAAAGGTTTCTCAAGCAGCAGTATGGGTGATGGATTGAACAAGAGTGTCTTACAAGAGGGAGAGAAATCTATCAGGAAGCTAATTTTATAATCTAACAGTAAAGAGAGCCCAACAAAGTCTTCTGTTAGACTTGGTGACTGAAAAGACATGGAGAATGGGTGGGAAGGAAGTCCAAAGATGATTCCTAGGTTTCTGGATTAGACAATATTAATTCATTTATTCAAGCAATATTTATTGTAGGCCTACTTTGTTTTAGTCATTCTACGTGTTAGACTATAACAGTAAAACACGATGAAGTTTTACCGTGTGTGTGTGTGTGTGTGTGGCGCACATATATGTGTATACACACACACACACACACACACACACACACACACACACACACATACCGTATTTCCCTGAAAATAAGACCAGGTCTTATATTAATTTTTTCTCCAAAAGACACATTAGGGCTTATGTTCAGGGGATGTCATCCTGAAAAATCATGCTAGGGCTTATTTTCCGGTTAGGTCTTATTTTCAGGGAAACGTGGTATCTGTATAACAAACAGTGAGATTCAGCTGTATATATACGTGTATGTGTGTGTGAGGGTGTATGTATAATTTTTTCCCTAAATTTTCAGTGTTATGAAGAAAAGATGAAGCACAGTAAACATTAGATATTGGGTCAAAGAGGATGACTATTTTATATTTTAGATAATGTATTTAGGGAAGGCCTCTCTCAGAAGGTCACATTTGAGCCTAGGTCTGAATGAACTAAGGGTTTAGAGCATGCTCAGCAGAGAGAACAATAAATGCAAATACCATGAGTTAAAAGTGAATTTAGTGGTTTCAAGGAGAAAGGAAAGACTAATTTAGGTGGAGCAAAGTAAGTTAGGATGAAATGAAAGGAGATGAGATCCAAGAGGTAAGCAAGCGATCTGATCACATATGTTTAATATACCATGTGAAGAGTTTGAGTGTATTTTTTAAAATTTTTTAATTTTTAATTTTTTTTAGTTTGAATGTATTTTTAGTGTAATGGGACATCATTGGAGGAGTTTGTTCAGGAGAGTAACATGATACAATTTACACTATAAAAAATTACTCTGACAGCTGGTGTGGAGTGGAGCTCTTCACTGAGAGAGACACTAAAGTAAAAGGGACAAATTTAGGGGAAAATGTGTTGAGTTAGAAGTGCTTATGGAACATCTAATCTCTACTGGATAAATTCAATAGGCAATTGGATATGCAAGCCCAGAAGAGAGCTTTTGTGAGTCAGCATGTGCCGTTATCAAAACCATGGTTTGGATGAAGTCATTAGAACTGCTGTTTATAGTAAAAAAGAGCAAGGCGTTATCGTGGTAACAACACTATTTATTCTCCACTTAGGAAGCAAATAGGTGAAGGAGATGCAATCAGTTCTGCTGTTAGGTAACATATGCATTCCTAAAAGTTGTCATGCTAAGAGATTGGCTCTAGAGGACTGCCTGCATTCAAATTCTGCCTCTGCACATCCTAGTTTGGTGACCTTGGGGAAATTGTGTAAATTCTCTGACTTACTTTTCATAACTATCAGATCGGGTTAACAATAGTACCTTACAGGGTTGTTGTGAGAATTATGTGGCTTAATACAATAAAGTTCTTAGACCAATGCATGGCACATAGAAAGAATTTAATAAATGCTGCTATTATTCTTATTCTTTAAAAAATGCATGCACTGAATTAAGCACCTGGTTGGTAATCAATATTATTTAAATAGTAACTGATTTCCTTAGTGACACATACTAGATAGATTTTGTGGTTAGGGACATTCATGAAACAAATAACTTACTGTAGACAACTAAGTTTTTTCTTGCTGTATTCGCTGGTATCAAATATCAGAATTTAACCCCAAATTGCAATTTGGTGATATTCAGGGTCAGGCTTAAATACATGTTAAAGAATCTGTCCTCTGATAGAAGCCTTTTCCTTTTTTCTCCTTTCCTCCCCACCCCTCTCATCTGTGCCTTCTAGCCTTAATAGTTCTTTATTCTCTCTTCTGTCAACATCTGCTCAAAGCATTCACTAAACATATTCACATATAAAAAGCTTAAAACTAGAATCACAATTAGATTTCACCTCCAGTACCAATTCTTGTGACTAACTAGAGAGTATTCCCCACTGTGAGATTTCTGTGGGAGGAAAATAGGTCTGCCATGGTTAATTAGTGAAGCTTGGTAAGGGAGATGTGAGGTGGTGTGGAGAATACAGAGGCTGTGAAGCAGTATGGCAGGATAAAGATTGTAGACTTTGAAGTCAGACTGATTGGGCTCAAATCCATTTCTACCATTTATTAGCTGTGTGACATTGACCAAGTTATTTAATCTCTGGGCCTTAGATTCTTCATCTGTAAAATGGGTATAGACTTTAAGTATAAACTTGAAACCATGAACTATTATCTTCCCATTTCTGTTTACGGATATCATACCAAAGAAACAAGGAGAATGAAATAATAAACCTGGAAACTCCATTTTCAGAAAAACTAGGGGACTGATATAATCTGCAAATTCCCAAAATATGCTGAGAAAAATAGATGCCATATGGAGTAAAGTCAATAGTAAGATTTCAGAAAGCACCAACAAAACCAAGCTTCCTAAAGGTGACAGTACACCCCGAAGTACTTAACCTTTAGCCTTTGTACAAAACAAGGGCTACAGGATCTGGGGAGGATAGAAGCTGCCCGGAAGGAAGGACAAGAAAAAAGCACAGGTAATGGCTAAGTGGCTCGGTGGGGACAGATTTTGGAACATGCATAACTCTATTTCCTGAGGTGAAGGATTCATTCTGAAGCAACAGTAATAGACTTACCAGAAGGAGAGTGAGGAGTTGTGAGCTGGGCTGGCATACAAGTCTTTCTGGACTCAGTTGGTTCAGAGAAGGTGAGGATATATCAAGGAGCCATTTGAGGAGGAAACTGGTTCACACTGAAACACAGCCTTTGGGTTTTGAGATTTGGAAGACATGGCCCTCCGTCTTCTCCCCCAGCATCTTTCTATAAATTGCTGGAGTACGAAATAATAAGTAACTACAAGAAGTTGGCACAGAATAAATAGAAAGCAACAATAAGGTCAAATGTAGACAAAAGCAGCAAAAATAAGAATGCACACATAAAAACATCACCTCTATGAAGGGAGATCATAGACACAAATACAAGAACACAGAAAAAGGAAAAGATGGCAAGACATTAAGAGGATATGAATTGTGACCTTATAGAACTCAAAAAATAAGTCACAGGAAAAATACCTCTTTATAAAGCAAAATGAAATTAGAAGAAGCACAAAGAGAAATTAGACACTGTAGGAAACACAAGAAAGAAATGAGAGAAATCAAACAAACAGACTGAAGATAAAGAGCATACTTCAAAAGATTACTGAGAAATTATAGAAGACAGCAGTGGAGATTCAACATACTCATAATAAGAATTTTTGAAGAAAAAACGAAAACTATAAAATAGAACAAATATTCAACGGTTATAATTCATGAAAACTTTGCGGAAGTGAAAAAATAAATAAATAAATTTGAATCTGTACAACAAATGGGCATACTATATACCTGGAAACATTTATCCAGAATGATCAAAATGAAGGTATATTCTAATATTTCACTGCACTTCAAAGATAAAGAACAATTCTTTGGGGCATAGTGGTAAAAAAAATCAAGTCACATAGAATGACACAAAAAAAACTACCTGACTTCAGATTTTTCTATCCTAATATCGAACACCTAAGGATGGTGGAACCATATCTGCAAGATATTCAAGGAAAGAAAATATCAGCAAAGAATTTATATCCAATGAAACTTAAGGTATGAGCCTACTAACAAACTGCTCTAAAAAGTCAAACACTCAGGAAATGTTCCCATAAACCGTTCTTGAGGAAACTAATAGAGGATAAACATCAGCAAAGAGGAAATAGCTGAGAAAATGACTACAAAAGACTGGCTCTGTTTATCACAAGACAATGTGGGAACAGAACAGAATATAAATGCCATATGAACTCACAATGTAGGAATGGTACAACCCCAAAAAATGGCAGGAGAAGAGGGGAAAAAAAGAAGCCGATTTAATTTTCTGATTAGCTCATATGTAGAAGCTGGGAATTAATATTATTTAAAGCTGATAAGTCCAATAAAAAATACTTTAAAGACATTTAATAATAAAAAGGTAAATACTATGAAAGTTAATCCTGCTGACTAATAAAATTAAGTGGTGAGGGAAAGGGCGAAAAGGGAGAAAAGGAAAAGAAAATATCTATAGGAAAGAAGTAAGAGATATATCCAAGTAAAAATGTTTAGGGACATTGCATACATTTATAATTTTAATGGTAACCCTTATAATAAAAATACAGACCTCTCTAAATCTTAAAAGAACTACATACAAAAACAAAGCAAGAAGAAAAAAGCACACCATGTAAGACTTATAAAAATTAAAAGGGGAAAGCATAAAGTAAAATGGCAGATTAAGAAAAACATCACATAGATAAATGTAAATAGAATTAATTTTGATATTTGAAGAAAAATATTTTTAGATTTGATCACAAAATAAATCAAACTCTTTCCTCTTTACCTAAAGCACAGTGTTTCAGAGTAGATGAAAATAAAAGATATATTCTGGGGAAAAGTATATCAGACAAATGCAGACAAAGAAACTTGGGGAAAAGGGGCTTAGTCTTAATACCAGATAAGATAGAAATTATACCCCAAAAATTATAAACCACATATAGAAGTTCTTCTATAATTTGAAGAGGAACAATATCCAGTGACTCTATGAATATTATGAATATATATGCATAATAACTATAACATCAATATTCATAAAGCTAAGACCACATGAGACAAAAGGCCAAACAAACATACTGGTGGTAAGCTACTTTCTTTACCTCTTAGTTCATGACAGATTAATTGTATAAAATAAACAAGGGTATACAGGATATAAATAGCAAACAGTAAGGTTCAGCTGACTGTAAATTCTGTACCTTGAAACACCTTTGCAAGTGCTTATCAAACACTATTGAAAACTGACTGTTTATTAGGCTAAGTTTCAAAAATAAGTGCAGATTAGACATGATTCTCTTATCACAATGGCATTAAGTTAAATTCTAATAACAAAACCAGAAAACAAACAAAACAACCTTCTAACTGGTAATTTTTAATTTTTTTATTAAATCATTTGGGTGTATGGGAAAATACAAGTAAAATTTTTGTAGTTTTTAGATAAAAAACAAAAATGACAATACCACATGTCAAAATCTATGGGCTACAGCTAAAGCCATACTCAGAAAATTTATAGCTCAATGCTATAAATAAAGAACTAAAGTACTCATCTTCAGAAATTAGAAAAAGAATAAAATAAAACAAAAGAAAATAGGATAAGATAATTAATGAATATAAGTGTATAAATTAACTAATGATATATAAAACTGACAAAAATAGGATAAAAATATCCAAAGGCTATCCTTTTGAAATGACTAACAATGAGACTGACTGACTTATGAACAAATATAGCAAAATATTAAAAATTGGAAAATGACATAGAGAACCCCAGGAACAGGAAAACCAAAAGAATTTTAAGGGGATATTACATGAAGGTCTCTGGATAATATATTTGAAAGCCTAGAAGAAAGTTATTATTTCATAGAAAAACGTAAATTTTGAAAATTTATTCAAGATGTAGTTTAAATCAATTAACATAAAAGAGATTAAGAAAGTAAAGGAAGACCGAAGACCTATCAATGAGAAAACCAACATGATAACTTTGATTTACAGTTGAGTTTTACCCAACTTTTGAGGGAAAAGCCAATTCTAAAGGTATTTCAGCTATTCTATACCATAGAAAACAAACTTCATTATTATAATCTTATAAAGATAGTACAATAAGAGAAAAACCACAGACCAGTGTTAGCTCATAAATCTTGATGCAGTGATTCTTCACGAGTTATTCTTCAAGAATCCAGTAAGATATCAAATGAATAACATACAGCCATCAAGTAAATTTTATTTTATGAATGCAAAGGTAGTCCAATAACAGGAAATGTATTGACTAATAAATTGAATAGTAAATATATACATATATTTGTATATATGTACACACACAGATAAATATTGAAAACACATACATATATTATAAGGTTTTAAAATAATGCATTTTCCAATAATATTCCCTTTTAATAGAATCAGAAATTTGGGAAGTATGTAGCAGAGGTTATTAAATGCAAGGAAAGCCTTTCTTTGGGCAAGGAGCAGCCCTTGATATCATACTACATACGTGCGACTCTTTGTGTAAGAGTAACCTGTCTGACATCATAGAATGATAACTTTTACATGATTTATGATTATATATACATTAAGCATTATGATTTTCCCAGCAGCAGTGTTTCTTCCACAGTTTACTTCTCAGATTGAGATATGCATATTCTTAGAGGCAGGTAGCATTGGGCAAGAGTACACAGAGTAAGCATGGTATGTGTTTCAGGAGTGTAAATTTACATTGAAGATTGGGGATGGGAATAGATAACTGTTTTAACTGGTAATTCATGTATTATGTTAAAATAAGCATAGCCATATTATGGAGTAAAATGAAAATTTTGCATAAATTATAATTATGAAACATGAGAAGTCAGAAATTTTTGTGTGTGTTTTTATGGGGCCTCTTTTAAATATTCCCCCAAATCCCTGGAGAAGCATATAATTCTAAACTGCTGTAAGGAATATTTTGGTGGAAAAATTTGAGAGACACTGTCATATAATATCTTAGACATTGATCATAGTGTCTTAAGTACAATTATAACATTTAAAAGTATTATTAAATTACAACTACTTTATAAACAACCATCATTTGATGGTTGTTCTAACCTTAAAATAAAACATGTGTATGTTTTGTAAAGGTCTCTAATGTGAAAACATTTTGATTGCTAGATTATGCAAGAGCGATATTCAGTAATTATTTCACTATTGTATATACAGAGCGTGCCAAAAATATGTATACACATTTTAAGAACAGAAGAAAATGTGTTAAAATTGTAACACTCTGGAAGAACAGAACATGTTCAAAGATCAGCAGACTAAATATTATACTGACATCAAAAAAAAAATTGTAACACTCAATATATACCGATCACAAACGATGAATACAAGTCACATTTGATTTCTGCAGTTACAAGAGATGCTCAAAGTGGTTACCATCAGCATCCAGGCACTTCTGATTATGGCGAACATTGGTTGGTAGACTTCTGTGGCGAGCGTGTAAACTGTTCCAGCACAACAGCAGAAGAAGCAGGACTTGTTGCTGTGTGAGGCCTCCCGGGATCTTCCCTTGTGCACATCACATAACGTGCCATGTGTCTCAAACTTACCATGAATGTGTGCAATTGTTAGGCGTGTTGGAGGTTCTGTTGCATTCTCATGCCTCCATTGTTGTACTTCCACAACATTCTCAAATTTCAAATACCACTTCAAAATGATCTTGCACTCCTCGAAACACAACCATGCTTCCACCATTTTCTTTGTGTTGCCTGTTGCATGGTGATGCTAGCATTCATTTGATTAACGCCATCTTTTGAGTGAACATCATACTACACATTGTTGCCGTAATTCAATTCAACTTCGAAAAGTAATACATAGATAACATCCCTTAAAATGTGTATACGTTTGTTTGGCACCCCTGGTAGTTGTCAGACTCGGCTGTGATATTTGCCATTATGTTTGCTGTTTTTAATAAACACGAATTATTAACTGTCTACTAATTTCCTCTAAAAGGAAAACAAAGGCGATGTTCCTGGCTCATGTTCCTGGCTAATCTTTAAAAACTTATTTTTCTTATCTTAGTTATGAATTAGCAATTCTTTGACATTTCTTGTTGGAAATGATTATGTATGTACAAAGATATACATTGGGTGGGAGATTTATGACTCAAAGAATAATAAAGATTATATAGGTAAGCTGTTATATATCTTTAAGAAAGGATTTATCATTCTTTATAAATGACATTTAATTTTATAGGACTCTAGAGCTAAATGTGATATCTGGTTAGATTCTGGTGGGGCAAATTCATTTATCAGAAATTATAGAACTATTGGCAAGGCAGGTATAGTAGATATCCAGTAATGAATCAGACATAGACTCCATGTTACAAGAGTTTATAATTTTGTAAAGGAGATGAGCAATACACTATCAGTAACATTACAATAAAAATAAACCAGAAAAATCCATAATTATGTAAAATCTGTATTATGTAAAAATCTATATTATATAATAAATATTGAAAAAAGAGTCTACATATTATTTGTATAAAAATTGCTGTGGAGGACTGAGAAAAATGGAAGAGAGAGAAACTTGGATGGGAGAGAAAAAGAATGGTGATCACAAGCAACAAGAATTTAAGTTCTTTTGACCAGAAGATATTATATCAAGGTGACGGAGTGCTTTACGTGTAGAATACACTTATGACATTAGCCATAGGGAGAGCTGTTGTTACATGGCTTGTAGATTTCTAGACGACTAGAAGGGAAAACAGCCTGAAAAATTATAGTTTAAAGGATTGTGTGAATTTAATTTTTAAAATGGTTTTCAAATTACAAACGTCTTTTTGTAAGTATGTCCCTTGTTTCTATTTAACATAGAAATGATAAAATTTTAAGTCGTAAATTAAAGAAGTAAATAACATCTGGGAATCTTTGAAAAAAAATATATGTATATATTCATTGGTATAATAAGATTCCTATTGATGGGGAAAATGAGAGAACATTTATTAATTAAATTTGGGTTTAGGGATAGCGGGGGGTGTGCGTGTGTCTTTTCAAATTATTGAGTA
This sequence comes from Rhinolophus hipposideros, assembly GCF_964194185.1. Lineage (NCBI taxonomy): Eukaryota > Metazoa > Chordata > Mammalia > Chiroptera > Rhinolophidae > Rhinolophus > Rhinolophus hipposideros. The sequence goes on from NC_138054.1 coordinate 31,249,783, forward strand.
TAGCATTTTACTCTTCCTCTCTGTATCTCTCATTGCCTAGCAATTAGTTATTGATAGAGGATGCTTATTTTAGGGGTTACTATTGATACCGACAAGGAAAATTTTCTCATACTCAAACATTTACGTGAACACATGAATGCATAAGAGTAAGATTCTTTCTCTCTTTCTTTTTCTTTCTCTCTTTTTAATTTCCAGGCATAGATATTCTTCATCAACTAGGCCTTGGAGGCAAAGATGTAAGCCACTCATCATCAGTGACTGCTGCACCATCATCATCTACACCATTACCTCAGGGGGTCCATGTCACAGAATCGGGTGTCATTTTCACAAATGATGCTTATATTGAGTCACCTCTCATGAAAATTTTACCCGTCAACTTAGAACAGCCATTTACAATATTAATTGGGTTACAGTCACATAAAGTAAACAATGCGTTTCTCTTCAGCATTAGAAATAAAAATAGACTGCAATTAGGAGTACAATTATTACCTAAAAAGGTAGTGGTATACCTTGGAGGAAAACAGTCTGTATTTTTCAACTACAGTGTTCATGATGAGCAATGGCATTCCCTTGCCATTACTATTAGAAACCAAGTTGTCTCAATGTTTGTTGAGTGTGGAAAGAAATATTTTAGCAGAGAGACTCTTTCGGAAGTTCAGACCTTTGATTCTAACAGTGTGTTTACGGTAGGGGGTATGAATAATAATTCTGTCCATTTTGAAGGAATAGTATGTCAGTTGGATATTATTCCTTCTGCAGAAGCATTTGCAAACTATTGCAGATACGTGAAACAGGAATGTCGCCCTGGGACAAGACTTCTTCATACAACTATCAGACCCACTAAGATATCAACAAACTCTGCCCTACCCAAACGACTTGGTGAACAAGTATTGTCAGAGGACACACTTAATGAAGGCAAAAACGTGCCAAAGATTGCATCTTCCATAATGCCTAAAGAAGAACACCAGCTATCAGGACCTCTGTTAACTTCTCTTCCTTCAGGGAATGTCTCTGCTGTGGATCTTGTGAACCATGGGATTCAGGACAAAGAAATAATCACTGAGGAACCTACTCAGACAAATTTAAGCCCGTCAATGAACCATCATCTCCTCAGTGATGCAAGAACATACAGAAAGGAGAAATTTAGTTCTCTCTTAAATGTGTCTAGCAATATAACGCAACATAATGATAGAGTAACTGGTCTGTCACTATTTAAGAAGGTGTCATCCATTCCACATATAAAACAGGATACAGTTACTAATCTCAAGAAGGCTATCAGAGCAAATCTACACACTAATGAACTCATGGAACTGCAACAGATTTTGAATACAACCTTATACAGAGTGACAGATGAGCCATCTGTGGATAATCACCTTGGTCTAAGGAAGGAAGGTGAATTTGACCCTGATGCTACTTATCCCATCGAAAATAGCTATGAAACTGAACTTTATGATTATTATTATTATTATGAGGATCTTCATACAGTGCTCGATATGGAGAATCTGAGAGGGCCAAAAGGGGACACTGGACCTCCCGTAAGTTGTTGTTTTTTAAATATGTCTTAATGCATTAACTTGCCATACATTTCAAAAAGACATCTCTGGATTGAACAACACAGAACAGATTAGATCTATCTCAGAAATGTATCCTGGCAATGGTGATTGAATTTATGGTTGCTATAACACATCCAACCAAAATGCAATCCTGGCTCAAATATTGTACTTCATTTTTTTCCCCCTTGGTTTGTTTTTATTGGCAGGCTGAAAAGGTTACTTAATTCTGGTAAAGTGGTGAGTAAGCTATAAGATTTTCTTGTTCAGTTGAAATTCAATCAGGAATTCAACTGCTAAATATAGATCAGCATTCTTTATTAAAACAAACAAATAAGCATAAGCTAATGCATAGTCATGTTAAGAGAATATAAAAGTTATGGTAGACTAAATAAAAATACATTACATACATCAGTTAAATAGCCTTTCAGCATAATAGTATGAAATGAATTAAGGTAGAGTGCAAAATTTATTTTAGATAAGGATTATTTTGTAGGGAATCATTGGGAAAAAGCAAACCCTTACATTATCATTCTAAATGAAATATTTTAATATCCATGAAGAGTAACATATTTCATTTAATCTTTAAGGATATAGCTAGTTTACATTTATGGATTAATAAAAGCTCCATCTACCTAATACAAAAATTAGCCATCAGTCCATTCAATGGAAAATCCAGCCAAGTCGCTTATTTAATAATGTATAAGCAAAACTGTGAGACAATAGACTGATTTTTTTGAGCTCTTAAATTCTTTTGTTGTGTAGGTGCAATTACAGATGAACATTTGAAAAAAAGAGCATTTAAAGCTCTTCAAAATAACATGAAACAATATTGCCTTTCATATTTGTGTAACTTAAATAATCAACCTATATGTCTTTAGAAGTTAATTTTTTAAATTGCAACAAAGCTAAAATGTAGCTTAAAGTATTTGATGAAAATAAAATTTATGTTATTGGTTTAGTTCCAGAAACTATAGAATGTAAAATGAGAGAAGATGATTCCACTTGCTTAGTTTATGTTTCTTTTGTGGTTATTACTCTAAGGGATTTGTTAGGTATTGAGTGACTTTTATTAGAGTGAATGTTTAAAGGTTTTAAAATAAAATCTGAAGAATATATTATAGTGAAATAAACTCTTTTCAGCTATGACAATTAATTATCAACATAGTAGTAATAAAGCTGAGCAACTGCTAGGTCATATTAACAAATAATTACGGAAACTATTGACTTTCTTCAGAAAAAGTCAGTAAGATGAGGTGACATTAATCTCTTCTATAAAACCAAAAATAGTCATTTCAACATTGGTAGGTGAAGCAGTAATGTTCAACAGATACTTAACTCAGTCTCTGTTATGGGAAAGGCAAGAACACAGAATCTGTGTAAAATAGTTATTGCTCAGAAGGAGCTTACATTTTAATAATGAGGATACATGAACTACATTTATAACTATATCTCATTGTAAAGTAAGATACATGCCACTGAGAGATACAGACTAAGTGTATGGGGTACAAATGTTCAAAGGTAAGAAAAATATTTTTTGAGACCTCTATGAAAAATCACTTAAGGCTGAGCTGTTTGGGACAGGTTCTTGTAGACAAAGTTAGTTATAACTTGGGCCTCAAAGAATGGATATGATTTTGGTAGGTGAAAAGAAGTGGTATATTTTTTATACAGGAAAAACAGTACAATAGCTATCATTTACTGAATTTCTACCTTGTGCCAGACACTCTATGATGCCTTTTATATTCTTTACCTTACCTTAAGAGAACTTTGTAAGGTAGGCATTGGTATCCTCATTTTTTTCAGGTGAAGAAATTGAACTTCAGAGAAGTTAATATACTTGCCCATAACCACATCACTAATAAACGATAGAGCCAGGACTTTGAGCCAGGTTTTCTGCCTCTAAATCTCAAACTCTTCCACGATGTTAGGCTGAATAATGTTAGACAAATTTAAGACCCAAGCTAGATGTTGGGTTGTGGAGAGTCTTATGTGTAATTGTCAAATTGATAGTTCTAACTTTATATTGTTCTCAAGGGGGAATTTTGTAAGCAGACATATGAATAGGGAATTCAGTCTGATAGCAGTGCCCAGATAGGTAATCCCTGTTATCTTGATGTTACCAGACTAGAACATTATATAGGATGCCAGCAGTGAAAATGCAAAGGAAAAGTAGGGTTCAAGAGATATTTTCAAGAAAGCTTTTGTAGAACTACAGAAGTAATCGGACCTAGAGACTGAACAACAACAACCAAAAAAAAAAAAAAAAAGAAAAGAAAAAAAAGGAAAAGAGAGAATCAGTCAATTCAAATTTTAAGCCTGTGGATTGAGAGAATGCCGATATCGTAACTAAAAACAAAAAATAAGGAAAATAGTTGATTTTAGGAGAGGAAACTAAGTTAAAACATTTAAGGTACTGTTGGCAATTCAGTAAGCTAGCTGTTGGAAAAGTTGGAGAAGCTGAAGTGAAAAAGAGGGTCATGGTAGGGGATATAGATTTAAACGGCTTCCTTTCATTATAGTTGAACTACAGGGTTGGATAATTTTCAAGGGAAGGAGTTTGGCACAGGGTCAAGAGTCAAATCATGGGGAATGTTTGCCTTGGGGTTATAGAAGAAAAAAAAGCAGACATGTGATGGGATAGTGAGAGAGATGGGAGAGAAGAATATAATGTACTGTCACAAAAGCGAAAGAAGAGAGTTTTGAGAAGAAATTAATCAGCAGTGCCAAAAGCTACAGAGAGGTCAAAGAGGATAAGAACTGAGAAAAAATGGAGGAATCCATTGGGTCTTCTGATGGGAAAGTCATTGTTCAACTTTGAGAATCCTACTTCAGCATAGTGAAGGAGACTAAAAGTAGATTTAGAAAGCTAGGCAGGAGATTGAATGCTGGTGAAATGATGAACTTTGTAGGGATTGTTCCACTGCTTCTCCAAGTGGATGTTACTGTGGAAAGGCTAGGGGCACCCTGATTTTTTTCTACTTGTAGGTGACTATTTTTCTCTCTGTATCCTCATGCAATTCTTTTGTTATCTTTGAAGTTCATTAAACCTATTATGTTCTATATCAGCATTTTCTGGTACTCTTTTGATCTAAAGATTATTTTTATTTTATTATCGAAAAGTCTCTCTTTTTATTCTCAAGTGTTTTGCTTTTCCATATTTTAATATTCTTCTTCAGGCACACCACTATGCATATGTTGAATGTCCTTTGTGATGGTAGTATTCATTGTCTTGTCTACAATCATGTCTATCTGATTTCTCTTTTCCCATTTCATTTTGTGTGAATTCAGTTATTCTACATCCTTTTCCCTTTATTGATTTTTCAGTTGTATTTACTCAGTTTTCACTGCTTGTGACGTGACTTTCATCTGTAATGGTTTCTTTATGGCAGTTTCATGTCTTTCTCAAGCTCTTCTGGTTCACATTTCATTACCTTGATTGTTATTTTTATATCTTGTAACTCTTCTTTGAGTTCTCTTTTTATAGAAAATTGACATTTTGAAATCCTTTGAATCTACAGTGTACTTTATGACTGAACTGTTTTTCTCTGTTGCATAGAGTCATTCCTCTTATAAATGATTTTCATCTACTTTTAATTTATGTCTTTGTCCTCACAACTTCTCCCTCTCCTCAGTATCTACGTATAGGTCCCTTGCTTGTTTCTTTCTCGTTATTCCTCATTTTGTGAATAAAGATAACTCTCTCTGGGCCGCTATTTGTTTTAGAGTAGGCAAAGGGAAGTAAGATGGAATGATACACAGATTCCAATTCAGATTGCTGCCTTAAACACCATCTTACCATATTTATTTTGTCCTCTACGCAGAGACAGTTCTCCTTTCATTTTTTTGTACAGTTTGTTGTGAAGGCCTATATGTCACAGGCTCTCTGAGCAATGGTATGATGACTTCTGCTCTTGTCTTTTACCCCCTCTCACCACTAGAAATTGCCTGAGGTTAGGAAATTTGATTGTAGATCATAAAAAGGATGGGTTCGTCCTCGTCAGCTCTACCTTCCTTACTCTTGGCTGTTTGGAACTGGGTCTTTACTGAGTCATGAATTATATCTCCTGTGGCTTTCCCATTCCCTTAAACTGTGTTGTTGTAGTCAAAGGATCGTTACAATGAACTTTCAGGACTAATAATACTTTTAGATATCTGTAGCCTGTCCAAGGTTTGAGGTCTGAAGAGGTTTTTTGTTTGTGTTTTGTCATCTCTCAACATCTTTTCTTACTCCAAAGTTTCTCAGCATTTGGAAGATAATTTTCATATTTTGTGGTTTGTGGTTGTGGTTCTTTCCTTGTTTCATTGGAGATGATGTTTTCTTCTTTTGGTGTTTTATGTTGGTTGGGAGGGAGGGAGGGTAGTTTAAAAAATGTTCTTTCTGCCATCTTTTATGTATATCCTCTAGTTATCTTTTTTAAAACATAAAGCAGATCATGTCATTTATCTGCTTACACTCTTCAGTGGCCGAAAAATAAAGCACTGTAAAGAATAAACTGAAAACTCTTTATCAGGACCTGTGCGATCACGTGAGCTGACCCCTGCTTACTTCAGCAACCTCATCTCGTTCCACTCTTAGCTTTCTTTTAGTTCTTCAGTAAGACTATGTTTTTTTCATTTGTTTTATTTTGCTTTGCTCATGCCCTCATTCATTTTATTCCTATTTTATGGAATTTTATTTTCTCTTCTTTTCTAATTCCTATTCATTTTTTAGGTCTAACCTTAATACTTCCTCAGAGAAGCCTTGTCTGATACAATATAATTTAGGTGTACTATGTTAATCTCTCTCTTGGTTGCTTGTTGTCTTCTTCATATTACTAAGTAAAATGTATAATTATATGTTTGTCTGTTAATGTGTGTCTTTTTTTCCTAGACTGTAAACTCCAGGAGCACTTGAGGCTTACTAATGTTTATTGAATGAGTGAGTGATGAATGAGTGAATGATTTAAAAAAGGTAGTTTAGATGCAGGACTTCTAAGATTAATTGACCAGGCATTACGATCTCTTAGACATATTGATCTACTGAATACATTTGCCTTAGTATATTACCTATATATTACTTAGTAATATATACCTATATTATATATATACCTATATATACCTATAATATATACCTATAATATATTACCTAGTAGATTACCTAGTAATAATAGTATAACTAATATTGAGTGCTTGCTGTGCCCCATGCATACCTTTAAAAATTAAATACTCTATAGTTTACTGGTTAACTACTATATCTCAGACACAGTGACAGGTATTTTATATACAATATCTTTAATGCTCACAGTAATTCTGAAATATAGATTTTTGCCATCAGTATTTTAAAGGTGAGGAAACTAAAGCTAAGAAAGAGTAACTTGTCCAAGATCATTTAGCTAGTAAATAGCTGAGGCATGATTTAAATCTAGATTGAATGATTACAAAACCATTGCTATTTTAATTGAATTGTACTTTCTCTTAATAGTCAATAATCTGAAAGTTAAAGTGCTTTTGCTAGTTCTTAATTTTTTATAGAAAATAATTTATAGAAAAATTATTTATTTATAGAAAATAATTTAGTCTCCATATAAAAGTCATGCCATATAAACTTAGTTTCCCTCTATAGTTTCTAGAAAATGCTTATTAATAACCTGTTATCAAAGATTTGGAAAGGCAAAATTGTGAAGACAAATTAAAATTGATTTTTATTTAGTTCTTATTAAACAACCCAAGTATTTTAATCACAGCAGAAATATACTTTATCTTCCCCAGTAGCTGTGGTCTGAACTGTGATATTAACTGCCTCTTCAGTGTGAATGGAATAGTGTTTTCTTTTGTCACAAAGTAGTGTGATAGGGCAATAAACCAAAGTACGTTTGTCTTAATTTTTTATTTAGTTTTTCATTTTTAGTTTTTATTTTTTGGGACATCAATTTAAATCAACAGCTGTTAACTTCTGATTATACCAGCAGAACTGGAACTAATTTCATTTTTTGTAAATATGTGATAGTCAATTTTTGATGGAAGCTACTGATATAATAATAGCAGCTAAAATATTTGAATGGCTCAGGAAGAATTCCCTGAGTTTGGGGTTGAGTAGAAATAGTATTTCTCTCTCAATAGTATGAAATACTCATACATTAAAGGTTTTTATCAAGTTACTGGGCAAGAGAAGGGAAAAATAAAATTAAAGGGAAATGGACGCTTTGAAATATATATAAAGAGCACTAGAAAACTGCAAAATGACGATAATATCAATAAAGGAGAAAATTAAAAAAAAAAACGCTACAGAAAAGGGAGGCTCATTAGGTCATTCTACTTGTTAATGGTAGAGCTAGTATTTTAACCTCGATATATCTAATTTCAAACTTCATACTATTTTTACTGGGATAATGAGTAAATATTTATAAAATGCAATATGTGTATGCTCTGCAGACATGAAGAAAATGCCATGTCAGCAGAGTGCTCACTAACAATGAAGTGAATGAACAAATGAATGAATGAATGTGTACTAACCGTATCCCAAATGAGCATTTATTCGTTCACAATTGATTGTTAAAGTAAAAAAGATGACCTAAGACATTATATGAGGAAGCAAAGAAGTTGTTTCCTATTTCTTACTTGGTGTATTTTATAAGTAACATTTAAAGAACTCAGAACATTTTAAAAATTGATCAGTTTTTGCTTTAATACTTTGTTTTACAAACCATTTAACTCTATTCGTGCCCTCCTGGTATGCTGCATTTTGTATAAGACAGATTTATTACTGAATGTACTAGAAGGATCTCATTATAACAGTTTAACACATTACGCAGATTCTTCGTATACATTTTTTGAAGGAATATAAAATGATCAGTGCTTTAATTTTTTTAAGGCAAGTCTTCTTCTGAAATGTGTTTGGAAAAAAAAAAACGCCCTCTCATTGTTGGTCTCCAAAGCCTAAATTGAATTCCTCCTTTAGCAGTAAAAGTAAATTTAAGTAAAAATCACCCACAAAACTACTAGCTACAGTCCCTATAAAAACCAGATACAGCGCCTGTAACCATAAGTCATAGACTTCTGCTGCCATTTTCTGGCCAGATTAAAGAGGACACTTGAGTTTCAACTCTCACCCCTGCTGATTAGGATGAGGGGATTCATGTTACTTTAAAAGCTGGTAATTGGGTACTGAAAAAGATCTTAGCGGTGAGAATCTTAATAACACTTGTGAGAAAAGATGTGTCTGTTATCATACCTAATATCTTGGCATTTGTTTTCCAAGGGCCCACCTGGTCCAGCAGGTATCCCAGGTCCGTCAGGAAAGAGAGGTCCCCGGGTGAGTAAATGGGCTCCGTTTCCCACTTGCTGTTAGAATTGGTAACTTTCCAGTATATTTTTCCTAGTATTGTACAGTATGTACTTCCTTTGGAAACCTGCCTGGATCTTCAAACTTAGCCGTACCTTTGCCAATTCAAGAGAAACTTAGGAACACGTGCAGACTGTTTATTTGAGTATAAACACCCAGCCAAAGCATTCTCTGTGAACATGCCCAAGAACGATTATCAAATTTGTAGATTAGTGGCTGTCCCGGTGCTACTTGTAATATTATTCTTAGTTATATAAAGTGATATCATCTGTAGTTGATAGTCCAAAGTGGGGTTCATTTGCTTTGGGAAATGAAGAGGAGCAGGCTGCCATAAAATTGTGCATTCCTGGGTTACATAATGGAAAATACTGGAGCTATTGACTAGAATAATAAGTGTCCTGAGGGAAAAAGCTGCCTTAAAGATCAGCAGTAGTTTCTCACATTACACAGGCCCAGCAAACGATTTATTGCTGTGTTAGGTTTAATTTCTTTCAAACCGAAAAATAAACGTAGACTTACTAACAGAAATTCTTCAAAGAGTTAGAAAAAGAATTGAGATTGTGCGTTATAAAGACAAATGCAAATACCATATGTAATCCACTTACTTTCTATCCTGATTTTTATTTATCCTATATACAATATAAAAAAATCCTAAAATATTACTTGAAGTTCACATCATATTCACATCAAACTCATGTCCCCAAGAGACAAAAGATGAATGCTGACTGGGCTCCAGCTCTAGCCTGCAAACCATTCCATCCTCTTCCTTCCCTGTCAGGAGACCCTGGATCCTACTTTTCTCAGGGACTGAGTCCATCTTTGCTCTACTTGCATTCCCTCTCCACTACCAAGGCTGTTCTCCCACAGCATGACCTTCAGTTTCTGAATCTCCTGCATCCTCATGAGACAGCAGTCTCTTTCCCTAATTTCCATATTTTTCTTCATTTATTTGTCCAATCCTCCTTCCTTTAAGGAAGGAACAATATGTCTCTTCTCAAGGGTAATGATTACATTTGTATTCCTAATTTTATCTTCATTCAATTTTATGTAACTTAAAACTTGCAGTTGTACATTTCTTTTCTCCCTAGATTTTATCTCATTTGGCAATGACCAACAAATTCTTTGTTCTTAAAAATCCCAAAGTTTTGTTGATATTAATTTTTCCTGAAGTTATTATCCTGGCTTACTCTTGTGCTACTGAGCTTCGTGAAATAATAGTTTATGTCCATTGCTTTTATAGCTACAGTAGCAACTCATTTGTTAATTGCCACAAATTTTTCCATCTACTTTATCAAATTTATTTTTTGCAAGTTACAAATGACATATGTCACGAAATCTAATCCTTTTTTCTCTAGTGTTAATCATGCTAGATATACCTGCAATATTTGTATTGCTGACACTGCTTTCTAAAACACACGGCTCTATTAATTCAGAATTGAAAAGATAAGTAAATAAATATTAACTATATGCTATTTGTTACTATAGAGGTATGGCTGAAGAGCACAGAGGTGGGTACCAAACCGAAATGAGTATAGGGGACCTGGAGAACTAGAAGGCTTTCTGGAGGTGGATCTTAGTCCCTCTACTTGCTGGTGTGCGAGCACAGGTTTCCTTATTTTTAAGGAGTAAAAAATAACTACTTTGCAGGAATGTTATAAGGATTAGTAATAAGAAGTATAGAGCTTTAACACAGTTACTTGCACATAGTAGATACTCAGTAAGTAGAAGAAATTGCTGATTTCAAATTGATAAGCAATTCATTGAGAAGCTAATATATGCTAAGTACTACACCAGTAACATTAAAAACAATCTCTTTCAAAGAATTTATAACCCTGGAACTAAATAACCCATGTCATAAAGTAGTTAAAATAGCAATAAAATATTTAAATAACAGATGAGAAACAGTGTAAGAAGTGTCCCAAGGGAACATACAATTATTGCAAATGAATTTTACATGCAGCAATTTCTATGGCACTTAGTAGGAGAGAGAAATCACTTTCTGCTGGTGTATCCAGGATTTAAAAATGAGCTGAGAACTCAGCTGACACCGGAAGAATGATTTGGGTAGGTTTAGGGGGCAAGGTTAAATGAAGTAAGTCTTTAAGGCTACCACAAACAAAAACCCAAGTGCAGAAAGGGTCAACATGTGTTGAGAGGAGAGTAACTAAGCGATGACACTGTGTTATTTTTAGGCTTCTTACTCTGTATAGCTTTTAGAAGTAGCACTACCTAAGCAATATGACTGGAAATAGGGGTGGTAAATAAGGGAGGTAAATGCCTCCTCGAAGCAATGTTTTGAAGCAAAAGATGGAAACCACAGTTTTGCTTTGTAATTAGTATACATAGTTCTCTTTTCTAAGACTAAAATATTCAAGATCTCAGAAAAGATAAAGACCTTGTTAAAAAAAGGTTACATAAATATTCAAGATCTCAGAAAAGATAAAGACCTTGTTAAAAAAAAGGTTACATTATATATAATGTACAACATTTATTTGAATGCTGTAATAAACAGTATGTGTTATTTGTATCTAGATCTATTCTAAGAAGATCTGACTTGTTTTTCCATTTGCAGGGCATACCAGGGCCACATGGAAATCCTGGGTTACCTGGATTACCAGGTCCAAAGGTGAGTGATTTCTAGTATCACATGATTTGCCTGAAATTATTAAAGAAAGGCCTTAACTTTTAAAGCCCACCTTGGGAAATTGAGGATCTCTTGTCATTTCCAGAGCATGCTTTTTGATTCCTCACACAAGATTGTCTTAGCTTGGCAGAGACCTAGGTTCCTCTGAAAGCTCACCACACTTGGATTAACCTAGTTAGTGGTAAAGTCAGGTACAGGCCTGCTTTGGTATTACAAAGTCTTTATTGTCAAAATGTGATGGCAATATATGGAAAACTCTGAAATATACACGGTATGACTTGAATAATTACCTTAATGAAGGCCATTTAATGTGTAAATACTCCACATTTCTCTATTTTCACTTGATAAAAGATCTGTGAGGATACTTTTTATAGGGTAATCAATATTTTATGAAAAAAACTAATTGGAAAGCCTATATATATAAGCATATATAGATAATAGTGTGATAGTAGTATGAGCATAAAAAAAGTCTATATACCATGTTGAGAGGAGATGTGGGAAAGGAAAGATAAATAAATTTTATATATGTAAAATATTTACATATATATGGGATTTAATACATGGGATTAGGTAAGCATAGATTCTTGGTTGCCAAGAACTTCATGAATCTTTTAGGGTCATTATTAATGATCACACTCAGAAGTAAACACGTAACCATACAGGGTAGGGGTTAAGGACACAGGTTTTGGAGTCTGAGAGATTTGAGTTCAAGTCTTAGCTCTACTGATTTGTATGACTAGAAACAAATTACTTGCTTGGCCTCTTTAATCTTCATTTTCAGTTTCTATAAAATGGGCAAAATCATAGTGCATCCTCATAGGACTGGAGTGAAGGCAAATTAATGTGAGTTAAATCCTTAATATGGGGCTAACATATCATAAGTAGCATCATCATTATTAAGCAATAATAATAGCATATAGCTAGGATAATTTAAATCTAAATTCCCTAAAGTTTCCCATCTCTGCCGACAATTTCTTAAGTTCAATAAAAATGTCTAAGAGAGAAAAGAAGACTTTTAACTGGATGTGTAGCAGTGATAGAAAAGACAGATGACTACTATAGAAACTAAAAGTTTGCTCTTCAATTTGTGATTCCTTAGCCCTTCAAGCTTTATTTGGGGATTTTAGGAATACTTAAAAGATTAAAGTATCTGTAAAAGCTACCTCATGTTTCTTCACTGGGCTGAAGTGACAGAGACCTTCCATTCCTGGAACAGCCTCATCTCCATAACAGGAAGGAAGACAGAACAGGCGGGGGATTTCCACATGTCTTGCATTCTCCTCCCTCTCCCCCTAACTCAGCAAGTAGTATACAAAACAAACAAACAAATAAATATGAACAAACAAATATGGAAAATAGTCATTTAATTGACTTCTTACAAGGTGTATATGGATTCAGATGAAATATTCGAGAAAGTGAAGAACTTTGTTATCAAACAAAAATGATCATTGTCCTAAGATTAAAAACAGTGTATTTTTCAGTATTGACTGGTATGAATATGTATCTTGGGTAAAATGATCTAGGCGAGATGAATTTTTGAATCTCAAGATTTCTCTTTAATATTCTATTTAGCAGTAGTGTGGACTTAATTTTGATATTTATAATCATTCGTGAATAAAATATTTTTATGAACCCATATATGAGGGATTTTAGAAAGCCCTACTTTTAATTTTCAAGAAACTAATTAGACCTCTTAGGGACTTAATCTTATAAACCTGAATATTAATCTTTAATTCATATTTAATTTAATAATTTGGCTAATAAAACTGACCATTATTTGTTTTAACCACATAGTTCTGAAGATCGTTAGATTTGTAGACAGGTGATAAAAATTACCTCTGTATCTTAAATGCATCAAATAAAACTTGTGGTGTGTAGTTTGGCGAAATCAGTTTTCCTAGATATTTAACATGTGCTTTAAAGTAATTGGGATTAACAGAATATTTAAGCTTTATACTTTATAATCCTCTTATAATATTTATTTAAGACAATTCAAAAAAAGTAGATTGCAAGTTTTGACAAGAAACTTATATAAGTAATTACAGGATTTATTTTCCTTAAGGGAAAAAGATTCCTTTTAAATTAAGGGAATTTAGAGTATAAAGACAATTACAGTTATTTTTCTTTTCTCAGTAATTATTTACCAAGAATAACATAGGTAGAATTATTGGCCTCTAAGAAAATTGTATAAAATGTCATCTTGCCCCTTGCATAAGAAATCATTTGTCCATTTCCAAACGGGGTTACCTGAATCTATGGAAAGTTCAAATTAAGGCAATTGCAAGATTAAATCTGGGAAATGAGAAATGCAACACATAATGGAACATGAAGTACCTGGTAGAATGCTTGTACATAGGTGACAGTAAAGAAAATGATATTTCCCTTTTCTTAGAGGAGCTATTTATTGAGGTGACTGGGCCAATTAGAAATGCAACTTTTACTGAGAATACCACATTTACTATTTGTGAAATGAAATAAAAACAGTCTTGTGGCTCTTACAAATGAAAATACCTTAAGATAGTGTAGAAATATGGTTTATTTATACGGCTATTTTAAAGTTTATAAGGCATTTACCATGTCCCTCTAAAATGATGTGGCTCAAACCCCAAACTGTTTCCCCTGTGGTAGCCAGCAGCTAAAATTTATTGTTAAATTCTCTCAGCATTCTAGTTGTCGCTTTCTGCTGAGCTCTTTGGGAACTGTCACATGTCAGGATCAGCCAAGAATTGAAGTCTGTATCCAGGTTTTGGGGGAAACTGTCTTTTTTCTTTCTTTCTAGGATTTTCTTCCTCAATTTACAGTGATTCTGGTATCCCCACTGTCCTCTGGCCCCATTAATCAAAAGTCTTTGGTTTTCTGCTTGAATCCTAGCCACTCTATGAAGTCTGATGAGAGTCCTTAGGAGAAAAGCTGTAGAAATGTGTTCTACACCAAGTTTGGTTCCATTCTTTCAAGAGTTGAATCATCTCCAGTGTTTTGGTCTGTTCTTCTGTGTATTCAAATAGTTATTTTATGTATCTTTTTCTGACTTTATAATTGTTATTTACAGGAAGATTAGTTGTATACATGCTACTCTGCCACTATCTGAAAAAGAACTCCTAAGAATTCCTTCTGGACTTATTCAATTTGAGATGACTATTTGATATCCAAGGGGAACTATAAAAAGGATATATGGATCTGGAGTTAAGGAGAGATATCATAGCTAACAATATGCATTTCAGAGTCATCCGTGTATATATGGAATTTGAAGTTACAGAACTGACGAGAACGCCTACCGATGAATGTAGACAGAGAAGAATCCAACAACTGAGTCTTGGAGTACTTCAGAATTTAGTATATTAAGAAGAAAAAGAGGAACTAGCAAAGGGGACTGAGAAATAGTATCCAATAAGGTAGGACAAGAGACTGAGTACAGTGGGTCCAAGAGAGGATGGAGGGAGAGGCAGTCTCCTAGTTAACACAGACAACTTTCTAGGAGTTTTGCTCTGAAATGAGCAGTAAAGTGAGATGTGGGCTCAAGGGAAGTTGTATTTTAAGATGAAAGAAATGACAGTCTCTTTCTTGGTGATGACAATTATCCTGGAGAGAAGTAAGAGTTAAAAGAATGCAGGGAAGACAGTGCAAGAGTGATGTCCTTGTGAGAGAGAATTGTGGGTTTGCTTATGAAGGCAGAGTATTTAGGGATAGTTTTAAGTGAGGTAGTGGATTTGGATGTAAGAGCTTGTGAAACTTGAAAACAAGAGCGCCAGTTGAGAATGAAGAGAGAATTTATGAAATAATCATCTATGAAAATGAGAAAGCAAATTGACCAAGGCAATTATTGGACAAACCAAGAAACAAAACAAAATAAAACCAATCAATGTAAGAAGTTCTGAATTTAAAGTGAAATTTGTTAGCATGGTTTCTCTTAGTCACATTCAGCTAATAAGGGACAAGGGCAGAATAGTTGGAGAGTTTCGATTTAAGAATTGCCAGGTAAGCTTATACAAGACAGAGGGGGAAAGAGGCAATGGTATCATTTGTGTATACAAGAGAGTGATTATAATGTCAGACCCTGGAATTTAGGCTGGCTAAGAACCAGAAGTCAGACCATGTCGGGAATGAGACAGTGAAAATGTGGCGGGATAATATGTTAGCAGTTCCAGTGGGTCAAATAATTGTTAAAGTTGTGGGGTTTTACCGTGACCTAAAAAGATAGGAAGTGTTGATTAGAAAGTGTAAGGCTTAAAATTGAGATTATAGAGTTTATGTAGTTATTAGTAATATTAAGAATATTCAAGTGATGCTACCTCAAGATCATGCCATTTCATGTTTCCTTTATGGATTTATGGATTTCCAGTTCATCTCATCTATAGTCTGAATTTTTCATTACAAATTCTTTTCATTAAAATTTTGCTGCACTTCAATGATTCATTTGATTTGCATTCTCTGCTTTTCAAGATGGCAATAATTGTAAAATTTAGTTTACTAATGATTATCTTTAGTCTTATTTTTAATAGTGACTACTAGCATCTTTATAATCTATAGAGAATTTGATTCTAAATCTTGCAAGCTAATCTAGATAGTTATCATTTCCAGTTTGCAGAGAAGGAATCTCAAGTGCAGGGAGACTAAGTGACATGTTCAGTCTTTTCACTACAAATCCCGGTGTTCTTTCCATTATATTGGGTGGACTCCAATCTGATAAACCTGTTCTAATCTGTTAATCTGTCTAGTACCTTAGTGAGTTTCCCTCCCTAGACAGAGAGCCCTCTTGAGATCCAATGACAGTCTAAAAGAGCCACTCTTATAATGAGGATTTTAGAATCTATGCTGATCAAGTGTGATAGGAGGGATGTTTTGAATTCTTTGAGTAATAAAGTGTAGGTAACCCTTTTCCTCTTACTCATACTGCAAAGGATACATAGCTCCTTTAACAGAAGTCATAGAGGAGTAAGTAGAAGTCAGTATTGAAGGTCAAGTCAATTATGATTAATTAATTAATTTATAAACATTACATTTAATTCGAAGGATGATTTGAAAAGCCAACCAAGTATGACTTCAAGTGTCTCAGGAATCAGAATTAATACAAAATGAGGGAGAAAGTGAGACATTTTGGGGTATTCTCCTTCAATGCAGAGAAGTGTACCCTACTCTGACATTTCAGGTAAAGTTGGTATGCTCAATAATCTCTGCTTTGTGCATTTTATACTATGATCAACCGACAACTGGCCAGGTTAAAAGCATTTTCTTCATATTGACTTGCAATTCTGGTTCTAGAACATGAGTTAATTAGCTCAAGCATATTTGTGTAGAAATAAAAGAGATTTGACATATAACTCTATGAATATACTGCCCAGATGTATAAAATTTACAAATAAGAAAAAGCTCTGTCTTTAAATCTAATTTTGTGTTGCTTAATTGATTATCGTTTCCTACTTTTTAAATTTTTTTCATGGAAAATGAAATGTCAAATTAGTGGAATATATTAACAAAACTAAAAGATTATGATAAAAAAGTTGATAAATAATAGAAATATTCACATAGGACCTAAAAATAAGAATTTTTAACATGAGATTTATACGTAAAAACATTGGCCACAAAAGGCTGTATTATATTCAAATTTTTCAAGGGCTATCATTTCTTAAAATCTTTTTAAGTTCTTTGTAAATATTACCTCAAATCAATTGTTTAGGCTTTGTAATAGAGGCTTAAAATATGTTAAAACCAATGAATATTTTATTTAATAGACATTTGTGATATGAGAAAGAATATTGACCTAGTTTGCCAATAGTTTTCTAAGCAATCTTAATCAATTCAATTAACCTTTCTGGGCCTCATTGCTTCTTTATCTATTAAATGTTAATTACTAGATAAGCTGTAATATTCCTTATAAATTCTAAGTATGTTATGTTTTTTACTTAGATGAAGAGTAGAGTTTTTAAATTTTGAGATATCACTAACGTCATTTCTCAAGTCCCATAACCTTGTAACGAATGATTTAAATGATAACCTTAATGGTAGATGTGGTGATGGCTATGGAAGGAAAAAGTTCATCCTGGAAAACAATTTTTTCTTAAAACTTTTCTTTGACTCTAGAATATAAGACTCTTTGCCAATGAAGACTCGTTTCTAATTTGTAAAATGATAAAACTTAACTGGGGAACATGACGGACTTCTCTTTCGTTCTTCTTTTATTCATCAGTCATTGCTATTTAAAAATGTCCCTGAATATGTGAAAGAAGATATGACAATTTCCCCATTTTCCATAGAGTGAAAATAGCACTTAGAACTCTCTAAGAATGGCAGATTATTTATTATTAGTTGAGAAAGGTAATGAAATAAAAATTTGAATTATAAAAAATATCAGTTGTGGCCTTTTTATTTTATAAGGTGTGAAATAGTTAGACAAGGAGTTACTTTGCTAGTATGCATAATGAAAAAGATGGCTTTGATACTGTACCAGAAAACTTTGGTTGGGTGAAACCTAATGTCATATTTCTCTTGACATGCAAAAGATAAGGATTCCCAAAGTATGAAAATTACTTTTATAGCAGAATGAAAATAATTTTGGTAATTAGAGGTATTTGGGGGTTATTTTTATTATAAAAGTAATGCAGGTACATTGCAAGATACTGGAAAATATTTAAACTTAGAATATCTTAAAATTTTGAGAATTATTATAAGCAGATTTCTTTTACTAAAAGTAACTAGTTTTCCTATGCTAAAATAGGAATTATAATTCAATATGTCACAAAAACCGAAAAATGAATAGAGCCTTTATGTAGGTCCCTTAAAGACAGGTGTTTCAATAGCAGTATAACTTTATTAGATTAAAAAAACAGCTATGTCTGGGCAATTTCCAAGAATATTTTCAACATTTAAAAATAAGAGTAAAAAGTATTCATAAAAAGCAAATAGTCCATATCCATCTCAACTTAAAATAATTTTATTTAATACTATGTAATGTGTATGCAATCTGATGACACATACAACTGAAGAAGTATGATATACAATATGCAATTTGTGCTTCACGAAGTGTTTCATAACTGTTTTATCTAGGGCCCTAAAGGAGATCCAGGATTATCCCCAGGTCAAGCTGTTTCTGGAAAAAAGGTAATTATTTGTCCATGAAATAAAATCATGGCGTTATATTTCAAGCATTTTAAAATCATTTTTATCTCTTTTAAATGTCGATTTTATTTGATACCAGACAGAGAAGAGAGAGAACCATTGAATTTTAATGAAGGCAGAAATATTTGGAAAATTAAATAATGCTATCATCAGCTTAACTTATCAATTTAAATTTCACCATTAATTGTATTTAGTGTCTGTTGTGACTTTCCAGTTAGGGAAGATGGAGCAAAAAATTAGAGCAAGATATGGTCCTAATCTCAAAAATTTTGCTGTTAATATGCATGCACACAATAGTATATAGTTTCCAATGCCATTTTACACCTTTTTTTAAAGGATACTTCTACATATTTTATCTTTGTTTAAGTTTCACAGTAACTCCAGTTGAGAAAACAAAATTCATGAAATTTAAATGACTCATCACATGGATATTAAGTGGCAGAATTAAGTAAGTTTTCTGACTTTTAGTCCAGTATGCTTTTCATTTTATTGTAATTTGCACGTGCACGCGCACACACACACACACACACACACACACACACACTTAGGTAAAAAGAAACTAATGGTTTAAAGTAAAGATAGCAACAAAATCTTTATTAGGAAGAGTATATTGTGTTCCAGTGAGGATGAATATTAGTGGAGTCTTTAGGAATATATCTGGGAAGCTTTATTTAGACAAGCATTTGATGAATGTGATACAATTATAGGATGTTTTTGTTTATGTGGTATACATTCACAAATTTTTTAAAATTTCTGAATAATATTGGTGATTCCTGGGCTGAAAGCTGATCGTTCAACTGGCTTACAGAGACTCTTCTAATCTGTTTTTTTTTAAATCGCACAATATTAATGGACCTAATATACTAACAAGTTAAAAATATATATTAATCTAAAATCTTAAGAATTTTATTGCTGTGATGAAACTGAGTTCACTGAGTCTAAATAATTTAGAAAAGGAATGGAAGTTTATTATTAGAAACATAGTATTTTCATTGGTCCCTTAATTATCGCAAGAAAAAATATCCTACAATCTGAGAAACACAAATGCCATCTTTTAAAATATCTAAATATAGAATATTTAATTTCGTATTTAAAATTTAGAAATTAGGGGCCCACTCTCTTTTGGTTACTGTTTTAAATAAACTCCCCAAATTAAATATTCAGATTTATATCAAATGCTTAGTTTTATCTTTCCTTGAGGCTTCTCTACAAAATTTAGGGTGGTTCAAAATGGTACAATATCTGTATAAAATATAGGGTGATTCAGCCTGGGAGTTGAGGTTTGGAAGCATGTCAGTCTTTTGTTTACTTTTTGAGTTACTTAGATACTAATCGTGGTTAATACTACATAGGAGAAATGTAGTAAGATACAGGATTTAATAGCATGTTGCCATTGAACCTTAAGTGAAATCCAAGTTAAAATTGAGAGATATGTTTCTAAATTTTCAAATATATATTTCTAAATGGTAAAATTAAAAACAGTTTCTTAAAAAATATATTTATATTAAATTGGGTTTGAATATACTAAGGCAGGATATTAGTTATACTCACACAATATGAATCCAGATAAAATATACACATTAACTTGGTGTAAGTATAGGGGGATTAGAAAACAATTGAATTCTACTTTTAATCATTTAGCCATTTTTACAATAAATATATGTTCAATGATGAAAGAATAAAAGCAATGCAAGGGCTAGTCCTTCAGCAGGTAGTATCAACTAAGTAACATCTCTCATAGAGCATACATAAGTGTTTAAGGCCTTTGCAGGCCTCATTGGCAGGCAAAGATAACATTTAAATAGTGGTGATTTTTCTTTTCCCACAAGACAAATAAGATATCATTCTCATTTTTTAGATGGAGGAACTCTGACAGGAAATCAAGTAATCCACCTATGATTAGAGCTAGTGAAAGAAGATGATCTCCTATTTCCTAGTGTAGTTTTCTTTTTCCTCTATCAGAGTAATACATGTAAAAAGAAAAAAAAAATCTGTAAAAACCAGTCATCCCATCACAAATGGAAGCCATCTTAATAAACCACTGAGAAGACACATTAAGAATATTACAACAAATGCAAAAGCACTCCCTTCTTAATAAACAGAAACATCCTTTTCTCTTCTGATTGTTTAATTTGATGACATATTAAACTAGATAATGTACTAAAAATTAAACAAAGCATAAACAGTCGCTAAGGAATTTATTTAGGATTATTACCTAAGTAAGAATTCTTTTTTTCCTTTCAAACATCACCTTTTTTTCCATGCACAATAAATTTGTTGCAGTGGAAAAGGGAAAGAATGGAGGTAAAGAAAAAGTGCACGTAGATTAAACAGGTTTAAGATTATCACACCATTTTTTTGACATATTTTTTCCCTGTCAATTCACACAGCCTCCTCCATGTCTTTTCTTGTCACTTCTACCCGCCACAGACATTCCTTCCACCTCACCGGTATACTTTCTCCTTCCTACCCCAAGATGTGTTCGCAGCCCTCATCAAAGTTGGGGGAAAGAGGAATGGGTGGGCCTAATAGGTGAAGTTGGGTCTATTGAACCAAACACACTGTCCTCCTGATAATTTATGAGTGCAGTTTGCAAATGAAGCTGGTGGTTCATTTGCCCAGCAGGAGGTTCCTGGGCAGCCCCGGAATGGGAAATACCCCTTTCCGTGATGTCCTAAGTAAACCAAGCCCTGCCCTGCTGCCCTGCCTTATGGCCGTGCCTTGAGGAATGGGAGGCCCTTCTGGCTGTAGGTCCTTACAAAAAAGAGCAGGCCTGAGCCCTCCACTGCTACCACGCAAAGCGCTTGTAGAATTTTAAAATAAACTCCATTCATTTTTTAAAAACAGGGTAAACCTTGGAACGGTGGGAATTTGGGAAGGAAGGGCATTTCTAGAGAAAAGAACATCAGAGAAAAAGGAACAGGGCCCTGCAGGTGAGGAAGCACGGTCCAGGTAGTCAGCAGTGGAAGAGAGAAAGTCTGGGAGCCTCAGCAAAGTCTCACAAGGTCTCAGAAACGAGGTGGAACTTGAGCCAGATTGTGAGGATCTGAATGTTGTGAGATCTTGACGTCCAAGGGATATACTGCAGCAATGGAATTTTAATTTTCAGTCCTCTTTCATAACATTAAACCTCTGTGTTTTGTTCATAGGGTGATCAAGGCCTTTCTGGATTAATGGGGCCCCCTGGTATGCAAGGTGATAAGGTGAGATATAGTTTTACTTGGACATAATTGGGTGTCATATGGATCTGGGAGACCTTCAATTACTAAGATCTCATTTTGAAGTTGAGCCCAAAGCCAACACTTTAAATTTCTTACGTCAGCAATAGGAATTAGGATGCTGTTTTAATCCAGGAAAGTAGTACCCACAAAAGGCACGGTTTTATGAAAGGAAAAGAAAACCCTTCAGTTAATGATGAGTTGTCACTGATAGAATATTGAAACTTTTCTTCTTCTTTTATTATATTAGGGAAACAGCCTACTTTTGAAACTTTGAAGTAACTTTTTAAGTTTTATATGTCCAAAGTGAGGTATGCTTGGTTAATGTTAATACACTTGACTTTTTTAACGGGTTCTCGTTTTATTAGGAAATAATAATCTCTGCCATGATTTATATATGAATATATAAGGGTAGGATAGAAGTGAGGATTGGGGATAGCTACTAAAAAACAATAGTCATATGCATATGGCTAGGCTTTTTCTGAGGTAAAAAGGAATACTAACACAACTGCTATAATTATTTCATAAAATATGTTGTGTAGTTTCCTGGATTAACACGAGTGGAAATCCTCCTCTATATATTCAGCTTGTTTTTTTCCCAAACACTGAGTTGTGGATTTTCTGCAGGAGATATGGAAGACACAAAATTTCTTTCTAAGGTATTAAGGGCTCCAAAATATTGTAGGGTAGTATTTGATGTGATATGGATGTCTAACTGCATATGAGAATTAGCTGTGTTGATGTCTTAATGTGTCATATTTCTTCCCTCTTGGTAGATTTAGGCTGGAGGTGGTAGTTAGGCTCTGTCAAATCCCACCTGCCATTTTCTCGGTCTCATAGACCTTGGGTATGTTCTTTAAAATTCTTTAAGCATTAGTTGCCTCATCTTTAAAATGTGAAGATGATACTATCCATTTCATAGGGAGTTCTTGGGAACATGGAATAAGATAATCCATGGCACTACAGTGTTAGACAGATAGCAAGCCTTTAATAAATGTTAACCATTAGTTATTCATCTGGTTTGGAAAGGATCCTGACCTTGTTTGTTTTCCTTCATAACCCCTGCTAAAGGGCTGAGTTGTGAAATGATAAAAAAGGTTGTGATCTCATGGAATATTTTGCCTCCCATGACCACACCACACCATTATTCTTATGGTTTTCAGACTAGTCTTCATCCTAGACAGTACGTAGAACCTGATAATTCCTTTGAGGTTGTTGGTTGCTCCCATGGAGACATGAAACTGCAGAGTGATCATTTGTAACAGAATTGGTCTTAATATACAGTCATGCATTTGTTTAATTAATGCTACTTAGCATACTTCTGTCCACTAAGTATACCTCTGAAGAAACTACTGACAAATACCATCAAACAAAGAAAATCTCCTAGTATCGAAATCTTGTTTTATTTGATATTAAATATACAGTTATTTCATCCTAAACAATAACAGTGCATATGAGAGAAAAACAAACTAAGCATTACTTTCTGAGGTTAGATGATGCCTGTGGTTCATGAAATTAGCAATCCAGAAAGAGAAACACTAAGTAAAAGTTGAGTGGTTATTGTGTAAAAGAATATTGGGGGTGGGGGGAATATATATATATATATATATATATATATATATATATATATATATATATATATATGTAGTAAAAAGACTGATTTTGACCATTAGACCAGATTATCATTTAAACTTTGAAATTGTACTCATCTAAAGCAGAGGATATTAGCTTCCAAAATCCTGTGAATGTATATGGGTCTTGGCCCGTCAGTATTTCAAAATATTAAGAAGAGTATATTCTTTTTGGTCTGTGTAAATCTAGTGAAGTGAAATAGCAGCATTAATATAAACAAACTGGGATATGGATTGCATATCTTTCACAGACTTCTTTTTCTCTTATATGATTTTTTAAACTTTTAAAATCTAGCATTTATTGTTAACTAATAGAAGTAGATCCTATAGAAATCAGATGTCTTGCTGTATTATTATTCGCTATAGCAGAATTTTCTGTAGAGAAGCCTTAGTTGAAAGTATTTAGAAACTAAATTACTTTCTGATAAATGAAGCATCCATGGTTTACAATGATTTGACAGTAGACAGTAGTGTTGAAATATTTGAGATGATTTTATAATTTTTCTGAGAATGTTTTCTCCTTTTTCAGAGTGTCTACTAATGCAAACTATACACAGATTTTTAAAAGCAAGTATTGCTAGGAAAAGAATATAAGGACTCAATCTAAACCTAATTTTCCATATAGCAGGATTGAAACCAATTTTCATCACACTATGTACATGTCTTATCTCAATATGAATATACAGTAGAAATACATTCCAAATGAGCATGATAGACTGTTATTATGGTTTGAAAGGGGAAAGACAAGACTGATTATTGGGCAGAATTTTCAGGTAAATTATGAGCTGTTTTTATGGAATTTACTAATTTTGGTTCATTTTTTGGACAGCCTAGGTCTCTCTAAGGGTTACTTCCTGCAAACAGGATCCATGCTCGGAGAACATAGAATAATGGATCTATTAGCTGCAACCTAGGGACTCCTATTCCTTTATCCTTGTAGTTCTACCCCTAAAGTGCTAGATAAATTCTATAGTCAAGACAAGAATTTAATTTATTCATTCTATCAGTGAGAAATCTCAGATAAGCCCAGAGGGTTTGGGAGAATTGCTCAGGGTCACTCAGAGTGATGGCAGGCTCAAGAGATAAAACTTACGGGTACTGAATCCACTGTGTTTTTAACTATTCTGTGCATATTATGAGAGGTGAATAAGGTGTTTGGGTTTTAATTAATATAAAGTTTATTACATAATTTTTTATCTCTTAAATGTTATGGATTATTATAACTACTATTATATGGATTATTTTATGGATTATTATAACTACTATTATATGGATTATTATAACTACTATTATATGGATTATTTTATGGATTGTTATAACTACTATTATATGGATTATTATAACTACTATTATATGGATTATTTTATGGATTGTTATAACTACTGTTATATGGATTATTATAACTACTATTATATGGATTATTATATGGATTATTATAACTATTATATGGATTATTATATGGATTATTATAACTACTATTATATGGATTATTTTATGGATTATTATAACTACTATTATATGGATTATTATAACTATTATTATAACTAAATATTAATAGTAGCTATTTTATTATGTGCAGTGTTCCAGTGTCTCTGCTGAGCCCTTTCTTTCCTCTTAAAACTACCCAGTAAGACTGATACTATGTTCAGTATGTCATAAATAAGTTAATTGAGGTATAAAAGGGTTAAATCACTTACCCAAGGCCATACAACTATTAGCAGAGTGACTGAAATCCAAGCCTGTTTGACGCATGACGATGTTGTTGATAATTTTGAATACTACTTCCCCATTAATTAGTGTATTTAGGCAATATTTGTTAGATGTGTATTTCAGTATTCTGACTATCTCAAGCATGTATGCAAAAGGAAGTAAAACTTTGTTTTTCAAGAAAGTCAGGGAAACAGATATAGTTTTGGATAACAGATAATGACTTCATTATTCCTTTTTTTTGGAAGTATGTGGACATATTAAAATTCTAATATAAGCCATACTCAAGTCATCTTTAAAATGGCTGCAACAAAGTTATGTAGAGCACTGACAACTCATGAAAACCGTTGAGATAAACAAACAGAAGATTAATGTAAAAAATGTTCTGAAACCTAGAAGTAATATTGAGAGAAATAATAAAGCAAGTAAGTCAGCAATAACTTTTTTCACTCTTTAATAGATTTTTTGGTTTGCTTCTTTTTTTATCCCCTCTTCTCTCTCTCCCCTCGACTTTTTTTTTTGACCAGTATTAACATCTTTAACAAGCAATGTGTTTCCCAGTATTAACTGATTACATTGCCTCAACTTAGTCACCTTCATATAACTCTTATTTTCCTAGGAACTGAAGTATGTTTTCACTTCCCACAAAGTGTCTAAATTTGTGCCAAAAAGCAGATAAGTTGGATCCAGAGTACATGCTGAGTTGGATGGAAGACAGGAGTCATAATTCTGAGCTTGGACTCCAGATGGATTTTTAAATTGGTTTTTAATATAGCCAATCAGTTGCTATATTAGTATTGGACGTCCACTGTTTAAAATTGTAAGAACATTAACAGTGATTTCAGTTGAAGCAATTTTTCTAGGATTTGGTGGATTTGCCAGATGGGTATAACTCAGAGAAATTGTGAAATGTGATGCACACATTTTAAATCAGATTTTTATGAATAATGTATAACAGTAGTCTTCTGAATATCAGAAAATACTAACTACCGTGGTTTTAGTAATAGTTATAAATCAGTGTGAATTTTTATTCTATTTTGGTGGAATTATTTCAGTTTTTAGAAAATATTTCCCTTACATAGGAGGTGCACAGTTAATATCTTCATACAGTTGGAAAGGAAAAAAAGAACTGAAAGCATCAAGTGAAGTACATTGTGATTTATCAGTTACCCAAAAACTATACAGCTTTTCACTTATTTAAAGCAAGGACAGTAGGAAGGAGCTACAATAAGACTGAATCTTAATGACAATAACCATAAGACAAATCAGGATTGGCATAAAAGCAGTGCCTAGAGAGAGAAATAAGGAGAATCCCACTCTTCCGTAGTTAATTCTATAGATCGTCTAACCTGTACATTATCTCTGTAAAAATCTGCAGCGCTACATTTTACTTTAGGCTGCTTCCCAGTCCAAGTGTAGTACTGAAAGTCAATACAAATGTTGCTTAGGAGCTGTGCTGTTAACCACTGTTATTATCCCCTCTGCCATCTGTTATTCCCACTAATGGTAGGGGAAGCTGAGAACAAGGCAACACAGTATGAACACCCCCACAGACAAGCCAGTGGTTGCCAAAGTGGTGTAATTTGTGGGACTTTGAAAACGTCCCTGTGTCCAAAGATATTTCCCTCAGTCTGGCTCTTATGATTGACATTCTAATATTAGCGATAAATGCATTTGGCTAAAAGTATTTTAGTTTCCAGAAGTTCTTTAAAAAAGTTTCCGTGTCCTCAGAAAATACTGTTCTCTGTCATGTAGCACCATTTCGAGAATTAGTTTATCATATTGTTTTTTCCATGAGAACTAGTTGAAAAAGACTACAACTAGAATTGATGGGACCAAAGTAAAAATTGAGTACCAATTAGAGGAGGTTAGTGGGTAGGTACTGGGAGGTATTTGGGACAAAGGTTGGCACCAGTCTGGTGCATGAGGGAGGTTATGTTCCAAGAGGAGAGGTAGATAGAATGGAGAGGTTTGTATGATATTCATCCTACAAATTAAGTCTCTTCAAGTTCCCTGGTTATCTGAGATCATTCTTCTGTTAAATTAAAAAATAATAGTAATTAAACTCCTTATTCTTAGGACTTTAGGAAATGTATTGTGTTACCCCAAGAAGTGTTTACATTCTCATGGTTGTTGATTTTCATCTCATTCTGAATTCTTGCTTAGGGTTTCTTTTCTATCAACTGTGGCCAACTATTTCTCAATTTTTCCCATAGCTTTCTGTAGTTATTTTGTCAAAAACATGGTTGTAGGCCTTCATCTATAATCCTCAAGGCATAGCTAACATAAGTCCTGCAGTGTTTGACAAATTTTATTAGAAACTTGGAATTGCCTAATCAGTCAACTAATGTTATTACATTATAGAAAAAGAAAATTTAGTATTGACTTTCAGATAACAGTGCAGTAGCAGCAGCTAAAGGGAAGTATATGAGTGATTTAGGAGTCCTGAAGTGCAAGAACTCTATCTTATTCACTGTGGTGTCTCAGCCCAGTGTCAGGCTCATAACAAGCATGTATTAGTGAATGAATGAACGTTGCTGCTCTTAAGTTTGACTGTGCCCTTTCACCTGGTCATATTGGTCAGCTTTTCTTCTTTCCCTATATACATATAACTGACAGAATTTTTTAAGTTCTGACAAAATTTTTTTAATGTCAGAGCAATTGTAATTTTTCCCTTTTTAAGCTTTGGCATGGGTTCAGCTTGTATGGTCAGTTTTATGGTCGTATACTTCCTTGCAAATTGAGGATGGCCTATATATAAATGGTAGCACTGTTTTCTGTATGGAAAAACATTTCACGTGTTGAAATTTGAACTACTTGAGGAAATTCAAGTATATACTTGAAATTTGTGTCTTTCAATATTTCTGATTTGGAATCTATTGAATCTTTTTTGCGTTTTTGTCTTGGGTAGTCACCTATTGATAAAATGTTTGCGAGGTCCAAATTCTTGTTAAAATAAATATCAAAATTAAAGTCTCTATATTAAAATTAGATTCTAAGCCCCATTTACTGTTGGAGTTCTTGGTAAGGCAACTTTCCATCACAACAAAAATTGAGATAATTCCATAATTCATTGTAACGGGTTTTTGATCTGTTCTAAAAACAGAATTTGTAAATTTTCCAATTGGCATTTCTTAAGGAATGTGTTCACATCAGTTTTTTCAATACATTCATCAGATAAAAAAATCATGTGTTGTTAGTCACTGGAACATTTTGTGTTATTCTTCCTATGTGAGTATAGAAAACAGTAACTCAAATAATATTTTCAAAAGACTACAACATAAACTAATTTTTTAAAATGAAATGCCAGATCCCTAAATTAGAGCTATGCTGAAGCTTGAATGTAGGCAGTTTTCCCAAGAACTTTTTCCCTTTGCTTTTAAAAACTTTGTAGACTAGTGTGTAAGTAGAAAATAAATGAGTTGTATAATCACAAATTTAGGGAATAAATGAAGGCCTTTATACAATAAATGGTACTAACCCTAGTATACTACAGATATAATATTACATTAAAAATAAAAAAGATATTCTTTATCCTACTTATAACCTTTCATTTTAACATTAAGATAATTGAGATATTATAGTAAACACTTAGAATCTATTTTTCACTTGGAGAGTTACTTCCAAGTAACTCTCAAATTCACCCATGTCTTTTCATTAATTCATTCACCCAAGTCTCTCCATCAGTTAATTACTGAGCACTTATGTACCAGGCACTGCTCTGGGCACTGGGGATACCATTTTGAATGAAATTGACAAGGAGCTTAATTTAAGTTTAAACTTCTTAAGGGCCTTATATATCATCTCTAACTGTACCACTCAAATCTAATTTATAATCCTCTTTCACCTACACTATCATAATAGCCCTACCTGACACATTCTTTTCCATCTTACTACACCCCAGAGTCCCCGTCTTGGTGTCAGGTCACATGACTGTGGGAGCCTGAATCTGGTTTTTCTCTAATACATCAATCTTAGATTCTTCCTACACCTCCAAGCCTGAATTGACTCTTATATATGCCTTTGTTTTTCACTTAATGAAAGCTAAGTTAAAAAAATAGAAAGTGATAACTTTCTTACAGATTTAAGTAATCACAGAATGCAAGCAATAAAAGGAAATTTATGAATAATTTAACTCAATGCTGTCATTTTACAAATGTAGACTTTGAAGCTCATGATAGCTAGCTATTGACAAAACTGGATCTAGGACTCAGTGTTCTTAGTCTTCTTTGAATTATTATATTATTATCCTTAAAACAAAAACAAAAACATTTTGTTTTACTTAGGCTCCTTTGATAGCAAAGAATGGAGACAGGCTATCTGAAGGAAGAGAGAATTATTTCAATCCTCTCTGCAGCATTAAGGGAAGCAGAGACCTGTGGAATCTAAAAATAGGAGCTGTAATATAACTTTGTCTCATGGAGACAGGCACTGATTCAAAGTAGCTCTGAGGAGCTTAGCAGCATTAGTTTATAGATTGTTTACTGTACTTTACTAGGACTGCTACTCATCTAGTTCTCTGCATCTGCCTTTTTGTGTTATCTTGCTTTTTCTCTGACTTTCTTTCTCAATATAGTTTCTGCTTACTCTAAATTTTGTACTTACACTTTGACATTCTTGCAGCATCTCATTGCCTCTACTCTTTCTCTTAACCTTTCTTCATGACTCTTTCCATCTTCGGCCTCCTATTGGTAAGTACATGAATCAACCTTCCTCCCTCCCTCTCTTCCTTCCTTCTTTCCTTCGTTCCTTCCTCTCTCTCTCTTTTTTCTTTTTTAAATTAAACTTAATAAAAGAGAATTTGACTGGCGCAGCTTGTTCCTATTTAAACAAACTTCTTTGTTCCAAATGAACTTTCAGGTCACTGGCCAGACTTTGTATTGGCCTCCCTTTGATCAGGGGCCATCTCTTGTGGCTGAAGTGGTATAGAAGTGAGATCATGAAAAAAAGGTCATGACTGTTTAGTGCTGCCCCCTTATCAGAGTCTCTGGATGATAGAGAATCCCTTCAGAGGGAATTGATACAGAAGATACCATGATTAAAATGTCTAGTTCACTATTATAAAGTGCATACAAAAGATACCATGATTAAAATGTCTAGTTCACTATTATAAAGTGCTTCAGGGAAAGTAAGCTAACGAAGAAGTTGTACCACCACTGCCTTCTGTTGAACCACGGACTAGGGAGGGAAGAAAATCTGGTGGTGGCCAAAGAAAGGGAAGTATGTAGCTGGACTCAAGGGTTCACAGAAATAAGAATACCTAAGTAAATAAATAAACACATACTTTAAAAAAGAAAAAGAAATAGGCTTATCGCGGAGTTTTCCTACCTATGTGCCACTCGCCCTGGCTCCTCATTCTTCATCTTCCTGACACTCTCCTAGAAATTTTGATCTCCCACCATCTTAGAGCTGCTTTTTCACCCCAGTGAGTCACCACCACTGTCTTAATGCTGAGGACATTTCTTATTTCCTATTGTTAAAAAGTGAAAAATACTTAGCTTTATGACTATTTTTGTTTGTAGAATCCTGTATAACAACTGGACAACTGAAAACAATATATCTCATGTTTTGTAATTAGGCTGATCTTTAGTGTATATATGTATATATATATATATTCAGCAAAATTGAGTAAGACACTGGGTATATTAGATGCTATTGGTAAATGTGTAGCTTTAGTAATATTATGATTTTATGAAATATAACTCCTTTTGTAGATTTGTCTCGGTGGTCTATAATTAATGTTTGAGCATATTGATGAGAATGAGGACAGCCACTATTTGAGTCTGAGACAATTATAGCATATAAAGTAATTAGAAGAGTGGGTTACTCAATTCTTGAGACATCTATCAAACCAACATGATGCCACCTTATTACTCACATGGCTTTGGTCAAATCATTTAACTTCTCAGAGCTCAGTTTTCTTATCTGTAAAATGGGAAAATGCCTACTTCATAAGATTGCCATAAAATTAATTAACTGAGGTATTTGGAAGGCATTGGCACAATGTCTAGCCAAATGAAGTTTCCTTGTTCTTCCTTCCTTTCCCCACCTCCTTTTTTCCATTCTTTCTCATTGTCACTTTTCTAATTTCTTGCTAATATATAGCCTAATCACAAAAGAAGCAAACTCCCAGAGGTAAAGGCCTTTACCTCTGCCCTCTTTTTTCCTTCTGTTACTTCTTTGTTACTAATATGCCCACATATAACACAAAACTCTTTGTCTCTAAACTTGCTTTCTTACTTTTTCCAGTCTTCAACCTGGTTCCCAAAAGACCTCTCTACTTGAACATTTTACTGTTTAGTATAACTTCTCAAAAGCTGCTTAAACCATTTCCTTATTTTTCAAATAGGCACCTCTTCTGATTTCCCCATCATCTAACCAAAGCATCATTTCTTCTCTAATTCATTAATCCAAGTTGATATACCCTGAGTGATTAATCCTGAATAATTCTTTTCACTGCATTACTCTATATTCTGAAACCTCAAAAGCTTTTCTTCTGTTTGCAATATATTAATTGGAAGTTTTTGATATGTGTAAGCTATCATTTATTTCAGGTTTTTGAATTATAGTTTGCCTACAATCTTCTGAGTTTCTTTAAAAGAAAAGGAATATTTTCTTCTATTTTTACATATGCCAAAATATACTAAGTGTAGGTTGATTTACCGATTGTTGATTAGAGCGGTACAAGTAAGCTCCAAGGTGTTCCTTTATTTCTTTCTTCTTGTCCTTTCCTTTAGCTTCCTTCATTTTGCTCATCGAAGCAGCCCTTTCTAGAGGACAAAGGATATTATCTATTTTATAGGGTGCTAATGATAGAAATTAAGATTTCATTTGGATTCTATTATTTGGAATTTTTTTTTACTATTTTTTTAAATTGAGATACTATAATTAACACATAACATTTGTTACTAATTTCTTATGCAGGTTTGTAAAACCACTTTTGATAGACCTGGTAGCAGGCTCTTTACATTCGTCTTAACTTATTCATGGAGTATTATGACAGTGATTTGAATTAGAGAAACTGTGTGGATGTGGTCTAGTGTTTCAACAATTACAAGCAGATTTTGTCTGAGGGCATTTTGTTTCAGCATTAATGAACTAAAACCAACTTTTACAAAACTTTAGCAAAATTAAGCAGATCCATTGCTAGACGCTAGCCTTTTATAAAAGATGCTGTTCTTTATTCTCTAGTTTATACTATGCTACCGTTTTAGTTGGTGATAACAAATCGTTCAAATAATACTGAAAAATAATTAAGAATATTCATAACAATTTATTGCTTAATAAAAATTAAATTCTTATTAAATTTATTAAATAAATTAGTAAAAATTATATTTGTATTGATGAGGGAACCAAAAGTTGGGATAAAATACAACTTAGAACTTGTGTTTAGTTATTTGGCTTATATGGGTTTACCTTTCATAGCATTTCTTCACTTTATCTTCCAGGGCCTCAAAGGACTTCCAGGGCTTCCAGGACTCCGAGGTGAACAAGTAAGCACTTCCTTTATAAACTTGTATCTTTTCTAGTGAAAAAGATTCCCCTTAGGGAACTTCATTGAGATTATTTTTTCCCACTTACTATTTCAATTTTTCTTCTCAATGATTTTCATTGTTTAGTACAGGATGAACTTTTAATTGATTATTATAGTTTTGATGTTTTTTTCTTTTTCTTTTTCATGTTTCAAACTGAATGTCACTATTTGCCTAATATGCTCCAGAGCAGTAGTTCTTAAACTTTTGTGGTTCATAAACCCCTTTGTGAATCTCATAAATGCTGTAACTACTTTCCTTAGAAAATATACTTACCATGAACATGCGTGCGCCATACACACACACACACACACATCTGATTTTTTTATTTTTTGTACAATTTCAGGGGCTTGCCTGTTCACTAAATCCTATCCATAGCTATTAGTTCCCTGACCCTTGCATGAGGGAGTGCAAATAAATTTTAACAAAAATCCAAATTGGAATGGTACATATGCTGTTGTTCATTATATACATATGCATGTATTTAAAACTCAAAATAATTTGGGAACTGCAGTATTTAGTTTTTAATCATGTTAGTCCTTCTCTCTCCCACAAGAAAATATTATATCATTATGTCATAGGAAAAAATAAAGTCATATATCTTGTTTTCAATGCAGTGTCTACTAGGCCAGTATGAAAAAAGCAGTAGAAAGGGTAGGAGATTAGAAATTAACTAGGTGACAAATACCTATTGGAGATTCAGCAGAGAGCCTCAGAAAACCCTGAAGGGAGCTCTAGAAAGAAATGTGATGGGGATTGGCCTTGAGGTAAAGATAAATTGAGAAATACAGCCAATTTTGCATTTCATTCATGTTAAATGGGACAGTACACTCTGTTCAGTCCCTGAGACACAATTTTTCAAGAAGTCTGGTTACTAGACTTGGCATCTAAACTGATGTATGTTTCTGTAACAGGTGCAATCTCAGTTTCCTGAAGATTAAAGAAGTGTTGAAAAGCATTTGAACATTTGTGGGTAAAAATCAGAAGGGTGGAAGGGATTAGTCCTTGGGTAGAAAAAAAAATTCCTAGAATACTACTTTGGCTGAAATGTGTGAATTCCAATGGGAAAAAAAAAAGTGATATTTTTACAAGTAAATAAAAAATCAATCTTGTGTCAGTACTGACCAGTTCTCTCACAATGACTCTAGAACCTAGTTCTGTTAGTGTACATGTTACAGTTCTGAAAGAGGTATTTTTTGTAAAGGAGTCTCAAATCAATGTTAAAGGTTGGAAAATGTATTTTTAAGTCAGTTCTTACATTCTATTCTATTTATTTCCGGGGGAAAAAAGGCAAAATTGGTGATAACTGTGAGGAACAACTAAAATCATTTTGTATTTTAACTGTGAATACATTGTGGGCATTAAGAAGAACATAACGAATTTGCTAAGAGACATTCACTTCTGGATAATTTTTAAACATCTGTAAATTGGTCAGCAAACATTTGGAAAAGTATTTATATCATTTGTGCAAGCTCTAGTTATAAGAGCTATCATTTACTGAGTTATTAGTCGCCACACTGTATTTCTACTGTTAACGATAATACAATTTCTAGTGGTATAACCATTTGTTGACTATTCCCATATGTTTACATTTATTGACTATTTCCATTTATTGTCTATTTCCATATTTCCATAATTTAATGCTTAGCAACACTAAGAATTATTGCAGTTACCCCCACTTTAAATATATTTCTATACATTATTCTGTTTACTCCACACAATAATCCTATGACTTATGTATTGTTATTCTATTTTCCTAATGAGAAAACTGAGATATAGGGAGGATTCCAGGTAGCACTGCTGGGACCCTCATGAAGTCTGACTGACTCAGAGTATATGCTTTGATGCTTAGAGTGGGAAGTGGTATTGGGGCAGGCTTCCTATTTTAATTCTTCCAGGGGCTATCAAATATAACTCTGTATCTAAATTCCTCCGTTCAATCTACAGGTTTAAGTGAGCCAACTTTTTTTTAAAACCATTTTTTAAGTGCAGCTTGAATTGAGTCACAGTGTTCGTTTTGAGCTTCTTTGGAGCTTCTGTGGTTGTCTCTGATTTTAGGGTGTGGTTTCCTTAGAATATGTTTATGCCATATAAGATTATGCTGAAGGCTTACTTGTTTACTGATCTTCCGCGTACAGCAGAACTTAGCCATCAAATGGAGTTCTTTTGTGGATTTCTCTGTGCAGCTGGAATGTGTTGGATCTCTACATATTGCCTTCACACCTTCTGTGAAAGTCCATTCAAAATCAGATTTCATTTATGTAACAGATTGCTTTTTAATTGGGGTCAGTTAACCTAATTTGGCTAGGAAAGGAATGAAAGGGATGGTGGTTGGCATTAGCCAGATAGTAACCTACAGAATAAAAACAGCCTCTTTAATTTGTTTCATTCCTGTCTATTGGCATATTTAAATATGAGGTTTTATGAACGTCTGAATAGAGGCTTGTGTATTTTAGAACTGGATGGGACATAACATAAACAGTTGTAAATAGATTAGACCAAATATCATAAATTAGAGTGTTTTCCCTAGAGTACTATTGGAAGTTATTTGTACTTCAAACCTACAATAAGGAGGCAACTTTGAAGAGTTAGATTTGCTCATTTAAATGCTGGCTTCCCACTTACTAACTGAGTGACTTTCCACTGGTGACAAACACTTTATGTCTCATCTTTCTCATCCGTAAAATAGGGATAATGTTACCTACCTTATAGGGTTTGAGCGGATTAAGTAAGATAATATATATAAAATACGTGAAATACTCCCTGTCATATGATAGTTGCTCAATAAATGTTACTATAGCAATAACATATATTATATATAATAGTATGATATTTAGTACACAAATATGGTTTCTGAAATTCATAGGATATAATCTCTTCACTTGTAGACAAGAATTTTATTCTGTGATTGTCAGAAGGCCACTGTGTATTCACATTCTGTTAAATTGTCCATTGTCATGTGTATGTATACATGCCTGTATGTATATGTATATATGTGTGTATGTATGTGTGTATGCATATACACACACATGACAACTTTTGTCAGTTTGGGTTCACTACTTACTATGACATCTTGGTCACATTTCATAACTTTTCTGTATGTTAGTCTCTTCAAATGTAGAATGGAGAAAATAGTATCTATCTGTAGATGTAACATAGATGTAAAGTACTTGGCATAGTGATTAACAAATAGAAAAGTGGTTGATAAATGGTAATTGTTGTACCGGGGGAAGGAAAGGAGAGAGGAAGGAGAGAAATGAGACAGAATAAAATTGAGAGATGGATTCTGAGAAAAATGGAGAAAAAGATATATTAGGAGTCTGCATA
Source organism: Rhinolophus hipposideros (assembly GCF_964194185.1). NCBI lineage: Eukaryota > Metazoa > Chordata > Mammalia > Chiroptera > Rhinolophidae > Rhinolophus > Rhinolophus hipposideros. The sequence goes on from NC_138054.1 coordinate 31,285,829, forward strand.
TGTAATAGAATGGGAGGGCAAAACCTTTCAACTATGATCCTCTATTTGCCTTTTTTTTGGTCTTTTCTTTGCCTAGATTTTTCAAATTTTAGGAGTTTTGTAGAGTTTCTATACTTAAAAGGGAGGTAACACCCTTCAGTCTACTTCAGAGCAGATGGGAAAGGGCTAGTATCTTGTATTATCTCTTTTACAAATAAGCAGGAAATGAATTTTACATAATAAATGAGGGATCTGTGAAATTTACCAGGGCAGTCATCATTTGTGGTAAAGTTAAGGCAGCTGAGCACAGATTCATCTGACACTTCCTTACTTCAAGAATTAATTGACCAAAAATCTGAATAAAGTAATGAGTGACTGAGTGAATGAATGAATAATGTATCAGTGAAAGAAAGTAAAAATGAATGGAGGTATTTCTCCTCTAATTCTGCAGCACGTTTCCTTTCTTATGCCTCTGAGTCTCCATACATCAGCCTTCTTTGAGCGAACCTTGTTTTAAATCAAGAATATAAAGTTATCATTTCAAGATTAAGTTTACCATTCAATGTTACTATGTAAATTTTTAGATAGACCTATGTCATGATACAGGTATTCATTCACCACTTAATATTCATTTACTTAATTAGACTTGCTGTAAGAAAAAGTTTGCCTTAGGAAGGTTCAAGAGGTCAATATTGAAGTTCACTGTCCCTTTTAGTCTTACAGGGTTTATGCTCAGACAATTAAGAAGAGTTGCAGGATGACTGACACAAGAAGGAATTCAGTCCAAAAAGATAGTGGTCATTAAGAAATGTACCAACTCTTTCTCTAGAATTAATGTCGTTATTTATGTAGCACTGGAATTTTTCTGTGGTAGATTTACCATCATTAACAATTGGTGTGTCATTTATGGCCCTAATCTAGCAGTTTTATTTAATTGTATCTAGTAATTTTGGCTCATTTTCGTTTGAAATAGGTGATTTCAATCAGATAAGCAATGTGCAGGGCCCTCTGCATTTTTATGGGGGAAAAAATTCTTTCCAAATTTGGGTATTGTGAATGCAGCAGATTTGTTTCCTTGGGCTTCTTTTGACTTCGTTGTATTCTTTTATTTATCTTACTTTTCAATTTCAGGGAATTCCAGGATTCACTGGTAATATTGGTTCACGTGGTTATCCTGGCAGGCAGGTGAGGTAACTATATTTAAACTCCTTTTTTGTTCGTCTTCATTAATATGTTATACTGATTTTGAGAGTAAATGATAATTTACTCAAATGATAATTTGTTTGTATTAAATAATGAATTACTCATAGCAAAATAATTTCAAAATCAAAATTGTAAACATCTGTCAAAAATTTTACTGCTGAAGGATTTGCTTAAAATGGGAGTGGGGCTTTCAAACCTCTTTGATGTGATATATCTTCAAAATTAAAACGACCAAGGGTCTAACAAGATCTTAAAACAGCCCTCCTGATGATTTTATAATACTGCCAGTGACTAAAATAGAGTAATGGTAAGAGTTAAGACTCTGCATAGTAAACATCATTTTAAAACAACACAGTTACAGAACTTGGGACACAGTTGGCAGTGCTACCTATACCACTGCTGATTAGTTTTATCTGCACCAAATTTAAGTCTATGTAATCTATTTTGAAAATTCATTGTAATCATTTCATATTTATTTCCCTCTAATTTCTAATTTTCTCTAACTACTTTATGTAGACTAATAATAAAACAAATTTTCTTTCCTAGGCTTTCATTAATTGATTACTTACTCTTGAAATTAATTATTCATTTAGCATAGTAGAAAACTACATTTATAATATACTTTTTATTTTCAAGAATCAGGGAAATGAAAATCCCCCCCAAAATATATTGCTAACAAATTTTCATTTTTAGGCTTTTAAAAATACAGTGGAGGGTATTGCATATTAGAATCTTACCACCAAGTAATGATTGTGTTATCTGAAAAATATAAAATATACTGTAAATACTCAATGACCTGAGGTAAAAAAATATGCTTATTATAAAAATTATTGGAATATGTTTTGGATGTTAATCAGAAGTGTTTTAAAAGAACAATTTTCCAATGAGAAATAACAAAAAAATTATTGTTGCACCTGACAATGTGTGCTAATCTTTATTTTGATATCTAAAATATATTTGTGTATAGATATATACAGTGCCTTTTTTGGTTCTGAAATTCTAAAATTCCTTGAATGTATGTAGTCTTCATTTAGTATACAGAGTTTTGAATTTTATACTTGTGAAAGTGATACCTCTTTATATTCCCTTTATATTAATCTATTTATCAACAATTCTTTAAAACGTGCTGCAGTACGATGATGTTGTCTTTTGTTCACACCAGGGTTCAGCTGGACCAGAAGGTAATCCAGGTCCTAAAGGTATACGAGTAAGTAAGCATTTTTCCTCATTTTGTTGAGTATGCTTGCATAAAAGTAGAACAAAATATACAAAACACTTATCATTTTTATACTTTTGTAGGAACTTTAAATGTAATGAAAGTTTAACCTGAAAAGAATTACACTTGTTGAATAGATATTTTCACTGTTAAGGCGTCAGAAAGTAGTCTTATAGTAGTAGATTTTACATCATTCTTTGATAGCTTCCTCATTTACATCATTTTGCTAGCTCCTGGAAAAATGTCTACTGTGTTAGAATGTGCTCTATAAACATTAGTATTATTCATATGTGAATGTATATAGACCTAAGAAATCATGATGAAAAAATGAAGAGGCAAAAAACATTCATATTAGAGTAAGGCTGAGATAATATTATGATACAAAAACTATCTGGAGAGGAGAAATATATGCAAAGAAGGAAATAAGTTTATCATATCAAGAACATACCATTGTATTTCCAAAACATTAAAAGAGTTGTAGCCACTTTTAATCATTGGGGGTAAAAAGAAAAAATAATTACTGTCATATGTTATATAGTGTTCCACAAATTAAAATCAAAACTAGTTACTAGTTCTAGAAAAATTAGTAAAAGTATACCAAAATTTTTGTTTTTAAAAAATCTCTATTTATAATGGTCAGTTATTTTCCAGAATCTACATCTGTGCCTTATATTATCTAAAATACCTTCTTAAACTAAGCAAAGCATAAAGTATTTAAACAGTATGTACTATAATGATGCTTTAAATTTTTTAAATTCTTAAACATTTTCAAATACTTGCATATACATTTTCTTCTTTTACTTTGCCATTACTCCCGTAAACTGGGAGAACAGGTATATTGTCTCCAGTTTATAGATTAGAAAATAGTAAGCTAAGGAATTTATACAATTTGGCAAAGTCATAGCTGGCTAAAACTAGAACCAAGGTCTTCTCAGCTTTAGCTCTGTACTCTTTCCACGATGCCACGCTATCTCTACCCTTGCGTTGAGTGACTATATTATGGGGAAAAGTAATGTGTTTTCTTATTACAAGGAGCTGCACCAAAAGCACACGTTGACTTGGATTTAGGAAGCAAGAAGAGATTAGAGGTCAAGAAGATGGGCTTTGGAGTTAGACAGGCCTGCTTTTCTATTTTTATTTTTTCTTAACCCCTCATTTACTAGCTTTGTGACTTTAGATATCATTCAACTCTTCTGTGCTTCATTTTTCTTACCTATTAAATAGCAGTAATGAAACTTACCTTTCAGGTAGTTATGAAAACTATCTGAGCTTAATTTTAATATTCTTAACACACAGTGCCTAGCACATAGCATGTACTTGTTAGGCAGATCATTATTGTTGAACTTGGGAGTTTCTTTTGTGCATCAGCTAATAACTATAATTCCTCATCTTGCTTCAGTGAGTCTTATAATTTTTCTATGTATTCTTCTATATATTATTTTTGTACTATATTATACATCCTTTTTTGTTGCTTTTTACCTCATTTGTATTGAAATTTAGTGTCTAGGTTGTAACCCTTTATAAGTTGTATTTTTAGTTTTGATGACCATCTTCATAAAACCTATTTTTTTAATTATATAATCTTTTTTATGATGGATTTAATTAATTTCTTTTGGGAGAGCAGGAGGAAACTTATTTAGGTTTCACATTCACAAAGGTTTTCAAATGTAGACTTTTGACATTAACTCCAAATGTGGTTAAAAAGACAAAAACCACAAAAACATACTGACAAGGTTATAACATGTTTTTCATTTAATTTGTGTTCTGTTATTGGACTACATACCACATGCTATGTATTGTAAGTTAATATTTTTTATAAATCATGTGATAAATTATCTTTTTACTTGTATTGTTATTTGACTGCATTTTTTGGTGTTAAGATAATTACTTTTTAAATTGTAAGTCTTTAAAACAGACCATCAATTTGTAACAGACCCTCCTTTGGCATTTCTTTGTGTAATAAATAATATAACAGGTGCCTCAAAAAAAGATGTGTGGAGGGCTTCTTCTGACATTTTCATGGTTCTGCTGGTGACAAAATTACTTCTAACTCAACATACAGCCTTCAGTCCAAAAAGCAAAATGTATTATTTGCAGTCCATAGGCATTATTTGTATTTTTTATGTTCTTTGTTTCATTACACACTAATCTCTAGTTTAGTGGCGGTGTTTTGAGAATGACCACAACAGCCCTGTGTCCTGTCTTTGGTGGGTGCTCTGGACACTTTATTTTAGCATAATAATGATCAAGAAACCTTTTATGAAACACCTATGTAATTATTCACAGTATTGTTCCCTTTAAAATATTTTCTTGTAAAATGTTATGCTTTGCACCCTGTATAGAATTTGTTGAATAGAGGTCTGACTTTTATCTTCTGGGTACTCAATTGATTATTTAGTTCACTGATAAATGTATACACAGTTAGGGCATCTGTGTCTTTATTTATAAGCAAAACTCCAGTCCAGTTGTATCTATTAAAACAAGTTAACTGTTTTTTAACTTGAAGCCATCTGTAGCTGATGATTTTGAACATACGTGCAACAGCTTGTCATCATAATCTTAAATGTTTGGTATTAGAAATATCTTGGGTGCCTTATTTTAAAACAAACCTTTCTTATCCTCTAGATGCTTGGCTTTCAAGCAAACAAATTATAGGTGTTTCACTTATTAAAGTTAAGTAGACTTTTTTAAAGTATAAACTAGTTCTTTCTCATTATTCCCTTTGTTTTTTGCACGTTCATACAATCTGTAAACATAGGAAATTTTAAAGGTGTTTTTCTTTGTCAGACAAAACTACTGTTCCTTCAATGGCAACACCAAAGTAGCTTTCACCCTCAGGAACTAAATCCCTCACAAGGTTCTTATGTAAGGCAACTTAGAAGTGATTCCTGAGACATTTACTTAAAAACAAAATTGTGGTAAAACATGAATAACATAAAATCTGCCATATAAAGTGTACAGTTTAGTGGTATCTTAGTTCAGGCTACTATAACAAAAATACCATAGACCGGATGGCTTGAACAATAAATATTTATAACTCAAATTCTGGAGTCTGGGAAGTCCAAGATCACGGTGCCGGGAGATCCGGTGTCTGGTGAAGGCCCACTTCATGGCTTGTAAACAGCCACCTTCTCACTGTATCCTCACATGGCCAAGAAAGCAATCATCTCTCTCAAATAAGCAATCATCTCTCTCAATCACTTCTTATAACCGTATTAATCCCATTCATGAGGGCTCTACCCTCATGACCTAATCACCTTCCAAAGGCCATCATAATGGGGATTTGGCTTCAACATATGAATTTTGTGGGGACGCAAATGTTCAGTTCATAGCAGGCAGCATTAAGTACATTCACATTGTTTGCAGCCATCACCACCATCCTTCTCTAGCACCTTTTTTATCTTCCCAAACTGAAACTCCAAACCCGTTACACAATAATTCCCCGTTCTCTCTCCACCCCCTAGTCCCTAGCAACCATTCTACTTTGTGTCTGTATGAATTTGACTACCCTGTGTACTTCATTTATGTGGAACCATACATTATCTATCCTTTCTTGACTAGCTTACTTCACATAGCATGATTGTTTTCAAGGTTAATCCATATTGTAGCCTGTGCCAGAATTTCCTTCCTTTTTAAGGCTGAGTAATATTTCATGGTATGACTATACCCCATTTTGCTTGCCTATTCATCTGTTGAGCATTGCTTCCACCTTTTGGCTATTGTGAATAATGCTGCTATACTATACAAATGACATTTACTTTTTTAAAACCTGAATTCTCTCTTAATGTATATTATTATGGAAGAATTTACTCTGAAAAGTCACCCATTTTCTGATTCAAATAAGTAGCCTTTTCTTTGGAGTTTAGTCAAAATGGCCTCCTGCATCTCTCTTCCAAATATTTTTATATTTTAGTTTTTCTTTGTATCCATAAAAGTCAGTCTTTTTCTCCCATCTCCATTTTAACCTCTCTCTCTGGTTCAGTGATAATTTTTCTTTGTTTTCTTCTCAGAGCTCTAGTCTACCCTTCAATCTGATTCACCTTCCAATCTTATGTCTCTCTATGAGCTTTCTATGAGTCTCACATTTCCAGTTCCCTGCCAAGATAATTACATTTGAATGTCCATCATCACCACAAACTCAAAATGACTATAAAACCTCATCCTCTGTCTACCACACTCAGCTTTCCTCTTTTTTTCTGTATTTCTGTCAGTCCAGCTATAGACCTTAGTATCATTTTTGCCTTAATACTTAGAGACATATAAAAAGACCTTTGACCTACTGTAATCCTAGTGGATTTTATAAACTGCAAATTAGGTTATATCAACACTATGCCTGAATTTTTAATGGCTTGCAGTACAAATTCCAAACCTATATCATTATATATAAGACTTTATGATGTGGCCACTGCTACCCTTTCCAACACTCCCCCCACCCTTGCCTACCAACCACATAGAACTATCTACAGTTCTATGAAAATTCGATGTCATTTCATTGCTGTTTGATTGATTGAATGATTTATTGATGGCACATTACTAGACCCACCTGGAATGCCTTCAAGACTCAGCTTAAATGTTGCCTCCTCTGTAAAGCTTTCCTAAATTTTCCCTCAAGTTAAAATTGGTCATTCTGCCTCCAAAGTTCCCATTGCATATTGTATTTATCACATTGCGTGTCACATAATCATGTCACAATTTTCATATGATATAATTACTTGTTGTATGATCCTATTTCGTAATAAACTATGAATTTCTTGAGGGAACAGATTTTCATATTCATCTTTGTAATCCCTATTCCTGGAACATAATGAGCACTAAACTAACATTTTCTGAATCTATGATCCAAACTCATTATTATTTCAAATTTGGACCATTGAAAGAGCCTTTGTAACAGGTTTTCCTACATTCAGTATTTCTTGCCTCAGGTGTATTCTGTATCCTGTCAACAAATTAATATTTTAGAAAAACAACTTGACATCTGGGCACTACCACACTCCCACAGAGTCAATAGCTTCCAGTTGTCTAAAATATAAAGTCTGAAAATCTTCACCTGAAATTTAAGGCTATCCTTAATCTGGTCTCCAAACTACTGTACATTTTATCTTTTAAATTGATGAAACAGTTTATTATTTGCCACAGGTGAGATATAACTAAAATATGTTAGGATAAAATACCTTGCATTGTTATTTATATGTACTCTTGTTTCTCAGGCCAATTGGAATCTTCATGATGGCACAATCGGTCTTTGCTCTTATCCAAAGCATCTTACACGTAAAATGCTACCATTTCAAACACTCCCTGAATTCTCTCTATTATATCTCCACTTACTGTAATTGTTCAGCTTGGAGTGTTCTTTCTCCGTCCTTTGCTTATCAAGATTTTTACCTACTCAGTAGGCCTATCTCAAATGCCAGTCTCTCTCTCTTTCTTTTTTGTACACCTGAAACAAAACAAAACAAAACAAAAAAAGCCAATCTCTTTTGAAACCTTCTTTGATTGCCTTTATCTCCTGCCACATTAGAATGAATCTCTTCCTCCTCTGTACTTCTTACAGTCTTTTGATGCTTCCATACTTCTTGTAGTCTTTTGATACCTCCATTCCACCTTACAATTTAGTTAAATACATATGTATATTTTCTTCCCAACTATAAAATTCAATGAAGAAAAAGATTTGGTCTTGATGTTTATTAGCGACCATGTCTTAAGTTAGGTTCTCTACTAGTTTTCTGTAACAAAAAAATTAATCTGTAACTTTTCGAAGAAAAGCCATAAGGTGAGGGGAAGTTAGCCATACTGGTAAATTGTATAATTTTATATTACTATGAAAAAAATTAAGTATCCATATTTGGAATTACTTACAGGGTAACTATTCAAATGAAATAATATAGAATGATTTGTTTACTTTAAGGGTTTCATTGGTTCTCCTGGCGAAGCAGGACAACTAGGACCTGAAGGAGAAAGAGTAAGTCCATTTTCTTTAAATGTCATTTCTAAAGTTATATACTTATGATAATGTACAACAGGGTCATAAACTCAGATATCAGGTGCATAATCTTACCGAGTGAAGCAAACCAGCTTTAAGAAAAATCACCTACCAGAAATATGTAATTAGATTATCTCGCATTTTTACCAAATTTTGTTTTGAGGAAGTAAGGTAATACAATATATATATATATATATATATATATATAGCTATTTTAAATTCAATTTGAAAAACAAAATGAAGTATTAAAATATCTAATTATGAAATTTTTATTTTGTAATTCACCGATCTTTAATTTGAATATAAACTCTTGACAGGTCTTGTAAAATGCAGTGTACAGTAAATAATTCAGTCTCAGAAGATATATTTTTTGTTTAGTAATGGAAGATGGCTGTTCACAAATGTATGTACTTGTGTATAAAGTTAGAATCTTTGTAAAATGGCTTGTTATAGTTAAAAAAATTAAGATTTTTACAGAAGTCTAGCATTTTAACTTCATCATACCTAGTTTTAGGTGCCATTACAGTTCAGTGATTTTATTTTTATTTTTTGCATACCTTCATTTACATTGTAAATATTAATTGAAAACAGTAGAATTAAACAATGTTATCAATAGTGTATTATCATAAAACTTGAAAACAGAGAATTACATTCAGAATTTAGCATTTAATTCTATCATAGGAATGCTGTCCAAGTGAAAGTTTTCATTTCTGAACACTGATTTTTGCAAATGAAAGTAAACCAGATTATTCTTTGTTAGATGAATTTTTCAAATATGTAGTTTTCAAATAAGTGAATTAAATCACATTTTCTGTAATTACTTGTGAATGCCCTTCTAGAGGAGAAATATTCAGAGTTTAAATATGCTGTACTGATAGTCACAATGACCAGTTTTCTTTGATGAGATAAGGTGAAAATTTTCTCTTGGTGAACATTTGTTTCACTTGCAAAAAATATCTTCAGAATGATCCCATTAAAAAAAACAGATTAGCTGTATTCTGTAAAGATGCATAAAATCCTAATGAAATGAGTCCAATCCAGAAACTCTTTTATGATAGAGACATTAGATGAGTATTTGTCAAACACTGTTGGGTTGAAAGTGGATGGATTACTTTACCCAATGATATCTTCTAACTTATCTATATGTAGTGTAAATCCCAAGCTACATGGTTCTGATTTCCTACTTTCTAAGTCTTTTAAGTGATTATAAGTCTCAAAGTGATTATATCAGTTTGGATGATGCTTTGGACTGCAACTAACAGAAAACCCCAACTCAAACTGGCTTGAAAATGAGGAAGTTTTAATAATGGTGAAAATAATAACAGCAAATTATTTACTGAATGGTTGTATCCTATATGCAAGGCATTATACAAATACTTTACATTAATTAACTCCTTTAATATTCACCCAGTGAGAAAGGTACTATTATGATTCTCACTATAGATAAAGAAAATGAGGCACACAGAGAGGAACACTTGTTTAAGACTATATACAAGTAATAGGAGCAGAGCCAGGATTTCAACATAGATTCTGGCTCAAAAGCCTGAGTGCCTAAGTACTATGCCTTATTGCTTCTTACGTGACCAGAAAATCATAGCTTCGGTGGGATCTAGGGACCGTATGATCTTGAGCCCAGTGATATCACCATCCTTCTCTCTGCTTGGCTTTGCCTAAGGTTGGCATTATCCCAATGCTGGTTTCCCATATGATTGTAAGATTGCCAGTGCAAGGGCTCAATGTGCCTTTGTCTATGGTGAGCCAAGGAGACAGAGACAGAAGGAAGGTAAGTGGGAATGGAAAAAAAGACCTTCCTGTTTGTCTGGTTGTGCCAACTTTGGTTGTGTGCTTACCTCTGGACGAATAACTATCACCATAGGAATGTCAAGATCCCATTTGGAATCCAGATGGGATAGATTCCTGAGTAAAATCAGGATTCTGTTACAAAGAAAAGTGTCCACTTCAGTTAAATTAACATTGAAACTTTTAGGAATATCACACCAATTTAAAGAACGTTTTTTTTTCTCTCTTTAGTGTACAAGTGATATTTGAGGGAAAAGATCTCATTCACTTGTTCAACAAATACTTACTTTTGACTTTTCTGTATTCTAGGGTGTTCCTGGGATGCGTGGAAAGAAGGGTATTAAGGGAAGACAGGTAATTCTATTCTTGTTTGCTGAGGCTCAGTTTAGAATAATATAATATAATTATGTGCATTATTTCTCACCTGTTAAAATATGAATGTAGTTGCTGCTGTTGTCCACTGTCCATCTCATTCAACAGAGTTTACTTTTTGCCACTTGAACAGTCTATCAAATAATACCTGAGAATGTAAAGGAAAATTTAGATTTAAAAACAAAACCTAAAAATATAACACTTCCAACCCATTTAATGTACCAGTGAAAGAGACATTTATCCCCACGACCAGGGGCTAAAATGTTCAGAAAATACACGAACAATTTAAAACAATATGGACAGCAGTATTCACCCTCATATTTCAGAGGTTTTTTAAATGCCTGTTTCAGATGTTAGATGAGATACTAGTTTGCTATAACTTCTTGTATTTTCAAATTTAAAAAATAATCAATGACAGTGAATTTTGACAGTTCATATAATAATTTCAGAGATGGACGGAACTTTTGACATCATCCAATACCCCATTATATAATAAATGAGAAAACTGTGGTCCGGGGAAGTATCCGCGGATTATCCTGGCTCACTTGGTACAGCTAATTAGCCACCTGCTTTTTGCTTGTGCTATTTTTAACTACTTGTGCTATTTTAATAGCTTGTGTTATTATTCAAAGATATTTATTAGGATAAGACATTCTGTACTACACTCTGTTCTCTAGTCTACAAGGAAGAAAATTGCTTTTCGTAACAGCTCTTCTAAAATTTTGGTGTATATAAATAGAATCTTCATGATAATGTTAAAGGATTATAAATCTCACTAGAATATTCATATCCTCTTAAAGCATTTTATACTTCGAGTTTTACAGTATTTCTTGAAGGTAGATTAGAATAGGAATTGATATCACCATTATATGAGGAGAATAAGGCCCAGCAATGTTAAAAGACTTTCTCAGAATCACATAGTTAAAAGTGGTAAAATCAAGAATTGTGCCCAGCTCCTCTGAATATACTTGTAATCCAGGATCCTTTTCCTTACTTTTTAGATATTTCTGCTGTCTTCTACTCACACTGCTTAGAGGAACATGATTTATTTTTTCATGACAGTTGGAAAATATGTGATAAATTTATTTTAAACTTTCATTTTAAAGATTTTAATGTTTTCAGATTAAACTGACCAAACTGTCAAGAAATACAAAAAAGCCAAACAATGTTTTCTTGCATTGACATTCAGCTTTAAAGCTAATCTTACAGCAATTACAACAGGAACTTACCATCACCATTACCATCATCACCACTTTTTATTCTCAAGCACTCTGCTAAATATTTTGTATGCCATCTCATTTAATTACACTCTGTTACACTTCAAAAGGTTAATATGTTATGTATTTGCATTTTAGCCCTCATACACATACCCCAACAGCAATAACCTCTCTATTTATTATGTGTCAAATATCTAATGTAAATATGCAGATGCAGGCTATCTCAAAATTGATAGTATGTGGTTTATCTGCTTTATTCTTGTCTTCTCCATTCTGTGTTTTATTTTATTCCATCCTCCGCTTTTCAAAGTATGCTGTCAGTAAAAGACTGAATTACTATATTTTGCCAGGTATAATGCGCTCTCGTGTATAAAGGGCACCCAGTTTTTGGCCCAGTCTTTCAGGGAAAACAAATCTTTCGTTTCAATTTTTTAATTCAAATGTTTATATGTTTACATTTAGGTGCTTTTTTTTGTATTATAAAGTAATTTTAGCATTTATTTTTTAACATATTATGGTACAACAAATTTTACGTAACAAATAATTGCAAAACACAAAAACAGATACAAGGTACAAGAAATTTTGTGTACCAGTAACAAATGTACGATATTTATACATCATAGAAGGCCAAGAACTCTTCGTTGTTCGTTGTTGCAAGTTCCTCATAAGTTCAACCAAACCAATTATCGCTATTCCGGTGTATTATTTTGCATATGGATATCGTTATTGATTACTAGAGTACACTTTTAACTCATAAGCATAAATAAAAAATTAAAAACATTTATATAGATATGGAATTAGTACTAGCCACGTATAATGCACAACCTTATTTTTCCAACGAATTTGGGCACAAAAGTACGCATTATACATGGCAAAATATGGTAAGTTTATATGCCACTATATAAATTACTTCCAATGCTTAAAGTGTTACCTTATCCAGTAGTGATTATATTTTAAACACAGTTTAAGACAAAATAAGTAATCTGCAATGCTGGAATTTTAGGCATTATTTTTTCAAAGCCCCTGTGATATATCATTTTTTAAG